>NW_026991723.1:83820753-84469816 GCF_029215605.1 Mirounga angustirostris | reverse complement strand
TTTTTTTTGAAAGAAGTGTGGGGGGAGAAAGAAACTTATGAGACCACCTAAGTCAATTCCTCTTCATTTGAGGACACTAAGATAGTAAAGGTTTCTACATAATATCACATATAAGCTTGCCATTTCACTTATAAAATTCTTTTAAATACAGTGATTTCCCCCCATCAAATGCCAATCAAGTATTTCAGGAGTCCCTCTCGATAATTTCTCTATAAATTCCTATATGCAAGGCTTTTGTACATTTGAAAGCCTGTAAAATCCTTTTATTTAAAAAATAATAATATGCAATTTCAAAAGCTTTTTGTTCCCATTTCAATCAAAAAATAACTTCATACACTTTAAATGAAATTTTGCGAGTAATCATAGACTAATGAGGATTCATTGATTTAACTAGTTCAGGGAGTCTGAGAAGGGAATGAGAATTTAAAGTAAGCAAGTTATTTCATTTAGAAGACCAGCTAATATGCAGGTACACTAAGTCCTCTTTACTGAGAAATGTAATCGGGACTTTTGTCTCAGGAGAGACTCTCATTGCCCTCTCTGTGTGCACATTCCTAACTCCTATTAACATTAACAGGCACCACACATGCACACAGAGGAGATGCCAGCCTTGGTAGTGTGTATGCATGGCAGCTGTGGTGACTAAATAATCCATATGGCTCTGAAGAGAAGTTATGGTTTTACTAGGTCTAAAGTCACAGCCACAGTGGTAGAATTCAGACACTAGAACCAAGCCTCAATATAAATGCTTTATCCAAACTCTCTCCTATCTAACCCCAGCCTGGTAGCAGTTAAGGGCAGGGTTTTGCAATTCTACCTCTAGCAGTGGTTTAGAAGAGGTAAAAAAAAAAAAAAAAAAAAAAAAA
Source organism: Mirounga angustirostris (assembly GCF_029215605.1). NCBI lineage: Eukaryota > Metazoa > Chordata > Mammalia > Carnivora > Phocidae > Mirounga > Mirounga angustirostris. The sequence goes on along the minus strand of NW_026991723.1, from coordinate 84,468,950 downwards.
AAAAAAGTTCCATGTTTGAGGAAATCTTAAATTCTTCACGGGCCCAGAAAAGTTCTGTCCTCCTCCCAGGCCACCACTCCGATCCGCGTATTCACTCATGCATTTCCCCCACAAAATACAGAAAATCACATAGGAGCTTTACAGAGAGAAAAATCAAAGGTCTGGCTTAAACCACCACAGTCAGCGAAATCAGAGTCAAGTATGAAACTCAATCTTCAACATGAAAATCAAAAAATGCAGTGATCTTATACAACACACATATGCTGAAATGTAAATTCCACAGGTGTGTAAAGTGCAGAGTATAACCACTAATTCTAATTGTTCCTGCTTTTAGGTATTGAAGTCACAGTCTTAATGCTCATTTAATATAGTTTCCTGATGCCCAAGTCAACAACTTATTCCTTCTTTCCCTAGTGAAGAAAATATTCTTGTGAAGTTCAGTTTAGTGAAGACATTACTGCACAAACACACACAAGTTTACACTCTGAAAAGAGGTGATAACAGTTTACTAGCCATGTTGCTGAAATTAGGCTTTAGAAAAAAAAGACTAGACGACACATAATTCTTAGTATGCTTTCATATAAGAGAGTACAATAAAAACTTCCTATTTGTATCTCCAATTAGGTCAATTAATATTCAGAAAAATTCTGTAACACCATGTTTCAGTAATCATAAGAGGGGGAAAAAAATAAAGCAATGTTCTAGAAGCTTCTCTAGACCTTTCAATCAATTTTATTTATATGCAAAACCAAGAGAAACTAAAAAAAAAAAAAAAAAAACAAAGCTCCTCCTGATGCTAAAGCTCTCAATTTACTGACAGGCAAATGGCTTCATGCTGCCACTTAATCTCATTTCTTGCATAATGCCCTCTAATTAGCATATCAAAGTGAATTAATACTTCTAGGGCATTAGCAATGGGGAAATCTGCTCCAGGCTCACAATAGCAGTTAAGAGAGAGCCAAGAAATCCTCAAAAACACCACAAACCACTTTGCATTGCAAAACTGTTCAATTTATTTATCCTCTCTCTCTAAACACTTTTACCGCACACTGTTTTAGTACTGTTCACCAAACAAAATGATAATTGCCAAAGTTACCAGCATCTGTAATGCCTGTTTAGAATCTTAATTTAGATTATGTTGCAGATAATTTCTATATGCAACCATTTGTTCTATTATAAATGTTAATATAGAGACAGTGGAAATGTTGACATTCTCAATTAGTTAATTTGAATTTGAAATAAAATTTTATGGGATTTTAAAATTTATGAATTTTTTAATGTAAAAAGCCACCTGCTGGACTCTGATGCCTAAGAAATGTGCTGTGAAAACTGATGTATCACATAAAACAAAACAAACACACAAAAAAATCATTTTGCCATAACATATGTTGAGTCTCCCAAATAATGGTTTAAACATCGTGAGGAATCATCAGCATTAAAAGGATTACATTGTATACGAAGTCCTCATTAATATGATCATACAAAAAGAGTTATTGTTCAAAATAGCTTTTTTTAAAGCAGTTAAACTCAAGGAAAAAGAGAAGTACAAAACTTTTAACAATTATTTTTATCCATAATTAATTTTAATTGTCTTCAGTCCTATCAGCTACTATCATGTAGTCAAGTCTAAAAAAAGAAAAAAAAAACAAAACCATGCCAGTTCAACTTTACACATTCTATCACACCATTTTTTGCTACAGATACACTCAAATGTAGTACCAAAGCAAACTACCGTTATCATCAAAAACTACAAACATATTATATTTACAGAATACGTCTATAAAAAATAATAAAGAAGAGATTCTGGTTACTATTCTACCTACAAAGGCAATAATTAGACTTAAGTTTGAAGACTACTGAAATTTATTTGAACATGTTCTGTGTCTGAAGGCATAAAAAGATGCTTTATTTTTTCAGTGACTCGGTCAAGCATTGCTTATTAATTTATTTGCTAAATATAACAACACTATCACCTAGTTGTGATAGCAATTTGTTTGATTAACTTCTGTAACTTTGTAAAAAAATCTGATAGCCAGGTCTGAGAACTTCGACCAACTTACACTACATAGTGATGTAAATTACTTACCCTCTTCATACTTAAAGACTCAAATGGCCTACTGAAGTAGAGCAAATGCTTGAAAAGGTCAACATGAGGGGGTGGGGGGTGTGCAAGCTTTGTTAGTCAGTTACTACCTAAATCATGCTGATCACACTGATAAATGGCTAAAACACCAGCCTGCTGAGAAAACAAATAAAACATTATTCTCATAGTGTCAATATTGAAATAATAAATACCTAAAGATGTCCACATGTACCTGAATAGAGGAAAAATAGTCTAAAATCTTTATTTAATTTTATGTGTCTGTGCTGATGTTTTAAGTATTTATTCTGAATAGATACCTCAATGGTATGAGTATAAAATAAAGTGGTGACTGATTTAGGGTGTGGTTCATGAAATGCAGTTTCAATTCTTTATGACCATACTTCATATAACAGAACTTCATCCTGTATAATGCCACCATAAAGTATCAAAATGTAAATACTCCAAGTAATATGTTAAACTTAAATCTGTCTTGGAAGAAACCTTTTACAAAATTTATAAACTGAAATCTAAAAGTACAAGTGAAATTAATTAAAAGGGAAAGGATTATGGTATGAAAGATGTACACAGATATATTTTATGAAAGCTGATGAAACACTAAGCTCTTTAGGGCAAATCAGGGCTTCCTTTGCTACTGTATTAATATACTTCTGATTTGGAATAAAATTATGTAAATTAATAAAATAACATAGTAAAGTCCCAAGCAAAAGACCAAAAGTACATAAATCTGTAATAAAATGAACTCCACTAAAACTGAGGCATGAAAGAATTACTTGCACAGATCAAGTCAGTACTGACAAGAGGTTCAATATATTTTTATTGGGAAGGAAAAAAAAAGGGTTTTAAGATATCCTCATATTTTTAAGATAATATAATACTTGATACCGTAGATCATGAAGTTCTAAACCAGGGTGGTAGGAGGATTTTTTTGTAGATTTTCTATGAGTATGTTGCATGTATTGTCTTAAAAGGATAAGAGAGGTAGAGTAAGAAAGTTAGCAAAACACCACTCTTTTATATCCTCCTTCAATACCTCCTTAAGAAGCTACAGTGAGTTATACAAATCTACAAAAATAGAAAAAAATTCAATAAAAATATTCTTAAATTGCTTTAAGGAAAAATTTGTGATAAAGCAATATAATTTACGACATTTCTAAGATATCCTGACTTTATATTTTTTCCTGTTTAGTTATTTAATATTTCCAATGTAAACAAGACATAATGTGTCTAAAACAGATATGAAATTTAAAATGTTAAAAGTCCATTAAAATTTGCTTCAAAATAATTTTGAAAGGGTGGGAGTTACAGAGAAAACAAGACTGGCCAAGTGTTGCTAGCTGCTGAAAGTGGGCAATTAGTTCATGGGGGTTCAAGTTTCTCTTCCCTCTACGTGTTTTTTACGTTTCCAGTTGTCCATAATAAAAAGTTTTTAAAAAGCTAGAAAGTAAGTTCATTTAAAACACAAAAATGAATTATGTATGGAACGGAAGCATTTGCTTTTAAAAGTCTGGGACAAATGATAATTATATTGGAAATACTGCAAGAGCAACTTAAAAGAATACATGCAATATGTACAATAGCACTTAGTCTCATGTATAACAATTTTCATCTTTCCTGTTAAATTTTCACTTCATGGAATATTTGGTTTTTATACATTGGGAATTAAAGAATTACATGGCACTATACAAAGAAAAAGAACAAATTTTAATATTGAAGCATAAAAAAAAAAAAAGAAAACAGAAAAAAGACTCCAATGAGTCTCTAAGCCTGTAGGGTCAGAATTAAATAGAGGTTCACTGAAAGCACAGCTCTGTCCCTCTGAAACCTAGTCATACTGATATCACTAAAGATAAAAGGTTTAATCATATATATCACATTCTAAATGCATATAAAAACTCACATAACAAGCTACATTCTTGATCCAGTTTTGATATCTGAAATTCTTATGACTTGTTCGGGGGGGTGGGGGGGGTCCTTTAAAAGTAAAGCATTTTTAATAGTCATTTTCTTCTCCTTAAAATAAAAAATACTTCAACCAGCCCAACCAGCCAAGCAGGCCTTTCTCTTCCCCTGCGGACACCTCCTGCAGTAGAGAAGTTCATTAAGTTTTATGATCTTCCCAAGTCAGTCTTGCTTATAAGCCTCACAAAGGCCACAAATCTGGCAAACCATCATGTATGCCATTAGACATTACTAGTAAATGAACGCTATTTAGGGTTTGTGGTGGCAATAAATCAGAGTTTGGTTGGCAGCTATCAACATAGAGTATTTTAACCTACCATTTAGAAAGGAAAAGGTTGTGTTGATTTTTTTTAATACAAAACAGTTTTTTCACAATATGATTCAGATTATATACGAAAATGGATTTTCATTAGAATTTTTAAAAATACATTTATTTCTCAAAAAGAACCATTTTCTTCATTTGAACTCTCATAATTAAAGGCTTTGGAAAGTAGGCAGATTTGCGAGGATGGAATATTTCACAAAGAAAAGTACTTCAACAATCAGATTAAGGTGGCCAAAAAGATGTGAGGGAATGCACCAAAATAAGTATGTAGGTGAGGAGACCTCGGAGCATCAGGGATATTTAATAAGATATAGATGGTAAAATATGACTAAAAAGTAATTAAGAGGAAAATCTTAACATATCAACAATTATCTCGCTGGTTTCTTAGTTTAAAATAGAGAAATATGTTGATTTTAAAGCCTATAACTCTTCAGTTGCTTTCAAACTGCATAAATATCACAACTCAACTAGAGATGACGTTTCTACTCAAAAATAATTGTACAATGGATTTTACAAAAGAATACATTTTCAAGAAAAGGCAAGCACCTCATAGTAAAAGTATACTTCCCCTACCTCTGAACAAGAAAATAATATAATTGTGGTAGATTACGCATTTATCTGTCAGAAAGGAAAAATACCTTTTCATATTTGGTAGGAGAGAAAAAAGATGTTTTCCAAACTAAATCCCTCATGTGCATCAGAACTGGCTATGTTCACTGCCTGATCAGAAACCTCAAACTCTACTGGCAGATATATAGATACAGAATTTTTTTTTAATGATTTTGTCTTATTTTAGGAGAATCACAACTGAAATGACATTATCCATTGAAATGACAGTTTCCCCCCCCCCCCCACCTTCCCACTAGTCAACCCCCTACCCTCCATTATGCAGAATAGAGTCATCATATAATGTTCCGGTTTCTCTTACAAATGACTAGGTAAACTTTCTCTACGTTGCAGAGAATTAATCTTTGGATACTCTATTATTAGATTAAATAAAATGATCTAAAGAAAAATCATTATGCAATACACATATATTCTACAATGCTTATTTTATTAGTTCATGATGTTTCCAAAGCAGAACTGTGGGAACAGATGTGAGGAAGAAGGGGGGAGGCCTGGAATTTGCTGCCCCGCTTTCTTTGCCTTGGTAACCCTAATGTCTACGCAGATGTTTTATTTCAAATCAAGGATACTAGGTCCAGTGTCCCTGTCTCCTTCTAAGACTAGTTTTGGAGGGTGAGGTGGACCTATGGGTAGTAGGGGAGAAAGGAGAGGAGAGAAAGAGCTTCACCCCCATCAATCATTTGGTACTTAAATCCCATCCCTCTCGAGCTTAGAGAGGCAGGCAGGAAGATGCCTCAGCCCAGTCAGCCGCCTTTACTCTTTGTCGGCTGCTGGCTTTTTACAAAAGAGATAACGTGCAAACTTGAATCTGCTGGCCAAAACATAAAAAGAGGATCTAATTTACAAGTTATCACTGAAAGCCTCAGAAACAATTTTCAAAACACAAAAATTTCCTTTGTCAGCTACCTCTTGCTTCTTAAATAGCAAGAGCCCTAGCAAAGCTCTCTCTGCCAGTAATCCCAGACTCTGAAAAGACTTGTTTCTTTTTTGTAACTCACCTTTGACATGAGGCTGACTATACTTTCCTTTCAGAATGGTGTAACTAAGTCTTGTGCAAATAAGCAACTAGAGGACTTATGCCTCCTAATTGAATTCTGCCTGCTGCTAAATGTCTAAACAAGAAAAGCAGTTTGCTGGGTTTGGCTCTCAAGCTGGCTAGGCCAAAACTTTAAAAAGGCAAAAAATAAATAAATAAATACAAATAACGAGATGGGGGTGATAGGGGAAGAATATCAATCCCACCTCCCTAGTAATATAATGCCGTGTAAGTTGAATCAATCTTAATATTCACAACATAGTCAATACCCCAGTGCTTAGCTGTCAGCAGAAACTGAAGTGGAGCCCTGATAGCAAGAAAATCCTTGGACATTAAGCAACATAATTTACTGAAAATTGTACACTTTTAGGCTTGTAAACTAAGAATCCTCAAGATTTAATGCTTGATGTCTTATTTTATAGTCAGATAAAAATTATCTACCGTTTTAAATCACAATGCTTCCTAAAGATAGCTAAAAATCAACAGAGTAAGTTAGTAATTTAAAATGCCTATGGTTTTCAAAATGTAAAATCTATCTTTAAAAGAATCACTCAACATTTACAAACCATGAATACTATGTGAATGATAAGCAGGAAAACTACTCTTTAAGGATCTCAATATTTTCTGTTAATTATGGTTTTAGCATATATTTTAATAGGTAGCAATAATCCATCATCTTCTCTTGATTACTTTTAGAATCAGAATAGCATTGCAGAGTGAAAAATATGTTTAAAAGGAGGACAATTCTCCTACCAACTAACATGTATATTCAGTGTGCTATCATTTGTGCACTCGATTTAAACACAATGACTTTTAATCTTTTAAACAGCATCACTTGGATATTGGATATTGTTATATCCTGGACTTTAACTCTCTCTTCTATGCCTCAACTTAAAAAACAGCAACTTTATAATACCTTATAGCTAACAGACACACACACACACACACACACACACACACAAATCAACAGTAAAGCTTGCTTAATGCACTTTTTTTTTGCCATATACAGGGCAGATAATGCCAAATCCGAATTAAAGCATCTAAATTAAATTTCTAATTCCACTTGAGTTCCTACTATCACCTCAAGGCTAAAATACCTTTAATTTTAAAAAGTCTAACAAGAAAATTAAATTGAAATGAATTGCCAGAAATTTGTCTGTTTTTGTAGTTTTTATTCCAGCACTTCTGTAAAACCTGTCTTCTCATATGTTCCCTGCTTTGAACACTTCAAAAATTGTTTAACCTGCTAATGTGAACCTTTTTCTACTTTATAAAATATACTAAACATATTTACAATGTAATGACTTCAAGCATAAAATTTAATGAAAGTAGTAATAGATGTAACACATTGTATATGCCTAAACACATCATTACCCTTTCTTGCTCCTTAAAAGTAGCCTTCCCGACTAAAACACTAATTCAAACATCCTACTGGAGTCTGTTCAATTGCATCTATTCTTCGATCTGTGGAGCTGAAGCTTAGGACTGTCTAAGTAAAACAAAGTTCGGGCGATGCTTCTCCCGGGGACTCGGTCCCTGGCATCCAGTCTCCCGTTGCTCCTTTTAAAAACTGACATACAAACAAGGCGAAAAGGAGCGGGAGAGGGCGGTCGGCGCTCCAGAGCCCCCTCCCTGCCTGCAGCCAGGGTCGGCCGCCTGGGGACAGCGACCCAGCCCGGTCCGCATCTACACTTCCTTTTATACAGGAGCGGAATTGAGAAATCGACTCCAGATTTATTGCAGTTTTTTCTCAAGACCAGGAGGTGGGAAGGAGAGAATGATCAAAGATGGCGGTGCCCAAAAGCAGCAGCTCTCAACTGGAGAGTGGAAGGAGTAGCTCTGACCCCACCTCGGGGGTCTCCAGGCCCACTACGGGGCGCAGCCTCTTACCTGTTTTCTCTTTGATCTCACACAGGACGCTGAAGAGCGCGGGTTTCATTCTGTGACAGTTCAGGGCATGTTTCCTAAAAAACAAATAGCAAAACACAAAGGTATTAGCATCACCTATGGAATAATATGGCGCCTTCCTTTAAGTTAGACCCAAGATTTAATTCCGGCCCTCTATTTTGGAAGGCTCCTTGGAACCATGGCAAGTCAACAGAAACTCAAGTTGACTACTTAGCGACAGCCCGCAAGCTCCGGCGGCCAAAGATCCAGCCCGAACCAGGCGCGACCCATCTGCCCGGCAGGCAGCTGCCTCGGCGACCGCAGGGCGCGAACCCGCGCGGGGAGCCTAGATAGCGGGGCAGACGACGGCGACCCGGGGGAGGGGACGGCGCGGAGGGACTCCCGCGTCCGCCCTCCGCAGGGGGAGCGGGCGCGGCGCCGGCGACCGGCCGACTACGGCCAGCGGGCGGTGACAGCTCGGCAAAGTTTGCGAGGCGGCCCTCCCTTCCCCGAGAACTTGGCCGCCCGCACCCGGACTCGCCAGGGAACCGCCCATCACCCCGCGCTCGCCCGGCTGGGGCGGCCGCCCGCACGGCGAGGTCGTCCCGCGGCCAAGTGGAGCCCGGCGCCGCGACTCCGGGACGGAGGAGAAAGTTGCACTTCCCGCAAGTGCGGCCCGGGGCCCTCTCGGGGCGGCGTGCACAGGGTCCAGGCGGGAGGTTTGAATCCGTGGGAGGGGGCCGGGCTGCGAGAGGGCCGGACGGGGGAGGGCAAGAAAACCACAAAATCCTAGTGGCACCAAGTCAGTCCCGTGCCCCGAGAGCAACTTTGCCGACTCCCGCCCTTGTCGAGGGGTGCGGGCAAGTCCCCCCGAGGCCCTGGCAGGCGGCCGGTTTGCGGAGAAAGTTCCCTGCCCAGAGATGAGGCCCCTGCCCCGGGCGCCACCCCGGGCCCCGACTCGGCCGCGGGCCCGGCTCCCGCACACACACAAAAGATGCTTAATGAGACGACACCAACTTTGCTTGCGCCTCGTCCAAGCTCTGGTCGGTGATGGTCATGATCTGGTGGAGGATGTCGCCGATGTCCTGCTTCCTGCCGTCGCCGTCCGCCCCTTCGTGGCCGTGCGGGGGAGGCGGCAGGGCCATGCCCCCCTGCACCGAGTGGCCGGCCAGGTTCACCCCGGCCAGAGTCTGCAGCATCCTGGATTGATCGTCCATCCCGCCGCGCGCGGGCGGGAGCGGGCGGCGGCGGCGGCTGAGGCGAAGGCTGAGGCGGCGGCGGCGGCGGCGGCGGCAGCGGCGGCAGCGGCGGCGGAGGCGACGAGGGAGGAGAAGAAAGAGGGGGAGGGGGAGGGGGAGGCGGCCGCGCGCTCCCCGCCCGCGCGGGGAGGGGGCGGCCCGGCCGGCGGGCCCGCGGCTGAGGCGGTGCAGACGGGAGCCCGGCTCCGGCTTCCGCCGCCGCCGAGGCTCAGGAGAAGCGCCGGGCGGAAGCGCCGGGCTCCGCGGCGGTGGCGGAGGCGGAGGCAGCGGCGCCCGCTGCCCTCACGCGGCCGCCGCGCCGCCGCCGCGCCACCGCGCGCCCCGCCGGGCGGCCCCGCGCAACTTGCTCCTCAGCGCCCGCCGAGTTGCCGGGACGCCCGCCGCCCCCCGCGCCAGCCTGCGCACTCGTCTTCCTCGGCCGCCGCCGCCGCCGCCGCCGCCTCGGCCGGGCGGGATCCGAGCCCCGGCGGCCCCGGGGGAGGGAGCGGCGGCGGCAGGCGGCGGCGGCAGGCGGCGGCGGCGGAGGAGGCCGGCGGGCGGGCCGAGGGGAGCGAAGGGGATGGAGGAGGAAAGTTTGGGAGCGGGCGGGCCGGCGCAGCGGGGCGCGGAGCCCGATGGAGGGCCCCGGCGGGGTGCGCGCCGGGCGGACAGCAGACTGATGGGGCGGGAGAAGTCGCCGCCGCCACTGCCGGAGCCGCGCACCCTGCCAGCAGCCGCCGCGGACCGGGCTCGAAGGCCGCTCGGCTGAGGGATTGACAAGCTGCCAGTGCCACTCACTCACTGCGGCCCCAGCGCCCGGGGGGAGGGGCGGGGGCGAGGGGGAGGGCGGGGAGCGCTCCGCACGCTCCGCCCCCGAGGGCGGCGCGCGCGCTCATTGGGCTTTGCGCCTCCCGCCGCCGCCACTGGCACCGCCCCCGAGTTGCGGCCGGCCCTCTCTGGCCTCTGATCCCCAGCGCTCAAGAGCGCGCCACCGGATCCTCACGCCTGGTCGCGTCCTCGGCCCGCGGGACAGGCCACCCCGACCCGCAAACGCTGTGCCCGCACCGCGGCGCCTGATCTCTAGTGTTAACAGTCATGGGTGCGAGGAGTTGTGTATGGGACACGGAGCAACTCGTTCCAAAGCCACCCATGTGCTTCCCCGCAGCGCCGCGAGCTTCACGCCTAGGACAGCGCCTGGTACATTTTCCCGCTCTTCCCGTCAGGAGGTGGTACCCTCGGGGTTCCGGCTGCCCGTCCCAGGCCAATCGTATTGCGCTAGGAGCCGAACGGGGCGGGACAGAGGCAAGAAAGCGTTGTCCCAATTGGAGCGTTCGAAATGTCCTGGGCAGAGGCGGGGAAGCGGTGGATGGTGGCCCCGCCCCTCCCGGGATCACCATAGTAACCGAGAGGGCGCTGCTTGGAGTTGGCGCCAGCGCTCAGGCCTTGCGCTGTCCCTCAAGAGGTGACCAGGTAAGGTGGGAGCCTGTTGTCCCGCATGCTTCATGTCTGCTCTGAGCGGATCTGAGTACTGTACACTTTCTCTTGAAAGGGGAGCATAAGAAAATGTGTCACAGGGACGTGGCTCCGGGAGGAGGGAAAGGGCCTGACACCCAGGACCGATTCAAGCCTTACAACACTTCACACACTCTGCAATTCTTGGTAATCCAGGGATTACTCCTTTGGCAGGGTTTGCTTTTAGCCGCCTCCAGATGGACCAAAGCTGCAAAAAACGAGCTCTTTATCACAAAGATAATGTTTACTTAAGGACAGACTGGATTTCACTTATCAACTTACCCCATCACCATGAGTCAATTAATGTTGGGGACCCCAGTCACAGATTTTCATACTTTTCTTCCATTGTTCTCTGTCTACAAATGACTAAAGGCTCACATTATTTAGGGATCTAGACTTCTGGCCCTTGTGGACGCTTGAGCTTTCTCTTAACCTGATTTCCCAAACAGCTTCAACATGTTTTCTCCCTTTGAGATTCACAGAGCTCATTCTAGTTGGGTCCTTTGGTTAGGTGGTTCTGAAAAGTCTTATTCCTTCCCCAAACACAGTAAGCTGTCTTATTTGAAACCAAAAATAGGGGTATGAGATATGAAAAATGGCTCTTACTCTGCAGGGTTTAATGTAGGACAAGCAGTTCTTTACATGCCAGATGGATTCTTGGAATGAAGCAGGCTACTCGGTTCCAGGTTCTTTCCTTCATATGTTGTGTGTACTTTTAAATACTCCCCACTGCAAAGCTAATAGCTAACCTTACAGTTAGGCAAGCTAAAATCTTTACAAACTGCACAGCTGCTGGAGAGGGAGTTCCAAACAATCCACTCTACTTACTTCCAAAGAAGCCCCCTCATGTTCATTAATATTCCCTGCTCTTCTATAGCCCATTCATATGTCAAGTTTCTGATTCTTCTTTCAAGCCCCTATTATGGGTTACTCATAGTCATCATTGATTGGCCTTTCTCTTTATTCTTAACTTGTTTTTCAAAGCTGTCACTAAATCCTTCTACATTTTTGCATAACGGAGCAAGAGCAAACAGCCAGTCTTTCTCGCAATTCTTTAATGCTGAAGATGTAAAACCACAGAACTCTATCTGAAAGATGCCTTAAGCTCTAAATTCCTTCCAGCTCTAAAATTCATTGATCCTGTGACTCACTATCAGGCCACCTTCCTGCCCTTCTAGGCTTATAATCTTGACTAATCAGTCATGAGGATGAAGCTAATTAGCAATGGGGATTTATGGTTATTTCTAGCCCGCTCCAAAACAATGAGTTATGTAAGCAAAGCAACATATATAAAAATGTAAATAAAATTAAAGAAACCACTTAAGCAAATAAAGGCAATTGGGAACTATGGGCTATGTAAGCAAACTGGAACATAAAAACATAAATTAGAATTAAGAAAACAGTTAAGCAAATGCCAGCAATTAGGAATAAAACAACTTGTTAAATGTCTAACACCCGCAGCTATTTTATGGCACACACCTCTAAACCCATGGTCATTCAGTGATGTGGAAATTTGGTATCATAATTCTGCATTAAGTGATTGGATTAGATTGACCTTCTGCTTGGAAGGTTTCTCTTTTTCTTATTATCAATATGAGTTGCAGTAAAAGCCAGAGGGTCCTAGCGAGGATTCCCTCATAGGCTCATTGACAGTCACCATTGATTTAAAGTGTAAATTCTTTTAGATTAGTTTCCAAGCCCCAATAAACAGTGTCAATTAATTGCACATGTTCCAAGATCTCTTGTGCCTTTGCCAGTTTCTTGTGTAGGATATTGCCTTGTCTCCGCTCAGCAATCTCAGTCACGTGGTTTGGTGCCTTCACAGATAATAGAATAGAACCTCCCTAAGTACCTGAATCCATCTTTGCTCTTTCTAAGGCACTGATTATTAAAAAGTCAAGGGAAATGTAATTTACTCTTGGTGAGTGTACATTCATGTAAAGTTAACAGTGACAAAATGGTGAAAACCAAGTAGGGGCTCTCTCATATCCATCCCTCTCCATAGGTTTATATTAACATCACCATTGCCTCTGTCATCAATGTGGTGATCGTCACGGCAGATGCCATTATTGAGCTCTCTCAGGGTGGGACATTGTGCTCTGTGCTCCCCTTATTTCATCTTATTTCAGTCTTACAACAGCCCTGTCCTGTCTAGGTCAGGTTATTATTAAACAAGGAAACAGAATGAGAGAGGGTAAGGAAGTGACACAAGACCACAAAGCCAGTAAGTGCTGGCCTTGGATTCAAATCTTGATCTGTGTGGCTGCAAAGCCTGCCCTATAAAACACTGTGCAAAAAAAAACGTCATTTAGGGGTGCCTGGGTGGCTCAGTTGGTTAAGCGTCTGCCTTTGGCTCAGGACATGATCCCAGGCTCCTGGGATCGAGTTCTGCGTTGGGCTCCTTGCTCAGCGGGGAGCCTGCTTCTCCCTCTCCCTCTGCTGCCCCTGCTTGTTCTCTTTCTCTCTCTCCCTTTCTGTGAAATAAATAAATAAAAATCTTTTAAAAAAATTTTTTATGTCATTTAATCAAGGTTACTAAGTAAAAACCACCAGGCCTTAACAGGTGAACTGTAAATTAATGAAAATAAGTAATTAGTACTTAATAAAAGGAAGATAAGCAACTCTTTTAGAGGAATCTGGGTCTCATGGCAATGGAGGAGGGAAATGCAGACAAAGCCCAGCCAGGCCATCCTCCATGGCCACCTAGGACTTTGCCTCGCTGCCCACCTTTCCTGCCATGCCTATCTTTGCTGATCTTCATCTGCTCTAAACTCTCAGAACATATTGCCTGAAATGTGTAACTTACTACCATACTAAATAGTCCTGTGTTGTTTGCTCTCCAATTCACCTGTTAGTTTTCTCATCTAGTTCATAAGCATGTTAAGGGCAAGGTATTTTGAGGTGTGACTACAACATGGTTGATTTGACTTAAAAAAAAAAAAAAAACAACAACATCAACAACAACAAAACTTGGACAGCTAAGAAAGATGTCACTTTGGAGAAACTGACTAGATACTTACTCACAAACATATCATTGCTCCGTCACTATAGAAATGACTCTTTAGAAGTGGTCTTTACAGTTGCTAGCACATGTGACATGTGACAAATCTTCATCTTCTGAGGCTTTCTTTGAGCAACCAAAGAATCAGTGGGCTAACAGTGCACCCTTCTACGATGTGGTCCTTAAAAGAGAATATTTATTGAAATACATAATTTCTGGGAAGTTTGATAGAAAGCCCCATCTCTCTGTTCTTTCATCCCTCATAGCACCTAATACAATGCAGTGGCATACACAGTAGGCACTTGGACCCGACACTGTCAGTTGCTTGCCCACTTCCTTCCATGCTGATAGAACTGTGATTTTATTCCTATGGCAATGTGTTCAGTCTCCGTTGAGGACTAAGTCAACTATGAACATCCTATCCCCTGCCTTCTGAGCTTTCAAGGCACAGGGATGATGGGATGACTTTCCTATTAAAAATAAGAGACAGACATGGCTCTTTTCTCCTTCCTTCTACCTCTTTCCCCCTTTGAATGTGATTCTGATTCTGGAGCAGCAGTGGCAGCCATCTTGTGATAATGAGGTGACAATATGAGGATAAAAATCAACAGAGTTTGGTGGTTTATCTCTGTGGTCTCCCTCCTCCAAACCCATAATTCCAGTCTAATCATGAGAAAAACATTAAACAAATTTCAATTGAGGGATATTCTGTAAAATCTCTGACTAGTACTCCTCAAAACTGTCAAGGTCACCAAAAACAAAGAATATCTGATAAACCATCATAACCAAGAAGAGTCTAAGGAGATATGACGACTAAAAATGGTATCCTGGATTAGATTCTGGAACAGAAAAAGGGTATTAGGTAGCAACTAAGGACATATGAGTAAGCTATAGACTTTAGTTAATAATAATGTATCGTGGGATGCCTGGGTGGCTCAGTCGTTAAGTGTCTGCCTTCAGCTCAGGTCATGATCCCGGGGTCCTGGGATCAAGCCCCACATCGGGCTCCCTGCTCGGCGGGAAGCCTGCTTCTCCCTCTCCCACTCCCCCTGCTTGTGTTCCCTCTCTCACTGTGTCTCTCTCTGTCAAAGAAATAAAGTCTTTAAAAAGAAAAGTAATAATAATGTATAGCTATTGGTTCATTAATTGTAACAAATGCACCATATTAACATAAGATGTTAATAATAGGGAAACAGGGTGGAAGGTATTAGAGAACTCTGTACTACTCTTTTATTCCAAAATAAAACATTTATTAAAAACAAAAATAGGGCGCCTGGGTGGCTCAGATGGTTAAGCGTCTGCCTTCGGCTCAGGTCATGATCCCGGGGTCCCGGGATCGAGTCCCACATCGGGCTCCCGGCTCGGCGGGGAGCCTGCTTCTCCCTCTGACCCTCTCCCCTCTCATGCTGTTTCTCTCTCACTCGCTCTCTAAAAAATAAATAAAATCTTTAAAAAAAAAAATTAAAAAAAATAAATAAATAAACATGGTAAGTGGGGAAGAAAGACAGGAAAAGCCTAGGTGCCTGCAGATATTGTTGACTATCTGAACACAACAAGTAATTGCTTACTCCCAGGTTCCTAGTTATGTGAGAAAATTTAATTCCTATTTTTAAATTCCTATTGGTTTGGGTTTTCTGCTACTTACAGCAAAGCTGATCTAGCACTATAATTACATAAAGGAATGATAGAGGGAAGAATAGCCTAGCATAGTGCCTGGTACATGGTAGGAGCTCCTACAGGTTGGAAGATGTTATCTAATAAAAAAAAAAAAAATTGCATGATCTTTGCCCTGGGTTCCTAGGAGGTAACTTCTAAAACCTTTGCAATTTCCCAAGTGAGAGGAGTATCTCTTTTATTCATGAGCCCCTGGGATCACACCTGAGTTTATGCTAACAAGAAGACTCAGGATAGAGACGGATCACCAGAAAGACCAACCATGTAATTAAAGGGTTGGGGCTTTGAGCCACTTCATTCTCCCAGGATGGCAAGGAAGCTGGAGATTGAGTTCAATCATGTGAGCAACGAACGACCCAGTCATGCCTAGGTAATGAAACCCTACTAAAAACTCTGGACGCCAAAGCTCAGTGGAGCTTCCTGATTGGGGAACACATTGATGTATCAGAAAAATTATGTGCTCTAGCAACACAGGGAGAGAGCATAGACGCTCTGCATTCGGGACCCACTAAGATCTCGACCTACCTGTCTTTTCATTTGACTGGTTCTGACTTATATCCTTTATAATAAAACTATAATCATTTCAGAGCTCTTTGTCAGTTAGTGAATTATTGAACCTGAGGGGGTCACTTGGAATACCCAAGTTTGTAGCCAGTTGAGAAGTACGGCTGGTCTGGGGAACCTTGAACTTTGACTGGCATCTGAGGTGAGGGCAATCTTATTGGGCTCTGCACTAATTTTCTATTGCTGCATAATAAATTACCTCAAAACTTTTTGGCTTAAAACAACAAACATTATCTTAGACTAAGTTTCTGTGTGTTAGGAATTTGGATGCAGCTTAGCTGGGTGCCACTGGCTTAGGGTCTCTCATGAGGCTGCAGTCAAAGGTGACAACTGGGGCTGTAGTCCCCTCAAGGCTCATCAGGGGGAAGGTCCACTTCCCAGCTCACTCACATGGCTGTTGGCAGGCCTCAGGTGCTCAATGACTATGGGCCAGAGACATCGGTTCCTTGACCCATGGAGTCTCTCTGGGGGACAGCTCACAACATAGCAGCAGGCTCTGAAAAGAGTGAGAAAGCCAGAGAACAAGCAAGATGGAGGTCAGTCTTTTGTGTGTCCCAATCTCCTGACACTTTTTCTGTGTTCTCTCTTAGAAGCAAGGTACTAAATCCAACCCACGCTCCAGGGGAGAAGATTACACAGAACATGAATATCAGGGAGAAGGATCACTGGGAGCTGTTATGGACTGAATACTTGCACCTCCCCCCAGATTCATACATTGAAGCCATACCTTCAATGTGATAGCATTAGGAGGTGTGTCTTTGGGGGTACTAATTAGGTTTTGATGAGATCATGAAGGGGGAGACCCCATGATGGGATTAGTGCTCTTATAAAGGGAGGAAAAGACACCAGAGCTTCCTCTCTCTGCCACATGAGAATAGAGTGAGAAGGCAGTCATCGGCAAACCAAGTAGAAGGTGGAGGGCTCATACAGGCAAAGGTAGGCGTCGTCTTTTTTTTTTTTTTTTTTAAGATTTTATTTATTTATTTGACAGAGAGATATAGCGAGAGCAGGAACACAAGCAGGGGGAGTGGAAGAGGGAGAAGCAGGCCTCCCGCCGAGCAGGGAGCCCGATGCGGGACTCGATCCCAGGACCCTGGGATCATGACCTGAGCCGAAGGCAGACGCTTAACGACTGAGCCACCCAGGCGCCCTAGGTGGGCGTCGTCTTAAAGGCAGCCTAACCCGTCCTCCAAATTTAATTCTCAATGACAAATCAAATCATGGTGTGCTCCTTGCCCTCTTTCTCTCACTTACATTCCATGGGATCTACCTTTGCAATGTGCTTCTTGGCCAGGCCTTCAAGGTCCTCTATACACTACCCTAGTTCTATCTCTCCAGTCTTATTTCCCACTATTCTTTTTCATACATTCAATGTTCTCATCACTCCTATTGTCCCACACTTTCTGGCCTCCTGCCTTTTGGTCATGCTGTTCCCTTTAATAGGAATGCATGCCCCAATCTTACCCATCTTCAAAAATGCTGTTCAACTTCTTTCACATACTGTGTCTTACTGATCCTCAAAATAACTCAAATATTTTAAGACAAGTAATATTAACCTCATTTTATAGATAAGGTTCAGAAAGTAATAGCAGCTTACACTTACTGAGCACTTAGATTGTGGCAGCCCCATGTTAATGGTTTCTCATACTTCATCTAGTTAAACCTTCAAAACACTATGAGTTGGGCATTAACCTCCCCATTCATAGTTGGAGAAACTGAGACCTAAAGATGTCAAATAACTTGACCAAGTTCACAAGGCGGGTAAATGAACTATGATTCAAACAGGTAATCTGGCTCGGCATCCTTATAAATAACCCCCATACCACACTACCTTTGGAGGGGTTATGTCACTTGTCCAAAGTCACAGCATTATTAAGTGACAGTGGAATTGGGACTGGAGACTTCTGACCCTTTCCACCATATATGTTCCCTCCCTGCTCTAATGCCACCTCAAGAAAGTCTCTTACAAGCCCCCAAAGAAGTAAATCCTTCCTTTTTGACTCCCCAATATATATATTATGGGTTCTTATAAATGTTACCTTCTTTTACATTGTGATAAAATATGCATAACTTATCAGTTTAACCGCTTTTAAATGTTCAGTGGTATTAAACACATTCACATTGGTATGTCACCATCTTTCCAAGCTGAAACTTTGTCCCCATTAAATACCAAACCCCCTCTTTCCCCGTCCCTGGAAACCATCATTCTATTTTCTGTCTCTGGGTACCTCATATATGTAGAATCATACAGCATTTGTTCCTTTTTGTCTGGCTTATTTCACTTAGCATAATGTCTTCAAGTTTCATCCATGCTCTAGCATGTGTCAGAATCCCTTTCCTTTTTAAGGCTGAATAATATTTCCTCATATGTATGTACCACATTATGTTTATTCATTCATCCATTGATGGACACTTGAGGTGCTTCCACATTTGAGCAATTGTGAATAATGTTGCTATGAACATAGGTGTCCAAGTGTTTGAATTCTTGCTTTCAGTGATTTCAGGTACATACCCAGAAGTGGAATTGCTGCATCATATAGTAATTCTATTTTTATTTTTTTAGGAACTGCCTTACTGTTTTCCATAGGGGCTATACCATTTTACATTCCAACCAACAGTGCATGAGGGTAAATATGTACTATTTATTTGTTTGTTTGTTTGTTTGTTTAGGAGGGGGCACCCAGATGTGAACCGGGGACCTCTTAATGTGCAGTAGTATGTACCTTTTAATATGACTTCTAGAAATGTATCTTGTATACTCTGTTCCTTAAAGAAAAGATCTTTTGACATTCAACACCTGAGCAACCTTATATATAATTGATGCTTGAAAAATATTTTGTTAAATAAATGAATAGAGTATCAAAAAATTACTATCTTGAAACAAGGAATCTGCTTGTATTTGAAACATACTAAAAACTTCAGAGAAGATGCAAATAGCTTCTGAACAGTGTGCCTAGAGAGATTTTTTGAAACTAGTGCATAAATCCAGAGTTTCATTTCTTAAAAACAAGTGGTCCCACAGTATATTTCTTTTTCTCTCACCAGCTTCTTGTCAACACTAGGTTCATCTCCTAGTCCTGTTTCTTTTTTAGGCTTACAATAAAACTGATTTAAAGTAAAAGTTTCTTTAAGAATTATGCTCCAATATGGTGACCTGAAAATAAATTTTCCAAAATTATTTTTCTTTACCCATAAGGGGGCCATCAAAGATTTTCTGGTGATATTATTTTCTAAGAACTTATACACAGGTTATAAACTTGCTTCTGTCAGAAGCAACTAGATATTTTTGATTATCATCCATTTTGAATGTCTATGTCAGATTTTAATGCAGAAACAAAATGGACTCAACGCCTTTTATTTTATTACTATAAGTAATAATTTTGTGTTACAGGGGAAAGTACTGTTCAAATATATATTTAAGATTTTATTTTTTAGAAATGAGTTCATGAATTATTTTTCTTATAACGTTCTTCCTACGATGTTATTGCTCATTAGTACAATAAGGTGGAAAGAAGAGAGGAGGTGAAGTAAGTAAATGATGCTTCACCAAACCATAAGATAGACATAAAGGCAGAACAGGTTAGATATTTGCCTAAGATGAAATTTTATAATGCTCAGGAATTTCGGACAACTGTGATTATTCAGGGCAGTAAAAATCATGTCTTAGGTACCTAGCATAAGACCTCTCTTCCTCTTGAACCTCACACCTACCCCCATGAGTCTCCAAACCCACATTTCCTACCCCAGGGCCCAACCCTCCTGGCCTCAGCTTATTGGACCAGGGATGAGCACTTGCCCAGAGCTAAACCAATCAGCCTCTCTTCTGGGGACTTGCCCTTGCACCTGGAAGACCCTGATTTGTTTGCCGGCTACTTGAATTGGGGATATAACCTCCAGAACTCTGGGTCAGTTGTGTTAACAGCAGGGGAGAAGTAGAGAAAGCCACTTGTAAAGAGAACATTCAGGAAAGGAGAAAGGGTGTGACCTGGGAAGGGATGGGGATTGGGGAGAGGGTGGGCAGGGAGCTGGACATCTCCCAGGGTTCTGAAGGCCTTCCAATTTCTGCTTCTCATGGTGTCTGGGAGTCATTCAAGAGCCCTACAGTCTTGACTGGACAACTATAACCTGGATCCTGGCAGGTGGTTTAATTTTGAATCATGTGTACATCTGCATCAGAAGTTAAGGAAGAGGGTTAAGCTCCAAGATGGAGCTGGGTGGGGTGTGATCAAGGGGGCCCAGGTAATCTGGCTGGAAGAACAGGGGAAAGGTAGAGGCAGAGACACTGAGGGGAGCTGGAGGTTTGAGGAGAGGAGGATGAGTTCAGGTGTGCACACGGAGCCTGTGGAGCCTGCAGAAGGACCAGGGGTGAGGTGCAGTGGGCACCCGGGGTTCTAAAGCTGAGGAGAGTGGTGGGACCAGAAGGAGAGGTTTAGGAATTATTAACATCTCAACGGTATTAGCACTTGCGACAGTTAACGAGATCACACAGGGAGATTGTGAGCAATGAGAAAAATGAGGGTCTGTGACGGAGCACCAATCACTTAGGGACAGATCGAGAACAAAGGAGCCCAATAGGACACTTTGCCGTGGGAGAGAGACTAGGAAAGCACAGTAGCACAGACACCGAGAGTGTTTTAAGGAGAGAGAAGTCAAAAGAGCAACTGAGTTAAGGTCTATGAGGTGTTCCCTGGATTTAATGACACAAACATTGGCACCCTAGTGAAAACTGTCTTAGTGGAGTTAGGGGCTGTGGCGGAAGCTTGATGGAGTCAGAGGAATGACTGGTGAGAGAAATGCAGACGTGGGTGCTTCTGAGCCTGCTTGGGGTGGGCTCATTACATGGTCTGGTGGTGGTGGAGGTTAGTAGACAGCTTTTTGGAGAAATTCAGCTGTCCAGCAGAGGAAAGAAAGGGCAGGAGCTGGCGGGCAATGTGGGGTTGGGGACTCTTAGGGGATCTGAAAGAGATTGAAAGATGTTTAAATGCCTCATAAGTAGGAGCTTGTAGTAGGAGAAATGGAGAGGTGGACCCCAATGAATAAAGCTCTGAGAAAGTAGAGAGGATGGGGTTCGTGCCCAGGGTGATGCTGCCCTTGGTAGCAATTCCTAAGGGAAAGAAAGGAAGAAAGCAGGAGGGAGCGCAGGGGGAAGCTGAACTTCAGGGTAGAACTAATGACCGTCTTGGTGGACCCCATGGGAACTGGAATGGCTCTGCAGAGTTGTCCTGAGTTAGGTCAAGAGACCTGGGCCATTATCTTCTGGCACCCACCAGTTATAGGATGCCGGCTTCCCTGCCAGGGAAGGCCATGACCCTGAGTGAGGTGGCTCTCCACAGCTGAGGCCATTCCTAAAGGGACCAGACAGCTGAAGACTGCCTCCAGGTGGCACTCCCTACAACCAGGGCAACAAACCCTTCAGTGAAGAGGGATTGCATGGGGGGCGGGGGGGGGGGGGGGGTAGGGCAGAACACAGGGTCCCCCCCATTCCTCTCTTTTACCAAAATTACAAAGTTTAAGTTCCTTGGCCCCATGTTCAACTCCCTCCATTGTCTGGCCTCTGCCCTCCACTCCAGGCTTCCCCCCAACCTTATAGTTCAGCCCTACTCCTCACTCTGATCCTTCTGTGTCTTTCCACCCCTCAGCCTGACATGGTTCTATTTCTCTGGTTCTTCCTTCAGAATCCATCTCAGATGTCGCTTTTCTGGGAAAGCTTCTCTGATTCTCCCAGATAAATCTCTTCCTTCTCTCTCCTGCCTTGTGCATATTTCTCTTTTTTTCACTTAATTATCCTGCGTTGTCAGTTATCTCTTTCCCTGATTAGGCCATGAGCTCTCTGAGTGCAGGGATGCTGAGTGAATGATCTCAGTCTCCCCGGCCCTATGTGCTGGGCATAGAGGAGGCACTGAGTTACCATTAGTTATATGAATATGTGAATTAATTTATGAATAGATGAATGAATTAATGAGTTGGCAGAACTTGGGCTCAGTGGGCTGACTAATCTGGAGGCTAGTGCCAAGGAGGGTCAGCAGCCATCTGAACAATAATGTCCAATGGGCATGGTGAGCCCTGATCCAACCCATTTTTGGGGGGGAGGGAGAGACCGTGAGCGGGGGTGGGAGTGGGAATGGGGAGAGGGGAAAGAGAGAGAGAGAATCCCAAGCAGGCTCCACACCCACACGGGGCTTGATCCCACGACCCTGAGATCATGACCTGAGCTGAAATCAAGTCAGATGCTTAACTGGCTGAGCCACCCAGCCCCCCTCCCCAGGTCCAACCCATCTTGAGTTGACAGCCAAGAGGTCTTCTCTGATAGGTGAGGGCAATCAGATTTCTCGGAAGCAGCATTTTCATTCTGAGAAGGAAGGGGAATAGGGTTGGAAGGGATGGGGAGATATTCTATCTCAATGGAAATAAGACTTCAGCTATTGGCTATGAGTACAAAGATAGGTTATGGCCATATAAAACCCTGGAGTAGTGTAGGCTGGCAGGGCTGGCAGTGTGGGACCCAGGTCAGAGTCTTGGACTAAGGGTGTAATCTGGTACCAGTGGGTTTGGGAAAGGGAGATGACAACAGGAGGACAAGGAGGTCCAGGGTTCCCCCAGGCCCTCTGTATGCTGGCTCAAATCCTAGATGCATCAGATCCTGTTGGGTCTGGGGCTGGGTACTTCTGAGCCTGCTTGGGGTGGGCTCATTACATGGTCTGGCAGGTTCTTCCTTCTCTACTTCCCACCACAAATACTTGTTTTCTTCAAGTATTTTCTTATTTAATCCTCACACTACACTTTAACAGTGATACGTGTTTTTTATTTAAACACTGATATAAAACTGACCATGTGCCAGGCACTGTTCTTAGCACTTTACAAATAGTAATGGATTTGATGTTCATAACAGCACTGTGAGGTCGATAGGTCCTTTTATCCTGTTTTACAGTTGAGGAAATAGAAACACAGGGATTGAGGTTACATTGCTAGCAGGTAAATGATAGTTTGTATTTTACACAACATAGGAGTTTATTCATTCATTCATCAAGTAGTTATCGATAGTTTCCCTTGGACAAGGCCCTGCGCTAGGCTGTAGGGTACAGTGCGAAAGAAAGCAGGGGAAGCCCCAGCTTTCAAGATGCTTCCAGTTTGGGTCCTGCATTCCATTCCGCTAAGTCTTAGTGATTGCCTATGTTCTCCACGGATGCTTCTGCTTATTTGTCTAGAAATTCTTCATCTTGAGGCCACCTTAAGGATGGGCACCTGGGTGGCTCAGTTGGTTAAAGCGACTGCTTTCGGCTCAGGTCATGATCCTGGAGTCCCGGGATCGAGTCCCGCATCGGGCTCCCTGCTCGGCAGGGAGTCTGCCTCTCCCTCTGACCCTCCCCCCTCTCATGTGCTCTCTCTCATTCTCTCTCTCTCAAATAAATAAATAAAATCTTTAAAAAAAAAAAGCCACCTTAAGGATAGAGAGATCATCCTCAAGCCCTCTCATCTGCTTCTCTGGCAAATACTTGGCTTGTCGCTACCCAACTGGCTCTAGTAGGAAGAAAGCAGAACCCCATCCCTAGGAGTGACTGGAATGCTTGGTTTCCAGCCCAATTTCTTGCCTTCATCCATACGGTCTCCTTCACCTGCAATGTGGTCTCCAACAGTTCATCCTTGCCAACAACTTTGACAATAACAGCTCCGAAGACACCTTCTTTGACTGACTCCAGCCCTACCATGACAACATATTTCATGAATGCTGACTGAAGACATTGTCTCACTTAATGCTCACAATTCTATGAGAAAAATGTTATCATCTCCATATTATAGGTTAAAAAAACAAAGCTCAACAAAATGAAAGAACTTGCCCAAGGTCACCCAGCTAATAAGTAGCAGAGCTGGGTTTTGAACCCGTATCTGTCAGACTCTGAAGACCAAGCCGGGTTTTTTCTTTTTTCTGTTCTCTTTATTTTATTGCATTAGAAATTTATTTCCTTCACATATACAGAATATAAAACCTATCTTCACAATGAATTATGCCTCTCTGCTCTCATTTTTTCACACAAAAATTAATGACCACTTCCTGAAAAAAAACTGAAATAAATCCAGAAGCCCAAACCCTTAACCGGGGCACCATACTGCTGCTACTTAAGCTTTTGTTTCTGGAATCCTGGGATATTCAACATATATTCCACAATTATGCAGTTGCTTATGGTCTTCAGTTGTTTCATGTGTGAATTTCTTGTTTGCTCAGCTTGACTTTTATCCCCTGTGATGCACACAGTAAATGCATAATAAATGTTTGTTGAATGAATGGATTTTACATGTATCTTGCTGAAATATACACAGCTCTGTTTGATTCACTAGACTGGCATACCCGAACAAGAAATAATTTTTCTTAATGTGTCCCTTATAAATTGAACCCGACCATATTTGATTAATTTCACATCACGCATTTTTATTGCACCAATCACTCTGGTATCAGGTCATATTTATTTTAAAAACAGATTCACAAAGGGTGCTGGGCTGGAGTGACAGTGTAAATATGTTAATAATAAAAATAATACTAAAGATATTTTACTGGAAACTCTTGCATGCTAATGATGAGTAAGTGCATTCTACAGAAATACGTTTGATTTACAATGCAATTAATTTAAAAAAGATTCAGATCCTATACCATATCTTCTAAGATAATGAAAACTAAAAATGAATATTCAGGCCGTAAAATCAGAGGAACAAAAATCACCCCTAAAGACCTTTAACATTTTATTTAGAACAATAGCCCAATCACTGAAAATGGTGCCATTGTCGGATCAAACGTGTCCAGATTAGGAAGATCCTCCTGGGTAGCCGCAGTGATTCTGCCCGCACAGACCACGCGTGCACCCTGTACAACCCTCGTGATGCAAAACACCACATATTATCCAGTGACCGAAGAGCCCTGGCACCTTTAGTCCTGCAAGGAAAGGCTTAGGGGGTTTCTTGTTCAGGAGGAAGCAAAGTCTTTCATGTCAACTTTCATTGTGGGATGTGTGAGCATTTCCATAGTTAGGTATTTGGCCCGTCCTAGAATCCTGCTAAAAAGGAAAGGCATTCTTATACCCTATTCAAACTGCAAGAAATAAAAAATGTGCTTCATTTGGTATTTCATCACTTATCTCGAATGTTCTAAGAAAGCATGCATTCTTATGCACACTTTGAGGAAAGATGCCCATTTTTGTAATAGGATTTATAAAGTTGACTCTGCCCGCTGTGTATCCAAGAGGGGAAGAAGCAGATGCTGCCGAGCCATCATGCACCACAGGGATCTTCCCGTCAGTGCAAAATGGTTGCGATTTTCCCTCATTTATTGAGGACAGATCTGCTGTGATGTAGCAGACACCAGACTTGGAGCTGGAACTATTTTGGCTTATTAAACAAATCTTGTGCATCACTTTGGTAAAAAATAAAATTTTAATTCCCAAAAAAGAGACACATGCCAGGTTGAGATAGTGCATTTTCATATTTCTCCGCCAGCGATTATTCACCTGAATACTGTAGAGTGAATTCTCACAATTTTCACTGAAAATACACACAACAACCCAAAACAAATAGAAAGGGACTAAAGTGGGCCTTTTAAAAATCTCACAACTTAGTAGCCAAATCATATCCCCTGAGGACCAGAATCATGGAGAAGAAAGTAACAGAAAACACAACATGAGAGCTTTTTGTTATAAGCTTTTCAGTATTATTTTGCCTTTCATCTCTGTGCACAATTACTTTGAGAAAAATAAAATTTTAATTTAAAAATAAAAGAATAAGGTAATCTACATCCAATGAGAAAAATTGAAACAAAATGAAATATAGCATAGGAAAACTTGTTAATGATGCTTAAATGTTTTGTGGTTTACCATCAGGCCCTTCCCGTTAGAAACCATTTTACTCTCCGGGTATTCTTTTAAGGACCTGAAAAGGGGGGAGGGCGGAGATGACTATTTACACCCAGGAAAGTCTGTGTTTCCAAGGGATGTTTAATATAAAGAGATTAGTACAACTTCTTGCCCTTTCACCATCTCTCCCACCTGGTCTTCACGAGGTCTTCATGTGGGACAGACAGGTATGCTGTGGTTGAGGGTTGGAGCTTTGTACACACCTGAGTTTAAATCCCTTCTCTGCAGGTGATCCTGAACAATTTACTTCTCTAAGCCTCAGCGCCTCATCTCTGAAGTGGGTACAATTATAGTAGCTACTGCTTAGGGCTAGCGTCAGCATTAAAGGAGATGGTGCATGCAAAAAAAAAAAAAAAAAAGATTTAAGTATTCCATAAATGTGAGGGGGAAATTCTAAGCCGAGTTTTAAACTCCTCTTCCATTTTTATGACATGTTGTAGGCAGCACAGGCAAACCTCATCATTTTCTTTGTGATAATGAAGTTCTGATCTTTATTCCACTCCTCCCTTCCACTGTTCTCTCTAGGCATTGTTTCCTTTTGTCCTCTGAGCAGCATGCTTCTTCCATCTGCTTTCTGCCTCCTGAAAGGTCATTCGAAATGGCCAGCGTGACCAGTGTTATACCCAGAACCGATAACATAGAAAAATTAACACCAAACATGTTCATGCTTTTTTAGTTTTTAATGACCTTGCCAGTTAAGAGAACCAACTTGCCTTTAAACAAGGATTAAAACATTAAACTGAATTGTCCCTAGGTCGTCACAGCTGAGTTGCCAGATTCCCCCACTCCCATCCCCACCGGGAAGGAGGAGCAGGCCAGGCTCCGGTGAGTCCCATGGGACTGCGGTGAGGTCTGGCTAGAGCTGGGTTTTTTATGTGTGAGGTTGGAGGGCAGAGAGAGACTAGAAGAGCCAGTCTAAAAGGGGCTGCCATTTGGAGAGGCTTGTCGGAAGGCAAGAGGAAAAAAAGCAGCAGAGAAAGGGCAAACCAGAAAGATGGGTCTGCCTTGGGGTTCCTGACCCTGGGCATACTTGCCCACCTGGGCTTGCGAAGCACCAGCTGGAGGGCAGGAAGCGTTCATTTAATGGTTTGGAAGAGTGGGGAGATGGGCTCTAAATCATTGCCACATCATAGAAAAGCAGCTCACCTCTTACAGCATAGAGTGGTGGTGAAGGGCCCGGGC
The DNA here is from genome assembly GCF_029215605.1 of Mirounga angustirostris. Lineage (NCBI taxonomy): Eukaryota > Metazoa > Chordata > Mammalia > Carnivora > Phocidae > Mirounga > Mirounga angustirostris. Next base: position 84,441,945 of record NW_026991723.1, on the reverse strand, counting down.
TCCGAGGGTTCAAACCCAGCTCTGCACTTACTAGCTGTGCTTTGGTGTGCATTACCCCTCCGCTCCAAACCTCAGCTTCCTCGTCACTGCCGTGATGTAAGATGGGAGTCATTAGAACACTTAATTTAGGGTCCCATCTGTAAAATGGGAATCATTAGAATATTTAATTCATAGGGCAATTATGAGGATTCAAAGACATCATACTTAAAAAGTACTTCACTAAGGATGTATCATTCTCCAGATAGCTACGTTTCTGCTGAAACGTTACCAATCAGTGAGCCACTTCTGACCAATTTACTTCAAATTGTAACTCATCCCAGGACTTCCTGTTTTATCTTTCTCCATAGCTCATACCACTTACTTATTTTAGGTATTACTTATATTTTCAATATCGTCATTCTCCCTCCGTTAGAACGTCAGTTCCATGAGGGGAGGGTTTTTGTCTGTTTTGGTCACTGATTCTAACCCTAGCACCTAGACAGTGCCTCGCCAGGTGCTAATAAATTTAGTTGCTGAATAAATAAGTATTGGCCAACATTATTATTACCATTTCAGGGTCAGAAACTCATGACTACCGCTTGAACCAGGAAAATAGGGGAAGAGAAATATAAAAAACTCTAGGTAGGTAATCACTTGTAAAATTTTCACCGGGTTCTTGGTGGAGTTTTCATATCTGATCCCTCACATCAATCACACAAAACGTCCTGGAATCTTTAAGGCAAAGGTTAACGAGGAAGGACAGAAGCCGTGACCGGCTGAGATCCGAGGTAGGGAACCTGCCTATTGTGTTGATCCTGGGAGGGAGACTGAGGCATCAAGTCTGGGATCCATCTTGGGGGTCAGGAAGTGTTTCTATGCCTGAGGAGGGCAGCAGATTTTCATTTTAAAAGTTTATGTTCTTCATCTATTTTATGATATGCAAGTAACATCGGGCTTTGAAATATTATCCAAAAAATACGGATATGTCTATAGCACCAATCCTTCCCTAGGGATAGTCACTGCAGTTGTTTGTGAATGTCTATCGGACTCTACCAAAGCATTTGTAGAGATGTAGAAATGTATGTATATCTATATGTATAGATGTATGTGTATGTGCGTGTATTTTTCAAAATATAAATGCTATCACACTCTATATGCTGCTTTTCAAATACCTTTTATCATCCTGTCATATGTGTTTTATATCCCTTTGTTTAACTTCCTAAAGATCTACCTCAGTTTTTAATGGCAGCAGGAGTTTTTAAGTTAATGATGAGCAATTTTAAAAAGAATTTTTAATAGCATTTTTTTTTAAGATTTTATTTATTTATTTGACACAGAGAGACACAGCGAGAGAGGGAACACAAGGAGGGGGAGTGGGAGAGGGAGAAGCAGGCTCCCCGCAGAGCAGGGAGCCCGATGCGGGACTCGATCCCAGGATCCTGGGATCATGACCTGAGCCGAAGGCAGACGCTTAACGACTGAGCCAACCAGGAGCCCCAGTAGCATTTATTTTTTAGAATACTTTTTAGATTTGCAGAGAAAGTGAGAAGATAAAAGAGTTTCCATATGCCCTGTACCCATTATCCCCTATTATAACATCTTCCATTGCTATAGTACATTTGCAAAAATTAAGGAACCAACTAAAATTGAGTTTAGTTGAGTTTAGCTTATTAGTAAACAGTTTAGTTTATTACTGAAGTCCATAGTTCATTCAAATTTCCTTTGGTTAATATCTTGTTCTGTTCCAGGATCCCACCTAGGATAGCACATTACATTCAATAGTAGGTCTCCCTAGGCTCCTCTTGACCAGAACTTTCTCTGGTTCATTATGACTTTAACTGTTTGAGGAGTGCTGGTCAGTTCTATTTTAGGATGTCCCTCATTTGGGATTTATCTGATCTTTTCCTCATGATTGGACTATAGCTGTGGGCTTTAGGGAGGAAGACCACAGAGGCAAAGGGCCATTTCATCATATCATATCAACAGTACATACTTGCAACATTACTTATTACTGTTGATATTATCCTTGATCACTTGGTTGAGGTAATGGATATTTATTTTACACTTTGAGTTATAATCCAATAATACTTTATTTATTTTGTTGTTCAAATTTTTCAGCTTTGATCACTGGCTTTCAGTTGGCTCCTGTGTCCCTTGAATTACCTCCATCAATGGAGTTGGTTTTTTTTTTCCAACCACTTTCTTACTTTCTGGCACTACATGATGCTTCAGGTTCATCTTGTACATTTCCTGCCCCAACCCTAGAATTTGCCATTTCTCCAAGGAGCCCTGGTTCCTTTCACTGAAAAATGGTGTAGGAAACCAACATCTTGGCACTAGGTGCATTCTTATGGCGAGCAAATTTATTTTTCTAGGAAGAATAAAGATGTCTCTGGACTTTCTCTTTTATTCAAAATGAAAATTATTAATTCAAAATTGCTATCATTGAGCCCGAAGGACAAACACATATTTCAAAAACTTATTATTTACTTTACTGGGAAAAGTATTCAGCTTTTGCAGCCTACATACGTAGGACATTTTAGAATTCATGAAACGGCATCACATGACCCTGTGGGTAGACGTGATCAATTCCACTTCCTGAATGGAAAAACCAAGGCAGAGATAAGTGATGTGACTCTTTGTACCAGGGTCACACAGCTGAGCTGAAGCTTGAATTAGTTTATTCCATTCAAAACAACACTTTGTGCTGAGATTTTGGCAAAAAAACAGGAAAACAAAATGAATGATTTACACACACACACACACACACACACACACACACCCCATTTCCTAAAACCTTTCTCCAGCATCATCTCCAGATTTTGCTGGAAATTGTACACACTCAGACAGAATAGGTTCTCCCAGATGAAGCATGTTCTGAGACTTGCCCCTTAACTATTCCCCCTCATAATTGATACTTCTGTTATATAAAAGCAGAAATCAGTTCTTAGGCTATTTCCTAAAGCCAAACCAGGCACTCAGCCTCAAGTACCATAGGGCCAGGCAGGTTTTGCAAACAATGCAGCAAGCTACAGCACAAATGTCTTGATGAATGGTGGTTGCTACCTGGCCTTCACCACACTCAGTACCCAGCAAGAAGGCAGGCACGACTCACCTGATTGTTGACAAGTGGGCTGTGGACCCAGAGTTGCCACATCTTTCCAATTTTCCAGGAGAAGCAGAAAAGCCCTCAGCTGGCCAAGACTGTGTGGGCTGGTTTCAGCTTTTAAGCTATCTGGGGGTTTTGTTGTTTGTTTATTTGCTTGTTTTATTTGTTTGCTTTTCTATTTTGTTTTTGTTTTTACTTCTGAGCGAAACTTTGTTCATCATTGTTGTTGTAGGCACTGTTTTTGCTCAGTCATTTGGGTAATAATATTCACACATTCTTTCAACAACCACTTACCTCATTTATTTTTCATTCAGGAAATATTTTTTTTAAGATTTGTTTATCCAGGGGTGCCTGGCTGGCTCAGTCGGTTAAGTGCCTGACTTCAGCTGGGGTCATGATCTCAGGGTCCTGTGTGGGGCTCTGTGCTCAGCAGGGAGTCTGCTTGAGGATTCTCTTTCTCCCTCTCCCTCTGCCTCTACCCCTGCACGTGTGCGTGCACTCTCTCTCTCTCTCTGTCTCTCATGCACGCGTGGAGGGGCAAAGGGAGAGGGAGAAGCAGACTCCCCGCTGAGCGAGAAGCCTCACGCAAGGCTGGATCCCAGGACCCCAAGATCGTGACCTGAGCAGAAATCCAGAGCCAGATGCTTAACTGATTGAGCCAGCCAGGTGCCCCTCAGGAAATATTATTGAGTACATAATACAGTCGTCGTGGATCATTGAGGCAGAGAGAAGTATTCTAGGTAGGGTCACTCAACACGTATGGAGGAGTGTGTTAGCCTAGGACAGATCATTGAGTGATAATCCTCATTCACTGCCATATAAATATTTACTGAGCATCTATGATTTTGTTCCTCCTGTGTCAGTCACGAGGGATGCTATGATGACTGCAATATGTCTCTGCTCAGGTTCCTTCTAGTTTAGTAGATTGTCCCTCAGTGAGTCCTGTGAGCTGAGCAAATGATAGAATCACAGGAAGGATTTAAAATAACACTATTTGGAGACCCAGACATCTTAGTTCGAAGGGCAACTTTAGCTTTTCTGGATTGTATAAAGTCCAGCACAGATCACATGCACATGTAGGTGCTTAATAAATGCTCACTGAAGGGGCACCTGGGTGGCTCAGTTGGTTAAGCGACTGCCTTCGGCTCAGGTCATGATCCTGGAGTCTCAGGATCAAGTCCCGCATCGGGCTCCCTGCTCGGCAGGGAGTCTGCTTCTCCCTCTGACCCTCCTCCCTCTCATGTTCTCTGTCTCTCATTCTCTCTCTCTCAAATAAATAAAATCTTTAAAAAAAAAAAAATGCTCACTGAAGGTGATGATAATGAATTGAGATAAGGAAAATCTGAAACCACTCTCTAGGGATGTGGTTCAGGAGGTGGAATGCTTTAGAAAGAGTCCATGTGAGAGAAGACTAAAGGAATTGAGGTTACTTATACTGTATCACGGAGAAAAGAAAGGTATGGACATATTTATAGCCATCCTCAAATATCTAAAGAGATATTGCTCATGTGTTTTAAACATCAGTTCTTGTCTACTCAGGACAGGACATGAGGAAATTATCTTAAATGAGAACAGGAGGGACTTATTATCTATCAATGGGAGAGAACATAGCTGAAAGGATTGTGAGATCGTGGAAGGCAACATGATTTTGAGAACGGACGTGGTTATTTTAGGAACAGGGGCTGCTGATTATTACTGGGGAAGTGTACAGCTTGGGGCCTCCAAGTCAGCCAATTACTAGCTGTATGATCTTGAGGAAGTGATTTCACCATTCTGAGGGTCAGTTATGTGATTTGTTAAATGGGGATAATAACAGTATTTATTTATTGGATTGTTGTGAGGATTAAATTAGATTAGAGATGTAAAGGCATTAGGAATATCTGTGTCAGGCACAGAATAAGGTGCAACCAATGATGAATTATTCATTGCTATTAATCAGTGCTGGACCTACCTGCGGGGAAAAAACCACCACCACCACTCTACACAGAAACATAAGCTCTTTTCAGAGACATCAAAGAAATACTGCTGTGTGTTGTGAAACTTAGTCTCATCGAAAACACATGTTGTGAACACTCAGAAAGTGAAATAAAATAAGATTAAAATAATAGAGTCAGTAGAGTGAAGTGGTTAAGAGCATGGAGTCAATAAAATATGTGAGCACTCAGAACAGTGCCTGCCACCCAGGAATTGTTTGCCCTTGACAAAACAAAACCACAGTGCAAGCCAAGGTCAATTTTTAAGTGAAAGCTTCCAAAAAGACCTATATGAGTTCTCTGGCAGGAGAAATTGCTCCAAATTAGTGTTTACCAAACAAACAGGTGGATAAGGTTTGAATGCACTGATCAGAAGGATCTTAGCTGTCTCAAGCAATGAGCAGTTATTCACTATTTGGATGTCCTAAGCTTTTATTTTTAAAACATTTGCAGGCACTACTTTGAATACCCTACTTGTCAGCTTCGAAGAAAGACATTTGTTTCTGATATTTTGAATACACCCAAGAAACAGTCCTCTACATTGTGATTGTAGTCTATAAACCTGACTTCATAGAAATTATAACTCTGCAGCACATTTAACTTACTAATATTTATTGAAATATTTTTAGCTGCAAAAACATTTTATGTTCACTATTATTTATTAATGCCCTGTTTTAAAATATTACACATAAAATTTATTCCAGTGCACATTAGTAAATAAATTATGCTTGTAATTTCTAATGCATTTTTAATTATAAATTTATCCATGTCTACCTTTATTTATGATAGTGGTGTCTCACTGTTGAACATACTGTATATTAATGGAGACATTGTTAATTATGCATTCTTAGAAGTTGCATTTGACAAAACATACGAGTCTGTTTTTTTATATCCTAAGTCCTGGTTTTTTTTTTTTTTTGAAGATTTTATTTATTTATTTGACACAGAGAGACACAGCGAGAGAGCAAACACAAGCAGGGGGAGTGGGAGAGGGAGAAGCAACCTTCCCACGGAGCAGGGAGCCTGATGCGGGGCTCGATCCCAGGACCCTGGGATCATGACCTGAGCCAAAGGCAGACGCTTAACAACTGAGCCACCCAGGTGCCCCTATCCTAAGTCCTGTTAACATTAATTAATTTAGGAGTTGGCACTCACAGTACTAGCTAACCTTTAGAGCAAGAAAAGATACTATTAGCAACTGGTTACAGGGCCCGGATTTGGGGAAAGGACTGCAATTATATATAAATGTAGCCAGAGAGATGCTATCTAACACCAGGCAGATGTTTCATTTTCACCCCAAGTATCTAAAAAGGGATCCTCACCAGAGATAATATTCAGTACAAAAACACAATAGAACAAAGCTCAGTGAATCTCTGCTGAGCCCCCAGAACTGATCTGTACTTAAAGAATATCTGCAAAGCATTATTTTAAGATTTTCTGGTTGGTTAATGCTGTGCTTCCCTACCACCCACCAAACTCACCTTATTATTTTTTTTTTAAGATTTTATTTATTTATTTGACAGAGAGAGACACAGCGAGAGAAGGAACACAAGCAGGGGGAGTGGAGAGGGAGAAGCAGGCTTCCCACTGAGCAGGGAGCCTGATGCGGGGCTCCATCCCAGGACCCTCGGATCATGACCTGAGCCAAAGGAAGACACTTAACGACTGAGCCACCCAAGTGCCCCTCAAACTCACCTTATTATAAACAATACATTTGCTTTAAAAAATTCTTCACATTCAAATGTTATTTTAATTTGAAAAAAATACTATATTGCTCTGAAATTGTATACTTCTTGGGGACTTCCTTAAAATAGTTTGAATGGATTTTTGACTAATTTACTGTTGTCCCGAAATTGCTGTATCCCATAGGAGTGTAAATGCCTATGTTTTCCCTCTGGGAGGAAAAAATCTATTTCAAAAGGAGAGGAGGGGCGCCTGGATGGCTCAGTTGGTTAAGCGTCTGCCTTTGGCTCAGGTCATGATCCCAGGGTCCTGGGATCGAGCCCCACATCGGTCTCCCTGCTCGGCGGGAAGCCTGCTTCTCCCTTTCCCACTCCCCCTGTTTGTGTTCCCTCTCTTGCTGTCGCTCTCTATGTCAAATAAAATCTTTAAAAAAAAAAAAAAAAGGGAGAGGAAACCAAAATTGGGGAACTAGCAGGGAAACATATTCACATATATAAAATATTAAGAACACACATTTGCAGAGAAACTAGAAGGTGCCTCTATTTTCCCACAGCTCTGTCAGGGTTTGAGAGAGTATTACTTTCATTCTGTTTACTCTCAGCTTGTTGTCATAGGCTTGGCAAAGTGGTATTTTCCATGTGCAAATTCTGCTTCTACAAAATAAGATTTCCAATTGCTTCATTTCATGTGCATGTTTTGAGCATCTTTTCATTTAACACACATTTTAGCAAGTGTTTATGGTGTTTTAAGATTTTAGTCTAAAAGGAAATAACAAACGTTCCTTGCCTTATGGCCAGTCAAGGAGACAGATGTATGTTGAAAGAACAGAAAATGTGATAAACATTGAACACAGAGAATGAGGCTCTTCATGTGGTCTAATAGGGAGAGGTGTTCTGGGAAAGCTTCCTGGAGGAAGCAGTATATGAATTTGGTCTTCAAGAATGAATAGAATATACTTAGAAATGGTTACAATGCTGTGTGTGTGTGTATGTGTGTGTGTGTTTTAAAAGCACATGGGGGTTGGGGCGCCTGGATGGCATAGTCAGTTGGGCAGCCGACTCTTGGTTTTGGCTCGAGTGGTGATCTCCGGGTCATGAGATTGAGCCCTGCGTTGGTCTCTGCACTCAGCGTAGAGTCTGCTCAGGACTCTCTCTCTCTCTGCCCCTCCCCCACTAAAAATAAATACATCTGAAAAAAATAAAGCACTTTGGGGTTTATCCTTTTATAATATTGCCACATGTTGTATAGAAACCTAAGATAGCTGCTAGAGAGCCACAAGGTGCCCTGGGTGACATCTCTAGCCATCTTAGACCTTCCAACCATTCTGGCTGCCATCGACCGAAAGACAAGACTGGCAGAAGAACTGCCCACCAACCACAAAATCTTAAGAAATAATAAATGGTTGCTGCTTTAAGCCACAAAGAAGAAGGAAGAGGAGGAGAAGGAAGAGGAGGAGGAGGTGCAAGAAGGGGAGTTTATTGAGTAGAAAGGGATAGGGCAACTGAGGTTTGAGCAGGAATTGTGGAAAGCAAATGCATAAGGGCCCTGATTCTTGCTGCCAATCTTGGTGTGCTAGGCCATAAGAGTTGGCATTTACAGAACACTTCCTGTCTGCCAGACAATGTTCTAAGCAGTCTCCACACAGTACCTCCTTGAATCGTCACAACAACCTAGATGAAAGAAATGAGATATAGAGAAAGCAAATAACTTATTGGAGGCACACAGCCAGTGGGTGTCTTTGAACCTCTGTCCATTGCCCCTGTTCTAGTCCTGGAGACCAAAAGAAAAGGAACCTCCAGCCTCTACTATGGTCTCCTCCTTGCAATTGGTGTATCTACTCTCTTCCTCATCTACCTACCTTCCCAAAACTGTCCCAGTGGGTTTCCTTTTCACCCTATGTCCATCCATCATCCTGGGAGCTTTTGAGGTCCACATGGCATCTCAGTTCCTTGACTCTTTGTCTCTCTCTCTCTTGTTTTAGATTTTATTTATTTATTTTAGAGAGAGAGAAAGCAAGAGCGGGGAGAGGGGCAGAGGGGATTTTCCCAAGCCGACTCCACACTCAGCATGGAGCCCCACAAGGGGCTCAATCTCACAACCCTGAGATCACGACCCAAGCTGAAATCAAGAATCCGGCGCTTAGGGTGCCTGGGTGGCTCAGTCGTTAAGCGTCTGCCTTCAGCTCAGGTCGTGATCCCAGGGTCCTAGGATCGAGCCCCACATCGGGCTCCCTGCTCAGTGGGAAGCCTGCTTCTCCCTCTCCCACTCCCCCTGCTTGTGTTCCCTCTCTCGCTGTCTCTCTCTGTCAAATAAATAAAAAAAGAAAAGAATCCGGCGCTTAACCAACTGAGCCTCCAGGTGCCCCTGTCTCATTTTCAATAACTTTTTCCTCCATTCTACTTCAGCAAGGACCTCACTCTCACATGGCTCTTCATCTAAGGTTATTAAGACATCTATCTCTGAGGATAACCTCCATCTTCCTGCCTTACTTCACTAGTGACCCTCATCTCGTATGTTCTGGGACCTACAGGCCAGTGACATGAGCCTTCCTGGAATTCTCTCATATACGTAGCCACCACCCATTCTGTGGCCCTTTAAAAAGCACTCTAAAAAGCTAAGGTCATAAGCTCCTTGACCCCATCACACCTGTCTGGCAAAACTGCTTCTTCAGGGGCACCTGGGTGGCTCAGTCGTTAAGCGTCTGCCTTCAGCTCAGGTCAAGATCCCAGGGTCCTGGGATCGAGCCCCGCGTCGGGCTCCCTGCTCAGTGGGAAGCCTGCTTCTCCCTCTCCCACTCCCCCTGCTTGTGTTCCCTCTCTTTCTGTCTCTCTCTCTGTCGAATAAATAAACAAACAAACTGCTTCTTCGGATCAAACCAATTGCTTACTCTTTGTGTGCCCGTATCTTGACTGTTGAAACTAACAGTTTTAGAAAAATCACACAAACCATTATATTAGTATCGCCATAAATTCAGAGTCTCCATTCTCAGTGGAGTCTCCAACATTATCCTTGAAATCTTATCGTATGTCCCTGCACACCAACTTGCCCACTATTTCAAAGTCAGTCAAACTTGACTGTAAGTTTCATGAGGGCAGAGGCCCTGTCTGGTTTTTTCACCACTGAACCTCCAGTGCCTAGGATAAACTTAATACATATGCACTCAATCAGTATCTGTTCACAGTAGTAGTAAGCACATTATGTAAATGTTAGTAAATGTTAGCTATGTACCAGGCTCTATTCTATGTGAGTTATATGTATTAACTCATTTAATCCTCATGACAACTCAATGAGGTTAGTTAGGACTTTTGTCATTCCCATTTTACAGATAAGGAAATTCATAGCGGCTGCTTGTAAAATGAAGTCACTAAACTAGTGAAAGGTACGGTTCCATAGAACCTGTACAAGCTTAGAGGGCCCAGTTGATTTCAGTTTTAGATAGGTTGAGTTTTATGTGTCTGAGAGACAAACAGCTGCTGTGCTTCAGACTGGAGCTCAAGAGGAAAGTGAAAATGAAGATTAATATTTAGGAGGGGACAGCTAACCCGGTGACCTTGGAAAACGGATTTTCAAACCTTGTTCACACACTTTGCTTTAGCAGAGCGCCTCCAATAAGTCCCCAGTGGAACTGTGGTGTTGTGTGTGCAAGAGAGCATTTGGGTATCAAGGTTCTTTTTTTACCCTGTATGAGCTAAGAGATCAATCTCATATTTGAAAACATGGGGGATGATACCTCTTGTATTTGTTGGTGACTTTAACATTGTGTAATGATGTCCCAGGGCTGAAATTCAGCTTTTTTTTTTTTTTCCTTTTGCTAAGGTGAATTTTTGAGAGGCTTTCTGGGCCATCTCTCAGATAGGAGAGAGATCTTATCACTGCACTACTTGAGTCCTTCTTTCCCCTTCACGGTGTCTTCCCCTGGTTCTCTCCGGAGAGAGACCACCAACAGTAAGTTCCTGTTCTGCGCCAGTCCTCTTATCTCACGGAAAACTCCCTTCAGTTCTTTAAAAAAAATTTTTTTTTCATTTATTTTTTTTGGAAGTATAGTTGACACACAACTCCCTGCAGTTCTTGAGGAAGATAGTTATTTCCATTTTAAGATAACAAGGGTAATAACTAACATTTACTAGGTGTTTATGAGTCAGGCACTGTCCTAAGTGCTTTACAAGCATCATCCCATTCCATTCTCACAGGAATACTCCAAAATTGGAACTACTGTATGGATGAGAAAACCGAGAGTCAAGAGAGGAGAAGGATTATTTCTGAGGCTACACAACAAGTTACGGTTGGCATTTGAACCCAAGTCTTTGTGACCCAGACGCAAAGCTATCTTGTCACTCATTTCTGGATGAATTGAGGGCCAAGGAGAGGGAGATTTGAAGGAGAACCCTGATGTTCATTTCTATCCGACGCAAATCCACGGGTTGGTGCGTCCCGCCAGATTCCCAGCTAACAATCTGTGACTCAGGCCTTATCCGGACCGCAGAAGTCCAGCGCATGCGTACGGCCTCCCCTTCGGCCCCGCCTCCCGGGAGAGCTTCGCTCTTTGCTCTCTGCTCTGGGGCTTGCGCACTACGTCCCCAGCCAGCGGCTTCTTCCCGGTCGGGGACTTCCGGTGCGCAGGGTGCGGTTCCGGGTCGTGGCGCGGCTCGGGGCAACGGGGCTGCTGCTCGGCCGGCCGGCGGCGGCGAGCGGTGGGGGCATGAGGGCGAGCCGGGAAAACGGCAGTTGAGCCGGCGGGGAGGAGCGCCAGTGCCCGAGGATTCCGAGAGTGCGGAGCTCGGGGCAGGGGCCGGGAGGCGCGGGGAAGCTGGGCCCTTCCCTCAGGAACGTGTCCCGGGGCCGAGCCGGCCCGTAGTGTGGCAGCAGCTTCAGGTAAAGGTTGCCCCAGCCGCTAGCTCCCTCGCTCACTCTCCCGTCAGCCCACCCGAGGAGCCTGGCGGCCCTCCTCACTCCTCCGCTCTGAGTGTTGCCCGGGGGGGGGGGGGGGGCGGGGAGGGGGGTAGCCTGCCTGGCCCTTGATCAGGTCTCCATTGAGCATCCGTTTCCTCGTCCTTTACAGAACTGGAGGCTGCTGTGAGCCTGACAGCTGGGTGTGTGATTGGGGGAGGAGAAGCCCGTGGCCTGGGTAGTGTTGGGTGGGGGAGGGCTGGCTCCGATAGTTTCTGGCCCTACCACTTGGCAACATCTAGGTGTTCTAATCTTCATAACATGAGAATTGTTTTTAAAGCATTGTCTGTGTGGTTCCTGTTTCCTTAGCTCCCCTTCTCCCCAAATGTCCCAAAGGAGTAAGCAGCCTTGCAGAACTTTTTTTTTTTTCTACCTGGAGTGCTGCTGGAACTTGGATTCAGCTTTTTATGAGAATGGCAAGGAGTCTTCTAAATCTAGTTAAGGCTAAAAAAAATATATATATATATATGTATATATGTAGTTTAAACAAGATTATTAGTTTAACTGAAGACCCAAAAGTTGACTCAGAAATTGGTTAAAATTTTTTTTGGAATGAATGCAAGTAATTTTTGAAGCCTGTCACAGTACATGGCACTGCGCAGAGCATCATGTTATAAACCGAAACCAGCAAAGTTAAAAACTTCCCCAAGGGTAAACAAATGGAGACAGGTCTTAACACACATCAGTTAAAACAAAGTCAACATTCTCGTTCCATTTTTCAAGCAAAAGGGGAGGATTATTAATTTAAAAACCTAATAGAACAGGAAAAGTTGGCACCATGTTTTATTCCTCATTTTGTGAGCCCACACAAGGTGCTTAGTAAATGCTGAAAGAGTTCTTGATGAAGCATTGATTATTGTTTTCATCTTTTTCAGTTTACACACTTGCAAGTTTGCCGGGGCTTGTGAGGCATGCTAGTGGCGCTTTATTATTTAGCTTTGTGCTCCTATCTACTTTCAGTTACTGTGATGCCAGACTACCCACATTATATACCTCTTGATCTGGCTCCAGCTTATGCTTGAAAAAGTCCCCTTCCTTAATTCCCTACCCCAGTCCTTTACTCTAGATAAGTAGGACCTGGAATCACCTTTGTTTTCTCTTTGTCCATTGTTTTTTGGTAGGACATTCTCCCCGCCTAGGTTTCTCCTTTTCTGTTTCCACTTTTGAGATGTTTCCCGGGGCCCAGCAGAAATTGGTCTCTGTCCACCAAATCGGGACAACCCAGGTTGGAAAAGATTCCTTGTCTGGAATCCTATAAACACTCATTATAATAATTTCAAACATTTACTGAGAATATACCAGGTACCATGCTAGACAAGGTATGGGTAAATAAGACTCAGTCCTTGCCTGCAGGGTACTCCGTTTAGTGAGAGAGAGAAAGAAATGCAAGACAGTGATAAGTACACTGTGTGAAGGTTCTTTCTGTGATACTGTGATAGCACAGAAGGAGGGGTGGGTCATTAACTTTTGAGGAGTGTACTACGGTCAGGTAATGCTTCATAATGTGGGGTTTACTAAGTATTACTTACTATGTGCTGAAACTATAGGTTTCTCTTATTTAATCATTTTAACCTCAGTTTACAGATAGGAAGATGCAGGATAAATTACACATCTGGTACGAGACAGAGGCGGGATTCAAACCCAGGTCTGTCTGATACCTACATCTGTTCTTTTTTTCATTATGTGCTCTGCCTTCTTTCACACACCACAACACTATATACAAGTGCATATTGAAGAAACTATAAAAGAAAGAATATGAATGTCAAAATAAATGGTACAGATAGTCCTTTAAATGTAGAGAAGGTTATGATCTTCCAAGGTCAGAAGGTGGTAGAGGGGTCAGTTCAACTTTGAATGTGAACATGGAAGACCTATAGAGAGTAACATGGACTCTGGATTCAGTTCCTTGTCCCTCCTCTTACTCCTTGACCTTTGGCAAGTTTCTTAATTCCAATCATTACTTTCCTCAAGTATGGGTTGGGATAGGGGGATTATACTGATCTCATGGAGTGTTGTGAATATTGAATGAGCTAATGTGGATAAAGGGCCTGATACATGGTTAATGTCCCCTGAAATGATAGTTGTAAGATGCAAAGATGCAATGTCTATGATGGTTTTAGAGTGGTGAGTAGACCAGACTGAATAAAGCAAGCCATTGCTTCTTTTAGTGGGGATACTGTGAAGTAAATTGGAGGGTCTGTAGGAGTCAGAGTCAATGAGGGCTTCAGTGTCAGTCAAGAGAGGTAAAGTCCAGTTTCTGCTCATAATTTTCTAGTTAATAAATGCTTTGACACTCTCTGATTCATTCAGCAATGCCAAGGAAAATGTTAAGAACCTGGGATGCAAAAAGGAATAAAACCAGTGCCCACCCTGAGGTGGTTGACCTTCCAGTGGGGGAGATGTAAGTATGTGCAGATAAACTGTAGTAACGTACTACAGGTACTGCGAAAGCAGTCCCCACAGAGTACCGTAGAGCACAAAGGAGGGAACCCTGATAATGGTAGCTAATGAGCACTTACTGTGTGCCAGCATTGTGTTAAATGCATTGTCTTATTCCTGTACCGAAAGGTGTTGTTAGCATTCTGTTTCTACAGATGATGAAACCAGAGTGCAGAGAAGTTAAATAAGTTCCTTGAGTTTGTGCAGCTGTTGGAGCTGTGAGTAGAAGAGATTGTCTGCTAGACTTTGGGACCCTCTGATGAGACTTCAGAGAGATGCTAGCCCTTGAGCCATAGCTTCAGAGTAGCTTCGGTGTGCTGGACACTATGCTAGACAGCAGGGATAATGAGTGAGTGTGGCCGCTGCCGAAGCTCATGGCCTCATCTGTCATGGTAAAAATAATATATATATTTTGGTGGAGTGGAGGAGTGCTTTTGGTTGTTGACTCATAACTGAAGACTTCAGAAATTTGCAGTTCAGTGGATTTGTATATATTTTAGGGGAAGAGGATTTGCTGGAAATCTGTTATTCTGATGTATAGGCCTTATTGTTAAAGACAAAGCAATAGATGCCAAATTATATGACTAGGAATTCTGTCACATTGTATTTTTTCCCCAGAGGAGGTGCCCTGACCTTGTGTTTTCTGTGAGTTTGAGGTTTTAGAGAAGTTTTGACTCAAAAGTTAGCACATTTCAGCTTGTGCTAAATTTAAAACAATTGAGCACATATATTTTAGTCATTGTTAAATGTTTTTGTATATCTTGCTTCCTTCAGTCTTTGTGGTTCTGTGAGATAGGTGGTATTACCTCCATTGAACACATGAGCAACCTGAGACTTGGTGGTTAAATATATTGCCCAACTCACATAGCTAGTGAGTGATAACACCAGAAAAAATAGGCCAAAAAAGAGTAAACAAATATTGATTAGTTCTCTTTTGAATATGTACATCAGGGTTCCCTAGCTCAAGTGCCCGTGATGAGGAGTAGGCCAGACCTTGGTGGATTGGATGGCATATGACTAGTCTGAAGATAGCAGTTGCTGCTCAGCTCCACTTGCTTATTGCTGGGTGACGAAGGGGTCTGGTGTCCCTGGATCTTCTGAGGGAGGATATTCTTTTTGTTTTTTATTTATTTTTTATTAAAAAATTACTTTAATCCCCATGAGGGATAATATTCTTTTTTGGGGGGGGGGAATAATATTCTTGAGGGAGCATTCAAGAGATGCTGAAAATCTGGATTTTAATTACTTAATTTTAAAATTTGCCATTTAAAAAATTATTGTATAGACCAAAACACGTCTGTGGGCTATGTACAGTCCAGGCTGCCTGATTATGAACTCTGATCTACCTGATGGCTGAAATTTTGGTGCCCACTGTTCAGAGCAGGAGGTACCATACATGTAATGGTTATTGATCAGAAGTCTACTGGTAAATTGCCAGAGTAGGGGTGTATTGTAGTTAACTCATACTGATTATATTTGGGGAAGTGGCAGGGTGAATACTTTTATTTATAATCAGGCTAATTTTCAGGGAGGATGGGGTTTAGATGAGATGACCTTGTAATACTTTTGTGTTCTTAGCACTTTAAATGCTACATTCTTGTCTTTTGGTCCTCTTTACAGTACATGAAGTGAACAAGGAGGATCATCATAACCTCTTGAGATGAAGAAACTGGTGCCCGTGAATGACAGTTTAGTAGAAAGTGCACCAGGTTGATTGAGAGGGACTTGAATTCTGAATATAGTAAGCCTTTTGATTTTGGTCAAGTCATTTACAAATCCTTGTATCTTTTTCCCATCGGGATGATAATGAGGAGCTCGACTCAAGTCCTGCTAAGGTCTTTCCAGGATGCCAAGCTTCCTGATTCTAATTGACACTCTTAAAGTCACACAAGTGATTACTGGCAGACCCCAGTGGAGAATGGTTCAAATCTAAAATGCTGCTCCTTCTCTCATGATGGCAGGTAGAGAGCCACTGCTCAGCTTTTCCCTCTGTTCTTTGTTCATCACTAATTCCGGGAAAGGACCTTGATAGGCCAGGTGCTTCCCAAATGCATACAGTGGTTTGTTGACTTTATATACACAAGATTGAAAGGGGCCATAGAGACACCCAGCATAGTGAGAGAAATATGGTCAGGGAGTTCCCAGCCCAAGGGTTTAATTTATTTTTATTTTATTTTATTTTATTTTATTTTATTTTATTTTATTTTATTTTATTTTTTAAAGATTTTTTGACAGAGAGAGAGACAGCAAGAGAGGGAACACAAGCAGGGGGAGTGGGAGAGGGAGAAGCAGGCCTCCCGTGGAGTGGGGAGCCTAATGTGGGCCGATCCCAGGACTCTGGGATCATGACCTGAGCCGATGAAGGCAGATGCTTAACGACTGAGCCACCCAGGTGCCCCTATGTTTATTTTAATACCCAGCTTCCACAAGGTGAGAACTGAAGAAATATTCTTCTAGATACTTGTTTTCATTCATACTCTATTGTATAAGGAAATAGCATAGAATATAAAAACGAAGAAAATAAATCCTGACCAGTCACTCAAAATTTATTATCTCTAGTTGGCAGCAGTCTAGATATACAGAGGAAATAGATTTAATATAGGAAACAAAATTTGGACCCTAAGAAGAAAACAGTTTTAAGTAATTGAAAGTGTGAAAAATAGGAGAAACCACTTAAACAACAAAACTTAAATTCTGGAAACAGCAAGAAGGTACTAGAGTAACTATTGGAATTAGATTATAGTAATTGCTTGTGAAATAAATTGAGTATTATGTCACATTTACCCCTAAATGTATGCAGTGTTAGATTCATATACTTGAGTATATTTTTATATATTTGGATATATTTTTATTATATGCTTTTATTGATGCAGACAAAATGGACTGAATGTGTAAAACCTCAAAAAAAACACATTTTTTAGTTCCCTGTGGACTTATCTTAAGGTACTGTATTATAAATAAGTACTCTTTCAGTAGAGAAAATGGTAGAAAATTGTTGGAAGGAATAGTTTCTTTGTAAAGCAATTAAAAAAAATAAAACAGAAAATTTTTAATCTGAACTTTCGTTGCTGATGTAAAGGATACTAACAAGACCCGAGACTGAATCTTGAAGCAACGTGAGGTGGGGCTTTAGAGTCTCAGCCACCTGGATTGGAATGCTGGCTCTGTCAGTTATTAACTGTGTGAGCTGGACAGTCTGCAAACTGAGGCCAACACTGCCAGTCTTATCTGGTGCTTGGGAGGATGAAATGAAACCACTTAGTGAGTACCTGGTACTATTATGCTTCTGGAGAGATGCAGGTATCAGCGTGCAGGGGTATAACACATTCAGATACGGTATAATGTGATGAGAAATGACTCTGTGGCGTGGTTGTGAGGAAGTGAGACTCATTTTCATGTCTGGCTAATGGGATGAGTCTCGTTTGTTTCTAGTTGTGCTTTGTGATGTAGTGCACCTACCAAGCGTGCACTGTTGAGGAGGTGTCTCGGTATGCTTTTTTTAGGTGTGGAGTTGAATGAAGTCATCTGTTTAGGTTAGATGAATTGATCTGTTAAATACCAATAAAGACTTCCAATTGCTTATATTACCTTTTTTTGGTGTGCCCATGACTGCCCTTTGAAGTTGTTAAAACAAGAGATATTATGCTCTCCTTATCTCCATCTTAACAAATGCTGAAACTGAAGCTTAAGAAGTAAAGTGATTGAAGGCAGAGAGCTGATAATGACAAAGCTTGGATTCAAACCTTTGGCGTTTTTTTTTTTTTTTTAAGATTTTATTTATTTATTTGACAGAGAGAGACACAGCAAGAGAGGGAACACAAGCAGGGGGAGCGGGAGAGGGAGAAGCAGGCTTCCCGCGGAGCAGGGAGCCGGATGCGGGGCTCGATCCCAGGACCCCGGGATCATGACCTGAGCCGAAGGCAGACGCTTAACCGACTGAGCCACCCAGGCGCCCCTTCAAACCTTTGGTTTTATTGTTGTTTTTTACTCTGAACACAGTGCTTTTGCCACACTTCCGTGCTGTTTTAGATTTGGTTGCTGGCCCTTGTTTCAGGATGGTCATCAACTATGGCCCTTCTTACTCCTTTAAACTCAATGCCTGAAGAAAGTTGTTATTGATTATATTGTGTAAGCGTTTGGTTACAGGTATAATCTTACAATATGAAGTTTAAAATTTTAATAAAACTCTAATCATAATACTTATTGCTAGCAGAGATTGGTTACAAATATATTGCTAGTGGGAATATGAATTGGTGAAAGTTTTCTGGAGAGCACCTTGGCATTATTTATCCAAGCCTTAAAAAATAAGTCATGCAAGCCATTTGAGCTTGTAATTCCATATTTAGAATTTTTTATCAAGTTTTTATTTAAATACCGGTTAGTTAGCATACAGTGTAATGTTAGTTTCAGGTGTAGAATTTAGTGATTCATCACTTATATATGACACCCAGGGCTCACCAAGTACCCTCCTTAATCCCCTTCACCCATTTAGCCCTTCCCCCTGCCCACCTCCCTTCCAGCAACCCTCTGTTCTCTGTAGTTAAGAGTCTGTTTTATGGTTCGCCTCTCTCTTTTTCCTGCCTGTGTTTATATGTTTTGTAGAAGTTTTTGGTAAAGAAATAATCAGATATGTGGAAAAATAATTATGTTGCAAGATGTTCACTGCAGTAGTACTTACATCAGCAAAAATTAGAAACAACTTTAGTAGTTAACAAAGAGAAATTATGGAAAGGCCATTGAATGGAAGTATTGTGCAGTCATCTTAGATTTTTAGAAGAATTTTAGTGATATTAATATGTTCATCATGTAATATACAGTGAAAAAAGGATATAAAACTATATAAAGTACAATCTTAATTATATCAAACATATGCAAAGGAAAAGAAGAAATAGATTATGTATTTATACTTTTCTCTGTTTTCCAAAGTATTATCTGATAAATATAAATTATTTTTTAATAAAATCATTTTAGTTTAAGCTTAGTATTAAATATGAGTAGAGCTGGTGAAAATCATTTCAATCCAAAACTTTTCACTAATGCAGATGATCTGAAGTAATAAATGGGTTGTTATTTTCAAGTTTTTTTTTTTTTAAAGAATTTATTTATCTATTTGAAAGAGAGAGAGTGAGTGAGAGAGAGTATGAGCCAGGGAAGAGGCAGAGGGAGAGGGAGAGGGAGAGGCAGACTCCCGACTAAGCAGGGAGCCCGACATGGGGCTCGATCCCAGGACCCTGGGATCATGACTGAGCCAAAGGCAGCCACTCAACCAACTGAGCCACCCAGGTGTCCCTCAAAGTTTTAACCTCAATTGGTTTACATTTAGCATATGGTTTCAGGACACCTGGGTGGCTTAGTTGGTTAAGCATCTGCCTTTGGCTCAGGTCATGATCCCAGGGTCCTGGGATCAAGGCCCACATCACGGCTTCCTGCTCAGCAGGGAGTCTGCTTCTCTCTCTGGCACTCCCCCCTACTCATTCTCTCTCTTTCTCTCTCTCAAATAAATAAATAAAATCTTAAAAAAAAGAATATGGTTTCATGTGTGTTGACATAAATGATGTTGAGGTTCCCAGGCTAGCCTTTCTCTCCTCCCCCCAAATCCTATTTAAGCCAGTATCATGGAAAAAGAGTTGTATTTGTGTTGGTGGTACCAGTGTCCTCTTCAGTGGCCGATGGGACTGTTGGTAGCCTTGTGACAGCTATCTTTCAGAGTACACTCCTATCTCTGTGAGGTTGGACATTGTTATATGGCGCTTTTATGTGAATTGAATGCTTATATACTGGGAAGTGCTTTTTTGGTATGGGAAATGATAAGTGTGACTTTCTCACTTTTTCTAAGAAAAAGGTCAAGGTTTGGGTTTTAATTTTTATGGCAACAGTATTAACAGTGCTTTTCTTATTGTCATGTATTTCATAATTGAAATTGCAGTAGTTTCAGCATGTACATACCAGCAAGATGGCCAGTTAGGGTTGTTGTTGTAAATGGTAATTCTCTTTTATACAATATAAAAAACATGCAAAAATTTTAACGATGTATTTGAGCATATTTAAATTGGGAAAATACCAGGCAAGATGTTTCTTTTTGTAAACTGCTTCTGTCCAAAGCATTCTGTATATTATCAGAATGAAAAATGACAGCACTTTGTCATCTGTTCAAATTGATATTGCACTCTATGCAATGACAGCTGAAAAAGCCCACAGGTGCCATATAAAGAGGTGACCATGTTGTCATATTTCATTTCGGCATCCCTCTGCAAAGCCATAATTACCTAATTAGGTTGTTAATTAGGAGATTAGCATTTCACTATATTGATAGAATGCTCTTTACCGGTGTGGGGCTAGATACAGATTTGTCTGCCCTAATTTATAATCTCTGCCTTTTTTGTACTTATTTATTTGCTTAAGTTCCTGATGTGGGGCAATTCGGTTTACCTGAGAAACAGTTGTCTATAAGGTAATGATGCTTTGATCACTGGATTAAAAGTTGCTGAGTTAAAATGTGAACAGAATTAAAAGGGTGGTCCATCCCCAAAACGATAATAAAAATTCTGAGTTGGTAAAATCTGTATGCTCGTTAGCATAGGCAACAAATACATAATAAGAAATAAAATTGTTGGTATAAAAAAAATCCAAAATACAAAACTAAGTCTGAAATGTGATAGAGATTTATTTACCCTAAACTAGGCGAAGGCAATTATTTAGTTATCTTGAATAACAAATGTCTATCATTTACACTGGAGACTTATAAAATATGTTAAGTATTTTGAACATGTTTCAGAAACTGAAGCTTGGTTAATGACTTTGGAACAAATATATTCAGTCTTCAGTTTAGACTTCCTTAGATAGTCATCATGCATCAGGGTTTATTTCATTTGTTTCTTCTGTCCATTAGTCTGTGCTTGGAATGTTCTCTTCTCACGGCCTTTGCAGTCCTGAGTGCTTCTGGAATTTGAAGTATTTCACAGTAACCTTCACTTAGTGAACTATGTGGAGTAAGCGGCATATCTATCAAGTGTGTCTAACCTTTTTTTGTGGGAGCAGGGTAGGGGCCAGCAAAATAATGATTTTCATGTATTTTCACTCCAGTGCATGTTTTGACTATACTGCTTGTAATTTGCGTTATATATACCTTTTCTGATCTTTCCAGTTACGGAGATTCAGAGTTTTAGGAGCACAATGTTAGGAGCGCCATTCCCACTGTGGTAGTAGCTTAGTTCCTTTTGATATAATCACAGTGAGAGCCGTTGTTGTAGAAAGCGCATGTGTACTTAAGGCCTTTTTCCGTGCAGTTGTTAGGAAGAATTGCGTTTTATATCTGTAATATTCTTTACAATGAAAAAATATTTTAAAATATTTGTATATGAAGAAAATAACATGTGAAGTCTTTTAGTCAAGTTAAGATTTTGCTTAAATGTAATCATTCATGTATTGGTCAATATCTGCTGACTATACGTGAGGCACTAGGCATATGTCTGGGAATTGAGCAATGAAGATTCCATACACCGACACTGCTATCATGGGACTTGCAGTCTGGTACAGACTAGTTTGAGAAATGTTTAGTAATGGGAGTGAAGGTGAGTATGGAGGAGTACCTGCTCTGGACTTGATAAGGTCAGACCTTCTTGGGGCAGGTGAAGTCTGAATTGGGGTCTGAAGGGTGAAGGAGCAAACTGAGCCAGTGGAAGGACTGAGAAAACTGTTCTAGACAGAAGGAGTACACGTTCAAAAGCTTGAAAAAAACTGAAATGTGCGTTTGGCTGGAGTTAAAAGAAGTAGAGGGGTAAGTAGAAGATGGAGCTGCAGATGTAGGCAAGGTTCAGTTTTATTAAAGAGTTTGGGAAGGCACCATAGGATTTTAAGACAAGTTAGGAAACAAGTTAGATGAGAGATGGTGGCTTGGATAGGTTATGGAGATAAAGAAAAGTGAATGAAATCTAAAGCAAGAAGAGGATGCATAGGATTAACTAAATGGCTCTAGGTTTCACAGAAAGAAGGGAGTCAAGGATTCTAATTTGGGCATTGTAATTGTTTTATAATTTTGAGTGTGAGAATGTACTTTAGTACATCAGAAAGAAGTCATGAGCCTTCTTTTCCAATATGACCAAAACATGTGCAGTACGACCAACTAGTTTTCTTTCGGGTGAGTTGGGAAGAGTATTCATATTTGAGTCACTTTTGATTCCTGCATTGTGACAGCAGCCTTGTGGGTATGCAATAATGTCTTACTGAAGTCCAGAGAAACTGAGATTTTTCCCGGTTTTCTGTTGCTGGGTTACTGGGTGGTGGAATTGGGAGCACACGGTAGCTCTCCAGAGCCTTGTGTTTTCTGCCATGCCATGTCGCCTTTCTGGTGTTACCCCTTCTGTTTATTCCAAAGCGAAGAGAAGTACTCCTCAAGGACCAGTTGCTGACAGAGGTATTGTGTTGTTAACTCTGTGGCTTCTTCTGCCCAGCTCTAGTGTGGGTTAAAGTGTCTGATGCTTTGGTAGGAGAAGGTGCTCCAGCACCTGAGTGTTTCAGCCAAGTCCCAAGATTCTGTTGGGATTTCTGGTACTAGAATTTAATCTTCCTCAGCTAGAAATGTTGACTAGCTACCTCCACACAAGTTCACTAACATATATGAAAGTTCTCCTTTTCCTGAGGAAAAGACTTGGAAGTTCCCATTTTTGCATGAGGCATTTCATCTCTCTTTGATATAATAAACATATATTGCAAAGTGTTTAAAAAATTTCATGGTTACCAAAAAAAATTTCATGGTTACAGTTGCCACCACTGTTCAGTTAAGTGATTTGCTGGCATCATTATGTTAGAATAGCCTGAAGTAGAAGAAATCTAGGATGCAGCATGGATTCTAGCCTTCCTGTGTTTCTACCCCCCAACCCCCATTTTAAAAATTGGGATATAATTCTTAATGCCGTAAAATTCTCCCCTTTAAAGTATACAGTTTAATTTTCACAAAATTGTATAACCATCATCACTATATAATTCAAGAACATTTTTATCACCCAAAAGGAAACCCCATACCCATAAGTAGTCACTCCTCATTCCTCCTTCCCACAGCCCCTGGCAACCATTAATCTACTTTCAGTGAACCTTTCATATAAATGGAGTCATACATTATGTGGCCTTTTGTGTTTGGCTTCTTTTACTTAGCATAATATTTTCAAGGTTCAGATATGTTGTAGCATGTGTCAGTACTTCATTCCTTTTTATTGCTGAATAATATTCCATTGTATGGAGAGACCACATTTTGCTTATCCATTCATGAGTTGAGGGAGATACGTTTTTTTCCCCACTCTTTGGCTATTGTGAATAATACTGCTGTGAACATTCCTGTGCAAGTTTTTGTGTGAACATATGTTTTCTGTTCTTTTGGAATGGATTACAGGGTCATATGGTAACTCTGCTTAACATTTTGAAGAACTGCCAACCATTTTACATTCTCAGCAGCAGAGTATAAGGTCTGCCCCCTTTTTGTTTCTGCTCTCTTCAGACTCTGTTGCTCTGGTCTGGGGTGGAAGCAACCTTAGGTTCGAAGAGGTCCATGAGCCCCTTGTCTTGATAAATGGGAAATATTCCATTTTTCTTGTTCCACCAGGTTTATTCTTCAAGCATGTATGTACCAGGCCTTATATTGGATATTAGTGACAGGAAGCCAAATAAGGCTTTTAGTCTTTTCCTCTGAAGGACTTCCCAGTCCAATGTTTGGAACTTCTTACTAGGTAATGGGGGAGAGGGAAAAGTAAAGAAAGTAACTGCCTAGGAATTTGTGAATTTCCACAGCATGGATTCTAACTTTAGAATCTAGGCAAAGATTGACTTGTTTTTCACAGCTTCTAGGATTTCTTTTTCTTGCCCCGTCCTTTAACTCTTGCTATTCCTTGGATTTTGTTCCTAAGTTACTGCTCTTCTTTCCTTACATATTTTCCCTGGATAAGTTCATTCACATCTATGGCTTCATCTGTCATTTATATGTTGATGTCGTCCAAATTTGCTTTTTCCTAGGCTTCAGATTTGCATATTCTTTGTGTGTCACTTATATGTTGTAGTCTCCCAAATTCACTCAGACCTCATTCCTGGGCTGTCAGGTTTACATCATGATGAATCTCTATTTGGGTACTCCATAGATGTCTCAAGTTCACTGTGTTTGAAACGTAATTCCTCATTTTCCCTCCACCTGTTAAGCTGTTCCTACTTTTGAGTTTACAGTCTCATTTGTTGGCACTATCATGCAGGCCAGAGAGTCTCCTCTTCTCCTTAACTCTCTATATCCAGTCACCCAGTTCTAGCAATTTTATTTTCTGTATATTTCTTATCTATTTCTTAAATTTTTAGACCTATCTTTCACTGCCTTACTCAGATTTCATCATCTTTCCTTGAGCTGTAGTCACAGCCTCATAACTAATCTTATGTCATGTCCATCAGATTAATCTGTGCACCTGCCAGAACAGTCTCTCTGAAATGCTCATCTAGTCAGCAACTTGAACTCTATGTAGTTTTAGTTACTAAATACACATTCTGCTGTTTCTTGTTTTAATGCCTTACCTCATGTTGTCTCTTCTACTTGGAAGAGATGAGTTTGTCTCTTTGATCCTTCTGCCAGCCATCCAACTTCTTATCTTTGAAGATTCATTGTAGAACAAGGAATAACTGCAATAATAATAGTAGACGTTTGTATAATGTTTACCATGGGCCAGACACTGTTATATGCACGTAACATATGTGAATTCATTAAATCCTCACAGCAGTCCTATGAGATGGGCACCAAAATTATTCCTGTTTACAGATGTGGAGACAGAGGCACTGAAATTGTTACTTTGCCTAGGTCCCACAGTGAGTGAGTAGCTGAGTTCAGATTTGAACCCAGGCAATCTGATGCTTGATTGCTTCTCTTTGTCTCTCCTACCTACCTTTTGTCAGCCTACCCGATTCTCTGTGCTTCCCCCACCTCAGAAGTTAGTTATCTCTTCCTGCTTCTGTAATAACCCATGCATGGCCTGATGTTAATCTGTAGTCCATAGGATAGATCTGGAGCAAATTTTATTTTAAACATTTTTGATCAAGGAGGCAGCATTATAGATTATTTAATTGCCAGCCCCCTCCCCATTATTCTTGAGGTGACTAAGTTGGAAGTGATCATTCCCC
This sequence comes from Mirounga angustirostris, assembly GCF_029215605.1. NCBI lineage: Eukaryota > Metazoa > Chordata > Mammalia > Carnivora > Phocidae > Mirounga > Mirounga angustirostris. Next base: position 84,416,673 of record NW_026991723.1, on the reverse strand, counting down.
ATTATCTTGATCTTAGTCATTCATCTCTTGAAGCCTTGTCTGAATATCTAGTTTTATTTAAATATTTTTCCTTTGTGTTTCCATAATACTTTGTTATAGAATCCTTTAGCATCGTTCTCACTCTTTATTTTTAAAATTTTTTTATTTAAATTCAATTTAATTAACATATACTGTATTATTAGTTTCAGAGGTAGAATTCAGTGATTCATCAGTTGCCTTACAACACTCAGTGATCATTATATCAAGTGCCTTCCTTAATGTCCATCACCCAGTTACCCCATCCCCTCATCCACCTCCCCTCCAGCAATCCTGTTTGTTCCCTATAGTTAAGAGTCTCTTATGACTTGCCTCCCTCTGTTTTTGTCTAATTTTATTTTTCCTTCCCTTCCTCTATGTTCATCTCTTTTGTTTCTTAAATTCCACATATGAGTGAACTCTTTATTGTGACCATTTATGTACTTATCTCCTTTTCTTGACTCCCTTGTACCTCTTGGGGATAGGGAATAAGACTTACTACTTTATACTCCTGACTGCCAGCCTGGAGGAGGTATTCCTGTTTGCTGAATGAACAGGGAAGTCTGCTTATACCCATATCTAGATTAGTGAGAGAAGAGAATTAAGAGGAGTGTGATGAAATGGACTTACACTGGAAATTTAAGGCAGCATGTAGTAATTGTGTGGAGCAGGAATTCTGGAGCCAGATTGCATAGTGTATCCTGGCTCCACCTTTTACTAATTTTGTGACCTTGGGTAAGTCTGTGCCTCAGTTTCCTGATTTGTAAAACATAAATAATAATAGAATCTACCTCACAATTTTGTAAGTGATGTTGTGAGTGCTTGCTAAATGAATAAGCAACCTTCTGGAATCCAGAGAATTGATTATTCTTAAGTCGTGTTTTGTGAAACACTTCTCCCCTGACTGTATAACATTATAGGCAGAATGAAGCCAACCCTGCTGCCCTATCCTCATTTTGATCCATGTGGTGATGGTTTATAAAGGAAAAAAAAAAAAGACTAGAAGGTTGTAAACAAAATAACTGGCAGTTAGTGTAGTTTTGTTAATAACAATAATAACAATTATCATTTATTGAGGTTATGAAAGCTCCATTCAAATGAAAGTACAAAGCACCTTTCAGAATCACAGAAAAATAGTTTGGGGATTATCTGCTAGTTTAGATGATCTCATTGCTGTCCTTCATTCATTAGAAGTTGAATGAGCTTATAAATATTCTTTTTCTAAGTATCCCTATGAAGTGGAGAGAACATAGATTATGGATATTTCCCTGCTGAGGAAACAGAGTCAGGGACACCTGACTCACTTGAAGTCATTCCATTGTTAGTCCTGAGGCAGGCTAGAGACAATAACCTGGAATTCCAGATATGTTTACTCTTAGAGTTCTAAAAACCATTTTTTATACATAATAGCATTAAAAAAAAACCAGGTGGCGATAATGCCCATTCAACTCAAGTCAAGCCCATTCAACCCACTCAGTTTTGTAGTGGGTTCGCTGCCAAAATGTTGATACTATTAAAATCTTTGTCAAAAAAGGAATTCCTTGTACTTCTATCCTTAGAGTCTGAACCATGGCACAGTGATATAAGTAAAACTTAAAATGGAATTCATTTTTCCTTTGAAGCGAAAACACAAAACCTTTTAGTTGGACTCTCAGGTACATTCCTAACCATACCTCCTTGTTCTCACATGTGCTTGGGATAGAGTGAGAGCTGAAAGGTACCTCTTATAGTTCAAACTCCCCATGTAACAGATGCAGAAATGGACCGATGTGTAAAACAGGTTTAAAGGGGCTTAAAGAAGTGACTTGTCCAAGGCCATGTAATTAGATCCCTGGTAATTAAGGAATTGGAATTCAGGTTTCCTGAGTGGTGCTTGGAGTGAACTGTGTTGCTTCTGTTAATTGATGATGTGGTTAACCTGAGAGCCAGGTAAGTGGAAACAACTCTCTTCAATTCTTCTATTTAAGCAAACTGCAAACATCAAGGAGACAATAAAAGGAAAATAAATCTTAGACTGTAGTGGGATACTTATCTACTGAACCGGCACCATGGATAAGGGGCCTTTTTTGGGGAAAATCATGGCACAACCCTTTGGGAACAAGAAAGATCCATTTGTTCATCTGTTCATTCCACGCTGAGCTCTTATTGGATGCCAGCCACATTCTACTAGAATCTGGCAGCACAGTGATGAATAAGACAGTGTCCTTAAGGAGCTTAGAGTTTAGAAGAGAAAACCAAAATAAAAATAAATAATTATTTTTTAAATAAATCGGTGTGATTAGTTTGTTCATTCATTCATTTATTCATTCCTTCAAACTTTAACATAGCAGCCAGAGAGATCCTTTTTAAATGTTACATCATATCACAATCCTCTGGTGGTTCTCCACTTTAATCAGAGTAAAAGAAGAGTCCTTAGAATGGCCTGTAAGGCTGCACATGTTTGCTGCACTCTTCCAGACCTCATCCTCTACTACTTGCTTCCTTGCTGGACTCCTTGCTACTTCTTCCGCAGTGCTGGACATACTACCCTCACTTGGCAATGAATGCACTTCCCTTCAGAAGTTTACATGGCTTGTTCTCTTACCTCCTTCAAATGTTGACTCAAATGTCAGGTTCTCAGTGAAGCATTCCTTGACTACTTTATTTGCAGTTGCAGCCATGACCCACCACCTGGCATGCCCATCTCTCTTCCCTGTCCTGTCTTTTTCCATAGCACTTCTAGTTTACTGTTATAATTTACTTCTCTGTTTTGTCTGTCTCCCCCATTAGAATGTGAACTCCATGAGGGCAGGACTGTCTGCTTTGTTTTCTGCTGTACTCTTTGCATCTATAACAGTGCCTGGCACATGGTAGGCTTCAATAAATACTTGTTCAATGAATAAATTCAACAAACACATAGTACCTACTACTAACAGACAATGAGCTGGATTAATTACTTGGTGGAAGTAGTGACAAAGTGCAGTGCAATGGGACCACAAAGAAGGGAGCAGCCAACCTGGTCTGTGGGATTCATTGGGGAGGTTTCCTAGAAGAATTGACCATTTTGAGCTGGATTTTCAAGAAAGAGTAGGAGGTAGCCAGATGAAGCAGGGTGGATAGGCTTCAGATTAAGCTTGATGGGGCACGACTTGTATTTGTTGTAGTAATTTGGGCTTTGATTTTCCTTAGGGTATGTTAAAATTCCAGTAAACAGATACTGGGAGTTGAACTTGTTTAGTACCTGAGAAGATTTGAGCATAGATTGTATAGTTTAGGCTCAGTATCAATGAAACTGTTCCAAGGGGGTTGGAAATTACCACAAATTTAGTGGCTGCATATAGCATATCACAGCAGGGTTTCTCAACCTTGGCGTCATTGATATTGACCTTTTTGGGGGGTGTAATTCTTTGTCATGGGTGCTGTTGTGTGCATTGTAAGATGTTTAGCAGCATCCCTGGCATTTATCCACTAGATGCTAACAGTGTGACAGCCAAAAATATCTCCAGACATTGCCAAATGTCCCCTGGGGAGCAAAATTGCCTTCTAGTTGAGAACCACCACGTTAGAACCACTGCATTATTGTTGGGGTCTAGAGATTCCTGCCTTTAGCAACTTTACAAATGACTGGGGGAGAGAGAGAGATCAGTAACTACATTTCTGATTCTAGAATTGGATCAAAAAGTTTGAAATTGGCAGTTCCTTATACATGATACTCATATAACTAACTGTATTGAAGGTAGAAATAAAGTGCTTTTAAAACAGTTTTGGACCCTGCAAATTGGAGAAGAGTTCACAGAGGATGAGATTGTTGAGTTACGCTTCGACAAATAAGGTTTGTAATGGAGAGCGGCACATTCAAGGGGATTATCATTACCGAAGGCTGACAAATTGTGTTCAGAGAGTTCTGGGAGTTGCCTGCTGGGGAGAAGGGGCAGGTGAGTAAAATTGGGTTGTAGAGAGCCTTAAATGTATATGAAGGCAAAGGGGTCTAGGCTGTTTTCCTGCACTATTTTCATTTCTCTTGCATAACAAATAACCACAAACTTAATGGTTTAGAACAATACAAATTTATTCTCTTAGTGGGTTGGGCATCATGGCTTCATCTTGGGTTTTCTACTGAGGGTCTCAAAGAAAGGATATTAAGCTGTCAGGTGGCTCCAGCCTCATCTGGAGGCTCGACTAGGGAAAGATTTCTTTCCAAGCTCCTTCAGATTGTTGGTGGAATTCATTTCCTTGTGGCTATATGACTAAGGTCCTCATTTTCTTGCTACCTGTTGACTGGGGCTACTCTCAACTCCTATAGGCTATTCTCAGGTCCTTGCCATATATTGTTCCATAACTTGGCTGTTTGCTTCTTTGAGGTCAGCAGGAAATTCTCTCTGAAATTTTCAGTTATCTAGGATGGAGTCTTATATAACAGGAAGTAATCAAGGGTATAACTTCCCCCACACCTCCCCCCAACACTTTTGCTATATACTCTTTCAGCTAGGTTTTATCCACGGTAAAGGGGTGGGCATGACATAATTGCATGGATATCAAGACAAAAATTTCTGGAGCCATCTTAGAATTCTGACTACCATACACAACTTTTAGCTCCTTGAAGGCAATGACCAAGTCTTTTTTCATTTTTTGTTCAGCCTTAAATCTCTGGTGCTTGGCACATAGTAAGTGCTTTATAAATATTTGTCAAATGAATAAAATCAGTGAATGTGAATGAGTATTTGGTAGACAGTTGAGTGCTGTTTATGGTTTCAGCTCCTATATTGGCAATTTCACATTGGGAAGCAGCCTAGTTTCTCTGGCATTATTCATTTCTTCACTCTAAATAAAACTGTAAACATTTTTACCTGAAGTATTAAAGTAAAACCTAAAATTATTTGTTTATTTTTACAAGCATCAAATCCATTATGTCAGTGAGACAACACCCACTGGAAAAATAATTTAGGGCTACATTGCAACAAACTAGCAGATTTCTTTTAAGATTTTATTTATTTATTTGAGAGAGAGGGAGAAAGAGCACAGAGGGAGAGGAAGAGGCAGACTCCCCGCTGAGCTGGAAGCCTGACATGGGGCTCCATCCCAGGACCCCGAGATCGTGACCTGAGCTGAAGGCAGACGCTTAACCAGCTGAGCCACCCAGGCGCCCCAAACTAGCAGATTTCTTGTAACAGCCAAAAATGTTGGCGTATTTGGAGTTTTGAGGGTGGTGGGTGGGTAGGTTGTCTGAGGTTTCACATCTATTGCTAGCTGTTAAACATTTCAAAACACTTTGAAAATACTGATTGTTTTATAATAGCTGCATAAGAACAGGGATTTTATTCTAACTTGTGCTTACAACTTTTTTTTTTTTTAAGATTTTTATTTATTTCTTAGCGAGCGAGAGAGAAACAGCATGAGAGGGGAGAGGGTCAGAGGGAGAAGCAGGCTCCCCGCTGAGCCGGGAGCCCAATGCGGGTCGGGACTCGATCCCAGGACCCTGGGATCATGACCTGAGCCGAAGGCAGACGCTTAACCATCTGAGCCACCCAGGCGCCACTTACAACTTTATATATAGTTTGGTGTTATTAGTAATTATAGTTGTTCTTTTTTTTTTAAGATTTCATTTTTACGTAATCTCTACACTCAACGTGGGGCTCAAACTTCCAAGCCCAAGATCAGGAGTCACATGCTGTACTGACTGAACCAGCCAGGAGCCCCTACAGTCGTTCTTCATACTAGTCATAGGGAACATTTGTTGAGCAAAATTTAGATCTTGAGTTGTCCATTGATAAAATGCCATTTTATCTTCACAAAATCAGATATTTCTGATATCCAGTGTTTCTCCACTAGACCTTGCTGTTTAGACTGGGTTTATGAGAATCCCAGTATGTGCCAGGGAGTACTAGAAGCCAAAAGTAAACATGGCACATGTTCCTAGACTATCAATTTTAGTGATATATTCAAAGGTAAAACTTTTTTCCTGTTAAATACAGGTGCAGTATATTATATGATAGAATGGAAACTATGAATGAACTCTAAAAATAAATTTCTTATAGCATGTTGCTTTAGATGACTCCTCCTAGCTTCTCTCATACCTTGATTCCTGGTCACTCTCCTCTGCCCTTCAGGTGTGTTCGTGGACAAGTTTGAGAGGCACTATACTGTACCAGGCTCCCTTTAACTGGATCTTGGCAGATGGTAAGATTCAGAGACATTTCAGGTGGAGGTTAGTGGTACAAGAAAAATCAAGGGTCAGGGTCCAAAGGAGACATTTTACAGGAGGGAAAACCTGGTCTCCTGGTAGGTTGGTGGGGGTCTGGCTTGTCCCAGATGGCCTCAGTCATTCATTAGGAGACCTTAGCAGGATAGCTGGAATGACGGACAACTGAGCCTCTCTAAGTGGTCTGTTATCCCAGCGTCCTTTTTTTTTTATTTTTTCCCCAAGCTTCTTTCAGTGATTCACATGTGTTCCAAAGAAAGTGACAGCAGAAATTTGCAAGGTCTCTTGAGGCTGAGCTTCAGAAGTTACTTCCATTACATTCTGTTGATCAGAGTAAATTACAATGTGAGGCCAGATTCAAGGGGTGGGGAAATAGACTCCTCCTCTTGACAGGAGGAGCTGTAAAGACTGGCCTTTAAAAAACCCACCATGTGATCTTGGACAAGTTACTTAGTTTCTTTAAGCCTTAATTTTTTTAATCTATAAAATGGGGATGATATTAATACCTACCTCTTGGGGTGGTTGTAAGGATGAAATATGTTGTTACCTGAAAGTACAGCTGATAATAAGAGTTCAGGAACATCATCTGTTACTGTTCTTGTGTGTGTCTGCCTAATGAAAGCCTGGTCATCCCTGGGACCTTCTTCCTTCCTAAAGCCTCTGTAACTTTCTTGTCTCTTGGAAAACAGACTTAGTGTCTCATTTGATGGTTAGTATGTATTGCCTTATGTTACGTTTATATATGTATACAGCATAGCTCATCTGCTGAAGTTTGTAAGCCTCTGGAAGGTGCAGGCCAATGTTCATATAATTTTTTGTAGGATTCCCAGTGCCTAGCTCTCAATGATGTTTAGTGAATGAATCTCCATATTATTTAAAAGAAGATACAAGCATTTCTTTTCTGTTATTTTGAGTCTAGCAAGTACTTTTCTGAAAGGAAAAACTCTCCAGCTATAGAAGCTCACTATTTACTGTCTAATAAAATTAGGCATATTCACATTGAGATTTTAATTGTTGAAAGGAACAAAAAATTTGATTTTTGCTGGTCTAAAAAATAAATGAAGATTTAATTTAAAGTTATATTAGAGTTAGAAAAAGATTTAAAAACAATAAAGTATGTTTTATTTTACTGGTCATTTCAGTGATTTTCAAATTCCAGGAGGTATGAGTTCTGAACTTTACTAGATAAAAAGATGCTCAAATCTTAGTAAAGGGGTCTGTTGGTTTTTATACATGAAAGACTTTGTATATAGTAAAAAGGCTTTTGTTTTTCTAGGTTATGGTCATTCCTTGCTGTGCAAAAGAAATGTGAGTGCTTCTGTAACACTCTTAAGGAATCCTGTATAGGAATCAGGTTTGACTTGAAGTTAATGCTAATAGCATGAAGTCGGGGTACAGTGAGGAAAGGTAAAAAAAAAAAAATCTCGCATCTGCTGTTACATGTTGTTAACTCCCTCAGCAGACGTTAAATCATTTCAAGCACAATAATAGTGTGGGAGGTAAATTAACTAACCATTAACAATCTTATAAATACACAATTAACATGCCAGCATTTATATGACACATTGATGGGGCAGCAGTAATTTTTGATTGGGAGTTTGCAGACCTTGGAGAAGCCTCAGGCTGTTGCTTATTCAGACAAGTTTTCACAGATTGCAGGTAAGGGGGCTTGAAGTCTGTCTGGCAGAAGGAAGTAGGTGTATAGAGTGCTTTGAAAATCTAGGAAGGGGAATTTCCTTTTAATCACTGGCTGAATGCGAGCATTTTAAGTCATGTTTAATACCTATCTCAGGTCCTTAGGGAGTGAGGAAGTATAGGGAGGGCTCATTTGCTCATGCTTGGGTTATTTAAAGAAACAGAATATTTCAGTTATGGACTTTGTTTGCAACTGAAGTTGCATGAATCTCTAAGGGTTTTAAAAAGATACAAGATGCTTACACCTAACTTGGAATTTAAAGTAAACCTTTCCTCTGTGGTTTCAGGTCAACAAGTAGGTGATCTCTGAAGTTTCTTTCTTGTGTAAAATTTTGTGACTTTTATTTTTGAACAACCATTGTATGCATTGCTTATTTCTTGCTATTGTATAAATCACAGTTGCATGAGTTGAGGGGAGGCTAAGGGTCTGGTCTACTGCATAACACATTTACTGTATTACATCTTCCACAAAGACCCTTGACAGAAATTTCTCTCAGGACCCAGAACCCAAAGAACTCAACCACATGATCTTTCAAAATCTCATTTATTATGACTGTTGCAATTCTTTGTTCCTTTTTGTTTTGGGAGGCTGTATAATGCATTCCTCAGACTTATTCGCTGTCTAGCTTTGGCAGGTTTTTTATTTGCTTCAGTTTTTTCATCTGTAAAATGGGGACAAAAATACTATCTCATAGAGTTATTTTGAAAATTATGAATTAATCCATCTAAAAAAGAAAGAGCAAGTCTAGCTTTTGTAATAAATAAAGTTAGTTATTATAATTGCTTTTAGCTTCTGAGATTCTGCAGTCTTCCTGTGGCAAATGTACAAGATCTTATAACATTCATCCAGAGTTACTTACCCTTTGCCACTTTTCTCATTTACTTTTTTACTATGTTGTATCTTATGTTCTTCTATAAGCCATTGCAAACAAAGTTTGGAGAGTGTATGTGTATGAAGCTATTATTAAAAATATACTTGTATTAAGACTTGATACCATTAAAAATTTACTCCCCTGTGTAGGGCATATTCCAAGTTAACACAGGCAAGTTACATGGTTATTAATGCATACAAATTGTTATGTAAAGTGGGAATAGCATCTAAATTGCACCTGGAACAACACTTAGCACATAGTAGGAACTTAATAAATATTTGTTGAACAAATGAATGAAGTATAAAAGGAGACCCACCCAGTACATTAAAAATGACTGTGTGTCACTTTGGGATATCTCATGTCCTCCCACTCTGTGTGGATGTCCTTTTTGCTTTCATTTTTGTAAAACAAATCTCTATGCTTTGAAAGGAACCTGTAGTTGAAAAGTAGGAGAATCTGTGGAAAGTAGGGCATCTTGGAGAACAGACCTCCTAGAGGCTGAAATTGTTTATCCAGGTAACCTAAAGGTATATAAAAAGGACCAGTTATCTCCAAGTCAAGAATTGGTAACATCCAGGGTCGCCTGGATGGCTCAGTTAATTAAGCGTCTGCCTTCGGCTCAGGTCATGATCCCAGTGTCCTGGGATCAAGCCCCGCATTGGGCTCCCCGCTCCATGGGAAGCCTGCTTCTCCCTCTCCCACTCCCTCTGCTTGTGTTCCTTCTCTCCCTGTGTCTTTCTCTGTCAAATAAATAAAATCTTAAAAAAAAAAAAAAAAGAATTGGTAACATCCAGGGAAGTCTTGTTCAAGGCCCAAAGAAACAGTATTTGTAAAAATGTAAAGTAGCATTTCTAAACCATGTTCTGTGAATCTCTCTCTCTTTTTTTAAGATTTTATTTGGGAGAGACAGAGATAGTGAGAGAGAGCACAAGCAGGAAGGAAAGGGAGAAGCAGGCTCTCTGCTCAGCAGGGGCTCGACTTGGGGGCTTGATCCCAGGACAACTGGGATCATGACCTGATCCTAAGGCAGACGCTTAACTAACTAACTGAGCCACCCGGGCACCCCCTGTGAATCTCTTATACATTGATATGTGTTAGTGTTCCTGGAGGAAAAAATGATTAAGGATCAGATAAGTTTGGGATTTGGGATATATTGCATTGTGAGATTCCCCACTCTTGGAGATTCACAGTATACATTAGTAGTTTGTTTTTTTTAAGATTTTATTTATTTATTTGACAGAGAGAGAGAGACAGTGAGAGAGGGAACACAAGCAGAGGGAGTGGGAGAGGGAGAAACAGGCCTCCCGCCTAGCAGGGAGCCTGATGCAGGGCTCAGTCCCAGGACCCTGGGATCATGACCTGAGCTGAAGGCAGACGCTTAACGACTGAGCCACGCAGGTGCCCCACATTAGTAGTTTAAAAGCATTGAGAAGTCTGTAATTAAACAGCAAGAAGAAAACTTATTTAATTTTGTTTAATGTGGCATTTCCTAGACATTTTTTTAAAATTTAATTTTAAAAGATTGTATTAATATATAACAAAATTTACCATTTTAACCATTTTTAAGAGTATAGTTCAGTGACATTACGTATATTCACATTGTGCAACCATTGCCACCATCAGTCTCCAGAACTTTTTCATCTTTCCAAACTTAAACATACTTATTATATATATATATATTTTAAAGATTTTATTTATTTATTTGAGAGAGAGAGAATGAGAGACAGAGAGCATGAGAAGGAGGAAGGTCAGAGGGAGAAGCAGACTCCCTGCTGAGCAGGGAGCCCGATGCGGTACTCCATCCCGGGACTCCAGGATCATGACCTGAGCCGAAAGCAGTCGCTTAACCAACTGAGCCACCCAGGCGCCCTAAACATACTTATTATAAATACTCCGCATTCCCCTCTCCCTCTAGCCCCTGGCATCCGCCATTCTACTTTCTGTCTCTATGAATTTGACTACTCTAGGTGCCTCATATAAGTGGAATCATACAATATTTGTCTTTTTGTGACTTACTTCATTGAGCATAATCTCCTCAGGGTTCATCCATGTTGTGGCATGTGTCAGAATTTTCTTCCTTTTTAAGGCTATTGTATGTATATACCACATTTTGTTTATCCATTCTCTACCAGGTATTGTCAATGACTGTGTAGTATTCTGTTACATGTGTGTGTCATGATACACTCCTCACTGATGGATGTATATGTTACTTTTAGATTTTCAGTATAATAAACAATCCTGAGATATATATTTTTGCATAGTTATCTCCTAAAGGCAAATCCTACAAGTAGGGTTTCCCAAAAGGTACTCATTATACTTTGATAGATGATACCACATTACCCTCTAAAAAGTCTCAATTTTCATTCCTTTTTACAGTGCATGAGAGGCCTCCTTTCTCTGAACCCTGCCAACATTATGTTTTAAAAATCTTTGATCTTTACACAACTGATTAGAGAGAATAACTTGTTTTCATCTGTGTTTGGAATATCTTTGTCCTAGAAATCGAATCTACCTTCAAATGATAATTTGCTGCTCTTAAAGTGATTTAAGACATCCTTTTGGTTTTGAAAAGTAGTGTTGGGATAAATTGATAGTGTTCCAAGGTGACAGGTTTTTTTTTTTTTAAGGATTTTATTTATTTATTAGAGAGAGAGGCTTGATCCCAGGACCCTGGGATCATGACCTGTGCTGAAGGCAGACACTTAACCCACTGAGCCACCCAGGTGACAGTTTTGAAAGGCATATTGAAGAGAAGCTCTTGTATCTGTATTAATGGAAAAAAGGCAATCCTTTCTTTATAATCACACTACACAAGACATGCTCATAGATGACTTATCTCTACAACAAAATTATATAGTCTTTGGAAGTCAGACAGCAACTCTTACCGAATTTCTGCCATGCGTAAGATGCTTTGTTGCCAGAAGGGATGTGGTGGTGTGTCTCCTGTCCCTGTGGAACTTACAGCCTAAATCCTCAAGTACATGTCATGGGAGGTGGAAGGCATATTTCCCAGGGCACACTTCTTGGAATTCCCTATCAGAATTGGTATTGAATAATATTTGTTGAGTGAATCATTCAGAATCCTCATTGCATGAAGTCATAGTATACCAATAGAGAAATTGTCTGCTCCTGTTGGGGATTTGGGGGCCTCTGTTCTACGAGGATAAAGTTAGGGACTTGGTGTGTGCCTTCAGAAGTATTTGTCCATAACTCTTTTCTTCATAAGAGGTGATGGAGCAGATCTATTTTCCTAAAGAAAAAAAAAATATATATAAATACATACATACATACATACATATATATCTATGTGTATATACACACACACGCATATGTATATTCTGTTGAGGGTACTTAAGTATACTTTTGTTTCTTTGCCCTTCGCCATTTGACTTGTTGGTGCCAGAACACCCATTAAATGTGTTGGTTCTCACTGAAGCCCTTGTTTTTTGCAAGGGAGAGTTATTCAGTATGAAATTGAAAGCACCTGTCCCCTCTGTTAGCGCCTAGTTGCCTTACTGTCCTGGGGGAGACCCAGTGATTGCTATGAGGGTGTTGGCGGTTTTGACCATCTGTGATGCTATGATTTTGTTACAAAACAAATATTCTCATTTATAAGTAATTCCATGATTGTATACATCTCTTTGTGGTTTTATAAGTAATTCTTATTTTTACAAGTGAAATTTAAATGCTCCCCTTTAATTCTGTAATGTTTTCTGATTAATACACTTAAAATGGTAGGCTGACATTAAAATTTCTGAGACTTCGAGGAATCTCATTATATTAGGAAATACACTAGGACTGTATTAGGTTATAAACTATTTTAAAAAAAGATTTATTTATTTATTTGTCAGAGAGAGCAAGCACAAGCAGGGGGAGCAGCAGGCAGAGGAAGAAGCAGACTCCCCGCTGAGCAAGGAGCCCGATGCAGACATAATCCCACGACCCTGGGATCATGGCCTGAGCCGAAGGCAGATGTTTAACCAACTGAGCCACCCAGGCTTCCCTAGGTTATAAACTTTTTGATTCAGGGGTGCCTTACCTTGGCATTTCCCATTAGCCTCAGTGTAAAATTACTCAGTAAATATATTTGAAGGAAAAAATGAAGATTAGTGTAATTCATTTGATTAGAGATGTTCCTCAGTTAAACTTTCCCTTAATCTCAGTATCTTTAAGAGTACCAAGTGATGTCAGTAGAATGTTACTAGACAAAAAATTTTAAAAGCTCTGTTGGTTGGGCACCTGGGTGGCTCAGTTGGTTAAGCGACTGCCTTCAGCTCGGGTCATGATCCTGGAGTCCCGGGATTGAGTCCCACATCGGGCTCCCTGCTCAGCAGGGAGTCTGCTTCTCCCTCTGACCCTCCCCCCTCTCATGCTCTCTCTATCTCATTGTCTCTCTCAAATAAATAAATAAAATCTTTAAAAGAAAATAAATAAATAAATAAATAAATAAAAGCTCTGTTGGTTATAATGATTTATTAAGTAGATTTACCCCTATGTTCCATTTCTAGAAGAAACAAATGACAAGAAAGTCTGGTGTTGTAGGCCTTTCTAAAAATAAATACCTTCTAGGGACTGCCCAGCTTTCATGTTCCTTGCATCTCATAATGATTTTAAAGGAGGAAGGTGACTCAGGTGACCTGTAGAGTCCTCTCTCAGAAAGGAAGCACACATTTATTTTACATGCTGTGCACTTACTAAAGAAGGATGAATGTTGATATATTTTAGGATTACATTAAACAATTGAAGGCTGAAGTTAGTGATTATTTTCACCATCATCATTGTTATTCTTTTTTTTTTTTACTGAGACTTTCTTTTTTTTTTTTTATTCTTATGTTAATCCCCATCATTAGTTTTTGATGTAGTGTTCCATGATTCATTGTTTGTGCACAACACCCAGTGCTCCATGCAGAATGTGCCCTCCTCCATACCCACCACCAGGCTAACCCATCCTCCCACCCCCCTTCCCTCTAGAACCCTCAGTTTGTTTTTCAGAGTCCATCGTCTCTCACATCATTGTTATTCTTAATACAGCTAATATTTAATTATGTGGCAGGTGCTCTTTTGAGCACTTTCCCTACATTATCTTCTATATCCTCTCATTCCTGGAGTCCCATTTTATTAATGAAGAAAGAAAACAGGCTCAAAGAGGTTAAGATTATTTTGACCAAAATCACATAGCCAGCAAGTGGTAGGGTCAGGATTTGAACCCATTTCTACCTGTCGGTCCTTATCCTGACCAGTGTACTCTAATACCGTAGTCCCCCTTCATCTGCAGAGGGTGAGTTCCAAGACCCATAGTGGATGCCTGAAAAACCATGGATGGTACCAAACCCCATGTGTACTATTGTTTCTCCTACACATACATAGCTATGATAAAATTTAATTTTTGAATTAGACACAGTAAGATTAACAACAACAAAAATAAAACAGAACAATTATAACAATATACTGGAATAAAAGTTACATGAATGTGGTCTCAGAATATCTTATTGTACCGTAATCGACCTTCTTGTGATGATGTGAGATGATAAAATGCCTACGTGATGAGACAAGTGAGGTGAATGACATCGGTATTGTGACATAGCATTAGGCTACTAATATATATATTTTTTTAGATTTTATTTATTTGACAGAGAGAAAGCCCAAGCGGGGTGGGGGGTGGCAGAGGGAAAGGGAGAAGCAGGCTCCCCACTGACCAGGGAGCCTGATTCAGGACTTGATCCCAGGACCCTAGGATCATGACCTGAGCTAAAGCAGACGCTTAACCAACTGAGCCACCCAGGTGCCCCTGGTTACTATTATTGACCTTCTGAGGACACATCAGAAGGAGGATCATCTGCTGTTGGACCTCTGTTGATCACGAGTAACTGAACCTGCAGAAATTGAAACCACAGATGAGGGGAGACTACCATGTTTTCTTTTTTGAATATTCCCATTTAACTGAGGAGATACCATCTTGTTCCCAGAATAAACATCATTTTAGTTTCAACAGGATTCAGGAAGCAGTTCTTACAATGAGGTTTCTAAAATAAGAAATTAATTTGGTAGCAGGGAAGTTTGATTAATAAAGTTTACTTTAAAAGCACAATACTGGGGCGCCTGGGTGGCTCAGTCGGTTAAGCATCCTACACTTGATTTCAGCTCAGGTCATTGTCTCAGGGTCCTGAGATCGAGCCTGTGCTGGGCTCTGCACTGGGTGTGGATCCTGCTTGGGATTCTCTCTCTCCCTCTGCCCCACCCTGCCCCCCTAAAATTAAATGAAATAAAATAAAAGCACCATACTATCTTAAACCAGAAGAAAGGAAAATGTATTTATTGAACAAAATTACTTTGGTGGTTCATTTTTTTTTTTAATTCCTAGTAACTCAAAGTATTGTCTGTGTTCTTTTAGTTACCTCACAGCCATATGATAAAGAGGGGGGAATGTAAATGAAAGAAATGCAGTTTCATACTTTAGCAGATAATTTGAGGAAAATACGACTTGTCCCCCCGTGACCTTATAAAGTATTGAGGAGACTGCATGGGAATGAAGGGAGAAAGAAAGGAAAATTTATTGTTTTAAAAGTAATTATGTGCTTTGAGTGGCCTAAGGAGTCACTATTATTTGTATTGCAAGAGAGGAAGCCATCCTCTCGGATACCATGGAGATCTCATTGACTAGAGCTGTAGCCCCTAGTGCTTATAAGGATTTCCTTTCAGCCTAGACTTAATCCTTGTAAGCTCCTAGGTACAAGGATAAATGTTGATTTTCAAGGTAGCATTTTACTAATTTGAATTTGTTTGAAAAATGATTCAGTCATTTTCTTCCTTATTCTTAAATATTGCTGTGTACATCATGTTTCTAGGGAGGTGAGCACGTGAAACAATATGAAGAGGAGAAAATAGCCTTTTAAGGAAATTGGCCCACAGAAAGGATGGCCTTCTTGGACAATCCAACTATCATTCTAGCTCATATTCGACAGTCACATGTGACCAGTGATGACACAGGAATGTGTGAGATGGTTCTCATTGATCATGATGTTGACCTAGAGAAGATTCATCCTCCTTCAATGCCTGGAGACAGTGGGTCAGAAATTCAGGGAAGCAATGGCGAGACTCAAGGCTATGTATATGCCCAGTCAGTCGATATTACCTCAAGTTGGGACTTTGGTATTAGAAGACGCTCAAATACAGGTAAACATTGCCTTTTAGTCATGTCTTCTGAACTGTAAATCAGTCAATAATCTTACAGAATAATGCATAATGTTGGAATAGGTTTAATGGGGAAAGTTTCTGTGTATTAACAGGAACGTGAATGTATTACAGTAAGAGCGAGTCTAAACAACATCTCCCTCTCCATGACTGAATGGAGAGCGCCTCTGGAATGATGCTATCAGAAGGAGGTAGAAGACGAATAGATGAAACAGGTGGCTATGAGAGGCATGTTGGATGTTCTGTTTCTAAAAAGTCCTCATGTAGAAAGGGAAGTAGACTTATTTTGAGTATCTTCACAGAGCAACATTAGTCCCAGTGGGTAGACTACCTGGGTGGCAGGTTTCAGGTTGACATAATAAAGAACCTTTAATACAGAGAGCTGACCAGCCAAGGAGTGCCGCTGCTGGAGCCATTTCTTGGCCCTGGAGGGCTTATGGGGGGCTAGGAGGGATTGGAGGTAAATAGCTGAATATTTGTTAGGGCTGCTTTTAATAGAAATTCCTACATTGGGTGTGAGACTAGAAAAGATGCCCCTGTTTTTTTATATATTATCTTTATTTTCTTAAGTTGATCTCTACCCTTTGATCTTTGTGGCTTGAAAAAGCTAAACTTTGGTACGTACATATTCAGTCATTAGCTTTTGAAAGCTTATCATTGCCCATTTTCCAGCTTACGTGTTTTGGAAACCTTTCAAGGGGAATGGGATGAACCAAGGCCTTTACTTAGATAAATTATTTAGAATATGTAATGTAGTTCTAATATGACAGGGTGTGCTAGGAGGTGTTTTTTTTTTTTTTAGGTAATCAGAAAATATCTCTACTAATGTAGTAGCAGTAACCTGCTAACTCCCAGGAAAAGTAACGATAGGAGATGTGGTAGAACATTGAAAATATTTGCATGTTTATTTTTGTGGTCCAAAGGTAAAATGCACATAAAGGAGTACTGCAGGATACAATATATAGTGCAAGGCATGTTAAGGTTTTTGGTTCAGAATTCAGCATTCTGAGACATCTCCAAAGAATAATTTGCTCTTATGATGAAAATAATTAATAGCATTTCCCAGTATCTCAAGGAACTTTTATCAAAATAGGATTTGAGTGAAGGTTTGAATGTAATTTAGAACCACTGGTTCTCAGTTCTCTAGTTGAAACTGACTTCCTTGCAGTTATTGAGATGATATCTTATATGACAGGTTGAATGGATTTCAAAAATTGAAATATTTCTTTAAAAGATCAGTTCATTGATTTTTGAAGGTTGATCAGCCAGTGGTAATATAATCTCACAAATGCATGATTTTAGGTGATGCTTTTGTTATTGTTGTTGGAATTTCTTAAGATAGCACTTAGATGCTAATAATTACAGTTGTGGGGTGTCCTAGCGACCAAAGAATTTACTTTTTAATCCTTGCAGCATATCTTAAAATTTTGTATAAGAAAAATTATTCTTTTTAAGATTTGACTAATGTTACAAAGATACAAATCATTTATTTTACTACCTATAAACTGTTTCAGCCCACTGAAGAAAAGCTATGCTAATTTATATAGCTTTGACATTTTATAATTTTCATGATTTTTAGATAAAGGATTTTATATTTAAAACTTTAATAGTCTAGTCTGAGTTCATTTATCTTTAATTTTTGAAACGGGTAGAGTAATTCATAACCGTAATTTTATTCCTGTAATGTAATATTCACTTCAGTTCATTTGTGCATTAAAATTCCTTTAAGACCGTTATTAATGATTTATATAATGAAATGTCATATTAATCACAGAAGTTTTCACATTTTATTATTCTCTTCCATGTTAATACTATCTTTATGATCTCTATTAATGTTTTATATCCTCTAATTTCAATTATAAATCAAGAATATTTTCATGTTTTTGTTGGTATTTGCTTTTCAGGGGTGCCACCTTTAAAATTTTATGACTTTTTCCCTACATATGCAATATAAAACATCTTTATTCATATAAAGGTAGTTAATTATGTCTTTGTTTATAGTAAACTTTCATTGACAAACTTATAGTTATAATATTTCTTTTCAAGCTCAAAGATTAGAACGACTCCGAAAAGAGAGACAAAACCAGATCAAATGCAAAAATATTCAGTGGAAAGAAAGAAATTCTAAGCAATCAGGTAAATGGAAATAATTTTAATTGTTAATTTGAGATTTACATATTTAGTTTATATTATTAAATAAGAGCTTTTATTATTTAATTCATCTTTTTAAATCCTCTGAGCAGATACCTCTTGTGTTTTGAGCTTTGAATGCTTTCACTTGGGTGCCCTGGGCCCTCTGAAGCTGTGTGTTCTTTAGGTCTTATGTTTTTGGTCACTCTTCATTCTGGGTCACAGGAATTGGTGTGTGCAGAGCACACTTTTTACAAACTCTCATGCCAGTACCTTGTTCTTAGGGTTAAGGAATACCTATGGTTTGGATGGGCCTCTGGGTTATAGATTCCTCCTGGCAGTTCCAACCTAGACTTTCCCTTGCCTATTAGTGGCCGCATTAACAATCTATTTTGCATATACGCTAATTCTTTTCCTTTAGCTTAACAAGCGTTATGTTGCTGGTATTATTAGCATTTGTAGTTTGTGTTCATATGGTATGTGTAGTAAAAAGCTGACCATATTACATATTTTCAAATCTTCAATCTCAGCAGGAAGAGAAAACTTTAAAAAATATCAAAATAAAATGCTATTGAAGTATTTTCTAATGTTTATCTCATGTGTCCTAGATTTTCTCTTTTTTCCTCCTTTCAAAGAAATGTCTTCACTCTGTCCTCTATGTCTTCCAGCACCTACTACCACCCTGGCACATAATAGATGTCCAATTAATTTTTGTTGACTGACTCCATTGCTACATAATACTTATAAAACTAACAATATTAATGATTATTATATTAACATCAGCACCTATCTAGTGCTGTTCTAAGCACTTTATACACATTACCTCCAATGCAGTGATCTTATAAGGTATAGCTATTGCTGTTGTTAACAGATGAGACAGAGACTCGGAGAGCTTTAACTTGCTAAAGTGATAAGCCCAGAAAGTGATAGTGCAGGAGAGCCATATTTTGTATCTAGCTCTGTCTGCAAGTAAAGGCCAATCTCTCTCTGCTAAAGAAACTATATAAAATGGTTATTGCTTTCTCCTGCTGTGGTTGTAAACCCAGGTGTGCTCAGTGGGTATGATTTTCTTAATGATTGCTTCTAAATGACAACTGTGTAGAACCAGAAACCTCATTCACTTCTTACATCTTATTTCTAGGTCTTCCTATAGTTCTCCTTGAATATCTATTTAGTTTTGCTCTTGATACTTTAAAAATCTCTCTAGGCTGGCCTTTTCTGTTGATCTAGTTAATACTTCTCTTTTGTATTTATCACAAACTGAAAATCTTTATATTGTTTATCTTGTCCACTTTCTTCAAATTTTTCATGTATCTAATGCCTTTTCTATTAATCTTTTCTTAATGAATATAGAGCCGTTTATCTAACCTCATCTCTCCAGTTACCCTTTGTTTTGCCTTCTTCACTTCCTTATCTTTTTTTCTTTAAAGATTTTATTTATTTATTTGAGAGAGAGAATGATAGAGAGAAAGCATGAGAGGGGGGAGAGTCAGAGGGAGAAGCAGACTCCCTGCCGAGCAGGGAGCCCGATGCGGGACTCGATCCCTGGACTCGATCCAGGGACTCCAGGATCATGACCTGAGCCGAAGGCAGTTGCTTAACCAACTGAGCCACCCAGGCGCCCTTCACTTCCTTATCTTAAAACAATTACAAATAAATAGGATGAATAGAGCACCTCACATGTAACTGCATTAATCCCCTTTACAATGTGAGTTCTTCAACTTAAATTTTGATACATTTCCCACTTACTCCTTAAAGTCTAATCCACTTTAACTTCTAGTGTTTCACAGAATGTGCTAGAGAAATAAATAGCCTCCTTTTTGCTTTCATTTGGAGCCATACTGTTCATTATTTGTCTATACTTCTCTCTCCCTCAGTTTCCATCCCTCTTATTTCCATCTCTCACAGATTTCAGTAATTGATCCTGTGATCCTACTGCTGGAAAAGCTCCTTCTTAATATACTTGTCCACTCTTCGAGATGTTGACCTTGAGCCAGGCCAGTGAACCTCATCAATGCACAGAGGAATCGTTTTGAATTCTCTGTTCAGCTGGGTTCCATCATTACCACAGGTTGGCACTCTGGGTGTCCTGAAATGTGTTAGAAAAGTGGAGTCAGCAGTCCAGTAAACATCTACCTGGCAAACTGAGCAGCCACTCTGCTTACATCTCTTAAGCACATACTCTCTTTTGGCAAGAAATGCCACAGTCAGATCCTTTTGATCTTCATTGGGAATTTTGGTTAGGTTATCATTTATTCATTCTCTCATTCTTTTTCTGCTGTTTACATTTTGCTAAAAATCCTTTCATCTGCTTTTCTTATTTTTTATTTTATTCCCTACTAGAAAAGTCATTATTATGAATGTGATGACCTCCCCTGGAATGTTTTTCTACATCCCATCCATCTTTTAAGATACAACAGAAATGCAGTCTTTTCATAGAAAAGTTGGAAGGGATCTGAGAAGCTGTCTGGTCCATATCCTGAAGTTCTCTATGAACTTACTGAGCCTTATGCCCTGAGATCACATGACAAAGAGAATACCTTAGAGTAAGATCCTTGTAGTATTTTTGTAGCTAGAGCTGCATGGGTAAATGGGAAGGTGGTCATTGGAAGACAGCTTGTCAGGAACAATGTCAAATCAAGCCCTGGTGTGTACACACACACACACATACACACGCATATAAATAAAATCTTAGAATGTATTTTAAGTTTATTTTTTATTTATTTATTTTTAAGTAATCTCTACATCCAACATGGGGCTCGAACTCATGATCCCAAGATCAAGAGTTGCATGCTCTTCTGACAAGCCAGCCCTGTGCCCCAAGCCTCGGTATTTTTAATTTTATTGTTTTGAAATGGTGTTGGTATATTTTTTACAAAATTTATTACTACTCTTATTCACTGAGTCATTCAACAAGAGTTTCTTCCATACCTTCTGTGTGCATAGTAATTCTATGCTAGGTGCTTGGGGAATACGTGATCCCTGCCCTCAAGAAGTTTGAAGTCTAGTGAGAAGGAAAAGCTATTTACACATGAAGTTAAATAGTAACTCACAAACAATGTAGTGTGTATATCAGTTATTTATGAATATTCCTGAAGTTTTCTTTATGTAACTTCTAGTATTGGTTAAAACAGCAGTTCCCAGATACAGTGACTGTGTAAAAATCAGAAATGCATCCAAAAGTGCATGTTATAATGGCTTCCATATAAATCTGTAGCCCTACCTGTGGAATTCCTAATTCAAAAGATAGAGATCAGGGTCCGTAAATCTATATTTTTCAGAAGCTCCCTGGGTGATTCTTATGACTAACCAGTGCTGGGGATCACGGGCATATAGGTATGCCAGCCCCTAAGTTTACTTCCTCTTCATGCAAATCCAGCAACTTAGCTGTTAATATTTCTATATTATATGTGAGAAAACTGGAACCCAGAGGCTAAGTAACTTTTTCAAGTTACTTACTTAAACAAATAGTAAGTGGCAAAGCCAGAATTCTTCTCCTGGCCAGTCCTACCCCAAAGACTGTAGTCTTTCTACTCTCTCCCATTCTCCCATACTGTTGGCAGAGAGGAGCTGCTTCTGGAGCTTTGGGTATTGAGGAGGCTTTGTGTTCCCTTGTTCCTTTCCTCCTTTGTGTCAGCGATGGCCAGGGTTCAGGAAGGTTGCCAAGACCTCTATATTAAAAGAAAATTTCTTTACAGGAAATCTGAAAGAAAATATAAAAATGAAGATAAGCTACCAATATTCTCACTTTCAGAGGGACTGCTGTTGTTAACATTTTGATGTATTTTTCTAGATTCTATTTATATAGGTATATATTTTTAAATATTCTAAACATACCTCTTATGATGTTTTTTGTATGTACAAATAGTACATAAATGCAATGTTTTGTCTTGTCTCCATATTGTTCCTGCACTTTTACATCTTATTAAGATTATTTCCAGATGTTTTGTATTTTGTGCTATCCTTGTAATTAGCATCTTCTTCCGCATAACTTTCTTACTGCTCTTGTGAGGAAATCTATTGTCTTTATATATCTGTTTTGTATCCAGTCACTTACTGAATCCTTATTAGTTCTAATATGCATTCCCATCTTCCTAATGCTATCGTATGTGCTTTCTCATAAGCCTGATGATAATTAAATTTCTAGGCTATTGTTCTTTCAGTTCTCTGTTTGTTGGGGATTTCCAACTGTTTATATTGGTTAGAACTTTTCAGCTGCAAATGACGTAGAGCAAGTGAAGTTGAAGAACAGCTTGAAGTTGAGCAACTCAGGAGGTTCAGCTGTGCCTTATGAATGGCTTGGAACCAGGAGAAAAGGCTCTCATTACCAGCCCCCGTCTCATTTCTGCTTCTTTGTGCCCATTTGCTCTCTCCTTCCTCCCTCTCTTCTGCCTCCCTATCCCCGCAGCTATTTTTTCTACTTCTCTTCCATAGTTAATCATTTAACAAGGTTTTATTTAGCTCCGAAAATATGCAAGGACAGCTAGGCCCTTGTAGGCCTAGCATATACAGCAGTGAACAAGACAAAAGTCCCTACCCTCATGGATCTTGTGGGGGAGATAGAGAGCAAACAAACCCAGTGTTGTCACAATGGGATAAGTGGCAAAGCAAAAAATATATTCAGGTAAGGGGGATAAGGAATGCGAGGTAGGGAATTTTGCTATTTTTTATATGGTGATCAGGGAAGGCCTTCATTGGGAAGGTGATGCTTGAGCAGAGTTCTGAAGGAATGAGCCAGGGAGATACTGGAAAATGGGTGTCCTAAGATGAAGGAGAGCGAAGGTTCTGTGATGCAAGTGTGCCTGATGTATCCAAAGAATAGCAAGGAAGGATGTTTATTGACTAGAGTAGAAAAAGAGAAGAGTGGGCTCGGAGAGGTGGTGAGAGAGCTGATCATGGAGGATCTTGTAAGGAACTTTATTTTTACTGGGTAAGGTGATTTGATCGGAGTAGGGATATGATTGATAAGTTGCTTACTCCCCCTGCAGGTTAAATTTAAATGTTTTTGTTTTTTTTTTTTAAGATTTTATTTATTCATTTGAGACAGAGAGAGAGAGCATGAGCAGGGAGAGAGGCAGAGGGAGAAGCAGGCTCCCCGTTGAGCCAGGAGCCCGGTATGGGGCTCAATCCCAGGACCCTGGGATCATGACCTGAGCCGAAGGCAGATGCTCAACCATCTGAGCCACCCAGGCGCCCCCCCCAGGTTAAATTTAAACAACTTCTTATTATGGAAAATTTCAAACATATACAAAAATAAAGAATGATATAATGAACTCCTGTATACTCATCACCCAGCTTCAGCAATTATCAACATATGGCCAGCCTTGTGTCTTTTCTCCATTTACCTCCCCTCCCCTCCCCGATTTTTTTTTTAAGATTTTGTTTATTTATTTAGTGAGCACTCAAGCTGGGTGGAGGGGCAGAGGAAGAGGGAGAGAGACAATCTCAAGCCAACTCCACGCTGAGCTCGGAGTCCGACTGGGGGCTCTGTCCCATGACTCCAAGATCACAACCTGAGCTGAAATCAAGAGTCTGATGCTTAACCGACTGAGCCACTCAGGCATGCCCCCGCCCCCCACCAGATTAATTTTAAGCAAATCCCAGCTGTAGTATAATTTCATACCTAAATATTTGTGTATTTTTTAATGCATAAGAAAACTGCAATAGTACTACTCTCCAGAAACTTAGCAGGAATTCTTTGATATTAACAAACATTTCCCTGATTTTCTCAAACGTTTCTTTCTTTTTCTTTTGCCAGTTCGTTCAGGTCTAGATCTAAGGTCCACACATTTGGTTGACGTGTTCCATTTCCTTTTTAATCTATAGATTCTCCTTTACTTTTTTTCCTTGTAATTTATTTAAGGAACTGGGTCATTTGTCTTATTGAATTTCCTACATTCTAGATTTTGCTAATTGTATCTCTGTGGTCTCATTTAATATGTTCCTCTGCCCTCTTTATTTCCTGTAAACAGGGAATTGGATCTAAAACTTGCTAAGATTGAAGTTTGATTTTATGATAAGAATATTTTGTATGTGCTGATCTGTACTTCATATTGCATCATATCAGGAAATATGGAATGACTTCTTGTCTTTTTTATGATGTTCAGATTGATGGTAGAATTAGGTGTTGTTCACCCATTATTAAGTTACTCCCATCAGCTTTTCTTCTAATGGTTTTAGTGGTCATTGATAGGCTTTACCTAGATGAATTATTTCATTAGGAGTTGCAAAATAGTGATTCTAATTTTATTGGTCTTCATATAAAGAACAACTTTTCCTAATCTATTATTTGGTTATTCTCAGATATAGTCCCTACAAGAAAGACAGGATAAATGCTTGATTCTTACATATTACCTTCTCCAGATCTGGCCAGAATTAGCCATTTGTTTAGAGAGTCTTGATTCTTTTTTAGTGGTAAATGGCATTGGAAGACCAAAACTTGAACTCTAGAGGTGCTCACTGGATTGGTTTTGTTCCTTGTAGGCCTTTCAGTGGATAGAGCTCAGAAAAAGATAAATTTAAGAGGAAATACATTATGAGTTAATGCTGAAAATTCCTATTTGAATTTAGGATTATAGAGTGTTTACTTTGATTTTATGTTTATGTATCTTTTCTCTTATGCCGAAAATCTTGGTTCCAGAATAGAAATATCACCATCATTACTAACACTGTGATTACTTAAAACAGTTTAAGATTTTTTTTTTTTTTTTTTTTTTGCCCTTTTGATATGTTCCATTAGGGAATGTACAGTCAAATTGCTTTGTGATAAAGTTACTTAAAATAATTTCTCTCTTTGTAGTTAAATGCCAACTCAATATTACACTTAGGTTTGTTCATTTCATTTTGCTTTTATTTTTAGAGATTGCACTTCTGATTTTCTTTAATAACTATATAAAACATTTATGTGATTCCAAAGTTGAATACATAAAACAAGGTAAAATCAGAGAAATCTAGTTTCAATTCCTGTCTCTTCTACTCTTCTTATAGTCTTTTTATTTTATTATATATATATGTGTGTGTATATATATAAATATATTTTTTTTTTGAGAGAGAGAGAGAAAGAAGGGGTGGGGGGCATTACTCTAATAATGTACAGAGTGTTATTTCCCCATAGCCATAAACTTAGATTTTTGCCAATCTCATAGATATGTAATGGTATCTCAGCATAGTTTTAATTTGCATATCCCTTATTATAAATGTGGTTGAGCATCTTTCCATTTGTTAAGAGCCATTTGAATATCTTTTTCTGTGGACATTTCATATTTCTTTTCCATTTTTCCATAGAGTTGTTGTTCAGTGTCTTCTCTACTTTCAGAATCTTTATATAGTAGGAATATTAACCTTTCTTCTTTCCTAGTTTATCATTTTTCTTTTTTTACATGGCTAATTTTTTCCTACACAAAAATGTTTTAATTTTATGTGGTCAAATTGATCAGTTTTCTTCTTATTGTGATGTTTATAACCTAACATTTTATTTATTTATTTTTTAAAATATTTATTTATTTGACAGAGACACAGCAAGAGAGGGGACACAGCAGGGGGAGTGGGAGAGGGAGAAGCAGGCCTCCCGCCGAGCAGGGAGCCTGATGCAGGGCTCGATCCCAGGACCCCGGGATCATGACCTGAGCCGAAGACAGTCGCTTAATGACTGAGCCATGCAGGCGCCCTATAACCTAATATTTTAAAAGACTCCTGTTGGCTGCTATGTTGGGAGGAGACTGGCAGGAGTAGGCCAAGGGGGCAAGGGCCAAAACAAGAAGATCAGTTTGAAGGTGGTGGTAATAATCCAGCGTTGGTAGCTGTGAAAGTGGTTCTGGTTCTACCCTGAAATTTTTATTGATGGACAGGATGTTGGATGTGAGAGAAAGAGAAGAGGGGAGATGACTCCTAAGTTTTTGGCCTAACATGATTCAGTTGCCATTAATTAAGAAGGAGAGGCCTGTGGGAGGGGCAGATTTGAGGGAAGATAGAGTTTGGTTATGGACATGTAAACTTTGAGATACCTATTGGACATCCAAGTGGAGGCATCAAATAGAAAGTTGAATGTGTGAGTCTGTAATTTCGGGGAGTGTTTAGGTCTACGAATAATTATTTGGGAGCTATCAGCATGTAGAGGATATTTATTTAGGTTTTCCCTTTTTATTTATTTTTATTGAGGTATGCTTTCTATATTCTGAAATGTACAGATATTAAGTTCAATGACTTGTGACAAACATATACACCTGTGTAATCCCAATCAAGTATAGAGCATTTGTGTACCCCAGAAAGTTCCCTTGTGCCTCTTTCTAGTCAGGCTACTGCCCAGAGGCAGCTGTTGTTCTGATTTATATTACCACAACTTAGTTTCTCCTCAAGTTGATAATATTTAGGACAGAAGGCTGGATGAAATCACCAAGGGTGTGAATGTAGATAGAGAAAAGAAAAGGTCCAAATACTATGACTTGGGGAATGCCAAAGATTTGAGGGGAAAATGAGGAATTGGCAAGGAAACTAAGAAAGAGTAACCTGAAAGATAGCATGAACACCAGATGGAATGGAGTCCTGGAAACCAAGTGAAAAAGCTATTTCAAAAAGGAGTGAGGGCGCCTAGGTGGCTCAGTCCTTAAGCGTCTGCCTTTGGCTCAGGTCATGATCCCAGGGTCCTGGGATCAAGTCCTGCATCAGGCTCCCCGCTCAGCGGGGAGTCTGCTTCTCCCTCTCCCTCTGCCTGCCGCTCTGCCTACTTGTGCTCTATCTCTGTCAAATAAGTAAAATCTTAAAAAAAAAAAAAAAAAAGGAGTGAGTTGATGAAGTTTCAAATGCTGTCACAAGCTCTTGAAAGATGAGGATTCAAAATTTACCAATAGATTTAGCAACAAGAGGATCATTGGTGACCTCAAAAACTGCTTTCGTGGAGTGGTGGGGCCTGAGGGCCTGACTGGAGTGGGTTTGAGGGAATGGGAAGAGAGGAACTGGACAGCAAGAACATAGACAGTCATTTTGAGGAGCAGAAAAATGGTGTATTTACTAGAAGGGAGTATAAGATCGAAAGAGGGTTTTTATTTATTTAGAAAAATTTATTTATTTGAGAGAGAGTGCCTACACGCAAGCAGGGAAGGGGCAAAGGGAGAGGGAGAGAATCCTCAAACAGATCCCCGCCAGCACAGAGCCCAACATGGGGCTCGATCCCAGGACCCTGAGATCATGACCTGAGCCCAAACTGAGTCAGATGCTCAACTGACTGA
Source organism: Mirounga angustirostris (assembly GCF_029215605.1). Classification (NCBI taxonomy): domain Eukaryota; kingdom Metazoa; phylum Chordata; class Mammalia; order Carnivora; family Phocidae; genus Mirounga; species Mirounga angustirostris. Next base: position 84,389,368 of record NW_026991723.1, on the reverse strand, counting down.
GCCACCCAGGCGCCCCCCTCCCGTTTTTTTGTTTTTGTTTTTTTTTTAAATGAGCAGTATTTCAGTATCTTTGTGTGGTCTTGCAACTAATCCAGTAAGAGGGAAAGCTGAAAATGGGAGAGAATTGCTTGAGTGATGCCCTTGAGTCAGCAAGAAGTCAGCCCCTGGGGGCGCCTGGGTGGCTCAGTTGTTAAGCGTCTGCCTTCTGCTCAGGTCATGATCCCAGCGTCCTGGGATCGAGCCCCACATTGGGCTCCCCGCTCAGCGGGAAGCCAGCTTCTCCCTCTCCCACTTCCCCTGCTTGTGTTACTGTTCTCTCTATCTCTCTCTCTGTCAAATAAATAAATAAAATCTTAAAAAAAAAAAAAGTCAGCCCCTGAATGCACAAAGGAGGTGCTGGTCTGAGGTAGGGGCCTAGGCAGTTCATCCATGGTAGTAGGAAGGAAGGCAGGTAGAGGTGTAGGTGAGAACATGCAAAAGTCTCCTTTGGTTCTTTCTACTTTTCTGTGACACAGGAGGAAGGAAGAAAGGGAGGGAGGAGAAGGGAGGGAAATGGAGGGGAGGGGACAGAGGAAAGAAATGTCAGAGGTTGAGGAAAGAGGTCTAAGTTTGAATTAGTATGAGAATGGAATTGTTAATATATCATCACTTCGGGGGCGGAGCAAGATGGCGGAGGAGTAGGAGACCTGGATTTCGTCTCCTCTCAGGAATTCAGCTGGATAGGGATCAAACCATTCTGAACACCTACAAACTCAACAGGAGATCGAAGAAAAGAATAGCAACAACTCTCTGAACAGAAAAGCGATCACTTTCTGGAAAGTAGGACGTGCGGAGAAGTGAATCTGAGGCGATCTTCGGGAGGATAGACGGCGGGGGAGGGGCCTCCGTCGGCCGCTTCTGGCAAGCGATAGAGCCGCGGAGCACAAAATCGGAACTTTTAAAAGTCTGCTCCGCTGAGGGACGTCACTCCGGTGGCTAAGCTGGGGGTGGAACCCTCGCGGGACAGTGTGGTCTCAGGACCCTCGGGGTCACAGAAAGACCGGGGGTGCCTGAGTGTGGCCGAGCTCCCAGGTAACGGAGCAGGGAAGCCGGCTGCAGAGGCGGAGCCCAGGCGCGGGCTCTCAGCTCGGGGTGGCCATAAACCGTGATCCGCGGCACAGTCGGGCCCCTGCTCCTCCAGCAGGGACCCAACAAGCAGCAGATCCGGGGAGACTCACCTTCCTCCCCCGGGAGGAGCCGCGCGGGAGTGCACCGCAGGGATCTGCTGGGTTTGGAGACTCCACCCGGGGTCGGGGGCCAGAGAGAGAAACGCGCGGTCACAGGCCAGGTGAGCAAGGAGTGCGGCTGGAGACCGGGGAGCTGGGAGTGACTGACGGCTTTTCTCTGGGGGCTCACTGAGGAGCAGGGCCCCGAGTTCTCGGCTCCTCCGAGGCGGAGATTGGGAGGCCGCCATTTTCACTCTCCGCCTCCAAAGCTGTACGGAAAGCTCGCAGGGAACAAAAGCTCCGGAGAACAAACCCAAGCAGATTACTTAGCCAGGAGGGGGCAAGGGCGGGGCAATTCCGCCTCCGGCAGAGACATTTGGAAACCAGGGCAACAGGCCCCTCCCCCGAAGATCAGCAACAACAGCCAGCCAAGACCAAGTTTACCGATCAATGAGAACGGCAGAACTCCAGCGCTAGGGGAATACTACACATAGAATTCATGGCTTTTTTACCATGATTCTTTAGTCTTTCAAAGTTTTTTTTTTTTTTAACTGTCTTTTTTCTTTTTTTTTTAATTTTTCTTTTTCCCTTTTTCAACCAACATCTTATCAATCCCTTTTTTAAAAAACATTTTTATTTTTCATTTTTAGAGTCATATTCTATCCCTTCATAGTAGTTACCTGTATTTTTGGCATATATTATATATGTTGTTCTCTCCTTAAAATTTTGAGATAGTTTCTCCTAACAGATCAAAATGTACCCTAAATCTCTAGTATATGGTTTTTTCTACTCCCCTGCCTGATCACATTCTCTCCCTTTTTTTTCCTCTTCTTTCTTTTTTCAAACAACTTCTTATCAATTGCTTTTATAAAATTTTTTATAATTTCCATCTTTACACTCATATTCCATCCCTTCATCATATCAACCCTTATTTTTGTACATATATAAGTTTTTCTTTCTTTAAAATTTTGGGAGGCACTTTCTTCTAACAGACCAAAATACACCCCAAATCTAGTGTGTGGCACTGATCTATATACCAGCCTGATCATATTTGATCACATTCTGGTTTTTGTTGTTGTTGTTGTTTTGTTTTGTTTGTTTTTGTTTGTTTTTATCTTTATCTTTTTCTTTTTCTTTTTTCTCTCTTTCCCTTTCTTTTCCCACTGCTTCAAGTCTTTTCTGATTTGTTTAGAGTATATTTTCTGGGGACCTTGTTACTCTGCTAGCATTTGTTCTCTCATTAATCTATTCTCCTCTGCACAAAATGACAAGACGGAAAAAATCACCTCACCAAAAAGAACAAGAGGTAGTACCGACTGCCAGGGACCTACTCAATACGGACATTAGTATGATGTCAGATCTAGAGTTCAGAATCATCACTTTAAAGATACTAGCTGGGCTTGAGAAAAGCATGGAAGTTATTAGAGAAACCCTTTCTGGAGAAATAAAAGAACTAAAATCTAACCAAGTTGAAATCAAAAAGGCTATTAATGAGGTGCAATCAAATATGGGGGCACTAACTGCTAGGATAAATAAGGCAGAAGAGAGAATCAGTGATATAGAAGACCAAATGATGGAAAATAAAGAAGCTGAGAAAAAGAGAGATAAACAACTGGATCACAAGGGCAGAATTCGGGAGATAAGCGATACCATAAGACAAAACAACATTAGAATAATTGGGATCCCAGAAGAAGAAGAAAGAAAGAGAGGGGCAGAAGGTATAATGGAGCAAATCATAGCAGAGAACTTACCTAATTTGGGGAAGGAAACAGGCATCAAAATCCAGGAAGCACAGAGAACCCCTCTCAAAATCAATAAAAATAGGTCAACACCCGACATCTAATAGTAAAACTTATGAGTCTCATAGACAAAGAGAAAATCCTGAAAGCAGATCGGGAGAAGAGATATGTAACCTACAATGGTAGAAATATTAGATTGGCAACAGACCTATCCACAGAGACGTGGCAGGCCAGAAAGGACTGGCAGGATATATTCAGAGCACTAAATGAGAAAAATATGCAGCCAAGAATACTATATCCAGCTAGGCTGTCATTGAAAATTGAAGGAGAGATAAAAAGCTTCCAGGACAAACAAAAACTAAAGGAATTTGCAAACACAAAACCAGCCCTACAAGAAATCTTGAAAGGGGTCCTCTAAGCAAAGAGAGACCCTAAAAGCAACATAGACCAGAAAGGAACACAGACAATATACAGTAACAATCACCTTACAGGCAATACAATGGCACTAAATTCCTCTCTTTCAATAGTTACCCTGAATGTAAATGGGCTAAATGCCCCAATCAAAAGACACAGGCTATCAGACTGGATTAAAAAACAAGACCCATGGATATGCTGTCTGCAAGAGACTCATTTTAGACCCAAAGACACCCCCAGATTGAAAGTGAGGGGGTGGAAAACCATTTACCATGCTAATGGACACCAAAAGAAAGCTGGGGTGGCAATCCTTATATCAGACAAATTAGATTTTAAACCAAAGACTGTAATAAGAGATGAGGAAGGCACTATATCCTACTTAAAGGGTCTATCCAACAAGAAGATCTAACAATTGTAAATATCTATGCCCCTAACATGGGAGCAGCCAGTTATATAAGGCAATTAATAACAAAAGCAAAGAAACACATCGACAACAATACAATAATAGTGGGGGACTTTAACACCCCCCTCACTGAAATGGACAGATCGTCTAAGCAAAAGATCAACAAGGAAATAAAGACTTTAAATGACACACTGGACCAAATAGACTTCACAGACATATTCAGAACTGCATCCCAAAGCAATGGAATACACATTCTTCTCTAGTGCTCATGGAACATTCTCCAGAATAGATCACATCCTAGGTCATAAATCAGGTCTCAACCGGTACCAAAAGATTGGGATCATTCCCTGCCTATTTTCAGACCACAATGCTTTGAAATTAGAACTCAATCACAAGAGGAAAGTCAGAAAGAACTCAAATACACAGAGGCTAAAGAGCATCCTACTGAAGAATGAATGGGTCAACCAGGAAATTAAAGAAGAATTAAAAAAATTCATGGAAACCAATGAAAATGAAAACACAACTATTCAAAATCTTTGGGATGCAGCAAAGGCAGTCCTAAGAGGAAAGTATATAGCAATACAAGCCTTTCTCAAGAAACAAGAAAGGTCTCAAGTACACAACCTAACCCTACACCTAAAGGAGCTGGAGAAAGAACAGCAAATAAAACCTAAACCCAGCAGGAGAAGAGAAATAATAAAGATCAGAGCAGAAATCAATGAAATAGAAACCAAAAGAACAGTAGAACAGATCAACGAAACTAGGAGCTGGTTCTTTGAAAGAATTAACAAGATTGATAAACCCCTGGCCAGACTTATCAAAAAGAAAAGAGAAATGACCCAAATTAACAAAATCATGAATGAAAGAGGAGAGATCACAACCAACACCAAAGAAATACAAACAATTATAAGAACATATTATGAGCAACTCTATGCCAGCAAATTAGATAACCTGGAAGAAATGGATGCATTCCTAGAGATGTATCAACTACCAAAACTGAACCAGGAAGAAATAGAAAACCTGAACAGACCTATAACCACTAAGGAAATTGAAGCAGTCATCAAAAATCTCCCAAAAAACAAAAGCCCAGGGCCAGATGACTTCCCAGGGGAATTCTACCAAACATTTCAAGAAGAATTAATACCTATTCTTCTGAAACTGTTCCAAAAAATAGAAACGGAAGGAAAACTTCCAAACTCATTTTATGAGGTCAGCATTACCTTGATCTCAAAACCAGACAAAGACCCCATCAAAAAGGAGAATTACAGACCAATATCCCTGATGAACATGGATGCAAAAATTCTCACCCAAATACTAGCCAATAGGATCCAGCAGTACATTAAAAGGATTATTCACCACGACCAAGTGGGATTTATCCCTGGGCTGCAAGATTGGTTCAACATCCGCAAATCAATCAACGTGATACAATACATTAACAAAAGAAAGAACAAGAACCATATGATCCTCTCAATAGATGCAGAAAAAGCATTTGACAAAGTACAGCATCCTTTCTCGATCAAAACTCTTCAGCGTATAGGCATAGAGGGTACATACCTCAATATCATAAAAGCCATCTATGAAAAACCTACAGCAAATATCAATCTCAATGGGGAAAAACTGAGAGCTTTCCCCCTAAGGTCAGGAACACGGCAGGGATGTCCACTATCACCGCTGCTATTCAACGTAGTATTGGAAGTCCTAGCCACAGCAATCAGACAACAAAAAGAAATAAAAGGCATCCACATCCGCAAAGAAGAAGTCAAACTCCCACTCTTTGCAGATGATAAGATACTTTATGTGGAAAACCCCAAAGACTCCACCCCAAAACTGTTAGAACTCATACAGCAATTCAGTAAAGTGGCAGGATATAAAATCAATGCACAGAAGTCAGTGGCATTCCTATACACCAACAAGACAGAAGAAAGAGAAATTAAGGAGTCGATCCCATTTACAATTGCACCCAAAACCGTAAGATAGCTAGGAATAAATCTAACCAAAGAGGCAAAGGATCTGTACTCAGAAAACTATAAAATACTCATGAAAGAAATTGAGGAAGACACAAAGAAATGGAAAAACGTTCCATGCTCATGGATTGGAAGAACAAATATTGTGAAGATGTCAATGCTACCTAGCGCAATCTACACATTCAATGCAATCCCCATCAAAATACCATCCACTTTTTTCAAAGAAATGGAACAAATAATCCTAAAATTTGTATGGAACCAGAAAAGACCCCGCATAGCCAGAGGAATGTTGAAAAAGAAAAGCAAAGCTGGCGGCATCACAATTCCGGACTTCCAGCTCTATTACAAAGCTGTCATCATCAAGACAGTATGGTACTGGCACAAAAACAGGCACATAGATCAATGGAACAGAATAGAGAGCCCAGAAATGGACCCTCCACTCTATGGTCAACTAATCTTCGACAAAGCAGGAAAGAATGTCCAATGGAAAAAAGACAGTCTCTTCAACAAATGGTGTTGGGAAAATTGGATAGCCACATGCAGAAGAATGAAACTGGACCATTTCTTTACACCACACACCAAAATAGACTCCAAATGGTTGAAAGACCTCAATGTGAGACAGGAGTCCATCAAAATCCTAAAGGAGAACACAGGCAGCAACCTCTTCGACCTCAGCCACAGCAACTTCTTCCTAGAAACATTGCCAAAGGCAAGGGAAGCAAGGGCAAAAATGAACTGTTGGGACTTCTTCAAGACAAAAAGCTTTGCAAAGCAAAGGAAACAGTCAACAAAACCAAAAGACAACCGACAGAATGGGAGAAGATATTTGCAAATGACGTATCAGATAAAGGACTGGTATCCAAAATCTATAAAGAACTCCTCAAACTCAACACCCAAAGAACAAAGAATCCAATCAAGAAATGGGCAGAAGACATGAACAGACATTTTCCCAAAGAAGACATCCACATGGCCAACAGACACATGAAAAAGTGCTCAATATCGCTCGGCATCAGGGAAATCCAAATCAAAACCTCAATGAGATACCACCTCACACCAGTCAGAATGGCTAAAATTAACAAGTCAGGAAACAACAGATGTTGGCGGGGATGCGGAGAAAGGGGAACCCTCCTCCACTGTTGGTGGGAATGCAAGCTGGTGCAGCCACTCTGGAAAACAGTGTGGAGGTTCCTCAAAAAGTTGAAAATAGAGCTACCCTATGACCCAGCAATTGCACTACTGGGTATTTACCCCAAAGATACAAAAGTAGGGATCCGAAAGGGTACATGCACCCCGATGTTTATAGCAGCAGTGTCCACAATAGCCAAACTGTGGAAAGAGCCAAGATGTCCATCGACAGATGAATGGATAAAGAAGCTGTGGTATATATATACAATGGAATATTATGCAGCCATCAAAAGGAATGAGATCTTGCCATTTGCAACAACGTGGATGGAACTGGAGGGTATTATACTGAGCGAAGTAAGTCAAACAGAGAAAGACATGTATCATATGACCTCACTGATATGAGGAATTCTTAATCGCAGGAAACCAACTGAGGGTTGCTGGAGTGGGGGGTGGGGTGGGAGGGATGGGGTGACTGGGTGATAGACACTGGGGAGGGTATGTGCTCTGGTAAGCGCTGTGAATTCTGCAAGACTGTTGAATCTCAGATCTGTACCTCTGAAACAAATAATGCAATATATGTTAAGAAAAAAAAGAAGAAGAAGAAGAAGGTAGCAGGAGGGGAAGAATGAAGGGGGAGAAATCGGAGGGGTAGACGAACCATGAGAGACGATGGACTCTGAAAAACAAACTGAGGGTTCTAGAGGGGAGGGGAGTGGGAGGATGGGTTAGCCTGATGATGGGTTTGGAGGAGGGCACATTCTGCATGGAGCACTGGGTGTTATGCGCAAACAATGAATCATGGAACACTACATCTAAAACTAATGATGTAATGTATGGGGATAATATAAGAATAAAAAAATTAAAAAAAAATATATATATATATCATCACTTCACCCCCAAGCTTACTGATAACAGTTGTGTAACTTTGATAAGTTACTTATGTTTGCTACACCTCAGTTTGTTCATGGAGTAGTAACCCATCTCTTAAGACCATTGTGAGGACAAGTTGAGGCAACACCTCGAATTGTTCCCGACCCATAGTAGGTATTTAATAAAGGGTTATTCCTTTCCAAAGTGTAGCAATAAAACTGTTAATAGATTATGTGCAGACTAATACTTGTAATCTAAAATACCATGTAATCTAAAACTTTTTCAAATGTGCATTTAACATCTGTTGAACTTACATATTCAGATTCTGGAATTGGATAGTCAGGTGCCACATTTTAAAAGCGAATTAGATCCTTTTCTCCTGGTTTGCCACTTACATTTATAGGGACTCATTGGATAAATTTGTCCCACTAGTTTGTTGAAAAGATGGTTTTAGTTACATTTTTTAAAAGTTCTAAGTCACTATTTCGGAGTTCTGTTTGATCTCTCTAAGTTCAGTTTGGCTGTGCTCAAAAATGGAATGGGGTTGGACCTATTCGTTACAGGTTGTAAGATCTAGGATTGATTGATTTTAAAATCTAAGTATGGAAATTTTCTAATATTTACAAAACTGAAAAGTAATAAATCTCCATGTACTTATCTAGCTACCACCTTAAATGATACTCAGATTAATATGGACACTTAAATGATCTTTGACAAGATATGGAACTAACTTGTCTTGATTCACTAATGAGTAAGAGTTAAAGATTCTGATTTAATAATAATTTAATTTGAATTCCTTCAATCATTATTTTATTCATTGATTCATGCAACAAAATTTATTGAGGGTCAGCTTTGTTCATTAGTGCCTTATGGCTAAGAGCCTTGCCTGATTGCAACTATCAGCTCTGCTACTTACTAGCTGTGTTGCCTAAGGCTAATCAGAGTATTCTAAGCTTCAGTTTCCACACTGGCAAAATTAAGATAATACTAGTATCTACCTCATAGGCTTGTTAGGAGGAGTAATTGAGATACATCGGCTTGCTCAGTAAATGTTAGCTGCTGTTATTATAAATATCATTTCTCCTTTTCCTCCTCATCTTTGTCTTCCAGAGTTTATGCTAGGTGTCCTTGGAGAGTATGAGAGGATTAAGACATAGACCTTCACCTTGAACTAAAATTCCAAAATCCCACAGTATTAGAGCCAGGGGAGATTTTTAAGATTCTCTAGTTCGGCAAACCCAGAGAGCTTTAGTGAATTGTCCAGTATCACAGCATCTCTTAGAGGCAGAGCCAGGCCAAAGCTCAGGTCCTTTAGCTGTGAATGCTCTTGTTACAGAATGGCTACTCTTGGTTTGACTCTGCCCCACTCCTTAAACCCCAGTCCTTCTAAACTGGCAGTCCTGACCTGACAGTTTTCCAGGACTCTCTGCCTTTTCAGTGTGCAAAATCAAAGTATATGTGAGGCTTTTTGCACATATCAGATCTGAATATGCCCTGGACACTCTCTCCGTAAGATTCCAAGGAAGACTTGCTAGGGAAGGTAGACAGGCGGTGTCTCTGTGTAATTACAAAGATGTTTTTATCTTCCTCTTGTATCACAGCTCAGGAGTTAAAGTCACTGTTTGAAAAAAAGTCCCTCAAAGAGAAACCTCCAAGTTCTGGAAGGCAGTCAATATTATCTGTACGACTAGAGCAGTGCCCTCTGCAGCTGAATAACCCATTTAACGAGTATTCCAAGTTTGATGGCAAGGTAAGTAAAAATAAAACTTTGTCTTTTTAAATAAAACCTCAGTTGAGTGGAATTGTTTTTGTTAGTGTTGTTATTATTAGATTTAAGGTTTCAGAAACGACTCAAAGTAATTATAGAATGTCGTTCACACTTCTATGACCGAGGATGTAAAAAGGTCTGAATTTGGGCTTAATACTGTTTCCACAGCAGTATGTTTGGGGGATTAAAACAAAAACAGTCTTGAGATATTTGGACATGTATTTTTTTTCCCCTGTTTCATCTTCGAAGTATACTTGAGGATTTGGGTTGGTTGGGTTGTGGTTAATCAAGGCCTGATTGTGTTGGGAAAGCTTTGAAAGTGGTTCCGGGGAGGCAGTTTGCATTGTCTTGGTCTGATTCTTTATTGTAACTGTAGAAATTGTTGAGGTTAGAGCTTCATTTCAGAATTCTAGGCCGTTGTTTTTATGTCAGTATTTCATGGTAGGGAATCTTGTTTGACACTTGTTATGCAGGATGACTTAATTTTTTTGTTTGTTCTAGTAATTTGCAGTTTAAAAATTAAAACGTGTCTATTTTCCTTTTAGAAAAATGGCCACTATTCTAGTGGCCTGCCTTCCTGTGTCTCTGCGCGGAGCTGAGCTGGGCTTCTTTCAGGAGACAGTAGCAGTTGATTTTTATATTTATTGCCATTATATTTGCTGTCTGGCAGTGGCTTGGGGGTGCTCAGTGATAGCTTGTTGCCTGGAGGGGTTGTGTACAATTTGTCTTATTTTAACACCACTGCAATTAATAAGCATACAGGCTCTTTGCTTATGTTTGCATTTTTTTATATTCAACTTCTGGTTATGTACTGGTTCTGTCAGTTGTCATCTTTGAGCAAGGAGATGTTTTCTCTTCAAAACACTTTTACCTCATAAGGTTCAGCATGTTTCCGTATGTTTAAGGAAGCTTATATGGCCATGGGCAACTGAGGTTATTGATGTTGGTGGGAAAGGAAAGCCAAGAACTAGAAACAAAATGTACAAGTTACATAAAGATACTAATTTGCTCAGGAGTTGCCCCCCCAAAAATCTGAAAGGACTTTTAGTAAATGAGAGATTGTATTGTAAAGCTTCTCTTTAGCCTGCCCCTACCAGGACTCCTGTTTCTTCTTGTGGAATGTAGCAAAGAGAAGAAAGGGTCCCCCTAGGGGACAATAATGTCAGTCTCTGGAAAATGGAGAGTTGGACTGTAGGATTTGTTTTTTAAATACTACAGTTGATTCATTTAGATATGTTTGTGAGCGTTATTATTGGAATTAGGTTACACGGCTGGAATTTATTTGCTTCCGTTGTCTGATACCATCTCATTGTTTGAGGACATAATTGCTGGAATAATTACTATGTAAAAATACTTCGATGCCAACAAAATAGCACAGATCTTTTAAAATATTATGTCCTAGAATTCTTATTATACCATTAAATTTTATTTTATAAATTGCTTAGCTTTGGATTTGACAGAAAGTTATAAAGTGTCCTTGGTATGTATCTAACTTTTGAAGTGCCAAGGAGAAATTAAAAAAAAAAATGTGAAGAAGCCATTTCCTCAGTCACAAAGGAATTATTTTTACTAGATGTGGTTATACTTAAGGCTCTCCATGCTTTTGTCATATCAAATCTATTTGTAATCAGCAAAGGATATGTGCATGGAGCAGTCACCATTACACTTGGATTAAGAAAGATTTATATATCGATAAGTCTATCCCATGATGTGATGCTGTTTTATTATTATCCTCCATATTACAAATGCTAAAATACAATTAAACTCTTGTTCTCATCTATTATTTAATATTGATGCGTTTGGCAGATATGTAATGAAAGTGGCTAATATTTGAAGGATATTGTACTGTACATATTAAATTAGTCTTTCTTTATCTTTGTGAAATGCATCAATATGATATTCAATGACATCTTAATGATTAATAGAGAATTATACTTGAGTCAAGCCTTTTTGTAACCTAGAAATTAAAATGACTATTCAAATAACACCTCAAAATGATCAAATTAGCATTTTGTGATTGCATAATAATGGGATTGTAGTAGTTATAACAGCACCATGGCTGCCTCTAGAGTTAAGATCATGTCAACCCCTTGATAATAAAGTCTTTTCTGTGAGAGTCGACTTTAATAATTTCCAGATTGATTCTTCCCTTAAATTATTTGACGTTCAGCACTAAATTTTTGTTACTGTTGTAACTTAAAATTATTTTATTTTTATTCAGCTCATATTTAAGAAGTGAAATGAGTGACCTATTTTAATGATTCACCATCTTGTCACTGAACTCCATGCTTTTTGCCTCAAGTATAAGGGTTTTTCATGGACTTTGATAGTCCCTTTTTTTTTTCCTGCAAAGGTTTGTTAAAGCCACTAAAATATGTATAGAGTTTTCCTGTACAAATATTCACAATGCTTTTCTTGGGAATAACGCTTGCCTTATTTACATAATTAACTGAGTTGCTTAGGTCTCTTGGGCAAATGATACATAATTGGGGAGAGAAGGGGACAGGGAAGAGTTTGGGGTCTAATTAAATATGCTAAAAAACTACTTAATTATGTATTTCCTCAAGAGACTGACTGCTGTGAAATCCTCAAGATTAAACGTTAGATTTGAAAAAAGGTTTTTGTTTTTGGTATGGCTTTACAATTACATTGTAGGTAAGCCAGCATATCTAGTGTCTTTAATGGTTTGTGCAAACTGGATTGTTGTTGGTTTTAGTGATTCTAAGGGTAAGCATCTTTTAGCTATTGTGCTAAATTAAAGTGAATACTTTCAAATAATTTGTGGTTCCTGTAGCAGGTTAATAATTTCATTTTTAAAAATAATCGTTGATTAATAATTTCTTAGAGGCATACAGTTGAGAGGGAAAGGTTGTGCTTAGGCATGTGCTTTGTTGTAATTTGAACAATTTTTTGGATTTGGTTTATTATTATGTTTATATTATCTCTTTGGTAAATTGGCGATGCTATCTGTGGCCTGTTTTAGATTCAGTAACTCTATTTACTGATCATTTGAAAAAAGTCAGAAAGAGATTGCAAGTGGTTTTAGGGAATGCTTGGTCACACAAGGCAAAACCAGGCTCAGCCATCTGCCTGCATTTTTTGGGCGTGTTGAAAACAGGACCTCAAATAGCCTAATTAACAAAATCTCTGTTCTAGAGATTGAGATAATCCGAAAACTTCTTGTGACAGTCCTTCTGATTTCACTGTATGTGGGAGTTGGGTGTGACAAGGAGTTGCTTTGAGGTGATGAGGGAGTGGGCTCTACTGCTAAGTGAACACTCATTCAGCACTTAAATTTAAGTATCCCCGAATGTGTGGCTTTCTGCCCAGTCTTTCTACCTGTTTCAAGTGAGGTCATGTTTTTGCAAGTATCTAACCCTTTCCATTCCATGCCTTATCACTTAACTTGAGAAACTTGCTAGTACATCACCACTATTCTGGTTAAACTGAGTTTGCAAATATTATCATCATTAGTAGACCATTCGAATTTTATTTTCTTTATTTATTTCAAAAAAGATTTTATTTATTTACTTGAGAGAGAGAGCAGGTGAGAGAGAGAGCACGAGTGTGGGGGCAGAGGGAGAGGAAGAAGCAGACTCCCTGCTGAGCAGGGAGCCCAACTCGGGGCTCAATCCCAGGACCCTGGGATCATGACCTGAGCCAAAGGCAGACACTTAACCGACTGGGACACCCAGGCGCCCCTTATTTTATTTTTTAAAGTAGGCTCCACGCCCAGCTTGGAGCCTGGTGCAGGGCTTGAACTCACAACCCTGAGATCAAGACCTGCGCTGAGATCAAGAGTCAGCAGCTTAACTGACTGAGCCATCCAGGCACCCCCATTAGAATTTTAAATACCCATTTCCTGTCAGTAGAGTTACTAACAAAGAAATGATATTGATTATCTGTTGTGACATCTTGGTCAGGTTTTCCATTTCTCCAAACCTCAGTTTCTTTACCTATTAAAGAAATGAGAGTTCCTTCCTCACAAGGCTGATGAGACCATCAAATAGGATAATAGTAGGATAGAGCACCTAGCACAATGAGAAACAGTGTAATTTACTTTGTGACCTATTTTGTATTAAGACCTGAGTTTGAATCCTGGCTCTACCCCTTAACAGTGTGACCTCAAGCTAGTTACTTAACCTCGGGAAGCTCCAGTCCTCATATGTGGGTTGAGATGATGATAATATATCTTTCTCATGAGGATTAATTGAGATAAGGTCTGTTTACCAAGACGTGTAGCACATAATAGGAAGCACTCAACAAACATCCCACTTCTGCCCCTCTCTGTAAAGGATGAGGGCCAGTGATGCTATCCCTTCTATGTACTTCATTAGATTATTGACAGGATTGAGTGAGAGGAAATGTGTTCTTGACACCACAAGTTTAGAATAGCATTGTTAAACAAGATGTGCAGCAGACTGGGTGAAGGTCTCTCTCAAGTCCAGCGAGTTCAGGAGGTTTTGGCCTTTAACTTTAAATAGGAAGATTGAGTCAAGTAATTACTCCCCCCCCCCTTTTTTTTTTTTAACATCATAGGAGAAGGTAGGTCAGTATTAGTCATTGTTTGGCAGTTTACTAAAATGTTAAATATTTATTTGACTTAGCTAAATTCTACTCTAAATATAAGGAGAATGTTTGCCTTAACAAGTGCTTAAGAAAGCAGAACCTGTTCTTGTTCATATAGACAACTGTGACTTTGATTGTGTTAACTTATTAGAAAGTAACCATTTCTCTGTTAGAAACTGTTTTAACTGAAGCTGCAGAGAGCATGGGGGAAGGGATAATTCATGAGTGCTAATTGCTTGGCTGTTAATTTTCATAAGTGTTGATAGAAGCAGTTCCTTAAATTAAACTTTGTTTAAAATGTATCAGGGGAAATATTCCACAATGTCGAGCCTGAAGTGAAAATTAATATGAATGCTGTGGCAATTAACACATACTGGTTAATAGCTTTTAGCAGCATTTTGGGATGATAGTCCTTAAATACATTTTTGCATGCTGCTCTTGTTTCAGCATTGTTCCAGTCTATGTCTGGATAATTATGAACAAATGTTTTCTACAATCATTGGCATTAAATAGCTCTCTTCAAAGAAAGTCACTTAAAAAACTTCACAGAAAAACATGAAGCCTCTGAGAAATGTGGCAAACTCAGGAAAGGTCAGCGAATTGAAATTGTGTTTTAAAAAATTGCCTCAAGAGGAAAATGCTCCTCATTTGAACTTGGAATATTTGCTATTATAATGGCATGGTCCCCTCTAATATGTTAAGTGACTTTAGTTCAGGGTCTCTTTCCAAAAAATTATAATCTGGACTTTATTGCTGGTTATGTTTCTAGACAGCAGCTTTTGCTTAGGGCTGCCTGAGCTGAGGTGTGGTCTTCAGCCTAAGAGCCTTCTGGCTTTTGAGTTTCTTTCTTTTCCACCCTTTAAGTTGACCAGCCCCCACCCTTCGATAAAATTGCTCCAAGGTTCACTTGCTTAGTGCCCATCCAGAGACAATCTAAGAGTGTTTTGAATTAGGGCATTTTGAATTAGGTTCTATATGTCCTGCTCTTCCATTTGCTTCTTTTTACATACCTTTTTTGTTTTTTTTAAGATTTTATTTATTTATCTGAGAAAGAGAGAGCAAGAGAGCGCAAGGGGGAGCAGCAGGCTCCCCGCTAGAGGGGAGCCCAACGTGGGGCTTGATCCCAGGACCCTGGGATCTTGACCTGAGCCGAAGGCAGACACTTAACGCACTGAGCTACCCAGGCTCCCCTTTACATACCTTTTTAAAAAAGGAGAGTAAGTCCCAACATCATTTTAGCAGTTATTCCCTCAGCATCTTATCTGTGACTGTATTTTGTTAGTCTTCTTTTTCACATACCAGTTTTTATTAGTCTGTTCTATTTCTTTTTTTAAAAAAGATTTTATTTATTTATTTGAGAGAGAGAGAAAAGGGAGAGTGAGCACGAGCAGGGGGGAGAGGGAGAAGCATACTCCCTGCTGAGCAGGGAGCCTCATGTGGGACTCAATCCCAGGACCCTGGGATCATGACCCAAGCTGAATGCAGATGCTCAACCCACTAAGCACTCCCAGGTGCCCAGTCTGTTCTATTTCTAAAGGAAGATATTAGATATTTGCTACCTTTTTACACATTATAGTATACTAATAGAAGTACCAAATTCATTATTTTACAAGACCAGTGCTCTAACCCCTGAGCTATGGAGCCTAAATTCATTATTTTAAAAACATCTTTTAATGAGATTATTTTCCCCTTACCATTGTATTAGTGCATTTCTCTTCTTGCTGCTTGATATTGTACTGAAAATCCCAAGAAGAGATTTTGGGATTTCTTTCTGGGTGTATTCAAAATGAATTAAACAGGAATCTTACAATGGAAGACAGTGTTTTCAGCATTTGACTCTGCAGTTAAATTCTGAAGACTGAGTTCTTAAAACTAGCTTACTCCATTCTGAGCTCTTTCTGTCCAGACCTTGTTTCTGCCAGTATGTAAGGGCTTCCTCTGATTGTGGAACAATCTTCTAGAAATTCCTGTCAGTGGTAGAATTGACCATTAGTTTTAGAGGCTTTTCAAAGGAAGGCAGAATTTTGCAGTAGGAAGAACACATTTGTCGGGCTTGAATTAGAATACCAACTTGGCCATTTACTTGCTGGGTGATATCAGGCAAATCACTTTACCTCTTTTTTTTTAAGATTTATTTATTTATGAGAGAGCGAGAGAGAGCACAAGCAGGAGGGGCAGAGGGAAAGAGAATCCCAAGCTGACTCCACACTGAGCACGGAGCTCGACACGGGGCTCAATCCAAAGACCCTGAGATCATAACCTGAGCCAAAGCCAAGAGTTGGATGCCCAACTGACTGTGCCATCCAGGCACCCCTCACTTTACCTCTTTGAGCCTGTTTTCGTATGTATAAAATGAAGTTAATGTTATCTTTAAATGTTGTCACTAGGATTTAATGAAAATGGGAAATGCATACATAACAAAGTGCCTGGTGCATGGTCAGTGCTGAGAGGTTTATTAGTTTCCTTTCATTTTACCACAGTGCCATTCATTTGCTTCGTATTTAGTGAGGGCCTACTATGTACTAGATACTGTTAAGTAGAATCTGGATTCAGTGGTGAGCAAAAACATAACCTGGTTTCTGACCTAATGGAAGTTTTTCTCTTGGCTGGAAGATGTTATGTAAACAGTCATCCAACTGAATGCAAAATTGCCATCACAGTATAATCACAACTAATTAATTACTAAGTACCAGGGAGAGATAGTTGGGGCCTTCAGAGTGTTATCATAGGGGCATCTGACCTACTCTAAAGGGTCAGGGATGGTATCCCTGTGAAAGTGACTCTTGATTTGAGAGCTGAAGGATGAGTAAGAGCTAAGTAGGTGAAGGGGGAGGAGAAAGGATGAACAGAGGGCCTGAGGCAAGGGGTAGCTTGGCAGTTTTGAGGAACCAGAAGAAGGGTGTGTCATTGGGGACCCAAGGGTGAGGTACAGTATGGTACAAGGAAAAGCTGCAGGGGCAGGCCATGTAGGTCTGGTGGAATTGTCCTCTTTAAGAATATTGGCAAGGCTTTGACAAGTTTAAATGAGAAGGTAAGGTAATCAGATTTGTGTTTTGAAAAGATCTGAAGGGAATACACCTGAGAAGGGTTTATAAGGCCAGAGAGACCAATCAAGAAACTTTTTGCAGTGGTCCAGTTGGGAGAGATGGTAACTTGGACTTACTTACTGGTGATGTAGAAGGAATGGATGAATTCAAGAGGTATTTAGTAAGTAAAAGTGGTAGGACTTGATGATGGATTGCATGTTAAGGAATAGGGAGAGAGGGGTTTCAAGGGCGATATCCGATCTGATTCTGGCTTGTAGAACTGAATGGATGATGATTTCATCCCTGAATTAGGAAGCACAGAGGGGCGCCTCAGTAGTTCAGTTGGTTAAGCGTCCGACTTTTGATCTCAACTCAGGTCTCTATCTCAGTGTCGTGAGTTCCAGCCCTGTGTTGGGCTCCATACTGGGTATGGAGCCTATTTAAAAAAAAAAAAAAAAAGGCACTGAAAGAGGGCCAAGGATGAGGCAAGATGTTACCTTCGTGAGCTAGTTTGGGCCTGGTGACTGCAGATCACAGCTTCTTAACCATGTCCTTGAAGACACTACACAGTTTTGGTGGGGTGAGGGGTGTGCGGCATACCCTGCTTGTTTGGTTTGTATTTGGGGCATCTGAGGCTGGGGTCTCTGAGGTGAGAGTGGGCTGGGAGCCAGGAACCTCTTTGTTCCCACTTCACAGACAGCTTTGGAACTCTGGCTAAGGAATTGCCCTGGAAGTTGGTCACCTCTTCTCTGAAATGGGTTGTACTCTCAGATGCCCAACCCAGCTCACCAGGCTTTTAAGAGGAGAAAATGAGAGAGTAATTTTAGATGAGGCAGATGTCAGATGTCATTTAAGAAAATATATTGATTTTAATTCTTGGAGGTTAGAGGACTAAGAGGTAAAACATGGACATATTTTTATTATAACAAGATTACTGTTGTAGTACTCTCTTCTTCCTAATTAATTACCAGATTAGTAGATGAAATCTGGTTGGGATGTATATCAAGCACTGAGGTTCCAGGAAAAGCCTAGGAGACAGTCCTTGTAGGGGTGGCATGTTGCAATGCTAGGCATGGTGGGATTTTATACTGAGTGTCCTCATATGGGGCACCTTGCTCCGTATAATTTTCAGTAAAGAGATTTCCTTGTCCCTCAAAGTACTAGGCCCTGATTTTACTGTCTTGAAGAGAACTATGCAGAGAAATTAAATGACAGCCTAGGATCACTCAGCTGGGCATAGAATCTAAGTGTTCTTATTCTCAGAGATTTTTATTTTCATTCTTAACGGCATTCAAATTTACATAATGGAAACTCGAGTTCTAGAAAACCACATGGTAGAAAGAACACAGGTATGGAATCAAAAGATGTGGGCTTTAGCCCTGGTCATGCCATGGGTCCTGGGACAAGTCACCTCCCATCTATCTCTAAGCCTCAGTTTCTGCCTGTTTAGAATGAGGAACTTAGCTTGGATGACCTCTTGGATTCCTTTTAGCTTTAAGGTTCTGTCATTTTGTGATTGGGGAGGTGATTGTCATCAGTGACATGTAAGTTATACATGGGGAAAACGTGAACTTGTGAAGTTTTGATCTTTTACCTGTATGTTGGTACTTTCCTCTTCTAATTGATTATAACAAAGCTGGGATGTAGTGAGTGTTACCTCCATTTTACAGCTGAGGACCCCGAGGCTCAGAAAGAGAAAGTGATGTGCTCATCGATACCCCACTAGTATGTGGCAGAGTGGGAGTTCAGTTCCCTTTTCCTTATTCCAGTACCACAGCTGTTTTTCCCACACTCTTTTACTCTTTTATGGAGGAAACAAAAAACACGGTTAGTAATAGAAAAAATTTTAAATTTAAAAGCAAAAGGATTTCCTCTTTACCAGTGCACTTGAAATCTGACAGACTGTTTTGGATCTTACTGTCAGTTGTATCTGTTGGGTAAGTTACTGCATCTTGTAAGCCTCAATTTTCTTACATGTAAAAAAAGGAATGAGACACTGGGGCTGGGGAACGATGCAGTGCTTTATATGTGGAATGTAGTGTATGTCCCACAAATGCCCTTCCTGGTGTGCAGAGTGGATTCATTGTCTGTCCAGCCAAGAAATTCTTTACTAAGCATCTATACTGTACTTGTTCGTGTCAAATGTTTATTACATACAGGCTCTGTGCTGTGCACTGATAAAGAAGACAGGAATAACTGCCCTGGAGGATTTGAAGGTAAGGGTGGCCATAGGGCTAACAAGTGGAGGCACCACCCTTCACAGTCAGAGTTGTGCCCTGTGCTGGGGACTGTAACAGTGGTCCATGACATCAGGTGCATGAACGACTAACTGTAGGGTAAATGTGATGGGTAGTGTAGTAGAGACCATGGGAGTGTGGAGGCAGCAATGATATTCATCTAGTTTGTCATCATAGTTGGGTTGTCTGAACTTTGATTATACTAATTCCTAGACAGCAGAGACTTAACTTGCGTCACTCTTATTATGAAGCCCAGCATGGCACTCTCCACATGTAAATGTGGAAGTTTTTTTAAATGGCAGTGATGAATTTCAAATGTCATTACTCTTTGAGGCTTGCAACTACATGGCAGGATCATAAGAGCTGTGTTTTATTAATATCTCCACTCCTTTCTGTTAAATTGAAGTTTTAACGCCTAGACAAAGATACATGTAAGAAAGTAAGTTTAGGAAATTTGCAAAATATGCTACTATGCAACCAAAGATTAAATTGATTTGTTATATGTGCATTTAGCTACAATTCATTTTAATTGTCTGTATGAAGTTAAAAAGTATTAGTGTCAGATAAAGATTCATCACCAGAGCGTGATTTAAGGCTGGTGCTGAAGAACGCGGGCATGTGTTCCGGCAGATGTTTGTATAAGGCGCTGTCTTTCCTGACAGCAGTTAAAAAGTATGGTTATAGTAATCAAATTGTGGTGCAGCGACTCAGAGGCTAGGGCCAGATTGAATTAAAATAGATATAAGATTTATGAATAGCAATAGCTGTGATAAAATTTCACTGCCTTCTTCAACAGGAAGGACTTTTTCCACAGTGGAAAGAAGAAAATCTAATAACCACTTTCCTAAAACTGTGGTTTTGCTGACTTTCATTTTCCCTTCCTAATTATGACATCAAAACAATAACTTGCTGGTTTTTTTTCAGCTAAGGTAGCCTTTTTTTCTTTCTGTCTTATTAAGTGCATAGCATTCAAGCAAGGATTTTTTATGATACTGTTTTAGTTTAGAAACAAAATTCATGTAAATCTAGCCTAAAGGATTTAAATGCTTTTTTATGTAAAGTTTTTATCATTATCACCATAACAGTGTTGTATTGGGTTCCTATTTTGTATCAGGTCCTATAATGGACCCTTGTTACTCCTCACAACATTCTGTATGTGGATATTATTACTGTTGTACAGGTAAGGAAACTAAAGCTTTATAGAAAGAATAAATGTTGCCTAGAATTTGAACCCAAATGTTTGAGACTTCACAGCCTTTCTTTATTGCCTTATATTAGTTTTTAATTTATTCTTCTGCAAAAATTTATGACACTAAGATCTCTAGTCTTTATTTCCCCAAAGGCTTTGAGGTGGTTCTCAGATTGACACAGGACAAGCATTTCTTTAATATTCATGATGTATGTATTTTAAAATATAATAGAGAACTTCTGTGTCCTGTTGATGTGAAGTAAGATGTTGGGAGCCCATTTTTGTTTAAAATTATACCTCCTAACATAGCATTACTTAGTTAACTTTGGGATCAACTTTGTCTTATCACAGTTTTCTCAAAGATTTTCTTTTTTTTTTCTTTTTTCTTTTATTATTATTATTATTATTTTTAAGGATTTTATTTATTTATTTATTTGACAGAGAGAGAGAGACAGTGAGAGAGGGAACACAAGAGGGGGGAGTGGGAGAGGGAGAAGCAGGCTTCCCGCCCAGCAGGGAGCCCGATGCGGGGCTCGATCCCAGGACCTCGGGATCATGACCTGAGCCGAAGGCAGACGCTTAATGACTGAGCCACCCAGGTGCCCCTCTTTTATTATTTTTTTAAAGATTTTATTTATTCATTTGAGAGAGAAAGAAAGAACGAGCAGTGAGGAGGAGCAGCGGGAGAGAGAGAGAGAGAGAAGCAAGCTCTCCGCTGAGCAGGGATCCTGCTACAGGGCTCGATCCTAGGACCCGGAGATCATGCACTGACCTGAAGGCAGATGCTTAACCGACTGAGCCACCCAGGTGCCCCTTTCTCAAAGATTTCAAAAAAATCACTAATTGTATGGGATGGGAGCTGAAAAGACTACGTTTCCACTCTCCAGGTGTTTACAATCCAGGATCAGCACACTGACAGGGATAAAGGAGTGGTGTAGGCAGAGGATAGTTGACGTTGTGTCACCTGAGTGGATTATAGTGTATTTCTTCTATATAGATGTCAAGGAAACTCGGTGCCTTTTTGGGTAAATTAGCTTGGGAAAGAAAATCCAGGATGTTTTTCACTGTTCCTCAGTCATCTTTAAAATTGTGTTGTGTTCTGTGCTGTCATTGAGTTTCGTTTCCCAGGTGTTGGGGGAAAGTGCAGGATTTCTTTCACTTAAGGCTGGCCAGAATGGAGATTCCAGAATGTCCCATCCTTTTCATAAAGAGATAGGGATTGGAGTTGGAGTTTGCTTCTGTGGCTCTTCCTGCAAAGTTGGGGGTTCGACTTCCTTTTCAGCTGGGCAGGGGTTCTCCCCTATGGCCCCTGTGGCTCTAGTGTCCTTTTCCACTCATCTCCTTTCAGCCTTTTCTCTCCTCTTTTTCCTTTGGTGACACTTTCTGTCTGTGTGCAAGCACAAAGGATCAAGGAGTTTCTGTTGTCTTCATAGCACTCCCCTGTTGTAGTGACTTTGAGATTCCCCTCCACCTCCCACATGTTTGAGGGTCTGCTGCATTGTGACTGATGATTGTGCTATGTCTAACATGCTGTTGAATATTTTAAAAAAACACATTTTTCATATTCAATTAGATATACAGAGAAAAATGTTAAGATGTAATTTTGATCTTTAAATGCAGTTATGTAGAACTAGAAACGGATATTATCTCTTTAAATGAGACAGCAAGAATAGGTCTGTTGACCATGAATAATTTTTGTCAGTTTTGCTACCCCGGCAGATCCTTCATTAAGCGTTCAGCATTAAATTAAAATAGAACCAGTTTCCAATAGTAATTAACTTGAGTATATTGGGAGGCTATTATTCACATTAAAATAACCTTTTAATAGCTCTGCCTTTAACTTCACTGCAGGTAATGACTTTAAAGAGCACTTATTAAAAGAGAAATGGTAATGAGCTTTAATAAAGCAGAACAACTTGAAAATTAAGAACCATTTTCTATGGAAAAGGATGTATAGGTGTGACTTCGATATTACATTAATGGTGCTAATAATTCTTTATCTAGTCTCTTAACATTAGCGGTGATTGCAAAGGGACAATTGTGTTGCAAAAATTAATTTTGCCATTTTGGGGTAAAATTGTGCTAATGTGAAATTTTGTCTCATGTTTTTTCAAGGACTCTTACTACTAGGAGTTGCCTGCAGTTTGTAATTTTGAACCTTTATTATGTACCCCATCTTTAATGAAAATAATTAACGTAAATGGGTTAACGAAGGTTGTCTTGAACCATCCTGGTAGTTCATACATTAGATGCCTGCCTTAGGAGGTTATGAGGTGATTAGTAAAATGTCTATTTTTCTCCTGAAATCTATCCTTCTAAGGACACCTCAGTGGAGATCCATTGCTCTCTGAGCTCTTCTTTCCCCTCTTAACCTCTCTTGGGAAGACTGAATGCTTCCTGAATATTTCATTTTTTAATCGAAGCTCCAATTGAGATAAGGTTTATTCTTAAAATTAAGAATTGATATTTTCTGGCCACCTGACCAGTTGATTGTCTTGTAAAAGAATGTGCCTTTCTGCTTATATTTGACTGTGCAGAAATTTTAAGGTAAGGCAAAAATAAAACATAAGTGATACAGAATTTCCTCCCTTCAGATTGGAAAATTAAACAGAAGTTCCCATGTGAGCAAGACCAAATTGGTAAAGTTTTCTGGAGGGTAATTTTTTTGATATGTATTGAAAGTGTAAAAATATATATGCCCTTTGAGTTAGAAAATATATATCTAGGAATGTATTCTAAGAAGTTAAACAGAAGAGTATGCAAAGATCTGGATTTTCATTATGTACATTATAGAAATACTAGAAACAACCTGAATTCCCAGGATAGGATTAGTTAAATAATTACGGCATTGTATCTACATAGTGAATATTACATAATGATTAAAATGATGACATTGATGTGACTTCTTTTTTTTTTTTTTTTAAGATTTTATTTATTTACTTGATACAGACACCCAGGGAGAGAGGGAACATAAGCAGGGGGAGTGGGAGAGGGAGAAGCAGGCTTCCTGCTGAGCAGAGAGCCCGATGTGGGGCTCGATCCCAGGACCCTGGGATCATGACCTGAGCCAAAGGCAGATGCTTAACGACTGAGCCACCCAGGCGCCTCTCTTTTTTTTTTTTTTTTTAAGATTTTATTTATTTATTAGAGAGTGAGAGAGCAAACATGAGTCTGGGGGGGAGGAGGAAAGGGAGAGGGAGAAGCAAACTCCCCACTGAGCAGGGAGCCCAGCTGCAGGACTCAATCCCAGGACCCCGGAACCCGAAGGCAGATGCTTAACCCACTGAGCCACCTAGGCGCCCCTTGATGTAACTTCTTGATAAAAGATTGTCGTAAATAGTAAATTTTTTTTTTTTTTTTTTTTTTTTGCGAGAGAGAGAATGAGAGAGCACGAGAGGGAGGAGGGTCAGAGGGAGAAGCAGACTCCCTGCCGAGCAGAGAGCCCGATGTGGGACTCGATCCCGGGACTCCAGGATCATGACCTGAGCCGAAGGCAGTTGCTTAACCAACTGAGCCACCCAGGCGCCCGTAAATAGTAAATTTAAAAAAGGTTATAAGATAGCATGTATAGCATCATCAAATTTTTGTTAAAATGGTTATAGTTGCATAGAAAATATGAAAGGATGCACACAAAATTTAAAGAGGTATCTCTGACTTATGTTTGGCAATTTTTATTCCTCTAAGATTCTTCTTTTTCTGAAATGAATGTGTGTTACTCCTTTAATTGTGATAATAATAATGAAACAGAAGCTAAAGTAGGAAGTTATAAGAAAAAGTTCACCCAATTTTGTATAGAGAAAAACTGGTAGGCTGTTTTTAGACAAAGATGATTCTGACTTTTGAGACAATGAAATTCCATTATTAAAAACCATACAGTACTCATACTGACATCTTAGACTATGGTATTAATTATCTCTTCTGGATTAAGAAAAGCCATAGGCTACTTGTTATTTGATTTTTTTCTTCTTCTTAATCATAGATTCAAAAAATTTTGAGTAGGTATTATGTGTAGAGCATAGTACAAGGCACTAAGGGAGGGAAAAAAGAATAAAATGAGATGTCTGTCCTTAGGAACAATAGTTAAAGATAATAATAGTGCCTCCATTGACTGAGTACTTGCTGTGTGACAGGCAGCATGCTTGAAACTTTAAGTATATCATCTCTAATCTACACAGTAACTCTGGGATATAGATATTGTTAGCTCCATGTTGATACGGGGTCTGGGAGAGATTGAGGGACTCACCCAAGATCACACACATTATATGGTGAGGCCAGCTTTGAATCCAGTTCAGCTGACTTTGGAATTTGTACTCTGTTTAAGAAGAACCACGTATATTAAAAGAAATATTTTACAAATGCATTTTACTTCTTTGTCAAATACTGTGTATGTTAGTAAGATATAAGTAAGAAGCTCTAGTTTTCCTAACACTTAGCATAAGAAAAAAATAGTCTTGGTTTTTTCCAGGTTGGTTCTAAAAGAGTACTTCATTCATGAGACCAGGGTTTTATATTTATTCGTCACTTACTTTCTTTCTGACTTTGAATTCAACATCTCACCTTTCTGGGTTTAGTTAGCCAATCAGAAAAATGAGGAAGATGACCAAGGCCAGACCCATCATTAGAATTACATAATTTTAGGGCGCCTGGGTGGCTCAGTCGGTTAAGCGACTGCCTTCGGCTCAGGTCATGATCCTGGAGTCCCGGGATCGAGTCCCACATCGAGCTCCCTGCTCAGCGGGGAGTCTGCTTCTCCCTCTGACCCTCCTCCTTCTCGTGCTCTCTGTCTCTCATTCTCTCTCTCGCAAATAAATAAATAAAATCTTTTAAAAAATAAAAAAATTTATAAAAAGAATTACATAATTTTATGTCAGTGTGAGACATTTAGGAACATTTGGAGACTCTGAAGTATTTAGGTTCTTTTTATGAGAATACTGTTGACAAGGCAGATGATTCGTTCATCAAACATTTGTTGAATATTTACCATACTCCTGGCAGAGTAGGAGGTCCTGGGACACATTGATAAAAGGATAGTCCCTGCCCTCCAGGAGCTAGCTCAGAGTCTCATGAGGTAGACCATGGTGATCCAAGGACAGAAAGATTTGGAAGTACAGAGATAGGAGTTAGCCTAGACTGAAGTGTTGGTGGAGAAGTTAGTGGAGTCTTAAGCCCAAGTGAGAAGGATGACAAGGTTCTGGCTGGAACCTTATGATATAGCTTTTCGGTGACTGCCCAGGTAGCCTACCCTTCCTGGAAACCTAGAAATGCTGATTCAGTCTTACATATTAAAAAACAGATGCCGTATCTGCCACTAGGCAAATTCTTTCTCCAGGAAAATTCCTGTTTGTCCTCTTCAAGAGCCAACTCACAGATGTCACCTCTTCCTTAACACTTCTTTGACTCATCTAACAGTGGCTTTCTCCTCTGTACTTCCACAGACCTTGCTTATGCTTCTTTAGAGTGCAAATTTTCCTCTTTCTCCCTCTTCTCTGTATATAGAGTGCCCAGCATAGTGCTCAGTAAGTATTGGGAGGGAGGATGGGAGGAAGGGAGAAACCTGCATCTTAGTGGTTTATATCTGAAGTAATTCAGATGACTCTGTTGACAACCACAATAATAATAACGAGCATATATTGAGAATTTGCTCTGTGCTAGACAAAATTCTAAGTGCTTTGCGTGTAGTAATTAACTGAATTCTCACAACAGGCCTGTGAGAAGGTATCATGATAATCCCCAGTTTGAGAGGTGAGGAGACTGAGGCTGGGAGAGGTTCAATAACCTGCCTTAGGTCAGAGAGCGAGGAAGTGGGAGGACAGCCCTGGAGCCCAGGCCCTCCAGCTACAGACAGTTCTTAATCTCTGTGTTACACTTGCATGATGTGTGAAGGGCTCCCAGGGGTCTTCCACTTGTTATTGTGAGGTTAATTCTCAGCCAGTTTTTAAGTGGCTCCTTGTTTCCCCCAAGGGGTTGGCCACAAAGGTGGTGATCATTCCTTTTGCCCTGAGGTTTTCATAAAGTCTTTTTGCCAGTGGAGTATTTGTAGCCGAAGCCATTTAGGAGACAATGAGGTGCTTAGGGACGGAGTGTTGCTGTTGTACAGATGACAGTGTTTCCTGTGCTGCAGTCTTTAAGGGTGCAGGCTCTGTTTCCTCAGGCCTGAATGAGTGAGGGACATGAGTGAGAGTGAGCAGATTGCAGTTGAATCTGAGAAAGATCGAGGTAGTTTGTACAGACCTGTAAGTATTTGGACTTGACTAGGCAAAAGAATATTGCTCGTAGAAAAAGCAGAAAAATACTAAAGTGTATTTTGTGTGCAAAACAAAGGGTCTTTCAGTGAAATTGATAATGCCCAGGTGATTATTTTCAAAGAAAGATGATTTCCAAAATGAGATTTAAGCCCTTTAAAAATCTGAATCATGGGAGTACTTTTCTTCTCCTTCACCACTCTCTCCTCACATTGTGTCCCTAAGGTCAGCCAGTGTTTCCTTCTCAGTGTCTGTCAGATTTGACACTTCTCAGATTCAGCCGTCACTCCCTTGTTCCAGGACCTCTCACATCCCATTTATGTTACAGCAGCAGCTTCCAGGCTGGTCTCCCTGCCGCTTGTCCCTTCTCCCTCCCATGTGTCCTGTACAGTTGTGGCCCGATGAAATACCCCCAGTGCCCTCCTGAGGTAGCAAAACTAAACCCGTCCACCTGACAGAGCCCCTCAGCAGCAGCACCCTCTCCCCCCACATACTTTGCAACTCAATTTGTACCGTTCAGTTCACCTTTTATTTACCCATCACCCACCTTCCTCTTATAGGTATGGTACTTTAACGAAGACATTATTTCTCATTTGAGCTCCACGATAGCCCAGAGAGATTTTTATTCTAGTTGAGGAAACCAAGAGACAGAGAGGAGAAAACCCCAGAAAGGAACTGGCATGTAGGTGCAAAATAATTATCTGGTGAATGAGTGAATAGATGACTGAAAGCCAATAATTAAGAAAGTTTATGCAGTACTTGAGCCTGGGCCAGTCTGATTCTAGATCTTCTGTCACCCTGCCTCCCAATATAGCCCCATTTTCCTTATTACCTGGCAATTTTGTCCTCTGACCACGAGCTCTTTCTAATTTTGCACACTGTTGCTCCAGTCATTTCTTCAACTTGGATTGCATTTACCCCATTTCCTTATTTTCTTCAGAACATAGGGCAGAACTCACTCTGATTGGCACTTTGATACCTGAACCACTTTTTATCTGCCCATTGCCTCGGTGCTGTAACATTACATTGGACTTAGATACTGATTTGTGGCCTGCCTTTTTCTTTCCTTTCCTTTCTTTCTTTCTTTCGAGACTTTATTTTTATTTTTATTTTTTTATTTTTTTTTTAAGATTTTATTTATTTATTTAACAGAGAGAGAGAGATAGCGAGAGCAGGAACACAAGCAGAGGAGTGGGAGAGGGAGAAGCAGGCTTCCCGCGGAGCAGGGAGCCCGATGCAGGGCTCGATCCCAGGACCCTGGAATCATGACCTGAGCCGAAGGCAGATGCTTAACAACTGAACCACCCAGGCGCCCCGAGACTTTATTTTTAAGCAGTCTCCACACCCAACATGGGGCTCAAACTCACAACCCCGAGATCAGAAGTCCTGTGCTCCGCCGACTGAGCCAGCCAGGCGCCCCTGATATGTGACATTTCTAATCAGATCACATGTGGTATTTGTGTCTTCAAAGATGACTCGTGGGCTCTTTGGGCAAAGGGCTGGGTGTGATGGATTGTCAGGCAGACTTGGGTCTTGGCTTTGCCACTTATTATGCAAGTTTGGGTAAATAAGAGTTTAACTTCGTTGGACCCAGTGTCCTCTCCTTCCCAGCCCTGCTTTTAGTCATTGGCCCATAACAGGTCACGAGGACAAATTGATTATTTTTCCAGTTAATTAATGCTTTTTTATTTTTTTATTTTTAAAGATTTTATTATTTGACAGAGAGAGAGAGAGCACAAGCAGGTGGAGCGGCAGGCAGAGGGAGAAGCAGACTCCCCTGCTAAGCAAGGAGCCTGAGGTGGGGATGTGGGGCTCCATCCCAGGACCCTGGGATCATGACCTGAGCCACCCAGGTGCCCCAATTAATGCTTTTTTAGTTGTGGATGGTCTGGTAACTAGATATACTAGTACACTTGCCCTGGATACAGTATTTAGTTTGGAATTTTCTCCTTAGGAATGATGACCATTCCAGCAGTGTTAGATCGACTTTCACAGCCTGCATATTAGAGAATATGCAGTTAGTTATCTGGCACATGTTACAATTACAGAATTGTTATGTGAGGGGGGAAGGGTTTTGAATGATTTAATTTGCCAAGTAATTTAATTTGCCTTTATGTGTCTTTGATATATATGCATTAATACTTTCCTATGTACTTTTCTCAAACCAACACATCCCTTAGTGTTTTTTAAGTGTTTGGTTTAGTTTTTCTCCTTCTTTCTAGTCCGTTGTATTTTTGTTCTCATCTGTGTGTCTCTTTCAAGGTAACTGCCTGTTCTAGGCATCACACGTGTCATTGGAGAGGTATTTGCTGCCTTTGCTTGGCTCAGGGTCATGTTCATCTCAGAGCAGGTCTCCTTTTCTCTGTGGTGCAACAGCAGTTCCCCAGAGTTCCTTCCAACACAGATCCGTGGAGGCGGAAGACTTGGGAAGAGGGAATGTCACCTCTGCCCTGGGAAGGCATCTCTGAGCCACAGCTGTCCCACCGTACCACAGCTGGTGCTTGGAGCTCATACCTGGGGCAGACTGAGTTGAGGTGCTCTGGGGGGCTGTATTTAAGCAGATAGAGACCTGCGCCCTAGCAATCTTTATTTTGTTTTATTTAATGAAGACTTGAGCTACTTAGGCCACGTGTATACAGATGTGAGATAAACTACTACCCTTGTTCTGAAGGAACTTGCAGACTAGTAGGTACACAAAGCACAATGAACAAGCATTACAGAAATTTTAAATTAAAGACAACTTCAAAATCAAAATTTCGTGTGTCTTTTTGAGCAGTAGGTGCTAAATCATCTCTACATCTTTTTGCATTATTTAGTTTTAGTCTATGTGTAATTTTACATTCTGCTTTTGCACCTACCTTTGTTATCTTTGAATTTTTCTTTTTATATATTGGACATAAATACTCCTTTTCAATGACTAGCTTACATTTCTTTGAGCATATATTCCACAGTTTCCATGCCTTAGACAGAGGCTGCTTCATGAATAGCCTTGTAGAGAAGGCAAAGGTAGGGAATGTTTTATCAAAAAGTAGAGCTGTGATCTTGGTCACTTGGGTCTGTGGTCTGAACATACAGTGGAGGGTCATTTCCACGATTTTTTTAGTTAGTTTTTTTTTTTAATTTGATTTTATTTTTTGAGCAGCAGCTGGGGAACATATAGAGAAGAAGACTGGGAGGTAGGGGAACGCAGTGAGAGTTCGCATCTAGTGGTTTCAATTCAGTTTGTGGAGTATTGGGAGACTAGTCTTCTGAGAAGGGGCTTGTGCCACTAACGATGTTTGAGGTGAGTGGGGCTGTTCTCAGCTTCTTGCTGTTGGTGTAAATAGACATTTAAGAACATCTGATAAATCTGAGGGCAGAATTTGCAGGACTTGATGTCTTCCTGGCCCTGTGGAAACAGTAGCTTTCTTTTTTTTTTTTTTTAAAGATTTTTTTTATTTATTCATTTGAGACACAGAGATACAGAGAGAGAGAGAGAGAGAGGGAGAGAGCATGAGCAGGGAGAGAGGCAGAGGGAGGGGGAGAAGCAGGCTCCCCGCTGAGCAGGAAGCCCGATGCGGGGCTCGATCCCAGGACTCTAGGATCATGACCTGAGCCGAAGGCAGTCGCTTAACCAACTGAGCCACCCAGGCGCCCTGAAACAGTAGCTTTCATGGTGGGAGGGCTGGAATTGCAGGAGAACTGTGTGTCACTGTTTAAATGCAGAGAGAGGAAGCATTTGGGCTGAAGAGGATGACTCCAGCATTAAACTGGTTAGCTCTATCTGTGGACTATTAGGGGATGAGCTTTCCAGCCAGTAGATTGTCAGTGGAGTAAAGCGGTGGACAGCAGTTGACAGGTGTGTTTTCCTGTCCCAAAGTTCTGTCCTTTCCTTGCTGGTACATCTTTGTGATAAAATCTTTGAGCCTCAGTTCCCTTACATGAAAAAATTGGAGGGATAGTACGTACTGGCCTTGGTTATTTTGAAGGTTGAGTGGAGAATACCTGTGCAGGTGCTCATAGGCTGCTTGTTGTCACTGCAGTGAGTTATTCTATTAAGTAATATGTTTTGAGACTTTGACTTTCTGTCTCTCCTGTAACCCTGCATCGAGCATTATCAGGATTATTTTCCATGGAGAAATTTAAACTACGCCTGACTTCACCAGTACTCAGTTTGCCCCAAGGAAATGGGCTTGTGCAGCTGTGCAGTGTTCCTTTGCTAGTTAGAAAGGAGGTGAAACCATAATTGTTTCAATGGTATTTTTTTTCTCTCCTCCACCTTGTGAAAAGTGTATTCATATGTTTTATAAGACTCCCCTGCAAGTCTAATTTGATGACAAGAATCGCCATTATTGCTAAATTTATTACACTTTCACCTCTTTTCCCTGAGTGATTCATTATTGAGTCCTGGAAATGCAACTGTGTTTTTGTTTAGGAGGAGGTGGTGGTGAGGGAGAACTTGGGGATGACTTTTAAATAAGAGAACTTTGTATTATATTTATCTGTCTGGAGGCAATAAATCTGTTTCAGCAGATTAAATACAGACTTCTTTATAAAGCCCTATTTTCTCAAACCTCTTATCAGCAGCACTTGGCAGTAATCACACCTACGGAAACTTGTAATTTTCCTCAAGGAGGTGACACTGACAGAATTAAAAATGAAGGAGCCCCCCTGAAAAGCAAGTTCATTACAAATTAACAGTGGTCTTAGCAAAGCAGTGGGCTAAGGCGTGTCAAATAGCGATATGGATAAAGAAACCCAGCATTTTAAACTGTCAGAGCTGGGAGCAGGGCTAGCCTGAGAACAAATTAATCACATATTGTCAAGGCAAAGTTGCATCAAATTAACACATCGGATTCCAGCATATTAATGTTAGAATGCTTTCACCTGATTATTACTGCAAACCATTGCCACTCTTTGAATGCAAAGATATAATTAAATTGCTAAATAGAAAGTGCATATAATATCTCCACATGCATTTAGGATGCATGAGCTGAAAAGTGCACATCCTAGGAAGTGACAGATTCTATTTGTAGGGGGAAAACTTTACTTTTTTTCCCTTTTATTTACTTGGGAGTACTAGAGTATGAAATTAGAAAAGTTAGTTATGTTATTCATATCCTATATGAGTTAGATGAAATACAGGTTTAATTTAACTGATTTGCTACACTGGCTATGAGTACATAATTACCTCTGTGTTTTTCTGGAAGAGAAATGGGAAAATGTTGCACAATGGTCCTTTGCAACAAAATTGCCCATTACACATAATCCTAGTGGTGGATTTATCATCAGAAGGTGCTTTGGAGAAACTAGACTGGCCATTATGACAACTGTCTTTTACATGGAGTTGCTTTCTGGCTCTGCTTAATACAGTATGTGCATTTTATGATATTCAGAATGAGAACTCTGGCTCAGTCATGGTTGACCTTTGTGATCAAGGACGTAGCCCAGCAGGAAGAACTTGCTTTTTTGTAGTCCCTGCTTGTCCTAGATTACCAGGCCTTCTGGTTTGCTATCTCTGCTCCTCACACTTAGCCTGATTGTCTCTGTTACACTCAGGCATGACTATTGCCCCTGTGCCCTCTACCAAGCTCTGTTGGTCTTCTGCATTAAAATCTTCCTTAGGGGCACCTGGGTGGCTCAGTTGGTTAAGCGACTGCCTTCGGCTCAGGTCATGATCCCGGAGTCCTGGGATCGAGTCCTGCATCGGGCTCCCGGCTCAGCGGGGAGCCTGCTTCTCCCTCTGACCCTATCCCCTCTCATGCTGTTTCTCGCTCTCTCTCTCAAATAAATAAATAAATAAAATCTTAAAATCTTCCTTAGAACTCACTTCTTTTCTTGAAGACTCCTTTAGCAACCCAGGTATCCACAGACTTCTCTCTTCAGCTTGAGATAGAGCAGTCTTGATTTACCAGTCTCACTTAGTAGCAGTCAGGGCTTGTAAACCTGAGAGAGAGAAGTAGCGATCATTAGGAGCCAGCGTGGGCTCACCTAGAACCCGGCAGGGTAAGAAAACCTCATTTCCTTCCTGGGTAGGGTGATTGGCCAGATAGAGTACTGTGGTCATGGCATTGTGAATTTCACTAAAAGGGACCCTTGACTGTCTCAGAGGTTACAAGAGTGTAAATGCCATTGCTTCCTGGGCATTTCTCCTTTGTAGGCGATCTGATCTAAGGCCTTTGTTCCCCTCAGGGTCAGTGCCTCCTGCCTCTCAGCACTCTTCCACATACTCTCACCCCACATAGTGAGTTTCTGAGCTCGAGCCTGCAAACTCATTTTGATATTCATGTCATTAGAATATGTTTGTGAATTAAATGTGTTGCAAAGGCCATGTTTATTGTACTCCAAAGGCTTCTAAAAATGTGTTTTGTATTATCCATGGCCCTGCCTGCCCCTACTGGTTTAGATGTTTAGGAGTGAGCCATGCCTGCGTTAAGTGTACGGTATAGTAGTGTTAATTATGTACACCTTATTGTGCAACAAATCTCTAGAACTTTTTCCTCTTACAGAACTGAAGCTCACAATTCCTCCTTTCTTCCTCCCCCGGCCCCCAGCCCCTAGCAACCACCATTCTACTTTCCCTTTCTCGGAGTTTGACTATTTTAGATGCCTCACATAAGTAGAATCATGCAGTATTTGTCTTTTTGCGACTGGCTTATTTCACTTAGCATAATGTCCTCAAGATTCAGCCACATTGTAACTGAGAGGATTTCCTTCTTTTTTTGGAGGTGGAATAGTATTCCATTGGATGTATGTATCATATTTTCTTTATCCATTCATCTGTAGGTGGACAGTCAAGGTTGCTTCATCCTCTTGGCTATTATGAACAATGCTTCAGTGAGCATGGGCATGCAAATGTCTCCTTCAAGATCCTGTTTTCATTTCTTTTGGATTTATACTCAGAGGTGGAATTGCTGGATCATATGATAATTCTATTTTTAATATTTTGAGGAACCTCCATACACTCTTCCATAGCAGCTGCAGCATTTTACATTTCTTTTTTTTTTTTTTTAAAGATTTTATTTATTTATTTGACACAGAGACACACAGCGAGAGAAGGAACACAAGCAGGGGGAGTGGGAGAGGGAGAAGCAGGCTTCCTGCTGAGCAGGGAACCCGATGCGGGGCTCGATCCCAGGACCCTGGGATCATGACCTGAGCCGAAGGCAGACGCTTAATGACTGAGCCACCCAGGCGCCCCGCATTTTACATTTCTACCAACTGTGCACAAGGGTTCCATTTTCTCCACATTTTCACCAACACTTATTATCTGTTTTGAGGGGTTTTTTTGTTTGCTTTTTTTTCATTTTTGCTTTTTGGTTTTTTGGGTTTTTTTAATAATGGCCATCCTGACAGATACAAGGTGATACCTCATTATGGTTTTGGTTTGCTATGATTTGTGATATTGAGCATCTTTTCAAGTGCTTGTTGGCCATTTGTATATCTTCTTTGGAGAAATTTCCCTTGCCCTTTTTTAATTGGATTTTTTTTTTTATTATTGAGTTGTAAGAGATCCTTATATATTCTGGATGTTAAGCCCTTATCAGATATATGGTTTGCAGATATTTCCCCTTGCTATTTTGTAGGTTATCTTTTCACTCTATTGACTGTTTCCTTTGCTGGGCAGACATTTTTAAGTTTGATGTAGTTTCATTTGTCTTTGTCCTTCTGTTGCCTGTTTATGGAGTCATATCCAAAAAAAAATCGCTGCTAAATCCATTGTCAACAAGCTTTTCCCCTATGTTTTCTTCTAGGGGTTTTATAGTTTCAGGTCTTACATTTAGGTCTTTCATCCATTTTGAGTTAATTTTTGCAATATGGTGTAAGGTAAGCGTACCACTTCATTGTTTTACATGTGGCTATCCAGTTTTCTCAATACCATTTGTTGAAGAGACACATCTTGTCTTAAATGACTTATAATGAGAGCACAGTTATAAGTGGAAGGATAATGGTTAGAGCTTTATCCTTTATGTTTATGTGACTCTTCTTGCTAATCTACATAGTGAAGGATTTTATTTAAAATACCCTTTTTCTTGGGATGCCTGGGTGGCTCAGTCTGTTAACCGTCTACCTTCTGCTCAGGTCATGATCCCAGGGTGCTGGGATCGAGCCCCGTGTTGGGCTCCCTCCTTAGCGGGGAGCCTCCTTCTCCCTCTCCTTACCGCTCCTGCTCTCTCTCGCTATCTCTTTTGCTATCTCTGTCTCTCTCAAATAAATAAAGTCTTTTTTAAAAAATACCCTTTGTCTTGTGGTAATCACAGTGTATAACATAAATCATTATGTTGGACACCTTTAATACAATGTATGTCAATTCATTCTCAATAAAACTGGGGGAAAAATACCTTTTCCCTGCCTCATCACCTGCAGTCCATATTTTGTGATACCATGGTTCCTGTTCTTTGCATGGTATGTTCTCTGCCAGAATGTCTTCCTATGTCAGTGAATTCCTGTTTATTCAGTAAACTTCCACCCAGATATGATCTCCCCTGACTCTCTTAAGCTCATTCCTGCAAGTAGTACTTACCACACTCCATTGTAATTACATTTATATATATCCTTCGCCCCCTTGAGAATGTAAGCTCTGTTTGGACAGGGACAACGTCTGGTTTGTCACAGGTCCTAGCATCCCGTAGTCACTTAGCAAAACTAAGTATATGAACAGGCCACCTTTGCCATAGACTGTAAAACTATGAAGGGTAGGATGCCTAAGTTTATACATAACTAGCTGAGCTTCTGTCCCCTCAATTCTAAAATTAGGAGATGGAAAAACTAATAATAAAACAAAATAAGATTAGAAGGTAGATAGTACTCTGAGGTCCCTCCTGGCTCCAAGTCTATGAAAATCACATAGGGAATTCTTATCCAAGTACTCGCAGAGCTTCAGTCCCACAAATCCCACAAGATCTGCTGGCAAATAAGACAGCTCTTAACTTTTTTGTTTGGTGGGTGGGGCCCTAAGGAATTTTGCCATTCAAGAGTCAGGTGAAGTAAATTTTGTTGGCTAAGCTTTACCACTATATTCTGGTTCTAGCAATTCTTTCATTGCAGGCAAAGCATCCCCATCCCACCCTCTTTTTGGCTTTACTATTCTTATTTCTAAAATTGGAGAGATTGACCCATTTTTACAGTTCAGTGCATGTCTGTTTGAGGGGGGAAATGAATGTATTTTGAAAGAGCATATTCGATATTTTAATGTTACGTAAGGAAAATAAAAAACAATTTTTATAAAATACTTAGAAAAAAGTAAAGCTTCATGAAAATTTGACTGTTGGAAATATGCAGAAGGTAGAAGAATTTTTTTTAAAGATACTATTTATTTATTTGACAGAGAGAGGGAACACAAGCAGGGGGAGTGGGAGAGGGAGATGTGGGCTTCCCGCTGAGCAGGGAGCCTAACGCGGGGCTCAATCCCAGGACCCTGGGATCCTGACCTGAGCCGAAGGCAGACGCCTAACGACTGAGCCACCCAGGCACCCCAGAAGAAATTTTAATGGCTGTGGTGAGGTACACATCATCTTTGGGGGAATGTGAGATTTTTATAGTCATCAGAAGGGGTCACAGGTTAAAGATGGTCATGAAACACTGCATTAGTTTCTGTTCCTGTTCTAATTTTCTGTGATTCTGTAATGATGAAATTTTTACAGAAGGCTTCAGAGGGATGAGCACTGCTTAGTTATGATGTATGTATGACTTGCACCTACAGTTTTTGTTTGCTTGTGTGTTTTTCTAAATTGAATCCTGACTCTACCATTTACTAGCTATGTAACCACAGGCAAATTACTTAATTTCTCTCAGCCTTAATTTTTTTCATCTGTAAAAGGGATGTGATAACACCTTCTTTACAAGATTGTAGTGAGAATTAAATTAGATAATTAAAGCTCTTAGCTTAGTGGCTGGTGCATCATAAATGTTCTGTTCATGTTAGTTATTATTGTTAAGAATTTGGAAGTGGGGGCGCCTGGGTGGCTCAGTCGTCAAGCGTCTGCCTTCGGCTCAGGTCATGGTCCCGGGGTCCTGGAATCGAGCCCCGCGTCGGGCTCCCTGCTGAGCAGGGAGCCTGCTTCTCCCTCTGCCCCTGCTGCTCCCCCTGCTTGTGCTCTCTCTCTCTCTCTCTGTGTCGAATAAATAAATCTTTAAAAAAAAAAAAAATTTGGAAGTGAATGTTACCACACCTGTGCCCAATCTGACCTTTGGAACTTTGAGAGGTAGATGTAGAAATTAGAAAAAAAATATTCATTTTGTTGTTGGCAAATCTGGTTGGATCTTCAGCCTGATACCTTAATATCTCTGCTGAGTGTAGACCAGCACTGTGCAGTAGAACTTTCTGTGATGGTGGAGATGCAGATCTGTGCTGTCCAGTATAGTAGCCACTAGCCACATGTGACTGTTGATCGCTTGAAATGTGGCTAGTGTAACTATGGAACTGAGTTTTAAAATTTATTTAAGTTAATTTAAATTTAAATAGTCACATGTGGCTAGTCGTTACTGTATTGGGCAGTGTGCATCTAGACATTGGGATGACTTAAAAAGGAGACACTGTGTCTGTTGAGGAGATAGACTTAACAGAATTCCTGTCTTATATACCCTTTCCATGCCAGTGCTGGGGTCAGAGAGAACTGGGCCCTCAGACTTGGTCCTAGAAGGCTGGCCAGAGACCTAACCCCATAGTTTGAGCACAGAAACAACTTGAGCAGGCACTTCTGAGACAGATGAGGGTATGCCAGGGAATTCAGTCTTCCTGAGAAAAAGTAGAGGGACTACTCTTCCCAATATTTCTAAAAGGGCAGAAAGACTTCTTTTGTGGCTAGAGCTAGGAAGCCGAGGAAGTAGGAGTAGGAAGTAGGAGTAGTAGGAAGTAGTAGGAAGAAGGAGTAGTTCCTTCAGTGGCTCCTAGAGTTATAGCGACTAAATGTTGTGCAGGGCATCTTCTTAACAATAGCTTTTGAACTTTAATGTCTTAATGATAAAGACTGTTTATATTTTGCTTCATTTTACACTTTAAATATGGCCACATATTTTTTTCTTGTGTACTTGTGTATTTTTTTTTTTACCATGTAATTGGATGATCCAAGTGTAGCTTATCTTTCAGACAGAACAAAGACAGACACCTAAAACTACAATTAAAATAAAATGTTTCATAAGCCTCTGTCCTGATTTCAGTCTGACCTCATTTATATTGAATATGGTTTTTAGTAAGCTTATGAAAAGTCTGTTGCTTATTTGTAGTTTTTTCTTTTTCTTCATATTCTTTTCATCGGGGTTAAATATAAAAGGGCATTCTAGATGGAATAGTTTATTTCTAGAAAGGGAAAAGCTGATGTTTCTTTAAGAGCATCTTGCTTATAGACTAGCAACATGTGCAGTGATTCTGTAATTTTATAGTGTGGGGCATCCTGTTGTCCATGAGTAAGTGAGTTTGAAGGGACATTGTTTTGGAATCAGATCTTATATTTGGGACTTTGTCTTGAGGTCACCATCATATGTACAGCGCCCCCACCTTATTAAAATAATGCTTACACTTCTAAGCTCTTCAGTTGATACCTTTTCAGATTAAGTATTTTCACACTGTTTAATAGTAGCCTCAAAGAACCATACGTAATTATGGGATATGAGCAGTTATTTTAATGACTATGTAATTTATATAGTGAGGATATAGCATATCTAAAGCAGCTGCCAAGTAATTAGAAGAGGCTGTTTAATCTACCTGTATAAAATTTCAATGAAAACATCTTTGCTAAACTTCTTGTCTGATTTTATTGTATTTTATATGGTTCAATTGATTGAAACATCTTTGAAAATAGTTATTGCCTTGGAATGGTAAATCATTGATTAAGCATTTACTGTGTATTAGGCATTGTGCTAAGTATTTTATATATATTATCTCATTTAATCCTCACAACAGCCTGTGAGATAGGTGATATCACTGGTTTACAAATTTGAAACTTCTTGGAGCTTTAGTCGTCTCTCCTTTATACTGGGGTTAATATGACCTACTTCAGTGTCTTAAAAGGATTAAGTGAGTTTAATACATGCCCACCTTACAAAAAGTACTCAGTAAATGATAGCTGCTATTGTTATTTTTGTCTTACTATTTTTTATTTCATGTTTTGATTTCATGATTTAATGTTTCATGTTTTAAAAAACAGGGCTTTTTTTGAGAGAGAGAGAGTGGGGAGGGGCAGAGGGAGAGGGAGAGGAGAATCTTAAGCAAGCTCAACGCGTGGAGCCTGACTCAGGGCTCAATTCCATGACCCCAGGATCATGACCTAAGCCGAAACCAAGAGTCTGATGCTTAACTGACTGAGCCACCCAGGCATCCCAAGGGGCAGTGCTTTTTATGATCCAGAAATGTGAAAAGGTATTACACAGTGAAAAGTCTCTTTCCCTCCTGCCCCCTATTCATCTAGTGCCTACCCATATCCATTTTACTAGTCTGTTGTATATCTTCCAGTATGTCTATATGTAAATATGAATATATATTCTTACTTTTCTCCCCTTTTACACAAAACGTAACATACTATTAACACTGTTCCAAAGGTTGCTTTTTTAACTTAATAATATAACTTGGAAATCACTCTATAATAGTGCCCAGAAAATTTCTCATTCCTTCATATAGCTGCATAGTATTCCATTGTTAGGAAATATTATAATTTATTCAGCCAGTTCCCTGTTGAAGGAGACTTGAGTTATTTCTAATATTTTACTATTACAAACAATACAACAGTGAATAATCTTGTACACATAGCATTTTGCATGTGTGCAGTTATATATGTAGGATAAATTCCAAGAAGCAGAATTGCTGGGTCAAAGGGAATATGCATTTGTAATTTTTGTAAGTATTGCCAAATTGCCCTCCATAGAGTTTGTGCCAATTACATTCTTTTTTTTTTTTTTTAAGATTTTATTTATTTATTCATGAGAGACAGAGAGAGAGAGAGAGAGGCAGAGGGAGAAGCAGGCTCCCAAGGAACAGAGAGCCCGATGCGGGACTCGATCCCAGGACCCTGGGATCATGACCTGAGCCGAAGGCAGACGCTTAACCATCTGAGCCACCCAGGTGCCCTGTGCCAATTACATTCTAACCAGCAATATAAGAGAGTGTGCGGTTCCTCACAGCCTCACCATAGAATTTATAAAATGTTTGGATTTTTGCCATTCTAATAGGTGAAAAGTGAATCTGTGTAATTTTAATTTGCCTTTCTCTTATGAGTGAGGTTGAGCCTTTCATTCGTTTAAGAACCTTTGCAGTTTTGTAAACTTCGCAGATGTATTGGATTCTTGATCTTTTTCTTTTTTTCTAGTTCTTTATATATTAGGGGGATTAGTCCAGTTTATTGTTTATCTTGTATATCTTTTGCCTTTGCTTATAGATTTTTTGGACTATACACAAAAAATTTTTTAAGGTGTGAAATTTATTATTTTTCCTTTATAACTTCTGGATTTTGAATTTATTTATTTGGGGAAGGTTTTTTTTTGTGTTTTTTTTTTTTTTGCATTGTATATGGGGCCTTATTTTCTAACCGTGTGTATGAAGGCTGCTAATTTCTATGTTAATTTTGTATATCCTTTACATTACCAAATTCGACTTATAGTTTTTAATCCTTACAAGATTTCCATATATATAAGAACATTATTAATATACAGTAATATATAGAATAATACAGCAATTTCACTTTACCTCTTTCATTTCTACTTCTGTACCTCTGACTACTTTCTCTAGTGTTGTTGCTATTACATTGTCACTACCACCACCATGTACTTGACATTAAGCTGAAAGTTGGCATTAAGTAAATGTTCATTCTTTATTTAGTTTTCAAGATGTAAACATTGCTAAAATGTAGCTAGCCATCCAGTGTCCGTGCCAAGCAGGGAATATTAAGACAAATTTTAAAGAGTGAAAAAAAGGAGGGCAGAGTTGGAAAATGTCTTTGTATTCTAGTGACCCTTTCCTGCAGTGCTTATAAGATCCTATATTAAACAGGGTGCATGTTTTGGGGTTTTTTTTTTTTTTGCCTTTGTTGAAAAATATCATTTGAGGTGTGTATTTTCTCCCTAGAAATCACTTGGTACTCTTTTTTCTTTCACTCTGGGAAAAAAGTAATACTTGACAATATACCCCCGAAAGATTATGTCTTGGTGTTCAATTAATAATCTTGCATTTAATCAAATATAAAACATTTGATTAGCAGCTGAAATCCTTTTGAGGTTTTCCAGAGCTTCCATTAAACTTAGTAGAAATTTTGGATTGCTTTTTCCTGTGAACATTCTGTTCCTTGATTCATAGTAGTCCTATAATGAGTTGTCTCTAGCATTCAGCCTTCTGCTTTAAGAGGGTTTTTTGATTTGTAAACTATAGCGGACCAGAGAATTTGATGAGGAAAGAATATGAAGAGAAATTGTTAAAAATGTTTTTAGCACATAATACATTTCTCTTTCCCCTCCTCCCTCCCTAAGTCCTTAAAGGAAATTGTTGGTTACTTGGGAATAATTGGGTGCTTTTTTTTCTCCACAAAAGCTGGAAAGTTTGTGGGAATAATGGAGTACTTTTCTTCTCCACATAAGCTGAAAAGTTTGTGAGGGTCCTTATC
Source organism: Mirounga angustirostris (assembly GCF_029215605.1). Taxonomy (NCBI): domain Eukaryota; kingdom Metazoa; phylum Chordata; class Mammalia; order Carnivora; family Phocidae; genus Mirounga; species Mirounga angustirostris. Next base: position 84,348,050 of record NW_026991723.1, on the reverse strand, counting down.
CATCTTTGAAATATAGATATGGTTTACTTGTAAATATGTCTTAAATTTTTGAAAATTAAAATATTGAGTAAATGCAGAAAAACATTTTAAAGATATATCTGAGGTATAAATAATTACGTAGTAATCACTCATGTACCCATCACCCAGTGTAGGAGGAAGAACATTGTTTTTACTTTTGAAGTCCCCTCTGTATTGTTCTTGCTCTCCTCCCACTCACAGAAGTGTCTTTAGTTCTCTTGATTCTCCTTATAGCTTTATCTCTTATGTTTGTATCTCTAAACAATGCATTTTTTAACTTCATTTTAATGGAATTATGCTTTAAATTCTTCTGTAACTTTTTTCTCTCAACATTATGTTCCTGAGATTCACCCGTGTTGATGGCTGTAGCTGTAATTAATTTATTTTCATTAATGGAGAAACTCCATTGTATGAATATACTGTAATTTATTTATCGATTCTGTTGTTGATGGACATTTGGGTTGTTCTTGCTACTACAAACAGTACTGTTTATAAATAATTTACATGTGCAAGAATTAACCCAAGGCAGAGGCTTAGAAACATTTTGACCATCAATCACATCTGTAATGGGAGTTACATTTTATATCCCGACCCAGCATACATACCTGTAATGTGTGATATACACACATATGTATGAATATATAACATATGGAAGCAAAATTTTCATCTAAGAATACTTACCTTCACTAAGTGCAAATGCACTGTGATACTTTTTATTCTAATCTAGTCTGTTGTAGTTAATTCAAGAAATACTGGCGTGCCTGGGTGGCTCAGTTGGTTAAGCCTCTGCCTTCAGCTCAAGTCATGGTCCTAGGGTCCTGGGATGGGGCCCCTCGTTAGGCTCCCTGCTCAGCGGGGAGTCTGCTTCTCCCTCTCCGTCTGCCTGCCACTCCCCTTGCCCATTCTCTCTCTCTCTGTCAAATAAATAAATAAAATCTTGAAAAAAAATAAATATTCGTCAGAATTGCCTAAATTGATTTCCCAACCCTCAGGACCATGGTTTCAAAAATCCTGTTCCAGAATACATGCAGGTTTGGAATTACAGGGTCACAGGATATGAATGCAGCTTCAGCTTTAATAGAGAATAACAAATTGTTTTCCCAAAGTGATTATTCCCATTTATAGCAGTGTGTAAGTATCCCAATTATCCCATCAGACTTAATTTTTTCCAGTCTTGCAGGTATGAAATTATCTCTCATTGTGATTGGAATTTGTGTTTCTCAGATTATAACTGGAATTGAACATCTTTTGTGTGTGCATTGGTTATTCATATTTCCCGTTCTGTGAAATATTGTTCAAATCCTTTGCCCATTTTTGTTTGTCATTTTTAAAAATATTTATTTACTTATTTTAGAGGGAGGGAGGGACAGAAGGAGAGGAAGAGAGAGAATCTCAAGCAGACTCTGCTGAGTGTGGAACCTGACATGGGGCTCAATCTCATGACCCTGAGATCATGACGTAAGCAGAAATGAAGAGTCAGATGCTTAACTAACTGAGCCACCCAGGTGCCCTGTTGTTTATCATTTCTTAATGATTTGAAGGAATTTTCAAAAATGCATTTTGGATAGTAAACATTTTTTTTAAAGATTTTACTTATTTATTTGGCAGAGAGCACAAGCAGGGGAAGTGGCAGGCAGAGGGAGAAGGAGAAGCAGGTTTCCCACTGAGCAAGGAGCCTGATGTGGGACTCGATCCCAGGACCCTGGGATCATGACCTGAGCCAAGGCAGACATTTAACCAACTGAGCCACCCAGGCGCCCCTGGGTAGTAAACATTTTTATGTATGTGGATGCTAATCATTTTATTGCAGAAATGTTCTTCTGATTTGTGGCTTGTCTTCATTATCTTTGTGGTGTTTTTTTCTTTTTTAAGATTTTATTTATTTATTTATTTGAGAGAGATACAGAGATAGCAACAGAGATAGCGAGAGAGCACGAGTAGGGAGGAGAGGGAGAAGCAGGCTCCCCGCTGAGCAGGGAGCCCAACGTGGGGCTCTATCCCAGGACGCAAGGATCATGACCTGAGCTGAAGGCAGACGCTTAACCGACTGAGCCACCCAGGTGACCTGTGGTGTTTTTTGATGAACAGAAATTCTTATTTTTAATGTATCGAATTTATGAGTCTTTTGCTTCATTACTTACACTTTTTTTGTCTTGTTTAAGAAATCCTTCCCTACACCAAGATCATAAAGATATTTTCATATGTTGTATTTAAGGTTTTGTATTTAAATAATCTGGAATTATTATTTTTTTAAGACATGTAGTGTGAGGTAAAGGTGCAATTTCAGTTTTTTTTCTGGATGTTTGATCAGTTGTCTGGGCATTAGTTATTTAAGTCCCATTTCCCCCTGTTCCGTGGTGCTAGCTCAGTCATACAGATACCAAACTTCCCTTTTTGTGTGCTATCGGTTCTGAGCCCTCCCTTCTTTTCCAGTGGTTTGTTTTCCCTAGGTTAATATCACACCATCTTAATTATTTCAGACTTAAAACAGTTTCTGATATATGGTAAATCATGCCCCTTAAACTCTTTTTTTCTTAATTATGAGCATCCTGTATATTCTTGACCCTTCCATATAAATTATGAAACTGTCAAGTTTTTAAAAAATTCCTATTGAGATTTTGATTGGACTGAATTTGTAGATCAATTTGGGAGAATTTATATCTTTACTATTTTAAACATGTATATCTCTTCATTTACTTAAGTGATCTAAAATGTCTTTCATAAAAATTTTATGATTTTCTCCATAGAAGTCTCATGTCTTCTTTAGATTGATTTACAAATACTTAATATTTTTTGGTTCTGCTCCCCATATCATTTAAATCATAGTGTCTGTTTGTTGCTAGTGTTTATAAGTAGCAGTTGATTCTTCCTCTCTTCCTCTTCCTCCTCCTCATTCTTCTTCTTCCTCTCCTCCTCCTCCTCCCAGTTGTATTTATTCACCTAACAAAGATTTTCATCATTAACAGAGGCAGTTGATTCTTCTGCATTGGTTTAATTTCAGCAACCTTAGTAAACTTTTAGCAATCCTGTTTCATGCCTTTTTTGGTTTTCTCTGGAGTCAGTGATTTGCAAATAATGATAGTCTTGCTGTTTTCTTTCCAACCCTTCTACTTTCCTTTTTCTTGCCTTACTGAGCTGGCTAAGACCTCTTAATACCATGCTGAAAAATGTAATCTTGTTATGTTCCTGATATTAAGGAAATACTTTCAATATTCCACCATTAAGAATGATGTTTGTTGGGGAGCCTGGGTGGCTCAGTCATTAAGCGTCTGCCTTCGGCTCAGGTCATGATCCCAGGGTCCTGGGATCGAGCCCCACATTGGGCTCCCTGCTCCACGGGAAGCCTGCTTCTCCCTCTCCCACTCCCCAGCTTGTGTTCCCTCTCTCGCTATATCTCTCTCTGTCAAATAAATAAAATCTTTAAAAAAAAAAGAATGATGTTTGTTATTTGGTAGATGGCTTGTGTTGGATTAAGAAAGATCCCTTTTACTCCTAGTTTGCTAAGATTATCATTTTTTAATCATGAGTGAATATTGAATGTACTGAGTGCTTTTTCTATATGTATACTGCCATATTATTTTTTCCTTTAATTTCTTGATCTGATCAATTATATAAATTTATTTTCTTGGTTTAACCAACCTTGCATATGACAAAATAAAATAAACTTTCGTCATCAAGTATCCTAGCTTTTATATAGTGCTGGATTGGTTTGCTAATATTTTCTTTAGGATTTTTGCATCTTTGTTCACAAGTAAACTTGGCCTGTAGTGTTCCTATCTCATACTCTCAGGTTTTGATATGGAGTTTTGGTAGCCTTGGAATTATTGTTTTTCGGTACCATTGAATAATATGGGTAACAGTAGCATTATCTGTTTTTGAATGTTTGTTAGAACTTGCTAATAAACTGTTGTAGCAGGTTAGGTCCCATGGGAAGCAGAATCTGAAGTGGAGATACACGTGCAGGAAATTAATTATTAGAGAGTGCTTTCTGGATCAACATCTATGGGGAGAAGAGAAGGAAACAGGATTGGGTAGAAGGAGGAGTTGCAGTGCTGACACCATGGGGCACTCTGAAATTAGGATGACACTTCAGGGTTGCCGCATAAGATAAGATGGGATAAGAGGCCAGGCCTTTGTATTCCTTGCCTGTGACTTATCATTGAATGCTAGCTGCCCTGAAAAGGGGGTGTGGTCTTGGACAAGGTGGTCTATCAGCCTGTTTAATTCCAGGAAAAGACTAGCAGCTGATAGCAGCCATCCCAGCAGTTGGAGAACATGCCCTTCATTCCTAAAGATGGCATCTGGGTGGTGCAGCCAGGGACCATGCCAGTCTACCCTTGGTGTCACTTGTATTTACTTGTTTCTTAAAATTTGGGGGCCATTCCTTCACATCTGTGGTGGGCTTCTTTTCTTTGGGGAAACTTATACAAGGAAGGTTAGTGGAATAAACTGTAGTCCGCATTTCTGCAACTGCTCCTAAGGACAACTGCTCCTGAGGACACAACTGAAACTCATCCACCTCTTCAAGTATCCATTTTAGTCCCTTCAATCTCAATTAGCATCTCTGCTGCTCTCAATGGCTTTTATGGTATGATGACTCAGACCCTTATCCCTGAGGGTCCAAGTCCCTGTTCAAAGGCTGTGGCTGCTTCATTTGTCCATTTACCATCAAAATTGGGCAAAAGAGGAACAAAATATGCCCCAGAAGATTTACTGGCCAGATGTGTTCCTTCTTGCCTCTGTTATGTAACAGCAGCCCTGCTTTCTCCTGATGAGAATTAATAACTCCTGTCAGGATTGTGCTTTTTCTTTGTGCCTGATATCACTTGACACAATGAGCATGAGTGGCAGCCATAGTTTAACATGTAGTGGGACTTTGCTGTGTCTTGGCGGAAGTGTTCTCCCTTTGGGAACCAGGTTCTCTAAATTCACAGAGCCCTAATTTCTAGAGATGGGAAGCATTCCCCAAATGGGTCACTGGGAATAATGGCTAATCTTGCTGCTGCTTCTTGGTTCCTAGAACCATGTATTTTCTCTGCTGGGGACATAATACCGTAGAATGGTTGTTGATTTTTAGTATATATGTGGCATCCTGGAAATGGCATCCCAGCCTAACAGGTGTCGTCTGTGAGCTAGTGCCTGTACCGTCTATACCATCAACATGTTGTTCAATCACTCTTGTAGACACACAGCTTTTGGGTCGTGTGGTGTGTGCTGTGACCATGTATGATATGTTTTTGGGTCGTGTGGTGTATGATGTGACCATGTATGATACGCTACTGTTACATCTCCTTTGCTATAAAGTGGATTTCTCAGTCTGGTGGAGTATTAGGTGGGCTACCACTTTGCTGGATCAGACACTCTGAGATACTGGTACTAGCTGAGGCATTACTGGCAGGAAATGCAAACCCATACTTGAATAAGTGTTGGGCTCTGCCAAAACCACTCTCAGAGTAGAAGGGGTCCAGTGCATTCAGCTTGCCACCAAATGGCTGGTTGGTCTTCTTAGGGATGATGCTGCATTAGGGACTCGCCATTTTTCTATTTTGCTGTCAGGTTGGATATTTGACAGTAGGCAGGAGCAATGTCAGCCTTGGTGAGTGGGAGATAATGGTGCTGGGCCTATATATAGCCTCAGTCTCTGCCACCATGGCTCCTCTATTCACGTGTCCATTGTGCCAGCACTGGAGAGGCCAATAACAAAGAGACTGGCTGAAGTTAAAGCAAGTCTGTGTTGGGAATCCCCCAGACAGCGATTTACTAGGAGGATTTACAGGACTCAGCATAGAGTTGGACTCATGTCTATGATTTATTATAGCAAAAGGATACAACGTACCATCAACAGAGGGAAAGGGCCTATGGGATGAGGTCTAGGTCCATGCTTCTAAGAGTCCTCTCTCAGTGGCATCACACAGGATATGCTTAATTCCTCCCAGCAATGAGTTTTGTCAGCATGGGCAAAATACTATCTCCTAGGGAAGCTTATTAGAGACTCAGTGCCCACGGTTTCTATTGGAAGCTCGTCACATGGGCGCCCTCTGCCTAGCATGTACCAAAATTCCAGAGTCCTAGAAGGAAGGGAGGTGTTCAGCATAAACCACAGTTTAGGCACAGTGAGCCACTCTCACTGGGTAGGATAATGAGGACTCTACTGAGGTCCAAGGTCCCAAGAGTCTACACATTTTAACCTCCTGACACTTGCCTTCACTTTGACACAAAGAAGATGAACAAACACATTGTCCTAAACTCTGACTATTGGGAAGATTCCCTATCACTGTTGTCTTTTAAGGCCACTCCTGAGTGGGACTATAGTATAGCCATGGTCCATTTTTAGCTTCAACAATGTCCAGCAGTTCTTGAAGTGTTGGTATTCCTCTTTGTCAGTGTATGATTGCAAAATGGCCATAGGTACTTTGGGGGAATCATTATAGTGTTTACTTGCTGTGGAGGTGCAGGTCCTTCAGCCTTTAGCTTTAGCTCATAATCTCACATTTTTTGGATATGTCTGTCCTTAGATACTTTTAATTCCTATTACTTCCTATTTGATACATGAATTATTTATGTGTTTATAAATTTCCAAACCTATTAGGTTTTTATAATTTTGCTTTTTAGTTATTGATTCTAACTTTATTGTTCTGTGGTTAGAGAAGATGGCCTAATGATACCAATTATTTGAAATTTGTTGAGCATGGTTTTATGTCCACTAATGTAGGTCGCTTTTCATAAATACTACCTGTGAATCTGGAAAGAATACTGGAGCAACTGCTGCTCTTGGTTGCAGGATTCTAAATATGTCCCTTAGGTCAAGCCTGTTACTTCCGTTAAAATCTGTATCTTTATTTGTTATTTTTTGTCTGCTTGCACTATCAATTAGACAAAGATACATTAGAATCTTCCACTGTGTTGATAGATTGCCTATTTTCCCTTAGAGTTCTGACAGATTTTCTTTTACATATTAGGCTATGTTTGTAGGTTCATACAAGTTCAGAATTATTTCTTCCTGGTAAATTGAACTATTTGTGATTTGTGACTCTATCTTTAGTGACTCCCCCCCCTTAACATAGCTATACCAGCTCCATTTGGTTAGTGTTTGCCTCGTGTATGTGCAGTTCCATGTTTAGATGCAGACCTTTTTTTTTCTTTTTCTCTTTGGGTTTCAGTGGATTTTCTGAGTCTGTGCAGTGTTGGTCAGGGTACATATTTTGCCATATGGCTGAAATAGAAGTCCTTTAGTAAAATAGAACATTTTTTCTAATGGGTTGTCTTAACTGTTGTAAGAAAGAGTATTATAGAAGGATGAGAAAGAGAGAGACAGTTTATGCATAAATATGTCATTGTTCTTGATTTCATGAAAATATAATACAAGGCTTTTCCCCTCCAAAAAAAACCTTTAAAAATATATTGGTTTTGGGGAGAATTATCGTAAGTTAAAGATTGTGGTCTTTCGAGTCCCATCGGACCTGGGTTTCCATCTGAGTTCTCTCACTAGCTGTGCGACTTTTAATGATTTCTTTAACTTCTTAATATTTATTTATCTGTAAAATGGGGTAAGGGCAGTTTTGAGGATCAAAGGATAATATATGTAAAGGGCTCAGCCTGGTGCCTGACACACAGAGTAAATGTTAGCTGTTTTTAATTTTAGCCATTCTCTTTCCAGAAGTGTTCAAGGTGTTAATACAGAGTGTTAAATGTGAAGTATCTCACATTATACATGTAATAGTGTAAAACTGAATATGGGTATATGGCAGACACAACCATAAAGGGAAAAGCAAGGAAGGTACCACAGTATTAGAAGATGAGAAAAGCAATATGAAGCTTGGCAGGTGACCAAAGCCAAGAAGGCCCTCTGGCTCCCCTCAGCTTTCCAAGACTTGGATTTAGTAAGGATATTCTCTACTCTGGCTTTTTCTTTTGTATACCGTTTAGTTAGTTCAGGACCATATATATCCCTTCCCCTTCGGGTCAGAGGGAGTTCTCATTTCCTGTGGCCCAAGGGAGCTGCCTAGCTTACTTTAGGAGAAGGATGCTTGTTCCCTTATATAGGGACCTCAAGGATAGTTAGGGATTTTCATTCTCACCAGTTCAACAAGGAACCGTTTGGCATCCCCAGAGTTCTGGAAGTGTACCTTATTGGAAAAGAGATATAGTTGCATTCTTCTGAATAGAAAAATTTATAATAAACAAGAATACAGAAATATATACCATGCAGCATCAGCATATATCAGATTATATGAAGCATTTAGACTTTTTTCCTCTTCCCCTGGTAGAGCAGGCCTCAATGAAATTCTTGTATAACTTTTCATTAGGCTCCAGTGTAGAGCATCAGATGTAAGAGGAAATTGTGTAGCCCACCTCCATCTAACCTTTTGCTCTATCTTTTTGCATGCCCAAAGACAAGAAAAGTGTGTCTTATTCATTGTCTTTGTGTATTTCTCTTGGTACTACTATGTCACTTTAGTTTTTTAGTAAAGGAAATTGGCTTATTAGAAACGTTTGTCTTAATCCTCTATGGAAATATCAGTTTACGGGAAGGCTAAGGCAGCTCGTTTGGGCTCCTCTCAGAGTCTCTGCTGCAATTGTCGGAAAGGAAACCCCAGGGAAACCCCTGAGTGCAGGCTTCACAGGAGCAGTGGCTGCGTGGAAGACACCACTCCCGATGCTTTCTCAGGTGCTGTCTGGCGAGCAGAAATAATGGGCTGAAGGCAGAAATGCTGATGTTTCCACTTTCCCAACGTAGCACAAACATCTTCCTTATCTTTGGTGCATTTTGGTGCCAGAGGCTGCTCCAGGAAGCCTTAAATGCAAATGTTATTGCTTTTACAATCCTGGCTTTGAAAGTGTGGTGTTTGGGGATTTCCTTGACTTGAATTCTTTTTTTAAAAGGAGTGGATTCATAGCATCCACTGTCAGTGCCATTTCCCTTTCTGTGATGACTTGTTCACTGTTTACATGAAAGGATTCAGGAAGTAAGACATAAACATAAGTAGATAAATGAACAAATAAACGAAAAGCTCTGCTGCCTTTGTCACAGAGTGAAAAGGCTTGACTATAACATAATGGGAACACAGCAGCTGTTTGATTAAAACTTTAGGACTTTTCCTGGAAACTTCGAAGCGTGTCTGCATTTTTTTTCTTTTTAAATAACACTGTGGTATGGGAGAAGTGGTTTCCTAGAATGCCATGGTTACAGTGGGGCTTTTTAATGTATCATCTTCCTAGTCGCTGCAGGGACTGGTATGAAATACTCTCACTGCTGGGGCTTGCTTCCCTTCTGATATGTCCATCCTTTGGAAGGCCCAGAAAGTGATTTGTAAATAATTTGCTTCTTGTCGCCATACAGTATTTGTTGTTGTTTTTTTTTAAGTTGTGGTTTTGTTTTTTGTTTTACCATCTTAACCAGTTTGAAATGTACAGTTCAGTGATATTAAATGCATTCATAATGTCATACAGTAGTCCCCCCTTATCCACAGGACATCTGTTCCAAGACCCCCAGTGGATACCTGAAACTGCGTATAGTATTGAACCCTATATGTATAATGTTTTTTTCCTATACGTGCATATCTACGATAAAGTTTAATTTATAAATTAGGCACAGTGAGACATTAATAATAAAATAGAACAACTATAACAATATACTGTAAGTTCATGAATATTCTCACTGTTCTGATTTTGTAATAATCAGGGCAGGCTAAACATTTGCTCTATTAAGACCATGCATGTGTCCTCAGACCTAGTTCTTTCCCTAGGTCTGATTTTATCAATGCTGGTGATAAACCAAGTCTAATTTATATGGCGCATCATATGTGGGAAATGTCTGTGACTCTAGGTATCTGGTCATCCTGGAGAAATGACAGCACAGCTAGTGTAATAACTTTTGAAAATAATAATTTGGGGGCACCTGGGTGGCTCAGTCGTTAAGCGTCTGCCTTCGGCTCAGGTCATGATCCAGGGACCTGGGATTGAGCCCCGCGTCAGGCTCCCTACCCAGCGGGGAGCCTACTTCTCCCTCCCCCACTCCCCCTGCTTGTGTTCCCTCTCTCACTGTCTCTCTCTCTCTCTGTCAAATAAATAAATAAAATCTTTAAAAGATTAAAAAAACACGAAAATAATAATTTGGTGATTACCAGTTGCCATTAAATGAGTTGTAAAACTTGGGCGCCTGGGTGGCTCAGTTGGTTAAGCGACTGCCTTCGGCTCAGGTCATGATCCTGGAGTCCCGGGATCGAGTCCCGCATCGGGCTCCCTGCTCGGCAGGGGGTCTGCTTCTCCCTCTGATCTCTTCCCACTCGTGCTCTCTGTCTCTCATTCTCTCTCTCTCAAATAAATAAATAAAATCTTAAAAAAAAAAAAAATGAGTTGTAAAACTAAAAAAAAGAAAAATGTTACGTGAATATGGTCTCTCTTTCAAAATATCTTATTGTACTTACTCTTCTTGTGATGATGTGAAGCCTACGTGATGAGGTGAAGTGAGGTGAGTGACATAGGCATTGTGATGTAGCATTAGGCTACTTTCTGACAGTGTTTCAGAAGGAGAATTCATCTGCTTTTGGATCATAGTTGACCACAGGTAACTGAAACTGTAGAAAGTGAAACTGCTGATAAGGGGCGACTACTGTATGATCATCACCACCATCCGTCTCCATAACTCTTTTCATCTTGTAAAACTGAAACTCTATATCCATTAAACAATAACTCTCCTTTCCTCCTTCATCCCAGCCCCTGGCAACTACCATTCTACTTTCTGTCTCTGTGATTTTGACTACTCAAGTATCTCATATAAGTGGAATCATACAATATTTGTGTTTTTGTGACTGGTTTATTTCACCTAGCATAATCCTCAAGTTTCATCCATGTTGTAGCATATTGTAGAATTTCCCTACTTTTTAAGGCTGAGAAACATTACATCATATGTATATACCATATTTTGCTTATCCATTCATCTGTCAATGGACACCTGGGTTGTTTTCATGTTTTAGCTGTTGTGAAGAATGCTGCAGGGAACATGAGTGTACACATACCTCTTCAAGACCCTGAATATATACCCAGAAGAGGAATTGCTGGGTCCTTTGGTAATTCTATTTTTAATTTTTTGAGGAACCTCCATACCATTTTACTTTTCCACCAATAGTGCACAAGGTTTCCAATTTCTCCACATCCTCACCAACTTGCAGTTTTCTGGGGTTTTTTGATAGTAGCCATCCTGATGGATGTAAATTGCTATCTCATTGTAGTTTTTACTTGCATTTTCCTTCTAAGTAGTGATGTTGAGCATCTTTTCATGTGTTTATTGGCCATTTGTATATCTTCTTTAGAGAAATGCCTATTCTAGTCCCTTGTCCACCCGTAATTTTATTAAAAGCAAAACAAGCAGCTTTGCAGTGTTCAGAGGCAATTTTAAGTGGTGAGTAAGAACTTGGGCTCAGGAGTTAGCTCCAGGTTGACATTGTGGCTTCACCAGCTGTGTGACATTGAGCAAGTTACTTCATTTCTTTAGGCTTCCATTTCTTCTGTAAAATGGGGAGAATAGTTGAATCTGTTTCACTGAGTTCTTCTGGGATTACCTAAGCTAGTATTATAGACATCAAATATATGGGATAGTATTTGCCCTGTTGTAAGTATTGAATAAATATTAGCTGTTATATTATTGGAATCATGAGCCAGTCTTAAAAAACCCCTCTTATGGGGTGCCTGGGTGGCTCAATCGGTTAAGTGTCCAACTCTTGATTTCAGCTCAGGTTTTGATCTCATGAGTCGTGAGTTCAAGCCCTGCGTTGGGCTTGATACTTAAAACGCATACACAGACAATGGAATATTATTCAGCAATAAAAAAGAGTGAAATCTTGCCATTTGCAATGAATTAGATGGAGCTAGAGAGTATTATGATAAGCCAAATAAGTCAGTCAGAGAAAGACAAATACCATATGATTTTACACATATGTGGAATTTAAGAAACAAAATGAACGAGCACAAAGGAAAAAAGAGAGAGAGAGAGAGAAACAAAGCAAGAAACAGACTCTTAACTATAGAGAACAAACTGATGGTTACCAGAGGGGAGGTGGGTGGGGGGAATGGCTGAAATAGGTGATGGGGATTAAGGAGGGCACTTGTCAAGATGAGCACCGGGTGATGTATGGAAGTGTTGAATCACTACACTGTACACCTAAAACTAATATAACACTGTATGTTAACCACCTGGAATTAAAATAAAAACTTTGAAAAAAAAAGAAAACAGTTGAGCTTTGGATTCAACAAGATCTGGCTTGAAATCTGGCTTCACTACTTACTAGCTGTGTAAATTCAGGCATGTGTGTTCATCTCTGAGAGCCTCAGTTTCTCCTTCCCAAAACGGTGAAAGTAATATATATTTTATAGGGAAGCTGGGAAGAATGAATGAATTAGCATAGTAGGCACTCTGGCATATATTAGACATTCAAATAATTTCTGTTACATTAAGTTGAGTCACATGAAACTGCTGACAGTCATGGTTTATAACCTACAAAAATGGCAATTCCACTTGGTTTCACCTAATACTATAGTGACTGAGACAGTAAGTAGACATGAACTGGAAAAACAAGTGAAAGTTCTCAAGAATGCAATGAATTCTACTCCTATCAAAATAGGAAGGCAACTAACATATACTTAAAACACACACACACAAACACACACACACACGCCACATCTTCTTTATCCATTCATCGGTTGATGGACACTTGGGCTGTTTCCATATCTTGGCTTTTGTAGATAATGTAGATAACGCTGCTATAAACACAGGGGTGCATATATCCCTTTGAATTAGTGTTTTTGTATTCTTTGGGTAAATAGTAGTGCAATTGCTGGGATGTAGGGTAGTTTTATTTTTAACTTTTTGAAGACCCTCCACGCTGTTTCCCACAGTGGCTGCACCAGCTTGCACTCCCACCAACAGGGCATGAGGCTTCCTTTTTCTCCACATGCTCAGAAAGCTCATTCATTTTCCCTCCAATTTCTTCTACATAAACAGGCTGAGAAACACCCTCCCCTATCTCTGTGCCCAATAAAGATTAAATTTCATCTTAGTTGATGGTGATTTGGGTTTTGTTCAATACGGTGAGTATATATGGTAGTTCTGTGTTCATGTACATTTTGTGCTTTTGTCTCTTTTGTATTTGGAACATAGCATGTGCAGTATTGGCTGCACTTACGTAGGCTCTTTCACAAAGGTGCTGTAGGGTGAAAATAAGTAACTTAGGGTCTGCCTTCAACCCATTTCTCATGGCCACCATCACGTCCACCATTTGTTGATCATCTGTTCCGTGTAAGGAATATGCTAGATGCTTTAGCGACAGCATCTCAATGTCCCTATATAATTTATATAGAGTAGGGGCTAAAATCCTGTCTAGTATGGAAGGAAACTGAGGCTGAACAGGATTATATGATTTAGCCAAGAGCATAGGACCCTTTAGTCTATCTTGCTTGAGGGGCCAAATGTTGTTTTACTATACCCTATTTCCTCCCATTCTTAGAAAGGGTCTCCTAGAGGGGAAATGAGGACAACCTTTCTATAGAATACTCTGTAGCACACTTGGGTGTGTTATCCCTACTGAATTTTCCCATTTCCTTGCCCATTCCCTTTCCCCCTGCCTGTCCCCCTTTTCTTTTCCGTCTTCCTTTCCTCCCTCTGTTCATTCCTCCTTCCCTCCTTCTGTTTCTCCCACCCACTTTCTCTTTTCTTCCTTCCTTCTTTCCTTCCTTTCTCTAAACCTATCTAATGAAGTTTAAATACCAAGATTAAGAAACTACTTAATGTATTTCCTGAAGAAAATTGGATTCTTGAGATATTCCCATTTGATTTTTTCTTTTCTGGCACTAAAAATTACCTTTAATTTTAATTTGCTTTCAGAGGAATTACCATTTTTTAAAATATGCTATTTTAAAACAAGTTAGATTGAATTCCTATCAGCTTTTTAAAAAGTGACCTTCTCAGTCTTTTAAATAATAAGATTTGGAAGTAATTCCTTAATATCTGAGTTTAAGAGAATGATATGTTTTGAGTTCTAAGGAAAGCCTGTTTGACCTCGCTGCATACTTATTCCTAAACTAGATAACCAGAACCAACTTTCTTACTCAGTCTAGGAACTGTGTTGGTGAAACCTCGTCTGTTTGCAGCTGGAGGTTGCACTTTTATTCCTTTGTTGTTCCATCGTTTCCTTTAGGGTGAGGGAGAATAATTAAGGAGAACATCTTTTCTGAGCAGCTGGAATCAGATTCCAGCTGACTGCAGCACCTGCAGAGATGGCACCTCTGCCTCTGGGTGGCAGGCTGGGATGCCAGCCGTGGAGCCTGCCACAGCGGGCTCCAAGGTGCAGAGATGCGACCGTGCCGCACCACTCCTGCCCTTCTGTGAGCTTCAGATGGCAGCAGTACCAGTGAATGCAAAGTGTCTGTTTTAGACTAATTAGGGGGATGATTTGTGAAGCAGTGGCTATTTATTTAATTAGTCACCAGCACAAAACCATAAAACCCATATTTTAAAAATCCCTGTTAGTTTGCCATGTGGTTAATAGATTGGGGCACATTAAAAAGTGACATGGTGATGTATTAAAAATGTTCCACCTAAGGTTCCTTCAGAAAGGAATGGAAGCTGTCTGCTTTCAGATGCTGAAGTGTTACCTGCCAGGATTTGACCCGTCAGAGGTTTTAATGTTTGTAAAGGCATTTATCTTTTGAATAGCATCTTCAAGGACATCTCCTCTTGGAATATTTCAAAATACAAAAAAAATGTGTAGAATAATTTTTAAAATTATACTTAAAGTGAATTTTGTTAGTTTTTCTTAACAACGAGGAACTATATTTTCCCATTAGATTATACTATGTTTACTAAGCATAACAGTGTTTCTTATAGGGTATTCTTTTCCGTTTTGGGGAAAGGGAGTCATTTAATTTAGTAATAAATGCAGTAGCATTTTTGTTGCAGCAGTCAGAATTGCATTTTGTTCTGCCCTTGTATTATTTTTTATCTAATAGGTACAGGGATAATTGCTATACTTGCTCAGTCTCAGCTCAGGTGAATTGTCATTTTTGGATAGAAAGAATAAAGGTAGAATTGACTTGTTTAAGAGATGACACTGGCATTAAAAATGAGTAGAAATGATTTAGATTGTAACAAATGATAGTGGTTTTTATACACACAAACTTCCAATTGGTTTTCAGTATACATAAATGTGTCTGTGCAAGGCATCCTGCACTTTGAGAGTATTTGAGGCCGAATTTGGTATGTCTGTGATTCACTCTTATTTTTAAAAAATTATTCTGAATGGTCACTGTTTCTAATAAGCAGCCCCCCCCCCCCCCGATTTTAAGATTATGTATGAAAATGTGTTGCTCAGATGGATACTTGTACGGAAATTGTCCAGCTCTTAGGCTTGTGTTTCTCTGCTGTGTTGTATAATTACCTGCTCTGTTAGAAAGGGAGCTCGAATAAAACATGAGCATGTTAATGCAGCCTGGAGCTGATGTGGTGGTGATGATTACAATGCAGATAAAGCATTTCTCATAACTGCCGTTGCCTACTGGAGCCTTTGAAACATCTGGACCTTTAATTGAAAAATAGTGTGGTGCTGTGCAAGGCAGACATGCTAAGTGAAGTCACTAATTTAGAATACAAAAATATAATTGATAAAGTGTTTTATTTACATTGTATTTAAATATTCATACTTTGTTATGCTTTGTATAACAGGGAATTACTGGGTTAAATTCTCATGAACATAGACAGTTTAAATAAGATAAATTAAGTGAAAATGTTAATGGAATTTTACACTGGAACCAGAAAACAGTTTGTTGTAGGAGGGTATGTACTTTTGCATGTGTTGGGGCCTTTTAGGGAAGCAAATAGGTTAAGTCCCTATTCTCTGGGTTTTGTGCTTGAGAATAACTAACCATCAGTTGGTAACATAATTGCATTTCATTCTTGTTATTGCTATCATATCTTGTTATTTAGTTAAAAAAAAATAAAATGTTTCTTGGCATAATGGTAAATGGCTTTAATGGCAACATTATCACCCAATAAACCAAAGCCTTCCCCACCTCTCCGGGGCAGGTTATCAGAGCCTGCCCAGGAGAGCAGAAGAGCTGGTGAAGGGCGTGCAATTAACCTTTGTCCTGCATTCGCAGCAGGGGAACTGACCTAGCAGCCTTCCGAGGAAATCCAATTTAATTTAAAATGAATTTGAAAAGACAAATTAGCCATATCTATTTTAATAAGATAAAATCCCGACTCTCCCTATGTCTGGTTTAGTTAGGACCTCAGAGGAGATTAGACTAAGACTCAGGATGAACACGAGGGAAATAATGCCAGGGGGCTGAGGAGAAACCCAGGAGACCCAGGTACCCGAGTGCCTTGTCATTTTCTGCAAGTGAGCAGGTCTTGGGCCGCCCATTTCCACAGAGAATTGCAACCTGAGATGAGCCTTTGTCTCATCAGACCTTTTGCTTGTGTTGGAGCTTGATGCCACGTTGATGTCATACACTGCTTGCCCGGCTCTCCAAGGACCACATTGTTATTTCCCTCCTTTGTCATCATCAGAGCACATTTGGATACTGCCACCTGGGTAGCCACATTTAGTAATAGATACACCTCACAATTACTGATGAGACTTTTAATCTAGGAGTAAGGATTCTCCGGGGCTCCTCACTTGGTACTTGACCGCTGCTTTTTGAAACCTGGAGCAGAGGTTTCTGCCTTCTCTTTGTGGATCTAGTGTTGCCATGTGTTTTACCTCTGAAACATAGTCAGTGAGGATTTATGGAGCCCCTTCTATGAGCCCAAAGGCAAGGAAATCCAGAATAGTTTCTGCCTTCTGCCTGTATACACAAGAGGTAACTGCTCCTGGAAGCAGGTCCCCTAGTGTCCCTCTGTAGTAGCAGTGGTCTCTGCAGAGCGTCATGTGCATGTGACAGGCAGGGCCGCAGGAGGAGTGGCTCTGACCTTCCGTGTGGGTCTCAGCCAGAAGGCTGTTTCCGATCCACCGTCCAGGACTCCCAGTTCTGAAACAGTGGCTGCAACATGAACCAGTAGTCATTGTGACTTTCCCTAAATAACCCAGGCCTATCCCAGAGTTCTTTGGGACAAAATTCAGCAAGGGGGTAAGGTTTTAGAGTTGAACAGACCTAGGTTAGCGTGATGTTCCCCATTTGCTGAGGGATTTGCAGCAGCCTACTTCATGAATCTCTCGTTCTTCAGCTTTAAAAAGGGAGTGAGCAACCCTCATAGGACTATTGGGCGCATTAAATGAGATAATGTATGAAGGGTACTTGGACCCTGGTAGGTGTCCAACAAATGGCAGGCAGTACTTGTGACCTGCCCTTTGCAGAGAGCACCGTGGTGGCCAGCACAAGGGGCTGCGTTCAGAGGAATGGGGTCTTCATGCCTAGTCCCACCTCCTGCTAAGGCTGTCTGCTCTGTAGCTGGCTAGCTTTCCTTTGTATGGCTAGGCTGATTACCTAATTGGGAGCAGTGTGACTCACAGAGGGCTTTTATTTTTAAAAATACTCAGTGCTAACAGTTTTATCCAGTGGATCCTGTTGTCCTCTTGGTTTTAAAAATAAAGTTTTCTTGGGGCGGGGGGTGCCTGGGTGGCTCAGTCAGTTAAGCATCCAACTCTTGAGTTTGGCTCAGGTCATGGTCTCAGGGTTGTGAGATCGAGCCTCATGTCGGGCTCCACGCTCAGCATGGAGCTTGCCTAAGATTCTCTCTCCCTCCTCTGACCCTCCCCCTGCTCACACTCTCTCTCTCTGTCTCCTTCTCTCTCTCCAAAAGTAAATGAATGAATGAATGAATAAAAATGAAGTTTTCTGTCACCACTTTTCCTTTCATTGTATCTGAGAGACATGTGGGATAAAGGCCCAACAGACTTTTTGGGCTGCTTCTCAATTGTAAATTTTGTATATAGTTAGAAGTGATTCTTTCCCACAGGAAGTGTTGTTCTAGATAAGTAATAATTGGGTCACCTGAGTGGGTCAGTCGTTAAGCGTCTGCCTTCAGCTCAGGTCATGATCCCAGGGTCCTGGGATCGAGCCCCGCATCGGGCTCCCTGCTCTGCGGGAAGCCTGCTTCTCCCTCTCCCACTCCCCCTGCTTGTGTTCCCTCTCTCACTGTCTCTCTCTGTCAAATAAATAAATAAAATCTTAAAAAAAAAAAAGATGTAGATAAATAATAATTTAGCTCTTCTTTTTCTTGCTGCTGTTTGTATTTCAACATGTATTTGCAAACTATTAAAACCAAACTTTCTCAAATGGCTCTTTGCCATTGTATCATTTTCATAATGTCAAAAACATAATATATTTTCTGCTGCAGACAAGCATCTTTCTCTGTCACCAGAGGTATAGGTTCTTTGTGTGGCCTTTTCCTATATAGAATAACACCTATCCCAGTTATTTCACATGTGCATTTTGAGGATGAAAGTGAATGTCGTAATTGGAGAAATGTAAAGCTATTTATTTCCATTTTGCCTGATGTTTTTACATTGTTTGCTAGGAGGTGCATCAGGGATTTGAATTAATTATAATTACTGAAGAGACATATACTGATTGAGCAAATAAAGTAGTAAGCCCATTTGTGGCAAGGCCATCTAATTAAATTCTAACTTTGGATAAGCTAGATGTGCATGAAAGATTAATTTTAAGAGGTTTTTATGACTTACTAAATAATGATTCAGTAAAATTTTTGAATTATATCATTAAGAAATATTGAATCTTAAAGTGATAAAACACTTAGTCATGAACATACTACTGTGTAGAAATTTGTGGGTTTTTAAAAAACTGTTCAGAATTAAGGATACAGAATAAAATTTTTAAGGTGTATATTGACATTTAAAAATTTGTAGTATTTAATCAACTAAAGCCCTACAAGAAATGAATAGGATATATGCACCTGAATTATTTCCTTCAATATTTATACAATTTTATATTCTCAAAATACTTCATTATCTCAGGAATCAAATTGTCCTTGGGGTAGTGGAGGAATGTACCAAATTTTCCATATAATTTAGGAGAATGATAATAGCTGTACTGTGACCTTTTCTAGAGATACATCATCTAGTAATGGAGCCAAGTATACATTCTCCATTGAGTTTTAATTTTAAAAGTTGATATTAAATCTTTAAAAGACTCATTATATTATGGTAATTGATAGAGTTTAAAACATGTAACTCTTCTTTATGGTTTTAAAAAACCTATTTTTACTTTTAAAGCATATTGATTTTATTATATAAATGATTTAATAATGAAGAGGTCCCTATACTTACCCTAGGTGATGGGGCTTAGTTCATGCAAATTACTTTTCCCTGATATTATCATCATTATAGAAGCCATTGTTTGTATAATTAAATGCAAAGTGCTGTGTAACATTAATGATCTAAAGAATCCCACAATGGCTATGAAAATTCAAAGTGGACACTTTACATTTCATTATGCTTTAAGATGGCTGGATTGTACTTGTGTGAGAGCACCTTCTGGTATGTGCTGTAACCATCCCCAGGCTAGATGAGAAGAGGGTGCAATGGCTTTTCTCTCTTAATGGCTGAGATAGAGACCTTTCCCTATTGCCTCTGCTTCTCAATTTTATGTTTATTTGAAGGAACGATTTATCTAAAGATCTGCCTGGGTCTGATTAACAACTTGGGTAACAATAATGAGGAATAACTGACATCTGTATAACAGTTTGCAGTTCACATGCTTTATTTTTACTTTATACACCCTACCATTCTCATTTCTGTTTTTTATGGCTAAGGAAATTGACTTTCAGAGAGGTTATGGGCTTGCCCAAGGTTGCACAGCTCAAGGCTGGCAGGGCCATGGTCCAGACCAGTTCTGTAGACTCTGCAAAGAGTTACTGAGCAGATATAACCCACAATGGTAAAAACCGACAGTATCAGGAACTGCTTTCTGAATTTGAGACTTTGGTTGTTATTCCTGATGCAGTTTATGGGTAGGTTTTCATTTTTTTTTTTTTAAAGATTTTATTTATTTATCTGAGACAGAGAGAATGAGAGACAGAGAGCATGAGAGGGAAGAGGGTCAGAGGGAGAAGCAGACTCCCCGCCGAGCAGGGAGCCCGATGCGGGACTCGATCCAGGGACTCCAGGATCATGACCTGAGCCGAAGGCAGTCGCTTAACCAACTGAGCCACCCAGGCGCCCTCATTTTTTACCTTCGTCCTCCCCCCTCCCCATTTTGTAAAATTTCTTACCTGTATTTGAACAAGTTGATATCTTGAAACAAAAGAATTATTCAAGGCTATTACTCAAATTTCACTTGATAACAGTTAGATTGTTTAAACCAAGAGCTGTAGGCATTTTTTTTTTTTCAAAAGTGGAAGAAGACTCTGTCAGACAGTGCATCAAAATTTGGAGGATTTATTTTTAATAGAGAAAACCTTTCCTGAGAGCAACAACCCCCTTTCCTGTTTTGGGTCCAGGACTATAGATTTACATTTGCCATAGATGCCGTCGAAAGAAAAATTATGAAAATCACTAGCCTAAGAAAAACCAATGGAAGTGATATTTTCTATGCTGTGTTATAGTTATAGTCTGGCTCATTCCATGGTACTTAGTAACAAAGTTATTTTGTTTGAGGCTCTCAGATATATGAATGGTGTCTGTGGAAGTGGAGGTAGATTAGTTTCAGTGTCCTGAGGGCTAGAACTAAGATCAGTGGGACAAATTAACTCAGTAGACGGAAACATGTTTCAGCCATCAAAACTGTTTGCCTAGAGACTGAAGCAAAGGGTCGCTTCTGAAGGTGGCAGGACTTCATCAGTAAAGGTATTCAGGAGAGGCTGTAGGACAGCCATTTGGTGACAATGTTTTAGAGGGGACAAGTCTTAAAATTCCTTGCCATTTTAAAAGTCTATGAGCAGCAATAAAGTGTTTGTTTTTTAAGTCTGTGAATGTAAAAGCAGAGGGGGGAAGGAAACCTAATAAACAGCCAACATTTCTTGAGCATTCAGTATGGGCTAGACACAGTGGTAAGTGCTTTTAATATGCATAGTATATCATTGAATCCTTTCAACAACTCCATGAGGAGGTACTTTTATAATCTATTTCCGTGTGGAAATAGTGACTCAGAGAGGTTAAATAAAATTGTCCAAGGACACAATAAATGGCATTGCTGAGAATTGAACCCAGGTCTTTCTGACTACACAACTTAATGCTTTTAACCACCACACTGCACTGCTTTACTAGCTCCTATTAATATAATAAGGATCCTGGAAGTACCCACATCAAAACTTGACCTTGTTAAAGAAAGAGTGACAGTTGACGTTCCTAATAATAAAAGCTTAATGGAACCAAGGTTGGTGATTCAGAGGAAATTAATGAGATTTTGTCAATTTTATTTTAAACTTAACTTGTCAGAAAATACAGTGTCCAGTGATAAACTGTAGAAATGTTTTTGACAAATTAACTTGACTACAGGTGCCAGATCAGGGAAATGTTAATTTAATAGCCTTTAAATGTTCCAGATTTATTGAGGGTTAAGATAGCACTACAAAGCCAAGCCCCTAGCTCTGAATGGATTTGTCATAGAATTTTATACAAAATCTACTCATAAGTTCAATGCTACCATTTTGAATGTGAAAAAGTGAGTTCTTTCTCTGAGCCCATAAAACCATCATTTTATTGGTAGTAAAATGCTACCGTCTGGTGTTTAGGTTCGTTTTTTCCCCCCCTCCCCATGTAGACCTTCTTTATTTCTCATAGCCAGTTAAACCTGGCTTAGACTATAGGCCAGATTTTGTTCAAAATCATTACTCTGAACAAACAAAGTCCCTTAATCATCATCAGAGTAATGATGATTTCAGACCTCTGTACGAAGTGTGGATACCATATTTTTAAAGACTAGACTATAGCTCTACACTGGGCATGGAGCCTACTTAAAAAATAATAATGATAAAATAATAAAATAAAGACTAGGCCATAAATTGGTAGAATATAGCATCCTTTGATCCTTGCTGAGGGAGTTAGGGAGGAAGATACTGGTGAAATGGGACTTCAGCCATTCCTTTAAGAGAGTTTTAACTTTTGAAGGCTACAAATAACCCTTTTATCAATTTGCATCATTACGTTGTCTGCATACACTGATATATTTATTTCTGCATTAAAATTGCATATAATGATCTGCTTGTGCAGTTGTGACTAATGGAATAATGTTGCCTGCTTTTTGTCTCTTTAATTGCAGAAGCCAAGCTGTCTATCCTTTCTGTTTCTTTCCCTTGATAGAGAAATTGAACACTTAGCAACAGTTTTGAGATCTGATACTCAATTTATTATTGACAAGCCTTGATGTTAAGTAGTGCTGCTGACTGAACCTTCTGTTCTTGAGACTTAATTCAGCTAACTCACTTTTTTTTTAAGATTTTAATTATTTATTTATATATTTATTTATTGAGAGAGAGCAGGAGCAGCAGGGAGGGGCAGAGGGAGAGGAAGAATCTCAAGCAGACTCCACACTGAGCACAGAGCCCGACACTGGGGCTTGATCTCACGACCCTGAGATCATGACCTGAGTCAAAATCTAGAGTCAGACGCTCGACTGACTGAGCCACCCAGGTGCCCCCAGCTAATTCACTTTATATGGATGTTTCTTAATTCAAGATTATTTTGAACTGGATACTGTCTGTTGTTCTTGCTTTCCCTATTTTGGAAACTATCAGGTGCATAATTTTTAAAAAATTTTTTATTGTTAAGTTAATCACCATACATTACATCATTAGTTTTAGATGTAGTGTTCCATGATTCATTGTGCATAACACCCAGTGCTCCATGCAGAACGTGCCCTCTTTAATACCCATCACCAGGCTAACCCATCCTCCCACCCCCCTCCCCTCTAGAACCCTCAGTTTGTTTTTCAGAGTCCATTGTCTCTCATGGTTCGTCTCCCCCTCCAATTTCCCCCCCTTCATTCTTCCCTTCCTGCTATCTTCTTTTTTTTTCTTAACGTATATTGCATTATTTGTTTCAGAGGTAGAAATCTGTGATTCAACAGTCTTGCACAATTCACAGCGCTTACCAGAGCACATACCCTCCCCAGTGTCTATCACCCAGTCACCCCATCCCTCCCACCCCACCCCCCACTCTAGCAACCCTCAGTTGGTTTCCTGAGATTAAGAATTCCTCATATCAGTGAGGTCATATGATACATGTCTTTCTCTGTTTGACTTACTTCGCTCAGTATAATACCCTCCAGTTCCATCCACGTCATTGCAAATGGCAAGATCTCATTCCTTTTGATGGCTGCATAATATTCCATTGTATATATATACCACATCTTCTTTATCCATTCATCTGCCGATGGACATCTTGGCTCTTTCCACAGTTTGGCTCTTGTGGACATTGCTGCTATAAACATCGGGGTGCATGTACCCCTTCAGATCCCTACTTTTGTATCTTTGGGGTAAATACCCAGTAGTGCAACTGCTGGATTGTATGGTAGCTCTACTTTCAACTTTTTGAGGAACCTCCATACTGTGTTCCAGAGTGGCTGCACCAGCTTGCATTCCCACCAACAGTGTAGGAGGGTTCCCCTTTCTTCGCATCCCCGCCAACATCTGTTGTTTCCTGACTTGTAAATTTTAGCCATTCTGACTGGCGTGAGGTGGTATCTCATTGAGGTTTTGATTTGGATTTCCCTGATGCCAAGTGATGTTGAGCACTTTTTCATGTATCTGTTGGCCATTTGGATGTCTTCTTTGGAAAAATGTCTGTTCATCTGCCCATTTCTTGATTGGATCCTTTGTTCTTTGGGTGTTGAGTTTGATAAGTTCTTTATTGATTTTGGATACTAGCCCTTTATCTGATATGTCATTTGCAAATATCTTCTCCCATTCTGTCGGTTGTCTTTTGGTTTTGTTGACTGTTTGTTTTGCAAAAGCTTTTTGTCTTGATGAAGTCCCAATAGTTCATTTTTGCCCTTGCTTCCCTTGCCTTTGGCGATGTTTCTAGGAAGAAGTTGCTGCGGCTGAGGTTGAAGAGGTTGCTGCCTGTGTTCTCCTTTAGGATTTTGATGGACTTCTGTCTCACATTTAGGTCTTTCAACCATTTTGAGTCTATTTTTGTGTGTGGTGTAAGGAAATGGTCCAGTTTCATTCTTCTGCATGTGGCTGTCCAATTTTCCCAACACCATTTGTTGAAGAGACTTTTTTTCATTAGACATTCTTTATCAGGTGCATAATTTTGAAATTAATTTTATGATAGGCAGCAAATTGTATGCTATTTCAATTAATGAGATCAGATGGGAAAAACCTGGTTATAGATATAATGTTTTAATTCATCATCATGTTCAAATTCTATATATTTCAATTCTGTATCAATTCACATTCTATATACTGAAGTAATTTAAATTTTTAAGCTTTTACATTTTATGAACTACTTATTAATTGGATGATCTGTGGTTCATAATATTGCTGTTTCATGATTGCCATAAAGATGGTTTTCAAACACTGATCAGTGTGTATCACAAGCCCCAAAACATTCATACTCTTTGACCCAGTGATCTACTCGAGGAATATGTGCACAAACATTTATATAAGAGAATGTTTATGGGAATGTTATTTATAGTAGTGAAATATTAGAAGCAATGTCCATATTTAACAGTGGGGGAATGGGTTGATAGTACCTCTGTATGCTATAATGTGCAGGTATTTAAACTCATGTGTTGAAAGAATACTAATCATTTATTCCATCAGTATGTATGAGTAACTACTATATGTCAGGCTTGTTACTAGGTGCTGAGTATGTTTTAGAGAAGAAAGGGGACTCCTAAAGAACAGGATCTGGGAAGTAGAAGAGGTATAGCCAGTTTACCTGGGGCAGGAGAGAAGTGGTAGGTCTTTAGGTCTGGTGGGTCCATTATGAAAGATACTCTGAGGAGTCCTTCGATAAGCTAATTAAGCTAATGCCATACCCCTACTACATTCTACACCCTAGGAGAATGTAAAATGAGTGAGGCACAGTTTTTCCCTTTGCATAACTCACACTTGCATGAGAAGGTGGGAAGGAGGTGGTGAGGGTAGGTAGAGAAAAACTAAAACCATAAGGCTGTGCAAGTTAAACTTCTAGGGAGCAAAGCAGAGGGAATTTGGACTTCTACCTTCTTGGAAGAGAGACATTTGAAATTGACAGAAGAAGGGGTACATTTCTTGCTCAGTGACTATGTGCCAGGCATTTTATATACATCTTATTTGCTTTTCCAAGTAAGGAATTAGAGGTTCTGAGAGGTGTAGTTACTTGCCTGATATCTAAAGTTTAGAGGCTAAGGAAGTGGCAGAGGTAGGATTCAAACCTGGATCTGGCTGACCCCAAGTCTTGTGCTCTTAACTACTATTCAGTCTGCTCTAGCAATGATACACTGGGACCAGAATGGGATGGGTGCTAAATGCCCTGCTAAGAAACAGGCACGCTGACACTGGGGAGAGATATTATATACTTCTTTCTGAGTTGGTGACTGGCCTGGGCCAGTGATTTGAGTCAAACCACATTGATCGATGGAGGGAGATAACAGTTTGGAGGAGAGATTTGAGAGACCGGGAGATAGTTGGGAGACTGCTGCATGCAGTGGTCTCATTGAGGCCTGATGAAGCTTGAACTAGGGCCGTGCTGCTGAGGATGGGAGGGAGAAGGATTTGAGAGACATTTCAGAGGCAGTTGGAGGCTGATGAGACAGAGGAGTTAAGTAAGGTCCCTGGCCTGAGTGACAGGGTGGGTGAGGAAAGCCCTAACTGAGATGGAACATGGAATAAGAGACAAGCTGATGAAGAAAATCGACCTTGGACATGTTGAGCTTGAGACTCTGGCCCGCATTTGCAGAGCCATCAAGTCATGCAGAGGCCATGGGACGTGAACTCTGGAGTCTGGTTGGTCTTCTTGAATTGCATTTGTGTCGAGGAATCGTTTTGCTACAGGGAGTACTTTTCTTTTTGTTCTGAAACCTGGATTGGGGACATTCCTTGATTTAGAGGCTGCTCTGGAGAGTGTTCAGCTCCAAATCTGTCAGCTCATTGTAGGTTTCTTACTTTTTATTATTATTATTTTTTAAAGATTTTATTTATTTATTTGACAGAGAGAGACACAGTGAGAGAGGGAACACAAACAGGGGGAGTGGGAGAGGGAGAAGCAGGCTTCCCGCAGAGCAGGGAGCCCGATACGGGGCTCGATCCCAGGATCCTGGGATCACGACCTGAGCTGAAGGCAGGCACTTAACAACTGAGCCATCCAGGTGCCCCTTATTATTTTTTTTAAATAAAAATTATTTAGCCTGCCATAGGAAGGTGTCTGAGTTACATTTTCAACTTATTTTTTCCAACATCCTGCCACAGCACCTGGCACATAGTGTGTTCTTAATAAATTTTGCCAGATGACTTAACATAGGCTACATTTTCAAAACTGATCCTCTCTTTCTCTTACCTAAAACTCTTAAGCCCTGTGTGGTGGTTCTTTCTATATCCTTTTTTGTTTATAATTGTAACACTTACTATTTTGTTTCTGATTGTAAAAGTAATATATGCTCATCATAGAAAATGCAAAAAAATATAAAGTAGAAAATTAAAATCACTCAATCCCATGTCTCAGAGACAACTCCTGTTCATTTTTTGTGTATTGGTATGGTATCTTTTCCTTAGGTTAATGATTCTGTTGAATGGAAGCGTATTTTTTTTTTTAATCTAGGCCTTTGCCAACCCCTTTTAGTCTGAGTTGCTTCTGAGCTCTCATGACAGCCTATACTTTCCCCCTCTTAAAGCTTTTATCACATAGTACAATGTAGACCCTTCAGCAGACTGTGAGTTTGATGAGGGTCTATCTGTATTGAATCTCACTTGATTTTGTCTTCACAGTCCAGCATGGTGTTTCAGTGGGTGTTCATTGCATGCATGAGTGGCTGAGAAAGATGGTGCTAACCCATTTTTCCCTATTTCTGTGTTGACCACTTTTTTGTGCTCTAATTATGCCTCTGTTTCTCCAATTCCATATTGTGGAACACATAAATTGCCATGCAGTAAAACTGTATGATACGATCTTTGTTTATTGCTAGTTGCTTTTTAATAGATGTTAGGTCTTTGGAATATTGCTCGCCTTGATGTGTGTTGAATACTTTTAATCCTTTGGTCACCTTTTTTTTCTATAAGTTAATTACTTTCTATTATGTTGATGGATTGTTTTATGTTTTAGATGGTTCCCTCTAAATATTGCAGCACAGGGACTATTAGGTAGAGCTAACTGCCTTGAGTTTTTTCAGAAGAGGTTCCTTATTAAAAAATACATGATTTCAGGGTTTGTCCAAGGCACTTTTTCCCATCATCAGTGCCTCAAGATGGAATTAGAAGATAAAAAAGATAAAGTGCTTCATTCATTTAATAAGTATCTGCCATATTTATTCTCATAGTTTTCCCCACGCTTGCTATTTCCCCACACTTGCTATTCCAATAAAGAGGATAAAGGAATTCATAGGAGCACCATGTAACTATCTGCCCTGTAGTCAGCTGACAATGGCAAAGTTCTCTAGAGTCTTGGTCCCCTAATACTTCTCCTTGGTCAACTCTTCAGAATTCACTCCTTTTGTAGGAGACTGCTTTAAGCAGTGCTTTTGATGTGTTTAACAAGGTCAGGGTGGAAGGGAGGGATTCAGGTCTTGGAGAGTAGAGATTGATTACATTTAAAAGAACTTTAGAGAAAGAAGTCATTAGTGTTTAAAGTAGGGGCTTTGGAGTCAGACATGAGTTTGAGCTCTGCTCTTCCACTTTGGTTGTGGGAGCTTGAGCAGATGACTATAGCCTTATAAGCCTTAGTTTTCTAATCTATAATATTAGGGTAATGATAGAATTCTGCCTCATCTAGTGATTGTGAGAATTAAATGAGGTAATTTACACAAACATTTACCAGAGCTTATTATTAAATGCTGGCTCTTGTTATAATAAATATTATTATTAGGGTTCCTTACAGCATCCATCTTTGTCCTCATGTGACTGTGTAATTGGCCTGAGAAATGAGTCTGATTTGAAAACTTAGGCTCTTTCTGGCACATTGCTCTGCATTTCTAAGGCACTTTACAGTTTGTGAAACACATTAACATTTCTCATTGTGATTCCTATAGCCCCTCAGCTCCAGTTCTTCAGAAGGAAAGGGAAGAATAAACCAGATTGGGCTGGGTCTGAAAAGGAGGTTGAGAAGAGAGTGGTAAGAGGGCAATAAACCCATTTCAGAAAGCTTGTTTTAATTTTAACCCTTTGACTGCCTGACAAGGTCAAAACACTTGCTATTTAGAGACAGCTAGCTATTGGAATTACTATTTCCCAGCTGAAAAACATGCATGGGTGTGTATGCGTGTATCTGTGTGCATGCATGAGTGAGTGAGAGAGAGAGAGCATTATTATAAGAGAATTCTTTTTAATTATTTGTTTTATGGCAGGCAAGACTAAAAAAAAAGTCAGTGAATCTAATACTAGATTCTGGGTCATATGAGAAGTGAAATTTCTCTAAAGTTTAAAAACTGATTCTATGTATTTCCTTACCCTAGTTCTGATCTTTTTTCTTTTTTCTTTTTTTTTTTTTTTAATCCTAGAGTTAGAGTGTTAAAGATGGAACCACTTTGCTTAAGTACCTCCATCTCCATCCACTACCAGGAAACAGACCCATAGAGGAAGATGGATGGGTGGGGGAAACTAACATTTATTGAGTTATTGCCATGTTGTCCTGGTAGGCATTTTGAGTCATCCATGCATTCATTCTGTAGTTCAACAGATTTTTTTGGAGAGTTGTCTGTGCACCAGGCACAGTGTTAGCCATTGTGTATAGAGAAGTAAACAAAGCAGGCAGTATTATGGCTGCTCTCTTGGAAGGTCAGAGGCCGGTGAGGAAGGTATTCGCTGAAGGTGTACATAAGTAAATACATAATATCAAACTGTTAAGTGCTATGAAGGAAATGAACAGGCTATGTGTAAGAGAGTACGGAAGGGGCTTCTTTCTACAGGATTATCAGTGAAGGCCTCTCTGAGGAGGTGTCATATAGAGCTGAGCCTTCAATAATAACAACAATATTAATAATTAATAATAATCCTCACAAGAGTTCTCTGATAGGTAGGTCCTATTATTATCATTTTACATATGAGGCAATGGAAGAACAGAGAGATTAAGTAACCTGCCCAGAGCCATACTTTAGAGGATGCAAAGATCATAAGAAAGAGCCTTCTAGATGTAGTGAATAGCACTTGCTCTGTTCTTGAAAGTGGGAAAAACAGGTACACACACACACACATTCAGGGCACTTCTAGAAGGCCAGCGTAGCTGAGCTATGATAAGCAGGCCGGGGAGCAGCAGTAAATGATGTTGGAGAGTTAGGCAGGGGTCAGATCATGCAGTGCTTTGTTGGACACTGCAGGAAATTTGGATTTTATTCAAAGTATCATGGGAACCACTCATTGAAGGAATTTAAGCAGAGGTGTAATATCAAATTTGAGTTAAAAAAATCTAGCTTGTGTTTCAAGAACAAATTGAAGTAGGCAAGAGTATATAGGAGGTCAGGAATCTATTAGAACAGTCCAGGTGAAACTTCATGGTATTTTGGTGGCAGTGGAGATGCAGAGAAGTGGGATGGTTTTGAAATACATATTTTTCAATTTTTAAAATTGAGTTAAAACTCATATTACATAGAATTTACTGTTTTAATGATCTTAAAGTGTATAATTTTGTGGTTTTCAGTATATTCAAAATGTTATACAGCTATCACCACTATCTAACTCCAGAACAATTCCATCAGCCCAAAAAGAAACTTCATACTTCTCAATTCCCTGTACTCCCTCCCCATATCCTGGCAACCAGTAGTCTTTTTATTTCTATAGATTTGCCTATTCTGGACATTTCATATAACTGGGTTCACATTTATGAAATGGCTTCCTTCTTTTATGCCTGGCTTCCTTCTCTTAGCATAATGTTTTCAAGCTTCATCCATGTTGTAGCATGTCAGTAGTTCATTCCTTTTTATGGCTGAGTTATACTCCATTGTATGCATTTTGCCTATCAGTTGATGGACATCTGGATTGTTTCCATTCTTTGGTCATTATGAATAATGCTGCTGTGCACACTTATGTACACATTTTCAGTTCCCTTTGAGTACACCTAGGAATGGAATTGCTGAGTCATATGGTAACTATATGTTTAAGTTTTGAGAAACTGACAAACTATTTTTCCATAATGGTTGCATCATTTTACATCTTCACCAACAATGTATGAGGGTTCTAACATCTCCATATCCTTGCTAATCTCTCTTATTTCTTCTATTAAAAAAAATCATTACCATCCTAGTGAGTGTGAAGTGGTATCTCATTATGATTTGGATTTGCATTTCCTTAATGAATAATGATGTTGAACATTTTTTCATGTGTTTATTGGCCATTTGTGTATTTTCTTTGGAGAAATACCTATTCAAGTTCTTTGCCCTTTTAAAGATTGGAGGGGTTGCCTGGGTGCTTAGTGGGTTAAGTGCCTGACTCTTCATTTTGGCTCAGGTCATGATCTCAGGGTCATGAGACTGAGCCCCTCATCAGTCTCCACACTCTGCAGGGTGTCTGTTTGGGATTCTCTCTCTCCCTCTCCCTTTGCCCCTCCCCCTGCTGTCTCTCTCTCTCTCTCAAATAAATAAATCTTTAAAGATTGGATTGTTTGTCTTTTTGTTGAGTCATAAGAATTACTCTGGGTACTAAATTTTTGTCAGATATATGATTGGCAAATATTTTCTCCCATTCTTTGGATTGTCTTTTCTCTTTCTTGATAGTGTTCTTTGAGGCACAAAAGTTTTCAATTTTTATAAAGTCCAGTTTATTTCATTTGTTGCTTCTTTTAGTGTCATGTTAAAGAAATCATTGCCTAATCAAAGGTCATGAAGAAGTTACACCTATATTTCCTTCTAAAAGTTTTAGCCTTAAACTTAGGTCTTTGATCCATTTTTTTAAAAAGATTTTATTTATTTATTTGTCAGAGAAGAGAGAGAGAGAGAGCACAAGCAGGGGGAGTAGCAGGCGGAGGGAGAAGTAGGCTCCCTGCCGAGCAAGGAGCCCCATGTGGGAATTGATCCCCGAACCCTGGGATCATGACCCGAGCCAAAGGCAGGAGCTTAACTGACTGAGCCACCCAGGCATCCCAGTGTATTTTGAGTTAATATTTGTATATGATGTGAGGTAAGGGTCTAAATTCATTCTTTTGTGTGTGGCTATCCAGTTGTCCCATTTGCTGAAAAGACTATTTTTTCTCTGTTGAAATATATTTTTGCAGTAGACACTAGAACTTACTAAGGGAGTAGGTAGAAGGCAGGAGGAAGAAAGAAGAATCAAGATTACTGATTTAAGCAGCTGGGTTTGTGGTGGTAGCATTTACTGAAATGAGGGAGAGTGTTATTTGGGGTGGGATGGAGTGAGGAATAGTGAAAAGTTCAGATTTGAACTTGAGTTTAACTTGTCTGTGACACCTTTCTGCCTATTGTATAGACAGTTTGATGTATGAATTTGGAATTCCAGGGAGAAGTTTGAGATGGAGATAAGATTTGGGTGTCAACAGGATGTAGATTATACTATAGCTTTGGGGCTGTGAGATCACCTAGGGCGAAATATATAGAATGACAAAAGAGAGCCCGATCTAGAGGCCAAGGAATGCTAACAAACAGAGACTGTAGAGGTGAAGAAATCTGCAAAGGAGACTGAGAATGAGAGACCAGAGAGGATTGAAAAAAACCAAGAGTGTGTATCATGGAAGCCAAGAGAGGAAGAGGTTGATAATGTAGGAGAAGGGTAAAGTAAGTGAAGGACTAAAGTCCTTGTGAAAGTAAGAGCCAAAGGGACACAGAACATAAGTAGAGAGATTAACCTTTAATGAGATGAGTGACACTCCAGTGTAGGGGGTGTATGTGGTTAAATCCAGGTAAGTTTGTGAATTTAATTATGGGAGGATAAGAGAATTGCTTTCTGAAAGGTCTTCTTAATGAAGGATAAGAATATCTCTCATCTTTTGGCAGTATATGAGCAAAGGATAGGAGCTGAGGTCAAGGCGGGCTCATGAGGAGTTTGAGGAGAGAAGCAAAAGTATGCAGTGGTGGTCTTGCATAAGGTGCGGATTAGGTCAGGAGATGTAATAGGCATGCTATACAGTGTTGAGTGTTTGAGGTTTATCATCATGAGTTTAAAGTCAAAACAATCTGCAGTTACGTGATTTTTCTCCAGCAGTGTTTAGTTGGGGAGTACAGAGGGTTGGGTTCATCCAATATTGACATTCTGCCAGTTGAGTCCCATGGAGGAAGAGAGACTTAAAACTGTATTTACAAAGGAATGGTTACAATGGTTGATCATGTAATCTGGAGGGTGGTGTTGGGAAATAAGGGTGACATCATTTGTAGTGGTGGGTCAGTAAGTTGTGGGTTCAAGAATTTGGGGGACTACTTGAACAAATGAGATGAAAGTATATAAAGTATAGTCAGTGAATAGATGTTCTAATTTGAGATTTCAGAGTTGGTACAGATCCCTGGTGTACCCACTGCAGTAAGTGATTGAAGGTGGAATGGATGAAAAGACATGGGATGACATGATCTAGGGATTGACACCCTTGGGTATTATATGGATTTTCCTTTAGATGGAATTGCCAAGAATAATGATAGGTGCTGGGGTGGAAAGAAGACTCCTCACTGAGGGAGAAGCATGACTGGAAGATTGGTGGATAACAGAAACAAAAAAGTAGGGGCAGAGGATAGTATAGTTGGAGGGCTTGGGTCTCAAAGGAACAGGAATTTTTGCAAGAAAGGAGAAATAATGGTTCAGAAGTAGTGGGGACTTCCTGAATAAACTATTCAGCCTCCTGGCCTTGAGGACTTGGGGTTTAAAAAAGAAAAATGCGGAACAGTCTTCTGGATAGCAGAGGAAGCAGTATCTTCAATGACCAGCATGTTTCAGTTAAGACAGAGAGGCAGAAGGAGTTTTGGTTTTTTTTTTTTTTTTTAAAAAAAGAAGTGATTTATGGAAGTTGGCTGATTAGTGCAGGAATTTCAGAGGGGAGTGCAAGTTTCAGGAGGGAGAAGGGTTAAGTGTGTGGGAGGGATTGAGGATTTATAGAGCAGTGTGGGTATTGTAGTTAGTACAGTAATGGAAGACCAGGGACCCTTGAGCTTCAGTGTAGATGACTGAAATAAACAGGTGTACTGCATAAGGGAATTAGCCCCCTAGGCTCTGAGAAGGCAAGCCCTTGGTTCCAGGGCTGCGGGCCTGAATGCTTCCTCACGAGGTATGGCAGCTTCCCATGCAGCTTATCCCAAAGTCTCAAGGAGTGATGTGGCAATTTTTAGGGAGAGCAGCTGATGTCAGGGTCTAATGGTGACTTGTCCAAGGCCACACCGAATATGTAGCAAAGCACATCTCCTGACACCAAACATCAGGTGAGCAGTCACCACTCTTAATTTGTTTATCTTGGTTGTAGTGCTCATTTACTTTACTGCGGGCAGAGCTGGATCTATTAGACCATTAGAAAATGAAAATTAAAGGGAAAAAAACCCTTAAAACTAGACAGTTTGGGGGCCATTTCAGGCATTTAAGGAGGTCTGTGCCAAAAGGATGAGAAATAGCTGGTGAGCAGTCATTGTGGCCCAAGTGGGGTCTGCATGACCATGACTGTATGCTTTACTCTCATGCATGTGTTCTGTCCACAGGGTCATGTAGGCACAACAGCAACCAAGAAGATCGACGTCTACCTCCCCCTGCATTCGAGCCAGGACAGACTGCTGCCAATGACCGTGGTGACAATGGCCAGCGCCAGGGTGCAGGACCTGATCGGACTCATCTGCTGGCAATACACAAGTGAAGGACGGGAGCCGAAGCTCAAGTAATCCTTCCTCTTTTTGGCTGCTCTAGTTTCTGGCTGTCTTCTGGCCACCCCGGCTGTCGGTCTTTCTGGGCATTAGTCTGGGAACCAGACGTCCACGTGGATCCGGGTCAGGTTGCTCACCAGATCTTGGGCCCGTGTGTCTCAGGCTTGTCTCAGAGTATCTGCTTACAGAGTAGACTGATAAGTTTGTGAATCCAGACATGAGGAAATATATTTTAGCAGTTTTCAAATCCTTTTATGAAAAAAATGCTTGCTGGTAAGAGTGGCATGGGAGGCCATAGGAGGGAACTAATATTTGTTGAACACCTACCATGAGTTGGGCACTAATGCTGACCTCTATGTACCAAATTTCTCGTTTAATTCTCCTGGCTCTCTGTGAGGTAATAAGCGTCATGATCCTTATTCTGCAGAGGAGGAAATTCAGAATCAGAGAATTGATATTTGCTAAAGGTCACACCAATGGGAGATGGCAGAATCAAGATTTGACTCCTGGTTTTTGCATTATTTCCTTTTGGTCTGAATTACAGTTTTCTTTATTATTAGTCAGTGGCACAGCTTTTTTTCTCATTCTCTAAGCTCTGTTCATGATTAAATAATTATATTAAAAATGTAGCACTTGAAAGTAGACTCTCTGCCTGTATATCATAACCCGAACATTAAAGTGCTTTGCCACGTTGGTTCTCTCATACTTAAATGTCTTATCTGATAGCCATCCTCTTCTAGTTTTCTGTGCTCTCTTGAGCAATATGGTTTGAGATACAGCAAAATGTAGTGGATGCCTTCATTTTGGAATGGATTCTCATGGAGACTTTTCCTTCTCTTAGAATGGTCCAGTCTGTGGTCAGTTGTTTTGCTGTTTTTTCTTCTTGAGGTGTATTAAATTTGTACTTAAAATTATTCTTTGGGGGCACCTGGGTGGCTCAGTCAGTTAAGTGTCCAACTCTGGATTTTGGCTCAGGTCATGATCACAGGGTCGTG
Source organism: Mirounga angustirostris (assembly GCF_029215605.1). Classification (NCBI taxonomy): domain Eukaryota; kingdom Metazoa; phylum Chordata; class Mammalia; order Carnivora; family Phocidae; genus Mirounga; species Mirounga angustirostris. The sequence goes on along the minus strand of NW_026991723.1, from coordinate 84,313,173 downwards.
AGATTGAGCCCAACGTCAGGCTCTGGGCTCAGTGTGGAGTCTGCTTGAGATTCTGTCTCTCCCTCACCCTCCGCCCCTTCCCCTGCTCACCCATGCTCTCCTTCTCTCTCTCTCTATTTCTAAACTAAATAAAATCTTTTAAAAAATAAAGTTATTCTTTCAAGTTCTTATTGACATTGCCCTCCAGTTTGCCTGAATAAATTGTGAATATAAAGATAAAATTTACTGCTCCTGTGGCAGTAGAAACCTTTTCAGCCAAGCCTTTTCAACCACTTAGGCTCAGAGAAGGGTTGAGTCAGCAGCTCTGCCCAAGGCTGAGCTATAGTGTTATCCTTATCTTTCCAGCATGAAGTAGAAGCAAGAAAAAAGAAGCCAAAGTGCTAGGGAATTTATACATGTCTGAGTTAACTAAGATATTGCTTAGTGCAAGCACTGAGACCAAGAGACCTACAGGACTGCCCAAGGTTACGCAGCTAGTAATGAGCAGAGTCAGGAGTCGAATTGTGACATAATGTTACAGATGAGGAAACTAAAGCTTAGAGAGGCTAAGTAACCTTCCTAACTCACACAGTAAGTGGTAGAACTGGCATTAAAACCTGGGGATCTCTGGCTTCAGAGCCATAGCTCTTCTCTATTACATTATACTCCCTACTCTATTATTGTGGGTGATATTAAAATATTCACAGAATCCATACTTACTGGAGGCACAGTGCTACATCTTGTCATACAGAAATGAAAAAGGCAGTTCATGCCATCAGGGAGCTTACTGTTCAAGGTAAATAGGCAATAGTAGTACAATACAATAGCATGTAAAATCAGGTTCTGTGAGAACATCTGACCCCATAGTTGGGGGTGAGAGTGGAGTCATGAAGAGCGGCCTTGACTAAGTGACATCTAAACTGAAACTTGAAGGAGTAGGGAAGAGTGATGCAGAGAGGTTGAGAGGAGGGTGTTCTAAAACAGAGGGCACAGCATGGACTTGTGTTAGGATGGTCCTTCAAATTCAGGCTTTAAATTCTGCATTGTGTTCCAAATATATAGCAGTGATAAATGAAATATGTTATTGACATACTTGTACCTTAATAACAAGATAAACATCCTTGTAGACTAAAAACAGAATCAAGTATGGAAACAGGCAGCGTGTGCAGGGAGTCAACTCTTTTAGGGTGGTATTTCCCAGAGAACATGTTGTGAATAAGTTTATTGGGGTGTGGAAATATTGATTATTATCAGGCTTCAGGGTAGCTAGGCAGGGCCTGGAGTGGTCAGAACCCCCAGCTATCGTTTCTGGGTGGGGAAGTGTACCCACATGTGGTACACATACTGTTCTTTTCTTTTTTTTAAGATTTTATTTATTTGTCAGAGAGAAAGAGGGAGAGCACAAGCAGGTGAAGCAGCAGGCAGAGAAGCAGGCTCCCCGCGGAGCAGGGAGCCCAATGTGGGACTTGATCCCAGGACCCTGGGATCATGACCTGAGCCGAAGGCAAACGCCTAACTGAATGAGCCACCCAGGCATCCCCACATACTGTTATTTTCAAAGTATGCCATGATGTCAAAAAAGAATGGGCAACACGCTTGAGGGTATGGAGACCAAAGGAAGCAGAAGTCTCACTACTGGAACCTACGAACTGGGGTGGGACTGTCCTCCTTATGAAAAGAAACTGAACTCGGTCTGTGGCTTGTTCAAAGTTGTGTTTCTGGGGAGGTGGGGGAATAGAGATAGGAGTGCAACTGGGACCTGGCCATGATATGACTGGCTTTATGATATCCCTAGTGTTTCCAAGGGATAGGAACCTTGAGCTGCCAGGATAAGACCTGGTTCTAGAGTGAAGGCCTCTGCTCAGACAGGGATGGAGGATGGTGCAATAACTGTAAGAACAGGGAGGGGTGGGAGAGGAAGGGAGGGAGGGAGAGAAAGAGAGAAACTGTTCCTATTCAAGAAGAGCTAGCAAATTAAAATTCCCAAACAAACAAGTATAATGAGTACTAAGAAAGACAATCAGGAGATGAATTCACTCCCAACAAAATACAGTAAAACAATCTGAAAATTAACTTCAAATAAATATGTTTAAAATCATCAAAGAGATGAAGGAATAACATCCATGGTAAATTTCTAAGAAATAGTGAAAGAGGGCGCCTGGGTGGCTCAGTTGGTTAAGCGACTGCGTTCGGCTCAGGTCATGATCCTGGAGTCGCAGGATCAAGTCCCACATTGGGCTCCCTGCTCAGTAGGGAGTCTGCTTCTCCTTCTGACCCTCCCCTGTCTCATGCTCTCTCTCTCTCTATCTCATTCTCTCTCTCAAATAAATAAATAAAATAAAATAAAATAAAAAAGAAATAGTGAAAGAAAACCAAGCAGATGAGAATTAAGGGGTAGATTTAGAAGAGAACCAATTAAAAGTACTGGAAGTATAAAATATATTTGTTAAAGTAACAAGAAAGCATATGGGATTGACTATAGACTGGGCACAGTTAAAGAGGGACTGAGTTGAACAATAGTACCAGTGATTTCAACCTGGGATGTAACACGGAGAGATAACAAGATACAGAGAATGAAAGATGAGTGAGTTAAGAGACATGGAGAAAAGATGGAGAGCCTCTCACTAGTGAGGCAGAGAAGGGAGGGAATTGCGGAGAAGCAGGATTTGAAGATATAATGATGCCAGAGTATTTCCCAGATTGGAGGCAGATATGAACAAGTCTTCATATTAAAAGCACATACAAATGAAATGGAGGAAGGGATAGCCTTTTCAAAAAATGCTGCTGGAGCAACAGGACATGCTTAAACTAAAAAAATCAACCTAAACGTCATCTATCTTGTATAAAATTGATTCAAAAATGAATTGAGACTGAAATGTAAAACTTTAAATTTTTAGGAGAAAACCCGAGTGGAAAATCTTTGGAACCAAGAGCTAGATGAGGAGTTCTTATACATGACACTGAAAGCGGGATCCATAATAGAAAATAAAAGGATCAGTTGGACTTCATCAAAATTAAAAACTTTTCCTTTACAAAAGATCTTTATTTCCTTTCCATTCCAGAAGCTGTCAGGCAGCCATTCTACCTTCTCCTTTCCCATGGTCCATAGTCTTCAGCTTCACTTGGCCAAGGGAGATGGAGGGTGGGTGTGAGGTGGGGAGATGGGCCTGTTGCAAAGAGTCAAAACAGTAGAATTTAAGGCAAAAGCACATCAGTAGCATATTTTGGTATACTACATAATGAAAAAAGGGACAGCCCACCAAGATAATAATTATAGTCCCAAAATATTTTAAGGGAATTGAAAAGCAGCATTGACTGATCCATAGTCATAATGGGAAATTTTGATGCAATCCTATCAAAAACTGAAAGATAAAGCAGATGAAAAAGTAGTAAGGACAAGGAGGATTCAAATCACTTAATTAGCAATTCTGAACCCCCAAAACAGAGATTGTCTCTTGTAGTAGTTTGTAAGCTTCTGAAATTGAGTACATCTTATTAAGATTTATATTCCTGAGATATCTAGCACATTCACATTTTTTAGTAGTTGCTTTTAAGTGTATTTTGAATTACAAAATTACATTGAATCTGAATAAACCATTGGTCCTTTGAAATTTTTTATAATTCTTATGTGACAGTGATTTCTCAGTTTTGTTTGGTATGAGACAATCTCTAAAATAAATACCTGGGATCTCTTCCTGTCAGGCAGTACAGTGCAAGGTATTTTCTTCCTAGCTTATTTGTACTTAAGTGTTGGAATAGATCCTTATTTGGTCTTTTCCAGTGGGTTAGCCCTGTGAAGAGCTCTTCATTCACAGGGGGCCAAATTGCTAGATGCATAGTTTCAGTATGGTTGTTAAGAAAACCATTTATTTAGGAATATTGTTCTCCTGTCTCTGCGCCTTGAAAACCGTCAGTGGTAGTAGGCTTTGGCCCAGAGAAGGAATGGAGAATTTGGCTAGAATTTTTGGCTTCCTTTGCTTTTATACCTGTTACTCTTGAGCAAGATGGAATGTGGTACTTAAGCTAATTACCTGCTTATTTTGATAAAGCGATTTTAGGAAAAACATTTGCAAGAAACAAACTGAAATCATTTCAATCTCTAGGTAGTTGAATTTTTTAATTTAGGTTTTGTTATGTAGATTCATGTTCATTGAATTTTCATCAGAAAATGTGGCCTATAAAATTTCTGCTTAGAGATTCACTTATATTTTGGGGGCTTACTACACAATGAATTTTTATAAATATTTTGTGGATTCTGGAAAAATATTTATAAGTTATAGAATTAAGTATATTCTTGTTAAAGCAATATCTTTAAGTACTATTCTTATATTTTTGACTATTTGGTCTATGGATGATTAAGAGAAATGGATTAATGTTTCCATTTTCTTGTTTGTTTCTGTCAGTTTCTCCTGAGATTTCAACAGTTTCCACTTTACATAAATCAGCACACAAAAATGTTCATGCATTTCATATCTTACTGTGAATTGTACTTTTTTCAATATAAAACAGTCCTGTTTTTTTTATGTAGTGTCCTGCCTTTTTCTTTGCTTTATTTCAGTAATATGAGCTTTTTTGCCCCCTGTTCTTTGCATTTGTCTGATCTGTCTTTGTGTTCAGCCTATTACCTTTGCCTTTTTGTTTTAAATATGTTTAACAGTTTTGTGAGGTTTTTTTTTTTTTTTTTTGGACCCTGTCTAAACCACTCTCTTTTTTTTTTTAAGATCTTATTTTTAAGTAATGTCTACGTCTACACCCAACGTGGGGCTTGAACTCACAACCCCAAGATCAAGAGTCTCATGCTTCACTGACTCAGCCAGCCAGGCACCTAGATCTAAATCACTGTCTTTTTATAGGGAAGTTTATCTTACTAACATTTATCTTCACCATTGATGTGTTAGTTTCATGTTAGTCAGCCAACTTGTTTTAAGTTTTGTGTTTTATGGTTTTTTGTTGCCTTTTTCTGTTTTGATTTATTTAAAATTCTGAAGTCAGTTACCTATAAGATTTTTAAAACATTTTTTTAATAGGCTTTATTTTTAAGGTAGTTTTAGGTTTACAGAAAAACTGCACAGAAAGTTCAGAGTTGCCACACATCTCCTTCCTGACACTTGTTTTCCTCTATTATTAACACCTTGTGTTAGTGTGGTACATTTGTTACAATTGATGAACCAATACTGATACATTATTATTAACTAAAATCAATAGTTTACATTAGGGTACACTGTATTGTACAGTTCTTTTTTTCTTATGTTTATTTATTCTTTTAGTAATCCCCAGTGTGGAGCTCAAACTCACGACCCTGAGATCAAGAGTCACATGCTCTTCCGACTGAGCCAGCCAGGCGCCCCTGTATTGTACAGTTCTAGTGATTGCTTCATAGAGAATTGTTCCACCAGCCTAAAAATGCCCTGTGCCCCACTCTTTCATCCCTCCCGCCTCACCTTTAGCAACCACTTATCTTTTTACTGTCTCCATAGTTTTGCATTTTCTAGAATGTCAGCTAGTTGAATATATGTAGCCTTTTCAGACTGTCATCTTTCACTTAGCAACATATATTTAAGCTTCCTTCATGTCTTTTTGTGGCTTGATAGTTCATTTCTTTATGTAGCTGAATAATATTCCATGGCATGAATGTACCACAGTTATTTTTCCATTCACCTATTGAAGGACAGCTTGGTTGCTTCCAATTTTTGGCAATTATTAGTTATAAATTATTATTTATTAGGTATAAACATTTATGGCAGGTTTTCATGTAGACATAGGTTTTCAATTCATTTTGCAAGTAACTAGGAGTGCAGTTTGCTGGATTGTATGATAAGCCTTTGTTTAGCTTTCTAAGAAACTGCCAAAATGTCTTCCACGATAGTTATACCATTTGGCATTTCCATCATCAATGCATGAGAGTTCCTTTTGATGTAAATCCTTTCCAGCATTTGGTTTGTGTTTTGGATTTTAGCTATTTTTTTTTTAAAGATTTTATTTATTTATTTGACAGAGAGAGACAGCAAGAGAGGGAACACAAGCAGGGGGAGTGGGAGAGGGAGAAGCAGGCTTCCCGCTGAGCAGGGAGCCCGATGCGGGGCTCGATCCCAGGACCCCGGGATCATGACCTGAGCCAAAGGCAGACGCTTAAGGACTGAGCCACCCAGGCGCCCTGGATTTTAGCTATTTTAATTGGTGTGCAGTGGTATCTCATTTTTTTTTTTAAAGATTTTATTTATTTATTTGACAGGGAGAGAGAGAGCACAAGCAGGGGGAGCGGCAGGCAGAGGGAGAGAGAGAAGCAGGCTCCCTGAGGAGAAGGGAGCCTGATGCGGGGCTCAATCCCAGGACCCTGGGAACATGACCTGAGCCGAAGGCAGCCGCTTAACCAGTTGAGCCACCCAGGCGCCCCTCATTTTTGTTTTAATGAAGTGATACTGAGCATCTTTTTATATGCTTATTTGTCACCTATCTGTATTCTTTGGTGAGCTGTCTGTTCAGGTCTTTGGCCAATTTTTTAATCAGGTTTTTTCTTACTGATTTTTAAGAGTTCTTTGTATACCTACCAGATATGTTTTGTAAAGATTTTCTCCCCATCTATGGCTTATCTTTTCATTTTCTTAACAGCATCAACTCCAACTTACCAATTTTTTCTTTCATAGATTGTATTTTGGTGTTGTACTAAAAAATCATCACCAAACCCAAGGTTACCTAAATTTTATTGTATGTTATCTTCTAGAAGTTTTATATATTTTTTTATGCTTCACAGTTAGGTCTGTGATCCATTTTGAGTTAATTTTTGTTAAAGGTGTAAGGTCTATGTCTAGATTTAATTTTTTTTTTTAACATGTGAATACCCACTTGAAAAGATTATCCTTTCTCCATTCTTTTTGCTGCTTTGCTCCCGAAGCCTTTGCTCCTTTGTCAAATATCAGTTGACAATATTTGTGTGGATCTATTTTTGACATATAAAAAATTTTAAACATTCCTTTTTAATTTATATTTCATCATATTCAAGAGTGAAACAATATCTTTTGAGTAACACCCATTTGTGAAAGGAAGAAAAATAGAATTCAGTGAGGTTTTATCCTGTCAAGAACTTGAGGTGGGAGGTATACACTGCTCTTTACAGGCAATCACATTTACTCTACTGCATAGATAACTTAAGGGATTTTTCAAGGGTAATTTCGACTAGTCCAAGTTTTTGTGTAGACTTTAGTCATAATATATGACTCTGTTGTACACTAAAATGGCTATTCTTTGCCTTCTTCTTTTCAGTTGTCCCTAAAACATTCAACGTATTTCACTGGCCTCTTACTATTGTTCTTTATTAGGCTACTGACGAGTGAGCTACTAAAAGCCTGAAGAGTTTTGCTGTAGTCTAGAAAGCTGTATGTCCCTGCTGAGCAGGGAACCTGACTTGGGGCTCGATCCCAGGACCCTGAGATCATGACCTCAGCTGAAGTCAGACACTTAACTGAGCCACCCAGTTGCCCCTACAATTTGAAATTTTCTGATAACAACATTTTTTTTAAATTTTTTAAATTTATTTATTTGACAGAGAGAGAGATAGCGAGAGAGGGAACACAAGCCGGGGGAGTGGTAGAGGGAGAAGCAGGCTTCCCGTGGAGCAGGGAGCCCGATGCGGGCCTCGATCCCAGGACCCCGGGATCATGACCTGAGCCACAGGCAGACGCCCAACGACTGAGCCACCCAGGCGCCCTCTGATAACAACATTTTTAAAAGTTCCCAGAAGATGGGTGCCTGGGTGGCTCAGTTGGTTAAGCGACTGCCTTCGGCTCAGGTCATGATCCTGGAGTCCCGGGATTGAGTCCCGCGTCGGGCTCCCTGCTCAGCAGGGAGTCTGCTTCTCCCCCTCCCGCTCCCCCCTCTTGTGCTCTTTCTCTCTCTCACTCTCTCTCTCAAATAAATAAATAAAATCTTTAAAAGTTCCCAGAAGATGGGTGAAATTTATTTCCCTAATATTATAATTTAAATAATTTTTATAATTTTCATGGGTTATATTTGATTTAACCCATTGTGTCTAAAATAATACTATCTCAACATGTAATTGATAAAATTAGTGAAACTTTTAATGTTCTTTTTTTGTCATAAGTTTTAAAAATTCAGTGTTTATTTGCTATATATAGCACATACCAATTTAGACTAGCCACATTTCAGGTGCTTGATAGCTACATGTTGGAAAGTTCAGCTGTAGAGTATACCAAGACATGCTGTAGCTGTGCAGTGGAGTTCACTGGATTTGCTTCATTCTGACATAACCCACAGCTTCTTAGAGCCCTTGGGAAACTTGGTTTTTGGAGATCATTCAAGGTTCATTGTCGCACTTTCTTTGTTTTAATAATTTTTCTCTTTTTTAAAAAAGATTTTATTTATTTGAGAGAAAGCACAATGGGGGGGTGGGGGGAGAGGGAGAGGGAGAAGCAGACTCCCTGCTGAGCTGGGAGCCCAACGTGGGGCTCGATCCGAGGACCCCGAGATCATGATCTGAGTCAAAGTCAGACGCTTAACTGACTGAGCCACCCAGGTGCCCCATATTTTAATAATTTTTCGTAGAAGCTTTCTAAAATGTGTTAATATTTTCCCCTGCCTTCTTAGAGTATAGCATAGTGGTTAAGAGTGTGGGGTCCAAAGCCATAGTCTGGGTTTGAATTCTGGTATTAACACTTACCATTGGTGTGATCTTGGATGAATTACTTCAATACCAAATACTCTAGTTATCTCCTGTGTAAAATGAGGGTAACAGGGTAGTTATGAAAATAAAATGAAAAAAATACATGACACGTGCTCAGTAAGTGTTTATTTCTGTTGCCATTAAATACCGTAACTACAGCCAGCTACCATTACAACCAGGACTGGTAGTAGTTCAGCAACAGAAGTATAATTTAGCCCTTTCTTAATGATTCAAAGAATGGTACTGTGCTTACGATACACTGGTCCACTTGTGGGCTTTTGTAAATATTTAAGAATATTTTACCTTATATTATGTTTTCTGACAACTTTGCAATCTGAAGTCTTTATACTTCCCCATTCTCGCTGTCTACACGACCACCTCTGTCTGCTCTCCTCCCATTTCTGGGTGGCTGCTTCTAATTTATTTTCCTTAGGGTCATCATTACGAACCACTTGCCTAGATAATACGGCCTGAGAGGCCCTTCCCACTCTGACCCGCAGCTGTGCTCCCATGCGTCCGCTCTTTAACACATCTCACTCTTTAACCGGCAGCTTCTTGACGCTGATACCATGTCTGCCTTTGCTGTTTCCTCAGTCGGAAATGCCCTTCACACTCTTCTCTTGATACCCAGCTTAATCGTGAAGGCTTCAGTTCTTTGTTATTCCTTCATTCAGCAAAAATTTATGGAGTTCCAGGCCTTAGGTATTGAGGATGAAACGGAGAACAAGAGAAATGTGATCACTGCACTCAAAAAATTTACAGTTTGCTGGGGAAGAAGAAATTATCAAGTGTAAGAGCACTTTGTAACTGGCTCATTTCACTTATCATTTGTATTCATTCGTGCATTCAATAAATATTTATTGAGTGTTTGTTATATACCACGCATTTTGCTGGGTATACAATGGTGAGTGGAGCCAAACATGGTCTTTTTTCCGTGAATTCCACAATCTCGTGAGAGAAATGGGCAAATAATTCAAATAATTAAACCAAATAATTAAGCCAAATAATGTTTGCATAAAAACGGAGCTAAGTAATGTAAAGGAAAGGAATGCCATTTATGAGAGCCTAGCCTTGCGAGTGAGGGAGAAATTCCCTGAGAAAATGATACCAGAGTATTTGGCAGGGGGAGGTTCCTGGCAGATGGAACCGCACGACAGTGACGCTGTGGCAGGAGGAGGCATGTAGTGGTCAGGGAACTAATGAAGACCAGTATGGCTGGAACACAAAGTAGGGAAGAGAAGATAGAGTGGGATGAGATTAAGGTGGGCAGGGCCACAGTGGAGATTAAGAGAAGAGGACAGATTCTGGAAGTATTTAAGGGGTAAAATTCATAGGACTTAGGGATCAATTAGATATGAGAAGTGTGGGAGAGGAGAGGTACCAAAGACTGCTTCTCCCTCTGCTCCCTTCTTGTGCTTGCTCTCTCTCTCTCTCTCTGACAAATAAATAAAATCTTAAAATAAAATAAAATAAAATCTCCAGAGTTGCTCTAATGAGTATGTTTAATGACAGAGTGACAGAGTGTGTATGTGTGTCATCTCCATCTCTCTGTCCTCCAGAAGGATCTCTTTTTGGCAACAGGTCCATTTTGCCCGCATTCATTGTTCTAACTTCCAATCTTCTCACAAACATAATTGTCCCTGGAAGGGACTTCTTTTTCCATGCCAACCCACTTCTAAAATTAAACCTCTTTCTTCTTCTTTTTTTTTTAAGGTTTTATTTATTTATTTGACAAAGAGAGAGACAGCGAGAGAGGGAACACAAGCAGGGGGAGTGGGAGAGGGAGAAGCAGGCTTCCCATGGAGCAGGGAGCCCGATGCGGGGCTCAATCCCAGGACGCCGGGATCATGACCTGAGTTGAAGGGAGACGCTTAATGACTGAGCCACCCAGGCGCCCCTGAATTAAACCTCTTTCTGTGGATCCTATTATGCTGTACTTATTTCCATTAGTCTTCCCCCCCCACCCCCGGCTCAGGAACAACTCTTTTTTTTTTTTTAATTTTTAATTCCAGCATAATTAATATACAATGTTATATTAACTCAAAGAAAATGAAAACACGAATTCAAAAAGATGTATGTACCCCTGTGTTTTTATTGCAACATTATTTACAATAACCAAGATACAGAAGCAACCCAAGTATCCTTCAATAGATAAATGGATAAAGAAGATGTGATGTGATGTGTGTGTGTGTGTGTTTACACTGTATATACAACTATATCTCTGTACACAAACAATGAAAAATTATTCAGCCATAAAAAGGAATGAAATCTCACCAGTTGCAACAACATGGATGGATCTAGAGGATATAACTAAGTGAAGTAAGTCAAAGAAAGACAAATACCTTAAGATCTCACTCATACCTGGAATTTAAGAAACGAAACAAATGAACAAAGAATAAAAAAGACAAAAAAAAACAAACTCTTAAATATAGAGAATGAACTGGCAGTCGTTTATTAGTCTTTTATCATTCCTCAGTCTCTCTGATAGTGACTCACAAACAGAACTTTTAGTGTTCTCTATTTCATGCTATCCACCATGCTTCTGTTAGTTAATTCTGCTTCTGTGTAATGAGAAGCATAGAAGTGGTAGAAGAAATTTTGACAAAATGAGAATCCTTTTTCATGCCAGGTACTGTGCAATTAAATCATTTAATCCTTATAAGACCCTTATACAGTAGATATGTATGGTTATTTTCTCCATAATTCCAAGACTTGATAGACAAAAATGACCACTTAGGAATCAGGGGATGTGGATGAGGCAGGCAATGCAGAGAGTCTCTAGGACAGGTGATTCTACAGTGGGGTGAGAGATTTCCCAACCTTCCTTGTACTGTTCTGTATTTCTAAATTGTTCCGTGTTTCTAATAAGCTTGCTTTACCCTTATCAAAAAATAAGTTAAATATTTTATAAAGGAAAAGGAAAGTTATACCTAGTCATTATGGGACATCTGGAAGGTACAGGAAAAAAGTGCTCATTGCTTAAATGTAAACACAACCTTTGTAAACTTTTTGGTACCTTTCCTTCTAGTTGTTTTATATGCATATAATTAAACATTTTTGCATAGTTGTAATAATTTCTCAGTGTTTTTTTCTCCGTAAAAAATGAGGTGTGTGGTGCCTGGGTGGTTCAGTCAGTTAAGCATCCAACTCTTGATTTCAGCTCAGGTCATGATCTCAGGGTTGTTAAGATCAAGCCCCATGTTGGGGTCTGCACTAGGCATGGATTCTGCTTAAGATTCTCTTTCTCTCTCCCCCCCCCACCCCTCCCCCCCTTAAAGAAAGAAAGAAAAATAAGTGAGATGCCAGTACTCATATCTTGATGAACCATAAAAATGCCTCTTTCATCCTCCCCTCTTCCTGGACCTTTTTCTCCTTTTGTCTTGAATTACAATCTCTGACACATGTGCATTGCCTAGAAAGCCCCATTTGGTTAACAGATATCAGTGTGACAAGCAAGAAAAAGAAAAAGAAAAGCTTATTACTTCTCCTCTTCTCATTAGCACACGTATCATTAATAATACCCTTTATGTTTTTTTCATGGGTAGAGTGATTCAGTCTACACATTCATATATTCATTCATTCAACAAATATTTGTTAAGTACCTTCTAAATGCCAGCCATTTTACTCTTCAGTGAGGATGCAGAGACAATAGAAGAATCCTTGCTTTTTAGGAGAACATAGAACCATAAATAAGAAAAACATGTGATAAGTATACGTGGAAATATTAATCAAGTCCTGAAAGACCACAGAGGAGAATCACTTGGAGTCTCTCTCCTAGAGATCCAAATGATTCTCCTAGAGAAATCAAGGAAAGCTTTTTACAGATAAGAAAATGGAGGAGCTCAGAGAGATTTAGTCACACAGCTGGTTAGTGGTCAAATTAGCTTTAAAACCAGATCTGACTGCAAAACCGCTCTTTATTCTACCAAACCAGGTCACAAGGAGGAAGCACCCCTGTTTTCATTGTTTTATAAGTTCCAGATGTCTGTATTTGGGGTATTCTTGAGTCATGGACCACAGCTTCCTCCTTTTTCTCTCCCTATTTCAAAATGCCACCAGTTTCTGGTTTGATCAAAGAGTAACAGAATGGAAGTAAGGAGACCTGAGTTCTCTAGAACGAGCTTTGCCACTGTTTTAACTGGGTCGTCGTGGGCATCTTATTCCTCATTTCTAGGCATCTCTTCCCCATCTGTAAAGGTGAGGAGGTTGAAATAAATCTTTCTAAGCTTCTAATTTTTTGTAGGTAGTATGTCATGGTTTCCTCCTTCTTTTCAAAGTATGTGGCATTTCCTTAGGAGCAAGGGTTCCCAAGGGCCTTGGCAAGTCTAGACACACCATGGAATTGGCAGAGGGATAGGTGGGGGTCAAGGGTGAGGGCTCTTAACTGCCTGGGTTTGAATCTCAGGTGTGTCACTTACATGCTATTTAATCTTGAGCAAACCACTTAACTTCATTGAGCCTCACTTTTCTAATTTGTAAAACAGAAATAATAACAAATAACTCACAGAGTTGGTGTGAAGACTCATTGAGCTTATATATATCCATCCACACTATTTTGCACGGTGTCTGGCACATAGCACTCAATGTAGCTAATGATACTAATGGCTATTGTACTAGTACTAATTTGGAGTCCTGAAGAGGTTTTAGAAGTCAAAATACCATAGGGCACCTGGGTGGCTCAGTCGTTAAGCGTCTGCCTTCGGCTCAGGTCATGATCCCAGAGCCCTGGGATCGAGCCCCGCATCGGGCTCCCTGCTCCGAGGGAAGCCTGCTTCTCCCTCTCCCACTCCCCCTGCTTGTGTTCCTGCTCGTGCTCTCTCTCTGTGTCAAATAAATAAATAAAATCTTTTAAAAAAGATGTATTGTTTAAAAAAAAAGAAGTCAAAATACCATAGTAGCTTTTTTTATTAATGATTCCTTTATAAAGGCACAAAGGAACCAATATGTCCATGCATTGAATATGGAATTTTAGTCATTTTCCCCTCAGATGTTCTATTAAGGGGTCAAAAGGGTTGGAGTACTGTTTGCTGCTAAATTTTACTCATGACCCAGAAAAGACTTCCATTAATCTTGTATAATATAGGGGGAATCATTCATTCTTTTCTTTGCTGTGTTTCCAGTGCTCAGAGCAGGCTACAGCACAGGGTAGTGCTTTGCAAATGTTTTTTGAGTGAATAACTAATTTCACACTTTGTTTTTAAAAACTGAGGAGAATAGTAGCACTTGGCAGCGAATCTTTTGGCCCTTGGATCTTAGCCTGTGACAGTTGTTGAGTTTGTTTTGAAGGGGATATGGGGGCATCCCATGACAATCAAAGCAGAATTCTTCTGATACCAATGTTTGGCTTTCTGCTTTGATCAATAGGCTTATTATTTGCCCTTGAAACCTCTGTGGTGCTGGGGAATCACAGACATTCCTCAGGATGATTTACACGGCAGTAAATAATCTGTGCTGTCCGTTGCTTGCTTCATCAGTGTCTGCCCTGTTCGTAAAACCCTGGAGGCTCAGTGGCCCCAAGGCTGGAACACTGCCGATATGTTAACTCCAGAATATGTCACTTAGCTTCATTGTTGTTTTGTTGCTGTAATATGCATCCACAACGCATCTTTAAGGATTGAGGTAACTGTAGAAGTTATTTTCCATCTGACTTAATTATAGTTACCATACCATTTATTTTTTTACCTCTGTTACATGGTAGGCTCTGCATATATCTTCTTCTCTAATCTTCATAACTACCTCTGAGTTAGATGATTGTACCCTTTTTATAGAAGTGGAAACTCAAACTCAAGGAGGTGAAGTTTATTTTCTGAAATCGCATGGTGCATGAGTACTGGAGCTTAGGTTTTAACTCAGGTCTTTCTGGACGCAAAGCTCTTAGCTGCCATACCATGACATTTTCTTTATCTAAAGGACTTTCTTCTGCTGCTGTAAGTGTTTGGTGTTTAAGTTAGCAACCTCTGCAAAGATCCGTAAGTTTCCCATATCATTCAGAGATGAATTTTAAATTTCTTAACAGCGTTGCAAATACATGAAATTTATAGTGACAAACATAGCCAGATTACTTTCTTGTTAACCATCCATTTAGCAAATTTATAGTTCCCATTAATTTTAATCTGTCCTTATTACCTGTTTTATATAATAAATATCTCTTAGTCATGACAGACTGAGTATAGATCACCTGAAGTAGGCTCTCTCTCAATAAGCAGAGTTGCAGCTAAAGATTTGTGAATTAATTGGGAAAATTGCAAATCAGGTAGTCAGTGAAATAATTCATTGTCACATCCAATCAATAAACTTTGTAAATCAACTCATTTAATTCAAAAAATGATCTATATAGATCAAACAACCAATTAAACAATTAGCATACACTTTGTAATTAATTAATTTAAGCATCAATCATATAATTAAAACTCCAAATTTAAGCTGCACAATTTAGAACCCTACTGCCTTGTGAACTGTTAGGTTCATGTCTGTGAATGCTAGCAGATTAGCAGTTTCACAATGCATCTTTGGAGCAGGGTATCTTAAAGTGTTTTTAATTGATTTTTAAGTTTTAAGTTGTCTTTATGATGGTATAGTTTCCTACCCCTTTTCAGCAAATTGGCTTTTTACTTCCCCCAAAGAAAGAGAATGAAGTGTGTGTTGGCTCTAAGATGGAATCTGGGAGTACAGACTGGACGTTCCGGGGGTGTGAGGAAAGTCCAGAAGTAGTTGAGAGGGCCAGTTATCCGCATCAGGATAACTCAGGTAATTTGCTTTTACTCTGTTAAGTATCCTTGGTGTTTGGAATCAGATCTTGCCACGTGAGTCTGATACTCTTCAGAGAAAGGAGAACTGTATGGATTGTCTTTGTTACCTTGAGTACTTCTCCTAACCTACAATAGGTATTTTCTTAATCCTGACCGTAAATCAGAGGCCTCTGATTCCTCCCCTGCACCAATAATTTTTTCTCCTTTATATTTTGTTTGTGTCTCTTTTATGATATTTATTTTATGTATACTTATATTTAGCTAACTAAAAAGTAATACTTACTTTTTCCCCTTGCTATACTGTAAGCTTCCTTGAGGGATAATACTAAATATCATCTTTGATTTAAGGGGTTAAGTTCTGCATCTTATCTATAACAGATGCTCAGTAAATATTTGTTGAAAGAATAGAGTACTGGAAAGGCCCTCATTTCACATTGTTGTTCTCCCCCTTTGTATTGCCATGTTTTCTCTTTATCAAATGAAGTAGGATTTGGGGGAAATCTAACTGTATCACCAGGCTTTCAGGTAAAAAAAAAAAACAAAACAGCAGTGTCCCAGTTTGCTTGCTGTATACCATAGCCTCTAGTCTCCTTATCCCTCCTTCATCTTGGTATTCACTCACCTTTTTGGTTTTCTTTTTAGTGACAATGTCAGTGCCTACTGCCTGCATATTGCTGAGGATGATGGGGAGGTTGACACAGACTTCCCCCCACTGGATTCCAACGAGCCCATTCATAAGTTCGGCTTCAGTACCTTGGCCCTGGTTGAAAAGTATTCATCTCCTGGTCTGACATCCAAAGAGTCACTCTTTGTTCGAATGTGAGTATTGACCTTTTACAGATCTCAGTATCTCATCTCTGCCTTCTAGGATTTTGGACTTGTTTTTGGTTTTGCTCATCATATGAATGATACTGGGTATCTGGATGTCCATCTGTAGTGACTTCTTCCAGGGAGATGTTGGGGACACCATTTGCATTATATTTCATGCTTCTGCACCTAGATTAAATGCAGACTGCTTTGCAGTAACAAATTGGATTAGGTAGATCTCTGAACATAATATCTGTGAACCAGGCCTTTGGACATGCTGGGTGGGGTACTTTGGAGCCTCTGAAGCAAAAATTCTGGGTTTCCCTCTTTCTCTTCATGGACTCCAAAGTATATGAAAATGTGCATTGCAGCCACTTTTGTCTTGTGACTTAAAATACTTTTCTTCTCCAACTTTGTTCAAATCGAATTTCATTTTTCCTCTCAGTTGCCTTCCTTTAGACTGATAAGGGATAAATTTTCCTGTGCTTTTGGCAGTCTGGTAAAACCTATAAATTATAAGCCCATTCCAGAAAAAAAGTGTTTGTAAATGCAGAAAATAAAATCCACAAGAATATAAAAGAATTCCATTATATTTAAATACTTCAGAAATTATTAAACAAATTTGTGGTATAGTAATATGTATGGCTTTTTTTTTTTTTTTTTAAGATTTTATTTATTTATTTGAGAGAGAGAATGAGAGACAGAGAGCATGAGGGGGGAGGGTCAGAGGGAGAAGCAGACTCCCCGCCGAGCAGAGAGCCCGATACGGGACTCGATCCCGAGACTCCAGGATCATGACCTGAGCCGAAGGCAGTCGCTTAACCAACTGAGCCACCCAGGCGCCCCAGTATGTATGGCTTTTTAAATACCAAGATCTAGCAGCAGGTCTAACTCCTGAAGTCTCTCGCTTCACTTCAAAGTAGTGATGAGTATAAATGATATTTGAGAAGTCTACAACAACTGTAATGTGCTGTATCATCTGTTTTTTCTGTTCATGACAGAGTTACCAGTACTACTAATACTACTGTGATTTGTTGACTACATTTATAGTTCAAGGAAATGCTAAATATCAGAAGTTAATGAAAATAAAAATATAATTTTTGTTTATTCAAGTCTCTAGAGTGAGTTTTACCCAGAGGTCCCAGTTGTTAGAGGAAAGCCTGTGGCGTTTTCTAAGCACAGCTTAAGCTTTGCTAACCTGTACTGAGACTGGCCCTCTCCTGGACCCTCTCCTGGGAACAATAGTGATCCTTTTGGCACCCCCTGCTGTTAGTAACCAGCAAATTCACTATCCACAGGAAGGATTGCTTTAGAGGACTTTTCCCTTGTCTCTTTAAAACATATTGCCTTTAGGGGTGCCTGGGTGGCTCAGTTGTTGAGCATCTGCCTTCAGGCTCAGGTCATGATCCCGGCGTCTTGGGATCGAGCCCTGCATCGGGCTCCCTGCTCCGAGGGAAGCCTGCTTCTCCCTCTCCCACTCCCCCTGCTTGTGTTCCCTCTCTCACTGTGTCTCTCTCTGTCAAATAAATAATAAAAATCTTTAAAAATATATATATATAATAAAACATATTGCCTTTGTTTCAGATTTTTACTGAAAATAGGATTATGCCACCTATGATATAGGAGTATTTTGTGTCTTTCTACCCTTGAACAAAGAAAGAATACCTGAATACTGGGGGGAAGGGGGAGCTGGGGGCAATGACTCCAAGTTTTTGTACTTACTGTTTCATCCCTACTATGAAGTCTTCTTTGGTATATGTAACAGTAAATATTTTCCCTCTTTTTATGTTTTGGAGGGGCTAAAACAACGACACTGAAGAATACTGAAAGTAATTGAAAACTTATGCAATGTTTCCTCCTTCCTAATAAAACTATTTTCATTTTTGTATCATTTCCATATATATATATTACAGTTCCCATTCTAGTGTAAATATTGTGTTATTTTTACTTAAAATTACAAATATTTGATCTGTTCTTAGTTCCTATAATCTACATTTATAATGTGCCAAGAATCTAGACCAACCCTGTGCTCATGGGGCTTACTATCTAGTAGGGAGACGGTTTGTCACATCATTAAAATGTGATGAGCAGTACAACAGAAAAAGGTCCAGGCTGCATTGGAAGCCTACCATGGGATGTTTAGATTGTTTTCTTGCTTTGGTTAATAAGTGATTCTATAATAATAGTCCTTATCCATATCCCTTTTATTTCTTCTGAATAACTTCCTTTGGACAATTTCCTTTGGGTAGTAGTATTGGTCAGAGTAGAACCATCTTTAGACTTTCACTTTGTATTGACATGTAGCCTTCTGAAAGATGTTCCAATTTACAATGCTACCAATAGAATTCATAAAAGTATCTTTTCAAAGTCTTACCGTCACAAAGTATCATTAGGACTTTTTTTCTTTTTATTTTAAAAGATGTATACAGGGGTATTTCAGTAGTCTCCACTTGCATTTTTGTTTGTTTATAAATGATTAAGAGAGTTTTCATTAGTGCATAATTTTTACTACATAAATATTAACATATGACCATCACATTCTTTTGAACTAAATGTCCTTTTTAAAGCAAGAGCTTTTAAATCATTGGTTTTCAACAGAATGGGGCTAGCGGTAGGCAGGACTTAACCTTCCTGGGAGAAGCCTCTAAAGTCTATACAGGGTCTCCATATGAACCCCAACTTTTGGAGAATGAGAGGAGAGAGAGGAGGAAAGGCAGAGAGTAACAACAACTGCTTTGAACTGAATACTCTTTTTTTTTTTTAAAAGATTTTATTTATTTATTTGACAGAATGAGAGAGAGAGCACATGAGAGGGGGGAGGGTCAGAGGGAGAAGCAGACTCCCTGCCGAGCAGGGAGCCTGATGCGGGACTCGATCCAGGGACTCCAGGATCATGACCTGAGCCGAAGGCAGTCGCTTAACCAACTGAGCCACCCAGGCGCCCGAACTGAATACTCTTATTTTTTCCTGTATTACTCCCATCCCTGCACTTCCACTCCCAAACACACACACCCCAGTCAATCCTTTTTCTATTTTAAAGTTCAACAGAGGTTATTCAACATGTCTGGAGTGTTTCTGAGAACACAAGGTAAAGTAAAATCTTTATGTGTGAGCGTTTAGGAAAAAAAAAATGTCAATAAATTTTCTGTTTCTTCTTTGTCCCAGTTGTCTGATGAAATAGTACAGATTACTGACCATTTGCCCCATGTGTATTTTCTTGCTTCAGCAACCTTCCGTTCACCTTGCTGGTCTATATTCTAAGTTAGAAAAGCCTCTCCTGCAAATGCAGGACAGAGCAGACCTTCAGGAGTCACCAGGGATGTGTCCAAAGTTTCAGAGTGAAGTTCCAGCAAAATAAGTAAAGCTGTTGGTCCTTTTCTTCATTAATCCCTTTCTTCCTTGCATCTCTCTCCCAGAGGAGGATGGGCAGGGGGTGTCTGGGAAGACACTGAACTGAACCAGGAAGAGGGAGCTAGGTTTTGACAGTAAGCAGTGAATTAGTATTTACTAATTGAAAGTTGTGTATATGTTATTCCATTTAATCTGAAAATAGCCTGGTTTTTATTATGACCATTTTAGAGACATGAAAACTGAGGCTGACAAGTATTGCTCTCAGGCCTGGATTTGCCCCCATGCCTGACTGCAAAGTCCATGCTCTTTGCAACACCCTGCTGAGGGTTGGGACGGTGGTGGGGAATCTGCTGGTGGTCTCATCATTCAATTAAATCCCACTGTCTTAAGGCCATCATTCAACTACTATATGTTACAGTGTAGTAAGAGCATGGGGGCCTCTGGAGCCAGAATGCTTGAGTGCCATTCCTGACCTTACCCTTACTCGTGTGTGTGTGTAATCTTGGATGAATTGCTTAACTTTTTTTGTGGCCCAGTCAAATGAGGATAATAATAATACCTACCTTATAGAGCCATGATGAGGATTCAATGAGTTGATCTATGTAAAGCATTTAGAACAGTGCCTGGCTTAGGTAAGCATTGTCTTGAGTGTTTATTGCAGTTATTGTGGTTACGACTAGAAACCCTTTGAGGGCAAGAACTGGATCATTTATGCCCCACAATACCCAGCATAGCTCCATTACTGTGGTAGGTACACCACAAATATTTCTTGAATGAACTGAATAGAACTCTTTGCTGCTTCTGCATTTTTCTTCTTCCCTTCCTTTCTGTTTTCTAGCAGAGAGGGGCAGAGTGTGGGTAGACATTGCTCCACTGGACTGAAAAGTTACTGGGACAACTTCTGCTGAGGTAGGGGTAGGGGTAGGGGTAGACATTGGCAGGACATTGGAGATCTGTAGACTTCAAATCAGCCCTCTTACGGGCAGACATCCTTTAAGAGATAGTAGCAAGACTATAGACTCCTTGAAGAGAGGGTGCACATGGTCTTATTTATCTCTATATCCTTGGCAGCCAGCAGGGCTTTGTAGAGAAGGAATGGATGCATCTTCAGGTGTCTTTGGGCTGCATTGGAGGGCCCCTGACCAAACTTCCTGTCCTACTTCACTTTCTGAGCCCACCTAGCTCCTTGTTCCTGCTTTTTGAATACCATGAAGCCCCCAGCTTGCCTTCTGGCTTTCCGTGGCCCTCACACCACCCACCTCACCCCTCACACCTCCCATATACCATCTTTCCCCACTCCAAGCGAGGCTGCACAGACTTTGAGCTTCGGCTAACCTGGGTTCAAGTTTCAGTTTCACTAGCGACTTGCTACATGACCATAGTCTCAGCTGCTATATCTGTAAAATGAGGGGAATAATAACTACCTCATGGAATTGTCGTGAGGAATGTTCTTAAATGTAAGTAATGTACAGACCTCTTTTACAGGAAAATTAATTCTCCTGAAGCCTCAATGTTTACCCAGATTTGTTTTATTATAAAGTTACTTAAATACACTTAAAAATTCTAGCTATAAATTCCATGTCTTTATGCAATCCAAACAAAATTACAAATTAAATACAAATACAACTATAACATTAATAAAATACAAATTAACAACCTAAACGCAACAGATGATGTTTTGCTGAGATTAAAGTCACTGATGTTGAATTTAATGGGTGTTAAATGTTTTACTTGTCAACTTGAGTTTTTTGATTTTCATATGAAACATTGACTACCATATTAATATTTGTCCTTTTAAACAGTGAGTATATTTTTAACTACTAGTCCATTATTTTAATGAGCCAGTTGATTTATAGTGCATCCTTCCCTCCCAATTTTAAATGTGCTTTACTGGAAAAGTAACATTTCTGCAACGATAACCGATTTATGTCAGTTTGCCCAGGACTTTCCCTGTTTTGAAATTCAAAGGCCTATACCCAGGAGTATCCCCCTCAGCCCCTGGTGAACCAGGATAATTGGTCACCCTACCTTCTGCTGTTGTCAGTTGGTCTGTACATAGGTGGGCTCTCTGCCTGATCGATAGCTGCGCATAGTGTGACTGGGGCACTCAGAGCATGAATTCTTCAGAGTTCAGCAAACAAGAGTTCCACAGAGAGAGCCTTGTGCCCACTTCTCCCCTCACTTTTCTCTATTCAACGAACTGTTTTTGCATGTGACTTGCAGTGATGTCATTTGGCTTTTACTGAATCTGTTAGTGATGTTAAATAACTCTAGCTGCTGGAACACAAAACCCCCAAATCTCACCAGCTTATCCAGCAAGTTGGCAGACTTCTTCTATAAAGGGCCAAGTAGTAAATATTTTAGGCTTGTGGGCCACACATCTCTGGAACTCAACTCTGCCGTAGTAGCAAGAAAGTAGCCATAGACAGCAACACATCAGTGAACGGGCACGGGGTAGATTTGTTGACCCTGGCTTATTCTGGTAAGTTTATTTCTTGTTTAGATCCATCTAATGAGGGCCCGGTTGCTCTCCTGGGTATTTCTCCTCTACGCAGTGATTCAGGGCTCCTCCAGCTGGGTAGAGAATGGGGAATGTGGAAGTCTAGGAGTGGCCTACATCTCTATGTATCAATCTGTTGCTTATATAAGTTATTATGTATATATAAACTGTATATAATTTTGTTTTTCTAAATATACATCATATGTTTATGATACGTGTGTGTGTGTGTTTTCATGATTTTCATTAAACTAAAAGCAAAACTTTTAAATTCTAAAACTTAGCCTGTGAATTCACCTGTTGATCATGGGGGCTGTTGAACCTAAGGTAGGGAATGCTGTTATGAAGATGTTAGCTCAGACCCTGGTATGTAGGCAGTGTTACATAGTTGCTATTTTTGTTATTTCTGTGAGAGATTTATTGGTCTGAATAATTCACATTAAGGTGTGTATGGGGTTTAACTTTTCTTTGGGTTATTTATTACATAATGAACACATGTCCATCCCAGAAAAATTAGAAAATAGAGCTATGTTTCTTCTTACAATAGAAAATTTAAGCTTTCACTTTGTTCCATCATTCAAGGTAGTGACTTTTTAAGTTATAGAATTATGTATGTTTAAAAAGAGGAAGGGCCGCCTGGGTGTGGCTCAGTCCGTTGAGCATCCAACTCTTGATTTTGGCTGAGGTCATGATCTCGGGGTCGTGTGAGATCGAGCCCCTTCTCAGGCTACGTGCTAGGTGTGGAGCCTGCTTAGGATTCTCTTTCTCCCTCTCTCTCTTCCTCTGCCCCTCCACCTCCCCCACCCCCCGCTCTCATGTGCATGGGTGCTCTCTCTCTGTGAAAAAAAAAAAAAATTTAAAAAGAGGAGCTAGTTAACTTAAATGAGTCCCCAATTGGGGAAGTGTTCTTTGGAGAAGAATGTGAAGCTGGGTGACTTCTGATGTTCTTACTGAGTCGGTGGGACCAGCCTTCTCTTCCCAGGCCCTTGGTCCCAGGTAACTCCCAGACACAGAGTTGTTTGGGGAGGGAGAATGGATTACGCTAACAACTTGCAAATTAGGAGCTTGCTAAGGGAAACTCTCTCCTTTAACAGACAGGCAAGTGGATTTCTAAGATACCCATTGTTCGTGATTGATTTTGGACAGATCCAATGTATATAGAAACAGGAGTCTCTAACTTGCTGACTGCTAGCTGCTCTGAGCCTAAGCATTGAAGTTGTTTGGGTATTAGGAGTGTGGAAGGGGAGAAGTAGGAGGAAGGCAGAAGTATGGGGGAGTCTGGTTGGCTCCCAGAACTAAATAGCTGGATCTCAGCTGGTTCCCAATATCTAAACAAGTGCTCCTTGCTAGCAGTGACCAAGCCAAGGCGTGCTGGGCCTTTAGACGTGGTAGGACAAGGGAGGATGAGATCTTGGAGTGCACAGGGGACGAGCCTGCTCTGTCCCTCTTCTCCGATTCCCCAGGACAGGGCCAATTCAGTTAGAACTTGTGGAACTGAATTGAGTATACAAATGGCACCGACAGCAGCAACTGTGATGGTGTCATTAGATGTGTTGCCATTAACATTTCACACCGAGATCCTACTCTGGAGTCCGGAAGAAGGGCTTTAGAAAGAGAAGAAAAGCCCAAACCAGTAAAAGGGATGGAATCCCCCTAAATCAGAAGTCAGTAAGAACAGTTAAACCGCCCTCCTATACATGTGTTTTGCTTAAAATGTTTGTTATATCAGGTAGACATGGGGAAGGAATGTTTCTAACCAATAGCTACAGAGCAGAGCAAATAGAATCCAGCTAGGATTTTGCTGTTTGGGAAGGGGACCACTGGGTAGTCGGTAGAGGGTCTTCCACTAGTAGCCGGGCTGCCTTGGGCATTGTGGCCCAAAGAGTTCCCAGAGACTGCTGTGGCTTCTCGTGGCTCTGTATAAAGGGAAAGGTTAGCTGCTGCTTTTTTTTTTTTTTTTAAGATTTTATTTATTTATTTGAGAGAGAGAGAATGAGAGAGCACATGAGAGGGGGGAGGGTCAGAGGGAGAAGCACGCTCCCTGCCGAGCAGGGAGCCCGATGTGGGACTCGGTCCAGGGACTCCAGGATCATGACCTGAGCCGAAGGCAGTCGCTTAAACAACTGAGCCACCCAGGCGCCCAAGGTTAGCTGCTTCTTAAGAGGTGTGCAGATTCATTGCTCTTGGCTGTATGAGGGCTTTTCAAAAGGGTTGGTAGTTTTAGTATACCCTCTTGATAAGATCTCCAGAGTACACCCCGGGTGACCAGACCTTTTTGAAAGGATATCATCAGTTTGAAGCCTCTCCTACTCTTATGTGATACTGCTTTGTGGTCTGGAGAGGAGGGGAAAAAAAAGAAATGAGCATTTTTGCACACTCACTCGGTTTGGTGCCCCTAGTAGCCATTATCTCATTTATTCCTTATAACAAACTCATTTTTATAATATATGAGCTGAGGATCGGAGACAGGTAGTTACTTGCTCAAGGCCATACAGTTTGGTAAAGGGCAGAGCTAAAACAGGATAAGGAAAAAAAAAAAAAGATGCCTATATTCTTTGTAACCAGGCCTGACGATATGGGTATAAATTATCTTATTTATTGTTTGCTCGAGTCATAGAAGACCAACTGTGTGTTGTTTCTTTTCATTCTGTTGTATTAGCAAACATTTTCATTGTCCAGATTGTCCTCATGTACAGAAATGTAACATATGCAGCCTGTTTAATTTTGTATTTGTAAATCTGACTTGATTTCCTTTTTGGCAACAGCTACTGTCTAGAGAAAAGAGAAAATTTTTCTTTGTGTCTGTTTAAAGTGACAGAAATATTGGAGCAAGTAATAAAGATGGAAAGCATTAATTACATACTTCTAAGAATTTAAAGGTCAGACAAGCTAAATATGTATGTTTTGCTCACTGGAATGTCTGTTGAAATTGTGCCAGGATACGCTTTGTTCCTACAATAAAAGCACACATTTTAGATAGCCATCAACTTACTTTGGTATCCAAAAATTATACCAGATTGTTGCTTTAGTTGCTGTATATCTTAAAAGTTTAGGGCTCATTTTTCTGACATTAATGTGATTTGTTTCATGATCTACCCCCTTTGGCCATGTTTAGTTACTATGTCTCGTTTTGATTTCCTCTGTTCTCCCCTCAGCTTATGTTGGAGTCTGTCAGCTGCTGCTATGTACATGTCAGGCTAGTGGCTTGTAATGTTTATTAATACAATGTCAGTCTTGCTGTTGAAAAAACTGTGATGCTTCTCAGAAGGTTGCAATAGAACGAAGCGTTTGATTTCCAGATCCTGTCTGCACTGCATGGTGAATACATTCTCAGATGTTATGCAGTTCACTGACCTGACAGTTATGGAACCCCGCCTGGGACCCCATTTCAGCAGGACATATTTGAACAGAAACAGTTTGCAAAACTTTACACACTTAAACTCCTGCCAAGGCAAACTGTTAGCCACTTGAGTTTGTTATAAATACCCAGTGGCAGTGGTTGGAAGTAGCCCACGGTGTGTTTTATATTCTGAACTGAATGTGAATGTCTTTGCGGTTATATAGAGTAGTAAATAATTGAGTTTGATTAGGGAGAGGGACCTCATTATCCCCCACCTGTGCCCAGCTGGAAGGGGAGGGTCGAAATGAAGCCATTAGCTGTCTCTCTTACTGGCATCTCAAAGAGCTCAAATACATCTGTGTCTTATTTTCTTTTCTGGCACAATCAGTCGAGCAAGCTAAGCAGGCATGACCGGATTTGGCAAGTCCCAAGGACTCTGGCAAAGATACACAAGGAGAAGGCGGAGGGCAGTCATTTTGGCTTCTCACTGCCCATTAGTCTAGCGAGTTATGTTTTTGGAAAATGTCTGTTTTGAAAAAGAGTACTTTGTCCAATGTCAAACATCACATACTCACACGATATGCTTTGATCTTTAAAAAAAATTTTTTGTCAGTGCAAGGGGAAACAAAATGTGGCATTCACACTAGTGTAAACTCTCTTTATGGATAAAGTAATACCCGAAGGACTTGCTTTAAAGCAGGCATGCTGCAGTTATTACAAGGCTTTCTCTTGCTCATATATTTTCATTTTCTACTTTAAAGTGCTAGAGAATGAACATGCATGGAATTGGGACCAGTACAGGCTGGGAACTGGAGGAGTGTGTCTTCATCCCTGTTATGACCTGGTCAGAAGTGGAGAATCGAGTGCTACTCTTGGCAGCCTTTTCCCACTTCCACAAACTGAGACTGTGGCTCAAGAAACCATGACATTCTCCAAGGGCTTTTAAAAAGGGATCTCGTGGGGCACCTGGGTGGCTCAGTCAGTTAAGCATCTGCCTTCAGCTCAGGTCATGATCCTGGGGTCCTGGGATCGAGCCCCGCATCGGGCTCCCTGCTCCGCCGGGAGCCTGCCTCTCCCTCTCCCTCTGCCTGCTGCTCCCCCTGCTTGTGCTCTCTCTCTCTGTCACATAAATAAATAAAATCTTTAAAAGGGGGCGGATCTTGTAGTTCATATGGTTAGTCTAAGAGTTGGGGCATTTATAATCAAACTGAATGTTACAGTGGAAATTGAGCCTTTGCCACAGATTGGTCAGTAGTTCCTATCCAGAGGATGTGCTCTCTAGAAGTCTCTAACCTTGCTCAACCTCAATTTCCTCCATTATAAAATGGGACTGATAATAGCACCTACCTTTTCTGGGAGGATTAAGTGCTCAATAATGTTGAGTTGTCATCATATCTTTTATCACTTCCTTGTATGTAGAAAAGCCATGGTTATTATATTAAGCATTTATTATATAACAGGTATTATATTAACTACAAGTATTTAGTCGTCACAATAATCTTCTACTGTAAGAATTATCCCCATTTGTAGATGAGGAAACTGGCAGCTAGAGAGAGAGAGATTGTATCATTTATCCCAGGAAGGTAGAGCTGGGACTCCAAAGCAGGTTCTACTCTAGAGCTTGCTGTGCTTTGCTGCCATCTGGTCACCGCCATCTTTCTTAGCATGATATAGAGCTAAATGATCACTGTGTTTTGAGACATCTCCATTAAGAAGCTCTCTGATCCCCTTACCCTTCCCCGGCTTGGCTAAGTGCCTCTGTGTTTGGTAGGACTCAGAGCTGGCTTCCATCTTTGTACTTACCGCATAGCACTATAATTCTTTGTTTGCTTCTTTGTCTTTCTCTCCCGCTGGACTGTGCTTCTTGGTTTAGGGACCATATTGTTGATTTCTGAATTCAAAATTGAGATCTTTAATAGATCTTTAATAGAGTGACTTCAGATAAATTCCCTAATGCCTCCAGCCTCAGATTCTGTAAAATGGATATTTTTAGCACCTGTTTTAGGATTGAATGAGTTAATACAGATTTTAAAAGCTTAACATAGCACCTGGCACATAGTAAATGTTCAGTAGATAGTAGTTGCTATTATTACTGTTGTAATTGTTGAATAATAACTTGTACTGTGCAGCTCAGAAAGCTCTTAATAAGTCTCATTGAATTTCTCTGCACCACTACCATGATTTTTGACTTCCCTCATCCCCATCCAAAGCCAGTGAGTTAAGCTGAGGTGCAGTATACCCACTTCTCTGGCTTACTCTCTCAAAAATGAAAGCCTTGAAAATGGAGCCCTGAGTGCTCTTCTATGAGCTTCAGAGGAGGCTTGATGCCTTGGCCAGAAGTTGCTTGCTTGTAGTGTCCCTGACTGTTGCTACCATGTCCAGCGGATTGCACATTTTAATGGCGCTGTGTTACCAATTATAAGCAATGGCTGGGATACATTCCCCCAACTAAGCAATGTCTGCTCACGGGGTAGGGGAGAGGGGGTGAATGGGGCCTCTTCTTTTGGAGTGATGACTTAGGACAAGGGGAACACAAGAGCACTAACATTTCTAAGCTCCTTTTACTATTTGTCAATCTTAATGCCAGGTGCTTGGCATTCGTTGTCTGTGGTATCTATCCTCTCTGACAATTCCGTAGGGAAGCGGCCTCCTCATTTCATGGATGTAGCTGAGGTTCCCACATGTTAAGGCAACATTTTGGTTAGCCATGGAACCAGAATGTGAACCAAAGTGTATGTAACTCGCAGTCCACATGTTTTCCTCTCCAGTATGTTGCCTCCCAACTTGGGTTCTGCTTCCAGCGTTGTCCCTATAAATAGACTCTAAGCTTTTCAGATAAGGACCTGTGCCCCATCACCTCTGGTTTAATATTTAGCAGAGAGATGCTCATCGTGTTAGGTTAATGTGGGTATAAAAACTTCCCTCTGGTAGCTGAGTGGCTTTGCACTGGGACAGAGCTGAATTCCTCAAGTGAGTAATCTCTTTTTAAAATGCCCATACGTTTTTCAGTGGTTACAAGACTTGACAGGACCTAACTTTGAATTGACTGAAGCACTCCGGGCAGCATTTAGTCAGCTCTGAAGTGGCGCTGCATCCTAGACCCGGCACAGGCAGCACAAGGAGCTGTGGAGGGCAGTGCTTTGCTCAGGGCCCCCCGAGTGCCCTGCTGTGGTGGGAGACACGCTGTCTGTCCACGAGGGGAGCAGGAGGACGAGCAGGTTCTGAGCCGAGTCCATCTTTCTCTCCATCGGCCTGTCTGTCTGAGGGCTAATCACCCTCGGCACAGGCCACACCTCAGAGACTGGAATGCAGGACCGCACAGAAGGGAGGCAGGACTAGCGAGTGCCCTACCTACCTGCTGCCAGCATTTCCCCCGAGATCAGGGTCTCCTCGGTCGCACACCCAGTGCCCAGCACTAGATAAAAAGCAGCTCTGAAAGATGTATTTCCATAGACTTTTTAGAAAGCCCATACAAATTCCTGGATATAAAAAATGAGGCATAAAACCTAGAATGTTTGGAAGTCAAGCTGAAAATTGTGGGAGCAAGTCTCCATATCCATTTATTAAATGGGAGCATAACTTAATAGTTGCACCTAGATGTCTTCTGAGAACCACTTCGATTCTGTGCCCCCTTAAGTGCTGTAGACTTGGAGCAAGATCCAAAGTTGGCGTTTGTCTGGAGGGAGAGAAGCGATGGAGTGGGAGACTGACCTAAGGAAGCTTTCATTAGGTCTGGTTGAGTGTGCAATACGTGGGTCACAACCTCCTTCTCCTTTTAATGTGCACGATTTTACCAAAATGGAGCCCCAGAGTAAGATACCGCACGCTCGTGAAGGCACGTTCTGAGCGCTGTGCGTGCCCCTTCCCTTCACTGTTGTTTTCATTTTCCTCTCCTGAACCTTGCTACCCTGGCTTCAGCACGGAGGCTCTAAAGGAAGATGGAGAGCCGAGTTACCTCAGAATGATCACTATCGTTAACATTCACGGGTGGTTCACTTATCATTCCTGACTGCACAGACATGGCAGCCGCTCGGAAGCGTCCGCAGGTGTAGCATGGTGATACATATTACATTGTGCCACAATGGATTTATGTATTCTGTAACAAAAGAAAAGTGTAATGAAAAAATACAGAAGGTAATCCTTTATTCCTCCACCACACAATTTATCAGTAATGCCTGTGGATGATAAGTGCCAGGGATTTCCTCTGCTTGCTTTAACCTTGTCACCCAGGTACGTTTTGGTAAAATGACAGAAAAATACAGACTAGGGATTTTCCTCTGTTCAAAAATCTTTTGAAAGGACACTTTTAATTTATGGAAGTTAGTCCAGACTCAAGGCTTCCTTTTGAGCTTCTAGTCTGCCTTTGCTAAAAAAGATAAACGTATTGGTTTGAAATAATGCTGTCAGCCAGCCGATTAGAAGAGAATGTAAGCAATTTATAAGCAGACTCAAATCTAAAATATAAAATAGTTCAGGTGGAACCCAGGTAGATGGGAGTTCGTGAGATCTAGCCCGGTACTAGTTTGTGCATACCCGAGAACTTGTGTTCCCTTTTAGGCCCCATTCACCCATCGCCCAACATATTGTCACAGATGGAGCGCATACTGACTTCCGAGGAGAGAGCAGGGGAAGACAAGCCTGAATGCGGATGATTGGCGTTTGTTCCAAACACACGCTGGCCTAGCGCCAGAGCAAATACCCCCAAGTTTATAAATGCACAAGGCACTTTACATTTCAGTCCTCTTGCCAAAGTATCACTTACTGCATCGCTCCCTAAATATAGTTTTTAAAAAAAGAGCTATTTCTTATTTTGCTTTGATCAGTAAAATAAACTTTTAAAGATTGTTCTGGGATGGGGTCCAGCTTCTGAGGTAAAGAATGGCTGGAGCTCAGGCATGATTCAGTAACAGAGTGTTCAGTAAAATTAGCTTGACAGTTCTCAGGCCTGCTGTTCAATAGCAAGAACTTGACCAAGTTAAAATGGATGATCGTGCTGGCTAGACCAGCGTCGGCTTTTGCTTTTTAACAAATGGAATGTCAAGGATTAAACAGCAAGCCGTATGGAGAGGAGGGGTGTGGAGATGTCTTTGTATTAGGGAAGCAAATTGGGTCCTTGATTTTGAGATCGGCCCCCAGCTCCTGTGGAAAGCCCAGCCACCTGGTTGGGTCCAAACTAGGTCCCAAAGAGGTTTAAGGCCTCTTCTCAGCCTGTCCTACCATGGGGAAGCTTTTCCATGGCTTAGCTTGAGGCTTGGCTTTTCTTTCGGATTTCTTGTCAGTATGAAGTTCTGCCATATTTTTTGGCTGTGTGTTCTCCTTTGAGATTCTTATGAGGAAATGGGAATGCGACCAAAGTCCTTGTGGTAATTCCCATGTTCCATAGTTGGAAACTTGGGTCCCATTTGTTAGATGAGCTGCTTGGAATTGGCCTGTTTTGTTCTGCTGCCTGAGCATAGTGAGTAGTGTTTGTGATACTTGCTATTGCAATTAACAGTCTTAGTGAAGTTATACCTCACCCAGGGATGGGCTTCTGTTTTTAGGGTACTTGTTCCCTACCAGCTTTTTCCTATCTAAATGAACCACTCCCTCCAAATTTGACTGACTAGAAGCTTACAGGTAGTGTCAGTATTTTGTCTTGTAGTTATTTATGCTTCATTTCATATTTTGTTTGAGCTTCTAGGACTAAATAAATTAAAACATTCCTACTGAAGTATATACAGACCGTACGTTTAAAATTTATTTATTTACTTACTTACTAGCCAGTTAGGAAGAGCCTTTTTTTCCTTATTCTAAATTGAGTTGGGCTATTGTATTTTCCCCTCCACCTCCCACCTCCCCCCCATCCTCACCCCATGACATTTTTCCTCTAGGGCTCCCTGGGCTTTAATGTGATGGTGGTCTCTGCCTGCAGTGACATCTGCTGACACAAGCCAAGTCTATTGTCAGTCCTTGCTCCGGGATTTGGCTTGGGAGCCGACATGAATAACCCACAGTACTAGTGACCCATACAGACCAATTAGATTCAATTTGAGGTAAATCAGAAAAACATTCCCTAACTCTGACCTTTCTTTCACTTAGAACTGTTTATACCAGAATGCCTCTCTCTCTCTCTCTCTATCATTAGAAGTTAGTCTGTTTTTAAATAATTAAAAAGCACTTTGAGGTACACTCAATAAACTTTATTAAACACAGTGAAGACTGCAATAACATTCCTCTGGTTGGATGTTAGTGATGATTTAATATTTATCTTTTCCTACAGAAATGCTGCTCATGGATTCTCCCTTATTCAGGTGGACAACACAAAGGTCACCATGAAAGAAATCTTGCTTAAGGCAGTGAAGCGAAGAAAAGGATCCCAGAAAATTTCAGGTGAGACCCTAGAAATAGAAGCTTAACCGTTAGTTTAAAAGTACTTGGTGTGTGCATACCTGTGCGTGTGCGTGTGTGTGTGTGTGAGAGAGAGATGGCTGGCTAGATTGTTCTAGATATCATTGCTAGAAGATTTGGTTAGCAGATCTACAGCAAAAAAAGTGATTTTTTTAAACTGCCCCTGGGCCCAAGAAAGGGACTGGGTCAGTGGCATGTGCGAGAAGAATGTGTTCCTATTGATTATGGAAGCTCCATCATTAATAATTTGTGATAGATTAAGACAAAGCTATTTGAGCTATTAGTTGGTGTAAAGCTGTCTTAAAAACCAAATCCTAAATTTGAAGGACTGCTTTTAATTTCATGTTTTCACATAATTTTCCATGGGGGAAACTTTCAGTTAGTGTTCGGGGTATGCAATAAAAGAAAAACAACTTTCATTTTTACCAAATGAGGGCAACTGTAAAAAAAAACTTTTCTAAAGATAAATCACTTGATGTGCACAAATACCTGTTAATCTTTAATTCCTCATTACCCAAATTTGTACAGAAAATAAGCTTATGGGGGCGCCTGGGTGGCTCAGTCGTTAAGCGTCTGCCTTCGGCTCGGGTCGTGATCCCAGGGTTCTGGGATCGAGCCCCACATCGGGCTCCCTGCTCTGCGGGGAAGCCTGCCTCTCCCTCTCCTACTCCCCCTGCTTGTGTTCCCTCTCTCACTATGTCTCTCACTGTCAAATAAATAAATAAAATCTTTAAAAAAAAAAAAGAAAGAAAGAAAAGAAGCTTATGGTATTAGCTATGATATTTAAAGGATATGAGGGAAAAAATATTACCAGTATTGAGAAATAATTATTTTGAGAAATAGCTCAAAGATTTGTTATACCACAGACAACTTTAATATAAATCAACCTCTATATGACATGTCAAATATCATTGCTTTGTAAATAAATGAGACTTCTTTAACACCTTTAGTTTCATCTTCTGGAAAGGAAAAAATGCATTACTCAGGTTGAAGAAAATAGTTTTGTGTTCTTTTTAAGGAGAGGCATATAATCTGTTCCAGATTTAATTAGCTATCTTCAGATGAAAGCTGAAGTTTTAATAAAAGTTAGAAGAGATAACACAGTGAAGGACACGGATGAGCTGTCTCAAGGCCATATTCCAGGGGAACGATAAGAGCTGTAAAAAATGGCAGAGGAGAGCAATTGAATGGAGCAATGAAAATCTGATTCTCATAAAAAAGAGAGAGAGAGAGAGCTGCTGGTAGGGGCGGTTGTAGATGAGACCTGCTAGCGTCTGCAAGCAATTTGGATGCTTGCCAGGAGTCATTGTTCACCCTCGGCTGTGGCGGCTCTGTCCAGATGTGCCAACTGCACGTTTCGGCTTTTGCCAGCTGACTGCGCCGTTTGATAACCAGCTCTCTGGATGCCCATCACTGGCCGCAGAGATAGAATTAAATGATGATGATCTTCCCACAAGTTGGGAGAGGAAACAATGCATATAAATCTTGATTTCATCTCAGCATGAGAAGTCTTTATCCATCATCACTCATAATGAACAAGTCGTTAGCTGGGATGAATGGTGTTCTGGTTTTTCCAAACACCTCTTTTGTTCATTTTTTTGGGTGACTTTTATCCATTGCATGGGGGTCAAACCTCTTTACATTTAAGGGATGATTGAAGAGGCATAGCCTCTCCTTCCCAGGGGAAAGTAGATATTTGGGGGTTCTAGGTGCCAATCTAATAAAGATATTTAATAAGCATGTATCTTCCTTTAGGATCCTGTTTTTTCCTCGTGTTTTGACCCTAAATTTTTTACACAATAGTGCCCATTTTGTGACACATTCATTGTATTCAAAGATAGTATTATTCCAGGTTGTCCAAGAGGAGCGGGAACCAGCTTTTTAAACCTTCTTAATAGAAATTCAGCTGTCGCAGATTTTTTTAGACCATGAAACCTTTTTGAACTTACTGAGGTGCAGCTGAACCATGTCCTTCCCTCTGTCTCCGGCTATCTCTTTCCAATTGTGTCCCTATTTATCTGTGTCCATCTCCAGCAACCACATTTATCATACACACAGTTATTTATGTTCACCTTTGTGTACACATTCCTGCCATTTCCATCAGAGACTTTGCCACATCCAAAACACAGTGATCTGCATTATTTATTCCTTTTCATACTAGAGAAGTCATTTGAGATTGATGTATTTACATAAATTACTGTCCATTTTCTTAATCCAAAAAGCTCTGTAAAATGAGAAGCCCTTTCTATTGCTTTATTAAGTCTGGTCTCATGAAACAGAAGGCTCTCCAGTTTGGCAAAGATGTTTATTTAAGGTTAGCTTGGTAAAGACGGTGTATTTTGTGATCTTGAACTTTGTATTGTGGAGTGGGCTTGTTTTGGAGGGTAATTAATGAAAAGAGGAAAATCCTCTCGTCGTAGACGGAAACACAGTATGTTTCCTTAAATTAAAAAAAAAAAAAGGCTGTTAGTGCTCACATTTGGCCATGAAATACTTATACACATTATGACACGTGAACTTAGTCATGAACTCAAGAACATGGTGGCAGGAGATGCCAGGCTAGAGACTACGTTTATCCTGCACATGACCCCCGCAGTCTCTGCAAGAAGGGGCCTGCCTCACCCCATGTCCAGGACAGCAGTGGAGTGCTCAGTCCTCTCTTCAAACAGCTTTTGCCTGATGGAGTGCAGAACACCACTTGTCTGTTTTCTGCTCTTTTTTAACTGAAGTGAGAGGCGAGATTAAACAACATGTGCCATGTGGAGGCGAGAGTTCTCACTACTGGTTTGTTAGGGGTTAGTTGCACTAAGAACAAGGTTTCAGAAATCCTTTTATAGGCTGACAGTGCACTTCTGTTGCTTATCCACAAACCTCTAACCTCTCTCCTCTTTTTTCCAGACCGACCATACAACTTTCCATTTCATAGTAATCATAAATTGAGAACCCAAACTATTTTAGTATGAAACCCAGATGTGGGTGACTACTCCAACATTTAAGTACTCTGTTGCCCTTCCCTCTGGCACTCCCTTCCCGATTTTCATTTGTAAAAAATTGGAAGGTGGCAGCTATTTGAGCAAAAGAAGTCTTCTTTGTTTAGGTAGATAGGTTTGTCAATGGAAACCCTTAGGGTTTTAAAATATTTTTTGCTTGGTATGGACAGACTATCGTTACAGGCACTTGTAGCTGATCTGGAATTTTGACTTGCATTATTTGTAATTATCATTGTCATAACTATTTATGAACACTGCAGGGTTTCTATTACTATTCATGTGCTGAACTAGAGGAGTCTTTTCACTGTGTGTTCCAGTCGGTGCTCTGCTAAGGCCCATTTTTTTTAAAGCCCATTTTTAAATGTCCCTTTTAAAGTTTCTCTACAGCTTTTCATTTTATTACTGATCCACTTGACATTTGGAAGCTACCTGCACTGGCAGAAAGTCCCCACTGTTGAAGAAAATTGTAAATGGAGAATCTGGTTTTAGAAGAATTAACTGGCACCTCTTTACTAATTTTTGTAGCTGGATGGGTGAGTTTTTGACATAATGAAGAGTAGCCAGTCAGGTCCTTTGATTTAGCTAGTAAAATATACTGACCTGTTATTTAGTGAGTGAAGTCCTTAG
The DNA here is from genome assembly GCF_029215605.1 of Mirounga angustirostris. NCBI lineage: Eukaryota > Metazoa > Chordata > Mammalia > Carnivora > Phocidae > Mirounga > Mirounga angustirostris. Next base: position 84,277,769 of record NW_026991723.1, on the reverse strand, counting down.
CTCATCACGTTCTCCTTTGGTCAAGTTCATCCTCACAGCCAGTGACCTTCTGAGCTTCTTAGTATTTTGTTGTTTAAATTTGCTATCACCCACCAACCTTTACCAGCCTCCTGAAGCATGGTGTTGGGTATGGCAGGAATGCTTAAGAAATGGAGGCAGACACAATTTCAATTTATTTATTTTTTTTATTTTTCTTAAGATTTTATTTATTTATTTGACAGAGAGAGGCACAGTGAGAGAGGGAACACAAGCAGGGGGAGGGGCAGAGGGAGAAGCAGGCTTCCCGCCGAGCAGGGAGCCCAATGCAGGGCTCGAACCTAGGACCCTGGGACCATGACCTGAGCCGAAGGCAGACGCTTAATGACGGAGCCACCCAGGCACCCCTACAATTTCAATTTTACATTGACACAGAAATGTAGTTAACTCTTGGTCTACAAAAGTGAGAAGGCTTCGAAGTGGGATGTTCCAAGCAGAATAGTTCTCTGCGCGGCTCTGTTTCAGTATTTGTTGTCATTTTGAAATGGAGGTGTTTTTCTTTATCATCTACTAAAAGATTGAACCGGAAGCATATTAACTTTTTCTTACCCTTGTTCATTCTTGCCTTTTGATGTGAAAGACAAATTTTTATTAGTCTGAAAATCCTTTTGAAAAGTTCTTAGAGTATTGTTAAAAAAACTTAAACGACATTCCTTTTTGCTTTTCCCTTATAAAATTTCACCTAGACTTTGAAAGATAAATGTTAGCTTTGTCAAGTGGACTCTCTCTTAACATCTCTGTTTAGAGTCACACACCACCTTATTGTTTGCTAATGTACTGTGTTTTCACAAGACGCCTAGGATGTCATTAGTGACGTTGTCTAGACTAAGACGCCTCCACATTATGCCCTAAAATACTCCTAGACTCAGAGAAGGCCAGCAAACAGCTACCACAGTTTGCAGAGTTCTGATCAGAAAGAGCGCTAATGATGACATCATTGGATTCTCATGTAAAATGTAAATTTTGATCCATACTGTATTTGTACTTTCATTCATCCTGTGTCCTCATGTGTCAGACCTGTGCTGGGTGCAGGGAGACAGTGGGGGGCAGATTTACAAGGCCCTTGCTGAGGAAGAACTTACATTCTAGAAAGAAGGTAAAAATAAGGGGCTGTGAGAGAGAATAATAAGATGCAACATATAGGATGGTCAGGGAACTCCTCCCTGAGAAATTGACATTTAAACTGTGACCTTCACATTTAAGCTGTGAAGAGTTGGGGAGGGCCAGTGTCATTCAAAGCAGTGGTTATTAAAGGTTTACTATATTTTAATATAAAAAGAACATTTCAGGGGCACCTGGGTGGCTCAGTTGGTTAAGCGACTGCCTTCGGCTCAGGTCATGATCCTGGAGTCCTAGGATCGAGTCCCGCATGGGGCTCCCCGCTCAGCAGGGAGCCTGCTTCTCCCTCTGACCGCCCCCCCCCACCATGTGCTCGCTCTGTCTCTCTCAGATGAATAAATAAAATCTTTAAAAAAAAAAAAAAAGAACATTTCAGATTTCTTTGTAGTTAATTTACGTGACTCTCTCCCCCTCCACCCCACCTCCCCCAAAAAGTAGTGAAATTGACCCTTGAATTGTTCCCTGGACAAAGTCCCCACATCTTACCCATTAGCAGGTCCTCTCAGTTTTATCTCCAGAATATATCCTGAATTTATTCAGTCTTTTCCATCTCCACTGGATGAGTGCAGATCGCCATGACTTAAATAGCAGTTTTCTGGTTTTCCTGCCTCTGCTCTTGTCCTCCTCCAGTCTCTTTGTCTACACAGCAGCCAGAGGGATCTTCTAAAGTATAAATCAGATCATACCTGCTCTATACCCTTCAGTGACTTTCAGAATAAAACCCAAACTTCTAACTACTATAAAATATTCTGAGACCCAAAGAGGGGAAGGGGCATACAGAGAATATGAACACAAAGAAAGAAAAGAATTGGAAAGAAGTGCAGAATTGATCATTGCAATATGGCAGAGAAATATAGACAGACCAGGCAGAGAACCTGGGAAGCCAGGGTAGGGACTTGGAGCCTGTAACTTAATGTGGACCTGCTCTAACTAATAGACGGGCGACAGCAGGGCCAATCTCGGACACAATTAGTAGGCCTTACTTTCATGCCAGGTAGACCTAGAAAGCAGCATACTAATTAATTAGTTATCAGTAACGTTTTAAAGGGGGTTTGTGTGTCAGGAGAGGAGTTGGTCTTTCCCGAAGATGTGGTTCCAATGAGGGAAGAGCTGATTTATTGAGTGCCTTTGTGTATTACACATATTATCTCATTTAATCTGCAAATACCCCTGGAAGGTAGATTTTATTATGCCTGTCTTACAGACGAGACTTTAGAAACGTTGGGGGTGTGGGGGAGGTGCATGTTAGAATTAAGGAACTGTTGAGAACTGTGTATGTAATCATACGCTTACCTCTCTGAGCCTCCCTTTCCTCAGCTCTAAAAGAACTTAAAGTCACCCAAATTTCCACAGTAAGTAAATGGCAGAATCTAAATTGGAGCCCAGGCCTTTTTGACCTCAAAGCCCATACTCTTTTTATTATACCATGTTGCTTATTAGAACCCTAATGGGAGAACAAATTTAAAATTCTGTAAACAGAAATGTTCATTGATTCTAAGATCTAAATGCACTAGGGAAGTGCAGCATTTAAAGGAACCCTGTGGTAAATCTGGATATAAAGCCAGGAATTCTTTTTATAATTGCACAGTTTGTCTGTATTGGTGTCAGTTTTAATGTTTTATGTCTGGCTTTCTTAAAGCAACATACACCTGTCCTGAGCTGCCCTGTGGAAAAGAGAAACCCGTATGTTTTAGAGGGAACGGGGTTTCTAACACTCTTCTAATGGGAAGTGTTCTCCAAAGGCTAAAATAAGCTAAAGAATCTTCTTGCTGTAGAGTTTAAGAATCTTACTCCGTGTGTAATTGTAAAGATGGAAAAATCCAGTAACCTTTCTTCTATGAAAGTAATTTGTGAGCCAGAGACACAGACATGTGGTTTCCTTATGCTATAGCAGGTAATCCTTTAAGAGAAAAAAAAAGAAGATGATGAAGAAGAAAAGGTAAATAAGACTGTTTAAATGTTCTTAGTCAAAAAGGCAGTAATTTCTGTGGAAGACTGCTCCCCATGAAATAATAAATAATCACACTGATGCCACTCATGCATGGGGGCTGGATGAGACATAAAGACCTGATACTTGGTATCCAATGACCCAGTGGGAAAATGATAGAGAAAATTAGGGCAGCTAAAGTGTGTAAATGTCTAACTCAGAAATGCCCCGGGCAAGAAGCTCCAAGTTAAATATTCCTCCTTCCCTCTTCCTGCCTCTTTATCTTGTTGTTTCTTCCCACCTGAGCCTCCCCCTGTCTGGAGTGCTCTGAGGCTCCTGATGGATCTTCCTGAGAATAGAGCAGAGCATGTTAGAGATGGCATTGCAGTCAACTGTTTTATCTAGGAAGCCTGGAAATTTAGAGAATTTATGTCAGGCAAAAATCTTTGGGAACCACTTTAGAGACCCAATTATTTTAGAAGGGTGTTATGAGCTCTCACAACCGCCACATCGGAAAAACCTGAAATACATCATTCGCCAAAACTACATTTGACCAGCGTTTACTCTTCCTGCTAGTCACTAATCTTTCAGAAGTTCCTTTTCCATCACAAAATCTATTCATTCACTCCATCTGGGGCAGTCACCAACGTGGATTAGATTAAAGCAAAAGCCGAATGAAAGAACGAGAAAAGACCTTCCTCCTGACAGGCTGCGTGGTGCTGCAGGAGGGCACATCCATTTTGAAGTCAGAGGAAGGACCTTTCTCTGGGCCACTAGGGACTAATTCTAGAGCATCACTAGTTTAATAATAGCTTTTCAGGAAAAAATAAAATAAAGAAATACTACATTCAATGTACATATTGATTGTAAGCTGTAGCCTAGTTTTAGAAATGTTATAAAGTAGGAAAAAACGCATCTTAGAATGAAGAACTATGGTAATGGAATGCACAGTCCTGTACTGTCCTCAGCTGTGACAGGGGAGAGGTTGAGGGGAGGGGTCACCCAGGGCAGGGGTGCGCCAAAGCCCGGAGTGTGGCTCTGAAGGACCCTGATGACTTCAGTGTTCACCGTCCCTTGCTGCCTGCTCTGGGCCAGCACTGTGCTAGAATCAGGTGGAAACCCAGTGAGAAAACGGATTCAGAAAAGGGGGCAGGAGCGCCTGGGTGGCTCAGATGGTTAAGCGTCTGCCTTCGGCTCAGGTCACGATCCTGGCATCCTGGAATCGAGTTCCGCGTCGGGCTCCCTGCTCCTTGGGGAGCCTGCTTCTCCCTCTGCCTCTGCCTCTGCCTTTCATGAATAAATAAAGAAAATCTTAAAAAAAGAAAAAAAGAAAGAAAGGGGGCAGTAAAATATGGCAAATTCACAAGGAGAAGTACATAAGCTACATAAGCAGCATAGATTAGGGAGTACTTAAAACTACTGGGTGAGGCAGGGCCTGAGGAAAGATGCTCTGGAGTAAACGATTTGATAATTTTTTGAAGATTAAATAGAATTTTGGTAGGTGGGTAAGTGAGAGCAAGGACATTCTAGGCAGAGACGTTTTGAAATGTAGTAGTAACAAAACATGGATATCCGAAATTACTGGAGCAGCAACAAGGCAGAGGATAAGCTACAGAAGCTAGGCAGGGGACAGATCCGATCAGGCCAGGCCTGATAATGTACTCAAAACTAGAAGAGCTGTATTTGTTTATTGGGGGCTTATTATGCAGCAGACACTATGTAGGCACTGGGGATTTTGTTGAAGCCAAGAAATGATCCTTACCCTCCCAGAGCTTACTGTTTAGTTCCTCTGGGGGACAGGCAATTACAGTACCATGCATGTGATCAGTGGAAATGAGTGTAGGGCCTGGGTACACACATTGTGGGAGGGGAGCCCTAGTCCAGTCTTAGGGAGTCAGGGAGAACTATCCTCCAGATGAGACCTGAAGATGGTGGAAACTGACCAGATGAAGAGGGCTGGGAAAGATCGTTTAGGCTGAAGGAGTGAGGTGAGAGAGCTTGATGCCTTCTGGAAACCACATGTAACTCAGGATAATAAGCAGTAGAGTAGGAGTTAGGAGGGTGGGACATTATGAGGCTCAAGTGGTCACTTGGGACCAGTTCATGTTTGTAAACTGTGTTGGATTTGAACTTTATTCTGGTGGCAGAGGGGAACCATTGAAAGGAGAACAATATAGTCAGAATTTCTTTTAGAAAACACACCGTCTGCATGACAAAAATCCGTTAGAGGACGTAAAACAGGAGGCAGAGACACCGGTGAGGAGGCTCTTGAGGACTCTATCCAACGGATGATGAGCCCTGAATTAAGGCATGGAGAGAAGCAGTTGGTACTCGGTACAGGAAGCAGAGGGGTGGACATCATAGTAAAGTCTGATTTCTGTTATTAGAGCTGAATGCACAGTTTGAGGAGGATTGAAATACCTTGAAGCTGCCCCGTTCTGGTGTTAATGTTAAAACTAGGGTGACGAACCATGAGAGACGATGGACTCTGAAAAAGAAACTGAGGGTTGCTGGAGTGGGGGGTGGGGTGGGAGGGAGGGGGTGACTGGGTGATAGACACTGGGGAGGGTATGTGCTCTGGTAAGCGCTGTGAATTGTGCAAGACTGTTGAATCTCAGATCTGTACCTCTGAAACAAATAATGCAATATATGTTAAGTAAAAAAAAAAAAAGAAGAAGAAGGTAGCGGGAGGGGAAGAATGAAGCGGGGGAAATTGGAGGGGTAGACGAACCATGAGAGACAATGGACTCTGAAAAACAAACTGAGGGTTCTAGAGGGGAGAGGGGTGGGAGGATGGGTTGGCCTGGTGGTGGGTATTGAGAAGGGCACGTTCTGCATGGAGCACTGGGTGTTAATGCACAAACAATGAATCATGGAACACTACATCTAAAACTAGTGATGTACTGTATGGGGATTACCATAACAATAAAAAAATTAAAAAAATATTAAAACTAGGGTGTGGTAGAAGATAGGCTTTTAAAGATTTCTTTTTAATAAAATTAAATGCTTGTTGAAAAAAGATCAAACATTTAGGAAGTGCGTCAAGTAAAAAGTAAGTGTATGAAGGTTTCTTCTAACTGTATTTGGTGTGAACCCTTGGTTTTTTATTCAGTTCACACACACATAGACATATAGGCTCTAAGTTTCATGTGAGCAGGACCCTGTTTTTTGTTTAGTTTCTTTAAATCACTATATACCCAATATCTAGCAGAGTGTCAAATAGAAGACACTCTATAAATGTTTGTTAAATAAACTTGTAAAAAACGTATCCACATAATGATTTTTAAGAAGGATACCACACAGTGTATATGATTTTGCATTTGTTTTTCACTTAGTATTCTGTCATAAGCATTCTTGTTAGAATAACTATGTTAGAGTGACCATTGCTGTTTTATCTTCCTAGTTAACATTTATTTAACTTAGCTCTCTGTTGTTGGACATTTAGATTATTTCCAAATTTCCAGTTCTACACATACAGTGAACAATCTTGTATGAATATTCATTGCACGTTTGTGCTAGATGTTAAATATGGGATTGCTTGTCAGAAGTTTGTGTATTTAAAATGTTGAGAAAAACAAATTGCCCTTTAAAAAGTTTATACCAATTCTTTGACACTCCAAGAATATATGAGAGTGTCTTCTTTTCCCACCCCCTTACTAACACCGATGTTATCGATCTTTCATTTTTGCCAAACTGATGGCTAGCAGTTAATATCACATTTTAATTTGCATTTCTGTGGGTTTTGTGTAAAGTTAAGCATTTTAAAAATGTATTTATCTGCCATTTATCTTTCTAAAAGATAGTTTTTAAGTCAGTTGTTTTTAGTGGAAAGAGAAATTGAGAAGTCTAATTTCACAAAACTGTTTTTAAGAAGTACCCTGTAGTTTAGAATACAGTTCACCCTACTGCCCCCTTTCCTGCCCCAGCAGGTCCACATATATGTGTACACACACACACACACACACACACACACCCCTGATATAGAGAAAAGGCACACATCCAGGCCAATTTACTTGTTTGCCTTCTGGCTTTTCATTTACCAGCAAAGCTTTTGTTTATGTGTTTGGAGAGAGTTAGCTGGTAATTCACTAGGTTCTAGTTCACCTCATTTAGGACCTTATGTTGTTACCTGCCTGCTTTGTCACAAAACTATTTGAGAAAACAGATTTCCTGTTAAATAGTTTATTTTAGTCTGGTATGTGTATATAGTACTTAGAAAATGCATCATAATCTGGAAATCAGGAATGTAGGCAAAAAAGTTGTCACCCCTTAACAGGTTTATTTTGGGGGAGCACAGCTAAGGACACGTCTGGCAGCATTATGAAAAGCACTGGCACCAAGGGCAACTGTGGGGGGTTAATGGGAACCCTGCATCATTCCTTGCCATGTGCCGGGTGAGTTAACTCCTAGAAGTTTCTGGGAATGGTAGCAAGTGGGGAAAAGGCTGCAACCAACAATCAGTGTCACAAAGTGGGGATGACTAATTTGCTGAGGACACCGTTGAGACAGATGTTTAATTAGCTGAAGTCAGAGTGGATAAATTGGGAGAGGACTGCCTATGCAGAGAGATGCCCTGTTCCCTCATCTCTCATTTAACTGTGTTTGGTTTGGGTTTTTGTCTTTATCGTTTTCTTTTTGAAGGCAACGTCCTCAGGGGAGCTGCGAGGGGGAATAGGAGGAAAAGTACCCTTTGGTACATCTACTGAACACTTACTGTACTTTTGTATTTAACTTTTACAAAGACCTTGTGAAATGGACATTATCTATTTTTTATGGTTGAGAAAACCGAGGCCATGTTATGTGTATATTGTGTATATGCATGCATTCTTGTGTGGATTGCTAATGAGTGACGTAGATGAGATTTGAACCTGTACCCCTTGATTCTTAAGCCCAGTGTTTTTTCTCTGTACTGCAGCTTCCCCATTTAAATTGTAATGCAAGTGAGAGAACTTTCTGGAATAAAAGTAATCTATATATTGACAGGAACTGGTGTCACACAAGTGAATGCATTTGTTGGAACTATCAAATGATACTCATAAGATTTGTACATATCATTGTATGAAAATTTTACCTAAAAGTAAAAAGAGGGGGCGCCTGGGTGGTCAGTCATTAGGCGTCTGCCTTCGGCTCAGGTCATGATTCCAGGTCCCGCTCAGCGGGAAGCCTGCTTCTCCCTCTCCCGCTCCCCCTGCTTGTATTCCCTCTCTCACTGTGTCTCTCTCTGTCAAATAAATAAATAAAATCTTAAAAAAAAAAAAAAAAGGTAAAAAGAGAATCTCAAACAAATATTGGACACCAGTTAACGTTATGCACACTGAATGTACTGATGTCTGCTCTTTACTTTGAAATGCACTTTTTTTTTTAAGATGCATTGGTGGAAATAAAGTCTTTAAAAAAAAAAAAGAGAGACGCCTGGGTGGCTCAGTCAGTTGAGCGTCTGCCTTCAGCTCAGGTCATGATCCCAGGGTCCTTGGATCGAGTCCCGCATCGGGCTCCTTGCTCAGCGGGGAGTCTGCTTCTCCCTCTCCCTCTGTTGCTCCCCCCCTTCTCACTCTCTCTATCTCTCCCTCTCTCAAAAAAAGAAATAAAATCTTAAAAAAAAAATAAAGATGCATTGGTGGATGGATATATGATAAAGCAAATACAATAAAAATGCCAATTGTAGGATCTAGGCGGTGGGTACATGGGTTTTCAATGTACAGTTCTTTCAACTTCTCTGTGGTTTAAAAATGTTTATAATAAACTAGGAATGAACTTATAAAAATTAAAATTATATAATTTAGGTTCTTATTAATGTAAATTTCTGAACTTACAAATAATTATCTTTGTGGCATAGAAAACACTAATCTTTACTTCCTGTAGGGTATTTTATCTTTCTTTACTTCATATGTTAAATGAGATCTTTGAGGTCATAGTTTCTTTCATGGACCTGTGATTTTAAGTAGCATATAGAGTTATGAAAATAAAGTAATTGTTACCACTTACTGAATATTAAAAATTTGCGGGGCGCCTGGGTGGGTCAGTCGTTAAGCGTCTGCCTTCAGCTCAGGTCATGATCCCGGGGTCCTGGGATCGAGTCCCACATCGGGCTCCCTGCTCAGCGGGAAGCCTGCTTCTCCAGCTCCCACTCCCCCTGCTTGTGTTCTCTCTCTCGCTGTCTCTCTCTATCTGTTGAAAAATAAATAAAATCTTCAAAAAAAAAAAAAATTTGCCAGGCAATCTGCCAAGCACTTTTTGTAGTGATCTCTTTTAATCCTTAAATCAAGTATTTGAGTTGATTATTATTTTTGTTTTATAAAAGAGAAAACTAAAGCTTAGAGAGTCTGCAAGACTTGTCCAAGGTCACACAGCTAGTAAGTTGGGGAATAGGGACTCAAACCCAGATGTATGATGCCAAAGTTTGTATTCCTCCTACTGGCTAAGGTTCCAAGGTCCATATGTCAGTGGAGGCAGGAATGCTTTTCTCCCTCGAGAGACCAAGTGCCCCTGCTTCATTTGGACGTGGCAACATGATTCAGTGTAAGGAGTACAGGCTTTGGACCCAAACCAGCCCAAGTCTCCACCCTGGCTGTGCCTTTCACACAAGCTGTAAGGTTAGACAAGTCATCAAGCCTTTTTCACTTCGGTTATCTTTTCTGTCAACAGGGGTAATAGTACCTACCTGGCAGGGCTATTGTTTTGACTGGATGCATATAAAACAGTTCATAGTAAGTGTTCAGGGGATGTCAGCGGCCTTTATCCCTGTTGCTGGTGCGGCACCAAGCACACCATAAAATCTGGCTTCTGAGGTTTGGATTTACTTCCTTTTCTACCCATATGACTTGGCCTTTGCCTGTACTTTTTGTTTGCAACGAATTAAGTCTATAGAAAGCTTATACCCTGTGATAGAACCAGCTTTTGAATTGTGTTTGGATATGGATCTGCTGGAAGCACCCTTTATTTTGAACAAGGAGAAAACTAGATCCAGAGAGCCAACTCCCAATGATTTTTGACTAACAAGAAAACCCATGTCAGGCATGTAGGGGTGTCCTAATGGTCACAAGGCGCATTCATCATGTAGCTTATATCAGCAAATTTAATTTACTATACCCAAGATTCTAGAGAGGAAGTGAACAAATTACATTTTTCTCTAACAAACATGTTTACAGGTGATTATAAAAAGCCTTTGTATTAACAGCCAAGTAGCTCACAAAGCCTGTTGCTTCTTCTTAGAAAACATTTAAAAGAGGAAATATAATGAAACATCCATGTGATTTTTGAGGAATGATTACAGAAGTTACAGGGAGGTTTGGAGTGCTGTGTCTGCCCCTTACACTCTCTAAGAAGAGTCTTTGTCTCCCCCAGAGGAAACAGAAGGCCCCTTTCTTCAGGCAGGCCATTCATGTATTTATCCTCTTAGTAGCTGTCAAGGAAAAATCTTCTCTGCCAAGGTTGGGCTTGGCCATTTGCATGAAAAGTCATCACTTTATATGAGCTACGCTCTCAGAGAAGACCTCTTCCAGACCAGCCCAGAGACCTGAGACACCCAGCTTCTGTCTCACTGTTTTCAGAGGCCTGCCACTAGAGCTAGTCTTCCCCCATACGCAGTTTAAAAAGCAGTTTTAACAATTGCAGTGACAACTTTCCACAAAGAGTTTTTCCTTTTTTTTTAATAATTTTTTTTTTTAAGATTTTATTTATTTATTCATGAGAGACAGAGAGAGAGAGAGAGGCAGAGGGAGAAGCAGGCTCCCAAGGAGCAGGGAGCCCAATGCGGGACTCGATCCCAGGACGCTGGGATCATGACCTGAGCCGAAGGCAGACGCTTAACCATCTGAGCCACCCAGGCGCCCGAGTTTTTCCTTTTTGAGTAAGTTACAAATACCGGCACTTTCTACAACGCCTTTAAATGCATTAAGAAGAGAAAAAGAAGAAAAATAGCTCATCAGTCAGGATATTTCTTCTTCTGTCTTACAGTGAAAATAGTACCAAGAGACAAAGATGACTTAAAATCAGGAAAAGGCATTGGAGTGGCACTGGGAGGCAGGTCTGGGGAAAGGATGTATCCGCACCTACTTCTCATTACCTAGCTACTAATCACAGTGGGACAGTCAGCAAGGTGGATAGATTTTACTATGCCATCAAACCAGTTTTTCAAACAGAAAGTCCGTGAGATGTGATTAAAGCCTAAGTGCTACAGAAGATACAAGGTGGTCTATTGGAGCTCCTCAGTTTTCCCCAAAACTGTCTCCACTGGATCACAGAAATATCAAATCATAACAGAACCCCAGCTTTACTTTTTTTTTTTTGCACACTACATTTAATAGAATAATGTGAATTAAGATAAAATTAAGCCAAAGTATGATTTAAATCTAAAAATATCCTCAAGCACAGTGTATCCAAATCCAAACTCATCACTCAGTAAATATTTATGGAGTCTCTGCTATATTTTAGGCAGTGTATAAGGATGGCAGGGCCTGTTCTCAGCTCTCATTTAGCGAGGTAGATAGTCAATAAAAACAGACCAACCAACAAGTACGTTTGATAGGGATACTGTCTTCTGGCTTTTAGCCTGTCCATTTTCTGACTAAAAGGACTTCTTTGAGTCTCCAGTTTTGTGAGTGCCCCTCCCAAAAGGAGTCCCTCTTGCCTCCACGATCAGGCATTACCTCAGTCTTTCCACTTTAGCAAGTTTTCATGCATCTGCTAATTGATTACCGACACCGTGCCCTGATGCGGGGAGACATGGACAGGACAGCGATGGCTGGGTGAATTCAGGGGCAGTGAGTAACTCGTCGCGTCCAGAGCAACAGCGTAAATTAAGAGGTAGAGGCCGTATCTCAGCCTTGGAAACTGCTAGAGAGAACATTGTCCCTCAGCCACTCAGCCTTGTGTCAGAGGCACCATGGGCCTGCCCCAGTGAGTTCCTAATACATTGATCTTGCCAGATGTTGGTGTGTACCTTACCAAGGAAAAAGATGAGGACCCTCCTTTTCCTTTGGGATGGGGGAATTGAACTTTCATTTGAGTCAAATGAAAGTCCCTTATGGAGAACAGGTTCCTTTTTGTTTGCCAGCACTGTAGCTGGCCTGGAGTATTTGGGGAAATGAGCAAAGGAAAAGCAGTGAAAGCCAATCTGCAGCCCACAGCTGCTTCGCTCCCTGCCAGCCCAGGCCCAAGGCCACCCACTTCCTATTCAGGAGTAGATTCACTGCACTTTGATTATTGGAGATCAAACTTCCTCTGAGAATTAAGTCATCGAATGAAAATGTAAATGTCTTAAAAATGAAACACAGTGCACATCAGTTGAAATTAGTGTTGCCTACCAGGTTCCCAAGACATGAATCTCTAATGAGTCCTTGGGGAGCCAGTGGGATATAGCAAAAACAGACATTTTAAGCACTGATAATCAAGTAAGGGTGCCCAACAGGAAGAAACCACTGCATACACTCTATTCCAGAAAAAGAAAACTAAAGCAAACTCCCTTTACGAAGCAGGGCTCTGCATGTATGAAGGGTAGAGCACACACTGATGCCTCATCTTCCACAGTAGAAGTTAAGACATATTGTCTGATATATTTTTTTTAAGATTTTATTTATTATTTGACAGAGAGAGAATGAGAGAGAGAGAGCACGTGAGAGGGGGGAGGGTCAGAGGGAGAAGCAGACTCCCCGCTGAGCAGGGAGCCCGATGCGGGACTCGATCCCGGGACTCCAGGATCGTGACCTGAGCCGAAGGCAGTCGCTCAACCGACTGAGCCACCCAGGCGCCCCCATATTGTCTGATATTTATAATCATTTTTAAAACAGCTCAGTAAGAATGCTAATAAAAAATAGGAAGGTGAATACCAGAAGAAATAGCCCAAAATTTTTTAAGTAATTGCCTGTAAGAAGAGATTCAGGGATGTGCAGGGAATTAACTTTTTCACTCTAGGACTTGTGGTATTATTTACTTCTAAAAGTGTGTATACAGCAGCTGCTCATGGGTCCTCTCCCCGTGCTTTAATAAAAATACCTTTTTGCACTGGAAAAAAAATAATAAAAAAATAAAACTGTATATACAGTTGACCCTTGAACAACACAGGTTTGAACTGCATGGGTCCACTTATGTGTGGATTTTTTACAGCACAGTACTATAAATGTATTTTCCTTATTAACATCTTCTATAGCTTTGTTGTAAGAATACAATATATAATACATACATATACATACATGTAATACAGACATCATACAAAATATGTGCTAATCAACTGTTTATATTATTGGTAAGGCTTCCAGTCAACAGTAGGCTCTTAGTAGTTAAGTTTGGATTTTTACATGGATTTTCGGCTTTGTGGGGGATCGGCACCCCTAACCCTCATGTTAAGAGTCAACTATATAGGGCGCCTGGGTGGCTCAGTTGGTTAAGCGACTGCCTTCAGCTCAGGTCATGATCCCAGGGTCCTGGGATCGAGTCCCACATCAGGCTCCCTGCTCGGTGGGGAGCCTACTTCTCCCTCTCCCACTCCCCCTGCTTGTGTTCCCTCTCTCGCTGTGTCTCTCTGTCAAATAAATAAATAAAATCTTAAAAAAAAAAAAAAGAGTCAACTATATAATGTTCCTTTGTGAAAAATAAAAATAGTTTTTAAAATTTGTAAAAAGAAGACTGCTTATCCCAAATTCTAGAGCTTAGAAATATTTCTTTCTTTCCCTTACTTACATAGACTTTCTTTATTTGGTAACTTCCTTTCTCCTAAAAGCCACAATCCATTTTATTGTGTGGATGTCAGTTTTCTGTGAGAACACTATTATTAAATAGTTGCTTCCCATTGCAAACATCTCCAAACCTTTTAAGACCAGAATGTTATATGAGTATAACCATTATACTGTGATTTTGCCAACATCTTGTCTCTGTGACCTGTATTTTCCGCAGGTTAAAGCACAAGCTATTAGCTGAGTACTCTTGTCCCATCCTAAGGATGACTAATATCTCAAATATAAATGAAAACAGCTGCTTTTTCATAAGATTAGAGTTCCAAACAGCTGTCACATGTACATTTTGACATTCTTTTTTTTTTTTTTTTTTTTCAAATTGGGGCAAAAATTAGTTTACTGACTCTACTAATCTGGTTAAGAATATCATCTAACTTCTGTGGAAAGGTGGAGAGGAGGTCATGGAAAAGCCTATTGAGCTAGAATGTAGCTATGCCCAAAGACTTGAACTTACTGAAAATGAAAACCCTGAGCTGAGACCCCTCTGTGCCAAGGACATAAGGTCTGTAGGGGCCTGGCGGCAGCTGCTACACCACTACCACCCTTGCCAGAGAGCCTGTGCCTCGGCGGACAGCCACTGTTCTCTCTCTAGCTAGAGAGACGCTGCAGTGCCACCCCATTGTGTCCTGAAAGCCTGAATCTGTGCTGTCTCATCTTCTGCAGCCCATGGAGGGCTAATTTCTGGGATTACTGTTGTGAATCAGAAGACCATGCCCCCTCTATTGGCTCAAAGCTGGCCCCACCACTCCTAGCTAGGTAACCTTGGTCAGGTCATTCTCCCTCTCTGAGTTCCTTGCTTTATTTTGCTCTTCAGTAAGATAAAGTCACAGCTACATCACAGGCTGCTGGTTGATAGTCTTAACTGTGGGGGCTTAATACCTGGGTTCTAGAAACATCTTCCTGGTTCCACTCTTGCTTCTGTTACTCTTTCTAGCTCTTTGGTGAGTTTCTTAGCCTGTTTGAACTTCATTTTCCTCATCTATGAATGAGAATAACGCTATCTTCTTCATAGCATTGTTGCAAGAATTAAATAGAAATCCATATGAAACACCAAACACATAGCTGTTACTGTTTTATTACTCCGCAAATGTTAGTCCTGTCCCCTCTCTTCAATTTCATTGTTATGAGACCCAGCCACACTCACAATTTTGTGATATAACACTTTGTTTTTTAGGAGTATGACTGCTTTGAGTCATGATTCAACAGAGACCCTAGCTACTAAGGAGCCCAGCTCAAATTTAGTCCACGTTACGTATGGCCCAGAATGTGTGCATCTGTCTGCCCAGCTGCTCATTTGAGCTTTTCCAGGGGTCTGAGGCCCCTTGTCAGAGCAGCAAAGCATCAGTGAGAACATAGGTATGCACATGTAAGAATGACCTAGCATTCCTCTAGAGCACTCTGCATCTGGGGCCAAATAGGCAGAAGGGTTAAAAGCTGGAGAAACTTTTGTCATAAATTTTCTCTTCAGCAGGACTTCCCAGGGAACATCTGACATTAGGAGAGAGAAAATGCTGATTGGCCTCGGAGTCAGCTGAAGGAGACAGGAGCTGCAGTGGAAGCTGCTGGATTTATTGTTATTAGCAAGGCAAATGGAAAGCCAGCAGGGCAGCCCAGCTCCCAGATAATAGATGTAACAAGAAGGAAAACTCCCAGGAAGGAAAATGGCTGGCAGCCACGACCCCGCTACCTCCTCCACTGTCATTTTTTCCCATTGCTTTTACCTTTTTGTTTTGGGTGTTTAGCACAAGGAGAAGCATATTTTAACATCTTGGGTTATAAGTCACAATTGGTTTAAAATAAAACAGGATCTATAATTCAGCTTCTTATTGGTTTGATAGCTTCATAGTTGAACATGATGAAATGTGTAAAATTGTATTAATATAATATGAAGTAGCTGTCATTTATTGAGCACTTACCACGCGCCAGACTAAGTGTTTTACATGTGTTATTATCTCATTTAATCCATTTAACAACTTCATGCTTTAGAAATTATCATCATCCCCAGTTTAGAGATAAAGAAACAGTGCTTAGAGCACTTAGGTAATTTCCCAAGGTCTTAAAGCTTAGTGGAACTGGGATTTGAACCATGGCTTTAAGATCCTGCCAGTCCAGGGGAAAGTACTGAGGCAAGAGCCCAAATGGCTATTATGGGGCCAAACAGGGTACTAGCAGTAAGAAAAGTGCTTACTGAGGTCTGTGTTCCTGACATGAAACATAGCCCTAGCTGGTACAGTGGTGGTTAGAAGGTGGACAGGTAGGCAGAGAAGAGTCGAGTTGGCAGGTGGAGATGATCCCTGAAGGGCCTGATCCCCCAAAACAGGGAAAAAGGCAGAAGGGCAGTTGATACCTAAGGACCACAACAACTGAGGGGAAATTCCAGGTCCTGACAGCAAGGACCAGGGAAGCAGATGATGCTCAGCATCCAGGGACGGAAATACAGAGAGCTGTGTCCTATGCAGGGTCAGGTCACAAAGGCAACAGGTGAACAAAACTCCTATTGTCAAAATTACCTCTAGAAAAAAAGTCCCTTTAAAAATGCCTGTCAGGGGCGCCTGGGTGGCTCAGTCAGTTAAGCGTCTGCCTTTGGCTCAGGTCATGATCCCAGGGTCCTGGGATTGAGTCCCCTGTCAGGCTCCCTGCTCAGTGGGGAGTCTGCTTCTCACTCTCCCTCTGCCCCTCCCACTATTCATGAGCGCTCTCTCTCAAATAAATAAATAAAATCTAAAAAAAAAAAAAAAAAAAGCCTATCAAGAGGCCAGCATACTATAGTTTTTCTCATTAAGTCCAACATAGCTGGCCTTTTTTCCTAGCATGAGAACCAGTGAAACTAGAAATACATATCTTTAAATGCTAAACTCAAACTTGGCACAGAAAGACGCTCACACTGTAAGAGGAGCTACAAATCAGACTCCACCACCCACCCAATTAATTCAGTAAGTCATTCATCAGACATTTACCAAGCTCTGTAATTGCAAAGATGAATAAGACTCCCCCCTCACTTTCACTCTTGGGGTTCATTGAATCACTGAGAGTCATGGCAAATGGGATTCTCCGAACTATTTAAATTGTTCTCTTGGTCATTCTTCACTCTCTGTTTTTCCTCATTTTTACCAAACAAGCGTAGTTGAATTCGGGTAAATTAAATGTGTAACTTATGCGCAGAGAGGTCCAGGCGCATAGGTGGTATCAAGGGCAGGCCCAGTTTTCTGAGAGGCATACTGAGAACCTAGCAGGATACTAAGCCCAGAGCAGGGTTCTGGGCAGGGCTGGGCCAGGGGCAAGGGCACTGACCTGAATGAGACAGGAGGGTCAAGTCCAGATTAAAAGAAAGGAAGTCTTGTTTTGGGTTGGCTTTAAATTGCAGAAATCTTCTTGCCTTGAAGCAGAACCTGCAGGTGAGAGGGATGTTAAGTGGTAGGACTTCCCTATTGTGGGGAAAGGAAGTGGGCCATTCTGGGAATCTTGTAGGGCCTGATGTTGTCATGGGGGTCAGACGGAGAAAAGCATATGCAAAGGGTCCTGGAGGCCAGATAAGACTTAGTAGGGAGTAACCATAAAAACCGGATGCGGATTTGCCCAACTAGAGGAGCAGGCAGTGCAGGTGAAGGGAACCATGCACTGAACAGTGAGGAGACCAGTTCAGCTGGTTCATAGAGGACATAAGATGGACAGTTGGGTTGGATAGAAGGTCTGGAGAGCAGGGTAGGGAAGTTGTGAAAGGATTTTAAGCATGGAAGTGATAACCTTAAGAGAGCACCCTCTGCAATAGGATGAAGACTGGATGGCTGGAGGCCAGGAGAAGAGTTGGGAGACCATTACTGGGGGCTGGATGATAAGCAGTGCAACGGAGATGTGTTAAATGGGTAGAGTCTGGAACTTGGGAGTTGACTTCCTGTCCACAACAAGGAGGGAAGGCTGAGTAAGAAGTGTTCCAGACTTGTGAGTGCCTTGTTCACTCCTCTGAATCCTTAGAGGCCAGAGTCAGTCCTAATGATCTTTGTATCTGTAGTGCTTAGCCCAGGACTTGGCACAGGGTAGGCTCAGTAAACGTTTGATGAACAATGAGGTAATCCATTATCATTGGAAACCCAGTTACAAGGAAAAAGAGCTAGTTCCAGTAGAGAAGGTTAATATGTTTGTAGTTGATTCTCCTGTGAAATTAGAATCAAATAAGTGCTTGGAGTTCTCTTCATTCCTGCAAAGGCAGGCCTGAGCCACTTATTGTCAGTGGTACTTCCTTGAACAGTTGGTGGAAGCCCCTACGAGGCCTTGCAGCCTGTTGTCCCACCCAGGGTTACAACCCCTTCACTAGGGTCACTGGCACCAAGCTGTTTAGAGAACAACGTCACTCCTGGTGCCTCACCGAATCCGTTCAATAGCCTGTCAAGTACATACAACTCTTATCTTCATTTTCAGAGGAGGACGGAGGTTCCGAGAGCTGTAGTTTACCCAAGCCAGTCTCTGGCATAAGCAGATTGGAATAGAAGTCTTCAGATTCCACTGTATCATAACAAAGTCTGATGATTGAAAACAGTTGGCCCTAAGCATGCTCTCCATTGACTTAGGCTAGAGTCACCACTTTTTTATAGCTCAGAAAAGGCTATAGACAAATGAAGTCTCCTTTTTGTTTGCTTCTTTTGTTTTTGTCCTTAGGTGTTTGTGACTAAATTCACTAATTTTGCTGGCTGTCAAGGCTGTGTTAAGGGAAATGGGTTTGAACTGCTGTGGTTTTTGAGTACTGGACTGGATGTCAGAAACCTTTGCCATCACGGGAAATTCTGTCACTCTGGATTTACTATCTGTTCCCCACAGCTGAATTCCTCAGCAGTGTGATTTAGCACCCTGGCTCCCCATCAACTGGTTTTGGCATTTATTTGAATGCATTACCCCACTGGTTTCCATAAACTATTTTACAATTGTTTAAAATAAATGACTGTTTATTTCCACAAAAACCATCTGTATTTCTTTACAGAGTAGCAGATAACTGTACGTAAAATTTGGTAATGTCACAGTGACTCAAGTTAAGAGAAACAGATTAGATTGAAAGATTGGATGCTAAGGGACAGTGTTAAAGGTTTCCATCCTCTGTAACAAGTGATACCTGAATTTGAAGGAGGGGGACAAAATGTTTCTTTTTTTAAAAGTAATACTAGGCCTCCTTTCTCCAAAGGGAAGTCCATTTGTGCCCACTGGGTAGTGACAGGATATGCACTATGAGCATCCCTGTGTCCTTTCAGCACTCACTCTGCCTGGGGTGGTGTGTAGGAAGCTCCTATCCAGTAGCTTCCAGCCTTCTCCAAGGTTTGGGTTATCCATGCCTTATCTCTTCTTGTTCTGATGGTGAGTGGGTTCCTAGGCCTGCGTGTTGCTGCTCAGAGAACTCTGGTAGGAAGCACGTTGGGACAGGTTGCTATGGTGAGAGAAGGCAGGCCTGGGTGAGGGAACTGAGCTGATGGGGAGGTGAGATTGGCCCCTGACAGGGGTGGTCTTCCATTCTCTAGCCAGTGCCCAAAGCAGCACAGATCTACACCAGCCCCATCCATCCCCAGGAAACCCAGTCAGAGTTGGGGCTCTATTGTGCTTCTCCAGTCAGTGGGGACATTTGGAGTCAGCTGGAGGCGGAACTTCAGGTCTGCTCTGGAGGACAAGGTAGATAGTCAGGGTGGTAGCCATGCGGGCCGAGTTTCCACTTAGTCACCAAATACACACTGCAACACACCTTTTGCTATGGCTGCCCCAGGAATGCAGAGGTCCTGAAATCTGGACTTCAACCGCAGTTTGCATACAGCTAGTGCAAGAGACAGGTCCAGTCAGAGACCTTCCTAGTGCAGGTTGCACAGAGAAGTCCAGAGGCAGTGGTACTCATGCAGCTTTGACTTGTTGAGTAGGGGAGAGCGAGTACCAGAGAAGTGAAATAAAGGGACGATTACTTCAGACAGAGGGACTAGTATGAGCAGAGTACAGAGGGTTGAAACAGCATGGTTTGGAGGATATTTCTGGATTACTATATCATTAGGTGGGAGGTGGGAAGGGGAGGGAGATGAGACCAGTGTGGCAGGCTTCTAGAGGTTGCAGCCTCTGCTGAAGAGTCATACCCCACCCCCCGCCCAGTGAAGCTTGGACAGCAGAAGCAGAAACCCAGACATATGATCTGCGGAGTCCTTGGAACAACTCCTAAGAGGGAGGTACTGTTATTATCCCTCTTTTACAGGTGGGAAAGCAAGGCATAGAATGTTTAAGTAATTTGCCCAGGGTCACCCAGCTAGTAAGTGGTGGAGCTGGGAATTCAAACCCAAGCAGTCTGGCTCATAACCACTACACCATGCTTTCTCAAATGTTTTGGGGTCAGCAGGGGTTGTAGGGCACTCCCTAAAACACACACACACACACACCACCGCCACCACCTCCCCACCCCGAGTTTAGGGCAGAGATCAAATCCAGACCTTCTTCCTACCCTCCAGGCTGCAGAGATGGACTCCAAACACACTGCCTCTTGTCTCAAAGCCTGAGTGGAGGCATCAGGACTGTCTTAGAGGGAGGTTGAATAGGGCAGACAGAGACAGTATGGAGTCACCCTTTGTTTTCCACAGCCCATCTAGAATCCATGGGGAGGACAGGGCAGGCATAGTTGTCTAGACTAGGGTGAAAGAGCACCAGTTGGACAATCTGACCAGTGGTCTGAAGTCATGGCCTCTCTGTGAAAAGCCTGTGGGCGCCAGCAGCCTGGCCTCAGATGTTCCAGTCTTCTTTACCTTTACTGCCTTTGGGCAGCTCTGGAAGGCTCTGTAGTCCACCCTATGCCTTGACTCTGGACCATGGGAACCCCTGAAGAGGCTCTATGACACTTTTGTTCCTGGGCCCCCAGCTGCTTAGGTGTCTCCCCAGCAGCCACTGAGCCCCCCTGATCTGTGAGAAGCCAGAGATGGTGAGAGGGGGCTCCAGAGGGCACAGTCTGTAGTCTGATCTAGCTGGAATCACCTCTAAGATTGTTTAACCTCATTTTTTTTAATTGGATTTTTAATGACAGAAGTAATACCTATATATATCCACTGTAAAAAATCCGAACCAGATAGAAATCTATAAAGTAAAAAAAGCAAAAGCCTTTGTCTTTGCTACTATTCCATCCTACACACAGAGGTAATTCTAGTTAACACAGTTAACTGTGAGAACAGTTTGGCTGATATCCTTCCAGATTGTGTGTGTGTGTGTGTGTGTGTATTTTCAACAAATACACACACACATAAATGCACATATATAGCTGGAATTTTACTTTATTAATATGGAGCATACTCTATATATTCTGTGTCTTTTTTTTTTTTTAAGATTTTATTTATTTATTTGACAGAGAAATAGAGCCAGAGAGCAAAAGCAGAGGGAATGGCAGAAGGAGAGGGAGAAGCAGATTCTGCACTGAGCAGGGAGCCCGATGCGAGGCTCAATCCCAGGACCCTGGGATCGTGACCTGAGCCGAAGGCAGACGCTTAACCATCTGAGCCACCCAGGCGCCCCATTCTATAGCCTTTTAAATTTAATCATGTATCATGGAAATCTTCCCATGTCTTATTAACTTAGTTTATTTTTTTAACAGCTACATAACATTCCAGTGTACAGATATACCGTAATTTATTTAATCGTTTCCTGCTGGAGAATATTTAGACTGTGCAATTTTTGATTTTAAAACAGTGCTGCAGTGAACATCTTTGAACATACATCATTGTGTACTTGGAGTAATGCTTCTCAGGATAGATTCCATTGTTGGGTCAAGAGTCAAGGTTGTTCAATTTAAAATGCCACCTTGTTGAAGTCATTCTATTGAACAAAGATTATTGAGCACCTACAAAGAGCCTGTTGCTGTGCTGGAGCTCTGGGAATAGAGAGTTGGTTTTATTAAAAAGCCCCTCCACCCTCATCTTCAAAGATTTGTAGGAGTTGGGGGGAAACAATGACAAATAGAAATGCTTCTAATCCAGTGTGCTCAATACACTGAGAGAAGCAAGGCCCCAAGGAAGTTGCAATGAAAGAGCTCTTGATTCTGACAGGGATTCGGGCAGGGCTGCAGAGAGGAGGGGAGATGCCAAAAGGTGTGCCTCCCTACTCCTCCCAAGAGCCCATCTGTGAGACTGGGTATTCAAGAAGAAATTTGTTCTAAAGAATTATGATGCTCCTGCATTTTCTCCTACACAAAGAAGGAAATCTCGGCTGTACGCCCTTTCCTTTCCTCCTCTTGGCACTTTCTGATTGATGATTGGAAATGATGGCAATACATAAACTATTTTTCTTTTTATTTTATGACCTGGTAATAGTAGTAACATATTTCCAGTAAATGTTTTCTATCGCAATAAAAAAGTTGTAACAAGACTAGAAATGGGTATAGTTAAACCCTAAAGAAATCATACTTTCAGAACTGTGGATTGAGGCAGTAACTCTGGAAATCATTTAACTTAGAAAAAGGTCCCCCTCCACCCTGAAAAACTCAGGGCAAGCAGCCGGTGTTTACTTTAAGTGCCCATCGGATAGGTGCCTGCTGTGGGGGCTGGGGGAGCCCTCAGTTTTGAGCCCCATAAGACCAACTACTCTCTCTCTTCCCACCTCGTTTCCCACCCAACACCTTTACTCCTTTCTGAGCCAGTAAATCATCTCAACCTTATAATTCTTTTTTTCAACCCCCAAATCAAGAAGATTATAGCATGCTCTTTCTGGAATACGGCCTAATAGTGTGGTTAAGAGCTTAGGCTCTGGAATCACACACCTGGATTCTTGTCCTGGCCACACTGTGGACACATGACTTAACCACTCCACATTTTTTTTTTCCTCTGTAAAATGAGGATTGTAATGGGGCCTCCCTCAGAGAGTTTTATGATTCAGAGTGCTAATGCATGTAAAGTGCTTTGTTAAGGGCCAGGAAAGTCCTCAGTGTCACTCACTGTTGTATAAAAAAAGGGTAAGTTGATGATTTTGTTAAATTTGCATAGCAGTATAACAATCAATATTTATTGAGTGTTTATTATGTCGTAGGCATCGTGTTACACATAATCTTTGCAGTTACTCCACAAAGGTTTAGATCAGCTAATGTGCCCAGGTCACATAGCTTGTAAAAAAGCCAATATTTTAATCAAGGTCTTTCTGACTCCAAAACCATTGTCTAACTACCTACCGCATGTCCGCCTTCTAGGATTAGATACTCAGTGGGAGCAGAGATGGTAAAACTAGTCAAAACTACTCAAAAATAGTTCTGTCTTACACAGTCATTCGCGGCATCCTTTGGCTAATAAAGATTTCGGAGCAGATAGTGTTGAGAAACTATGCTCTAGGAGCTCCAGGGCCAGGCAAAAAAAGAGGCATTTCCTTTCCCTGATTGTAGGCAGTGCAGCCTGCTCCTCAGCTGATCCTTGCCTAGGCCCTGTTACTCTTAAGAGAATGAATGTCTGCTTTCTGTTTGTCTGGTATCCTTAACATGCTCTAAGAATTAGGCCTTTCCCAGCCTTTGTCTTTAATTTCTGATTCTAGCTGACACCTTCATTAATGGTCCAGTACAAGCTTTCTGTCAACTTGAAGACTACTGTGTAAAAGTGGTTTTGCTGTCCTATCAATAATGGTCATAATTTCCCCAATACTCTCATCAGCAGTGAATTGAGTCTTGCAGCAAAGAAATGGAAACCCCAGTGCAGTGGTTTTAAAGTGATTTGTCTTGTAGACGGCGTCTTATTTCAGTAAAATCAGGTCAGTGCAGCACTGCTGGGTCAGATATAAGCCTGATACAAATTACTTGGAGGAAATTGATCATCTGAACGTCAGGTTATTTTTAGCTACTGTAGCTTTTTAATATCTCTTTTTTTTCTTTATTTACATCTGTTTTAATAAACTTTAACCATCATCATCAGGCAAATTAAATGTCTTCTCAATTTCAGCCAAGCCTGTGATGATAGGAAAGAATACCATCTCCCCATCAGGAAGGCAGGAGCCTTCCCTGCACGGTTTTGGGGTTGGCCACAGTTCTGGCCTTGTTTAAACACTTAAGCCCACTCCTCCTCATCCTCCAGCCACCCCCGTTCTGGGGTTTGTTTATTGCACAGACTAGCCCTTGACCAGTCTGTTCTTCATTGCTATTGAAAGTTAATGGGGGCAAAATTGCATTCCCAAACATTTGAACCTGAAGTGGCCAGGGCCGAACTTAGTTGATCTCTGGTGATCGGTTCAATTTAGTTACGATTTTTTGCCATTAGGCTGGGGCTGAATGATGGTGATTTGGTTGAGGCCAAATGTCTGAAGAAAATTGGCTCTCTGATAAGAGTGCTGTTATCAGAGGGGGCTCCCTTCTCATTTACATTTAGATGAGTATTGATTATTTATTTACTCAGAGAAGTGAGATTCGTTTCCAATCTTATCTTTCTCGTCTCTGCTTGTCAGCAGAAAGAGAGATAGAGCTCCTGCCATCAGGCCAAGATAACAGCACTTTGTAGTAAAGATAAAAGTTGGAATGGGCCTTTTTCTAGTCTTGACTGAAAGGATAAGTTTTTAAAAATTAGAACTGATGGGTCATGCTTTCAAAACCTTTCCTGAAGGTTTTGCAGTTTAACTAGGCAGGAGAATTGGTTTATTGGAACAGCCTTGGTCTTCTTTTGTAATAGGAATTGTATTTAATTTGATTATATTCAGCTGTTTCACTGAGAGCAAATTGTGTATTGGCTCAGAAGAGGCTAAAGTGTGACCTTATTGTCATGTCAGCTTGTTCCTTTTTTATTATTTAAATTCCAAATTATCCAATCTGAGCCTCAGAGGGAGTATAAGCTACAGTGGCTATCACTTGAATATAATTCAGTGCTTACATTAAGATCAAGCAGAAAATGATTATAGTCTCCCCTAGAGGAAGAGTTATAAGCGATGGCACTGACGCCGAATGCAGACATTTCAGAATAGCTGATGTTGGGTCGGAGCTCTGATATTGACAGCATCAGCGTGTCCGTGGTGGCTTTGGCTCAGTGAGGAACTCAGGATTCCGCCAGCCCCTGCCATAGAGCAGGCAAGGCTTGGCACGGTTTGCCTTGAATGGGCCTCCCTGCCACCAGTCTCCTCCAACCCATTGCCCACAGTGCCACCAGAAGAATCTTACCACAGTGTAAGGCTGATTATGTCACTTCCCTGCTCTGTTAGCATCTGTTACTCACAGACCTTGACCAACGGTCTGGACCAAGCACCCCAACCCACTTCCCCTCGCACCCCAATAGAACTGAGACCTTTTCCACACTGAATTTCTCTTGGTCCGTGTGGGCTCTTTAGTACCTCCTTGCTTTTGGACATCGTATTCCCTCTGTAGAAATGCAGTATTTCCCCTGCTTCACTGGCTCTGAGTCCTGCTTCAAGCCTGTGCTCAGATGTTTCCACCTCGGGGTAGAGGAAGTTCACTGTTTGCCTTTTCTGTGTTTCCACGGCACCTTATCTAGCCCTACCGAACAGGAGCACTGACTTGGGCCCTTTGGATAATATCTCCTCCTGTGTGTCCTGCCACCTCCCCCAGCTCACTTGAGGGCAGGAATCACTGATTATTCATCACAGTGGCTGGGTCATTGTTGATGCTCAGGATACGTTTGTTGTGTGGATGTCTGGATGGCATTGTAATATTGCCTGTCCTTTGATATTGGTGCTACCCCACTTGGCTGCATGACCTTTACTCATCATTCTCAGACTATATTTGTTGAGCCTGAGCCTAGGGAACCTTAGGGATCCTGGCTGCTGAACAAGTCTCTAATCTTATAACTTAAAAGCAAGCTTGTTTAAATAGATATGCCCCCTCTCCCACCCTGCACCCCTACCTTGGACACACATGAGAAAGGATGTGACAGCTGTTTTGATGCCAGCATTCCCTGCCATCGTGTATCTTCCCTTAATGGGGCTGTTAGCCCGTTGGGACTCCTGACTTAGGGGTCTGCCTGCACCTCATCTCAGCCGGCTCTGTTCCAGCCCGTACTAGCAATAGTAGGTGCCGTCACTGAGCACTGTGCTGAAGGAGTCAAGGATTGTCTCATTTCATCTTAACAGCAGCCTTCTGAGGGAGGTTCTGTTATCCTCATTTTACAGATGAGAAAATACGCAGAGGCTAAGTAACTTCCCCAGAATGCATGTCTGGCCCTGTCACTCCCTGAAAGGGTGCAGACACCTGGAGTTTTCTGCTCGGAATCCAGCCTTTTCTATTACTGGCTCATACTGCATCTTTTTCTGGCTACAAGAAGCTCTTTCAGATTAAAGCAGCTCTTGAAGCTGGTGAATGGAAAACGATTGACATGAAGACACGTCCATGGAAGTATTCAACCTTTGACTTCATCATTTTTCTTCAGACAGGTGGTCCTCAAACTTGTTCCGGTGCTCAGCAATAACAGTGATAGCTTAATTCATTTATATCTCACTTCAATCCAAAGAGCATTTGGAATATATACATCCTTATAATAGGATGAAAATACATGAACTGAAAGACAACATGAAAGGAAAAGGAAAATAAAGATCCAGAGGATTAATTGTCACAGAAATGTGTGCCCAGTCAGCACAGTTGGATCACATGTTTAGTGCTGAGCTTCCTCACAGGCAAAGGAGAAAGGGAAACTATCAGTTAGTTTACAAGATTTATGTTAAACTATCTAAAGATACAAAAGAGCAAACCAGTTGCTCCGAGAAAGTGCAGCTTTTTCCTGAGAGTGAGGTCTGAAGGAAGTTTCTCCGAAACTTCAGAAAGAAGATGCAGAGTGATTGAGGCAATGGTCTCTCTCTTTGGGCTTCTACATTTGCTTCCCACTGGATTTCAACTCTCAGCTGGCTCTAAGCTGTTAAGGAACTGTGTGCTAAAACCTTTGATGTTTCAGTCAAGGATTGAAGGGATAGAGGAAGCTGGACTGACCATGTATGTATCCACTATCCAGCAGATACTTCAGATTTTCTTTGAAACTTATGTGCTGCGACGTTTGCCTCGGGTTTACAAAATCCTATAAAAATCCTGCCTGGGTATTATAACTTGGATCACTCCCAAAGTGCCCAGAGCACCATTTTGTTCCTAGACCATCCGGTGACATGGTATTGCTGCAATAAATACATCATTGGAATGCCCAGATAGGTTTTCCTGTCGCTGCCCAGTAACTGCTTCCCAGAATCTTCCTTTTGTGTCCACATCTACTGCGAAGTAGAGGGCGTGTGGCTTCATGCGCAGCTGTGACATTTTAAAACCTTTTTCTAAAGGTGGATGTTGCCTTGAGAACTATGTTCTGTTCAGTGTGAAGGAGACTTTTATCTTTTATATAATCATTTCCTTGGCAAAAATATATTAATAGAAACTGACCTCACAGCTTGTCTTTTTAAAGTGATTTTGGCTGCTATTTTTTCTTTTCTCCCATGTTAGCTGCCTGAAAATTAAGCATTTGATAGAAACTATAGGTTGATAGATCTAGTAGGTCTGGGTTGTCATAATCTTGATTATCATCACCAGACGTTATATTAAGAACTTGCTATGAGGGAGGTGGTATGATTTGTACATATTACAGAGTGCAGGCTGGGGCAGCCTGGCTATGAATCCTCATTCCACCACTTCCTACGGAACCTTGAACCCGTTATTTAGCCTTTGTAAGTCCCAGTTTCTTCCTGCATGAAATGGAATTCATATTCTTTACATGCTAGGGTGACAAATCAGATGATCTGAATAAAAGGCCTAGCACAGTACCAGGCACACAGTAGTAGGCCCTACCATGTTAGGATCTCTCAGTATTGTTATAGTCCCGTGACGAGGCTGTGGTGGATAGCTGACACTTACGTAACACTATAATGTATCAGATACTGTTCTAACTGCTTTGCAGCTATTAACTCATCAAATCCTCAGGCCTACGAGGTATTATTATCCCCATTTTACAGATGAAGAAACTGAAAGAGATTGAGTTGCCCCAAAATCATACAGCTAAGTTGATCATCCAGGACTAGAGCGAGGCAATCTGGTCCCAAGTCCATGCCCTTAACCATCAGGTTATATGGCTTCTCATACATACCCTGCCTCTCATTACATGATGTGGCCTGAAGTTATCCATCTGACTTTTTCAGGGAAAAATGCGTGCAGCAGTCTTTCTGTGTGAGCTATTTTATCCACTGGGCAAGAATTAGGAGTGAAGTTGGTATTTGTAAGAGGCAGTTTTCCATTTGGGTTTTGATCTCAAGTCCAGCTTAGCCACCCTATCTTCCCCAAAGTTAAGACCCATCAGTCCTTTGCTAAGCTCAGAAATGGGTTTCCAAGTTGGTCTTTAGCTTTTATGGAAGAACAGGGGGAGTACCCAGGACAGAAAATGACACTGAAAATTTCAATTAATGACAAAACTGGGCACACATAAGAACATTCTTAAGGAAAGATAAGAGGGAGAGGGCCTTCCTGGATGGATGGAAAAATAAGGTGATCTGTCTTCATAAGGACCCAGGATATAGCCATTGGACAGGATATTTAGTATGTATGGATTTCATTAAAATAAATTATTTCAGATCATTTTCATTTTGAATTTATAGAAACCACAAGTTAAGTGATTCAGAACCCAAATGAAACTACAAATCTACAAAAATCTATACTTATGGTATAAACTATGGCCTCTTTATAATTGGCCAGTAATTTATATTTGCTAGAGGAAGAAAGGTTTAAAACACAGAGGCTTTAGAGCCTAAGACCCTTGGGTTTTATTTCCCCTGTCCTACTTCCTACCTTTGTGACCTTGGCCAAGTTACTTCACCCTGCCAACCTTTAGGGTCCCAATCTGTGAAATGGGAATGATAATATCTGCCTCTTAGAGTTGTTGTGAGCATACACTAGGGTAACATGTAGAATGCTTGGCATATAATGGCCATTCAGTAAGTGAGAGTCATCATCATATTAGGCTTCAAGGAGAAAATCCTAAAGCTACTTTCATGAAACAAACTATTTTAATAGAAATATCTGCAAGACCCAAGAAACAAGAGAGTGAATGTTGAATGATGGCAGTTAGGGCTTTGAGAGTGGTGCAGGGGCTCATCATGTTTAAGGACAAGGAACCCTTCCTCGGGGCGCCTGGGTGGCTCAGATGGTTAAGCGTCTGCCTTCAGCTCAGGTCATGATCCCAGGGTCCTGGGATCGAGTCCCACATCGGGCTCCTGACTCGGCGGGGAGTCTGCTTCTTCCTCTCCCTCTGCCTCTCCCACTGCTCATGCTCTCTCTCTCTCTCTCTCTCTGTATCTCTGTGTCTCAAATGAATAAATAAAATCTTTAAAAAAAAAAAAAAAAGGAACCCTTCCTCATACTCCCTGCCTCCCCTGGTTACCCTCGTCGTGTTTCCTAGGCAGCCACAGAGACTGGAAGGAAAGAGTGCAAAGGAGACCAGCCTGATATACACCCCGATGCAGCCAGGCCTTGGCTCCCAGAGATCAGGAAAGTGGTGGCTTATTTACAGTCCAGCTGTCAGGTAGGCAGACAGCTTGAGAAGCCCAGCCCCCTGTACACTGTGCTCAGAGTCAGACTAAGCAAGCCTAAGTTATAGGGTTACTTAAGATGCAAATAGCGATCTACATAAACAGGTAAATGTCTTGTTTTGATTAAATGATCACATGTGAAAGACCCATTACAGAAGCTACAATGTGAGATAATTATGGTATCCTCAGAAAAATGGCATAGTAATAGAAATCAGGGACTTGTAAGTATATATGATGTATTTTAAATTATAAAAGTAGCCTTTATTTATTATAGGAAATGTGAAAAGTACAGAAAAACACTAAGGAAAAATAAAAACGCTCATTATCCCACCATCCAATATAAGCACTATTCACATATTGGAAATAACCTTGCAGTCTTTTTTTTTCCCCTGGACTTTACACATATTTTGTCACAATTACAATCTTCCTACACGTATTGTGTTATAATTTGCTGGTTTTTCATAAAGTAGCATACTGTAAACATGTTTTATAAAATTAAGTATTTTTGCAGCATCACTTTTAATATCTTTATGGTTTTTCATAATATTTTGTTTAACCAGTCCCCTGTTGTTATATTTAGGGTGTTCCCAAATTTTGGCCATCATAAAAAAGTGCACTATTATAGCTAAACTTTGTACCCAATTTCCCTGTAAATTCATAGAAGTGGATGTCAGTGTCTGGCACACTGTGTTGCTGGGAGGTACTGGGGGTGGGCAGTCCGAGATAGTTTAACAGGCCAGTGCCTTAGAAAGCAGCTCTCTAGGTTCAGCGGTGACTCCCTTCCCCTCATGGGCTTGAAGAGGCCCAAAGCTATGAAAGGTGGGTGCTGGGAGGGGAAAGGAAGGAAAGGAGAGGGTACATAGGAATCTACTCACCAGTTAAGTTTTCTGAAAGTTCAGCTGGGCATGATTTTTCTGTGATTACTTTCCCCCAGTGAGTGTGGAGGGATCAGCAATCAGCAGCAAACATGCCTGGTAATTGAAGATGTCAGTGATAGGTGACAGCCATCGGAGACCTTTATTTGCTAAATATTTTTGAAATGAAAATGTAACTGTATATAATGTTGAAATACAGTACCCTCATGACCTGAACATAGTGTATTAGAGTTTATGTGAATTGTGTAGGCTTCTGAGTATGTATTTGTGTAAACAGTTAGATAAGTGTTTTGAACATTGTTGACTTAGTAAAAGTTTAAGAGCTACAAGTAGTGTACAAAAGACTCAATGTGTGTAAGAACTCTGAGACTTGCTAATGACATACCAATTAGAGAAAAGATAGACTATCCCATGAAACTGACATGACACGACAGTGCTCTCGATGAACGTAGTACATACAGGAGGAGAATGACATGGAGGAGGTGAGTGAAATGCCTCCAACTAGTGAAGGAGTAGTACTGGATATGAATAACAACAAGTTGACAACAGCTGAAGAACATATCTAAAAATATGTGTTCCGCCTGGGAGCCCCGAAGGCCTCTGATGCTTTCCTCAGATCTCTTACACCTCCCCTCTGTCTGACCAAACACGCCTTTCATAGTCAAAATAATAAGACAGTTTCTTACGCCTCTAATCTTTTCAATAACCATTAACAACAGGAGCAGTCTTTTGAATCTGATCATTGGACCTGTTAGGTGTTATCTGAGAACAAGATTGTCATTTGGCTTGACAAAGAAATACATGAATAAATGTATAAAATGCCCCAGTGTTTTATTAAGATCTGCCAGAACCCCCTGTGTGACACAGGCTAGCTAGTATTCCTGGTTTTCAGTATTATTGAACCCGTGTCTTTGTGTTTTCATGAATGTTTCAACAAAAACATGAATCAGCAGCTACTGTCTATTACCATAACCCAGAAATCAGAGATTTTTTTTTACCTCACCTGCGTTTTAAATTTTTAAAAAATTTTGGGCTGTCGTCATATTAGAGTTCTAAACATACTTTATTCCTGCTTATAATTGATTATTCATTATTATATAATGATTATTAATAAGTACTTCTATAGGAGTGCCTCCTATGAGGCAGGTGCCTTACTAAGTATTTTTCCTGTATCATCTGTAATCTTCACAATAATCCTTAAAGTGTAAGTATCCCCCCATTACATATTAGGAAACAGAGGCTTGGAGAGGGTAGGTTATTTGCTCATATCTGAGAAACCGTGTAGCCATGTTGTGATTCCAAGTCAGGCCAGCTCAAAAGCCATCTACCTCTCACCTTGTTTGGGGGAGCTGAGCAAAAACGGAGCTGATAATAGAACAAACAAGTGTGTAAAAACCTTGTGGAAAAAAACCCCAAACTCTTCCATCTTGGATAGCTAGACCCCCTCAGACAGACTTCAGCAGTTTGCCTAATGCTTTATCAGCTTTTCGCCAGTATGTGGTGTTTTTTCAATGTTAAATTCATTGTTTCAGACTTCCTCCCCTCCTCCTGCCCCTTTGATCTTCCAGGCCCTCAGTACCGCCTGGAGAAGCAGAGCGAGCCCAATGTCGCCGTGGACCTGGAGAGCACTTTGGAGAGCCAGAGCGCATGGGAGTTCTGCTTGGTCCGAGAGAACAGTACGTTGGCCTCCTCGCTCCATGCCCGCTTTGTCCGTTGCAAACATGCTTAGGAGTCCTGTGTTTGGGAACACTCACTGGTCTGGCTTCTCTAGGCAGATTTGAAATGACTTTGTTTTCCAAGGCAGATCTCAGCCTTTGTGCCAAAAGTGTGTGCCAAAGTGAAATGATTGATTTTACGCATTTTGGTAAAAAGTCTGCATCCTGTTTAGCACTGTGTGATTAATATTTTTCTGTTAAGCTGTATCTTCCTAAGTTAGGAGCAGCCCTGGAAACAGCTTAGAAATAAATATGAGGCCTTTTCTGAGGCAAAGACTATTTTGTATATAAAACAACTGGCCTTGTCAGTATCACTGCTCAGACTTCTAGTTTTAGAAAATTCTGTTTGCATACTCCTTAGTAGGAGGCAGTGTAGTGGTTCCTAGAGCTATGCTGTAAGCCTTTTTGAAACTTCAGTTCATTTCTTCTTCAGTTTCCGTGTTGTGAATCTTTACCACTCCCTCCTCTATAGTCCCACTGATTCAAGGGACAAGGACGTGAAAACTGAGATTATGGCAGCCAACTCTCGCTGTCATTCCTGCTTTGGGTCATTTACACAGGCTATTTCTTCTGCGAGGAACACACTTTCCCCCACTCCAGTTAACTGTTTCTCATCTTTTGTCTCAATTCAAATGTCACATCTTCAAAGAGGCCACCTGTGATCCCCCCACCTCCCTCACCTAAACCTGATCCATTCCTCACTTGGATACCCTATTCTATTCTGTCATAGAGCATACTACTTTTTCTTCATTAGATATATTTCTGCTTATAATTATATATTTTTCTCAGTGATCATTTCATGTCTTATCTCCCCCACTAGGTTGTCAGGTCTGTGAGGGTATCCTTGACCCATAAAGGTTGTCCCTCATTATTTCAGCAAATATTCACTCATCATCCACTACAAGCCAGTACTGAAGGAGCTTAGTAAGTATAAATTGAATGAGTGAATGAATGTCAATTTTTAGTCACTGACCCTCTAAGCAAGACCAGCTTGCTATTCACTGACCACGGGCCCTGACAGCCTCTGCTGGAGAGGCATGCACAGATTTCATCAGGATGGTGAAACATGATCTTTGCATTTAGCAACAGATTCTCAAAGGCAGAAGGTTGGTATCCCCACAGTCGGCAGCCAGTTATAAGTATCTTATATAAATATACAAGGAAATAAAAATCAATTGAGTCCCGCATCGGGCTCCCTGCTCAGCCGGGAGTCTGCTTCCCCCTCTGCCCTCTTCCCTCTCGTGCTCTCTCTCATTCTCTCTCTCAAATAAATAAATAAAATCTTTAAAAATAAATAAATAAATAAAATCTTTAAAAAAAAAAATCTTTCTAAAAAAAAAAGGCTACCTTAGTCTTGTTACCAAACCCTAATAAAGACTATGCAACACAGAAAATTTAAATAGATACAAATATCCTAAACAAAATATTAAACTGAATCCAGTATTATATTAAGGGAATAATATAGCAGTCCCCAGTTGGGTTTATTCAGAAGAGTACAAGGTTAGTGTGACATTAGGAAAACCCAGTCAAGGGGTGCCTGGATAGCTCAGTCGGTTGAGCATCCCGACTCTTGATCACGACTCAGGTCTTGATCTCATAGTTGTGAGTTCAAGCCACGCACTGGGCATGGCGCCTACTTTAAAAAAAAAAAAAACAGTCAAGATAATTTGCCACAGTAACAGTCAAAAGGATAATCATCTCAGGAGATGTAGAATGTTATTCAGCTCTTATAAGTTGTGTTTAACGAGAGTTTTCACAATGGGAGAAATAACTTTTGGTGTAAATTAAGGAGGAAAAATATCAAGGATACAAAATAACACATATGGACTAATATCTACTATGTAAAAACAAACCAAAAAGAGTAGAAGGAAAATGACAAAATATTAATAGTGGTTGTCTCTGGTTGACAAGATTCTGGGTAATTAATTTTCCTTCCTCTTTATACTTTACTTATAGTTTCCAGAGTTTCTATAATGAACGTGCATGACTTTCTAAGAAGTAAACAAGCAATAAAGTTAAGTTCACACAGATAAAGACTACATAAAAGAGTAGCTCTTGGGGCACCTGGGTGACTCAGTCAGTTAAGTGTCTGCCTTCGGCTCAGGTCATGATCCAGGGACCTGGGATTGAGCCCCGCATCGGGCTCTCTCTTCATCAGGGAGTCTGTATCTCCCTCTCCCTCTGCCCCTCCCCCCTGCCCGTGCTTTTTCTCTCATGCTCTTTCTCTCTTTGTCAAATAAATCTTAAAAATAAATAAATAAAAACGAGTAGCTCTTAGTTTAACAATCCTTATGACACTTGAGATCTAAAACCATGTATAGGGGCGCCTGGGTGGCTCAGTTGGTTAAGCGACTGCTTTCGGCTCAGGTCATGATCCTGGAGCACCCGGGATCGAGTCCCACATCGGGCTCCCTGCTCAGCAGGGAGTCTGCTTCTCCCTCTTCCGCTCCTGCCTCTTGTGCTCTGTCTCTAAAATAAATAAATAAAATCTTTAAAATAAATAAAAAATAAAATCATTGTATTCGTAAAAGAAGCCCTTACCAGCATTTACAAAGAGCACAAGGCAGTCAGTGGTTTGGAATCAGTGGAATATTATAACTAATATTCGTAAAATGGAAGTAAATTATAAAAGCAGTTTATTCCTTTTCTAGAGAAGGTTTTTTAATATTTTGTTTAATTTTAAGTAGAAATTCCATTGAAACAAATACTATTCTCCCACAGCTACATATTAAGAAGTTGGATTGAGACAAAATATTTCAGAATAGAATTTTTTGTTTGTTTGTTTCTATTGGTATGTTTGATCAGGACAGGCTTGCTGTCCATAAAGCCGTTTTAGTGGTGAACTAAATTATGAGCGTCTATCATGCAGTGTTTAAGAGACTGTGCTGTTGAGCCAAATTACCTCGGTTCACATTCTGGCCGTGTCACTTACTGGGTGTGGGACCCTGGACAACTTACTTAACCTCTCTTGGGTAGTTTATCTGCCTTCATAAGGTTGACGGGATTCAGTAAGTTTTAATAATCATAAAGCTCTTAGAATGGTGCCTGGCACATAATAAACACTCAATAAATGTTAATTATAATTAATAGATAAAACAGCATTCTGTGGCTGACAGAGCAGATGGGCACAGATGTGGAGGTCTGGAATCATAGACCTGTCGGGGCCCTCAAGGAGATGTGTGATGGGGGGAGGAACTGATACAGAATGGAGGGAGGAAGGGGAGTGGAGAGCAGGCAAGTCTGTAAGTCTGTGTCATAAGACCAGAGAACTTAGAAGCAGGGTACTTGGGTGCCTGGGTGGCTCAGTTGTTAAGCGTCTGCCTTCGGCTCAGGTCATGATCCCAGGGTCCTGGGATCGAGCCCCACATCTGGCTCCCTGCTCAGCGGGGAGCCTGCTTCTCCCTCTCCCACTCCCCCTGCTTGTGTTCCCTCTCTCGCTGTCTCTCTCTCTCTCTCTCTCTCCATCAAATAAATAAATAAAATCTTAAAAAAAAAAAAAAAAAGAAGCAGGGTACTTTCCACTCTTTGTTGTCCCAGAGAGATGTATACATGTATACCTTATAAGTAAAACCATTTGATTGAGCATACTGCCATAAGGGTTGATATAAGCCTTTCCGTTTTTCTTCCAAGGAGGGATGGTCATAACTTTTTATACCAACCACATCAAAAGGTGTTTCATAAATTACTTATTTAGGCCTTCTATTGTAAATACACGTTGTGCTAGACATTTTGCAAACGCTCTCTTATAATTTTCACAACTACCCTAATAAGATACCTTTCTAATTGTGGAGAGAGGTTGTGACTTGTGCAAAGTTAGCTAGCCAGTGATAGAACCAGAATTCTAGGTCAGTTGTCTGATTCCAAAGCCCACCCTGAGATTGTTGATAAAATAAACTAAATTTTCAGTCCTAAGAATTGTGATGACAATTGTCTTACACACTATGAGAGAGAAGCTTGCTAATGAAGCTGATAATGACAAGAGTTTCTGCCTGGGGACTGAGAGTTAACATTTGTGCTTGGATCTTGGCCTAAAAAAGAAAATGACAAGCCAAAGTCCTTGAGCTTTCCAGTTTGGATTCTTGTCTGATAATCTACTATATCCTTCAGCCAACTGTCTGCCAGAAGCTGGAATAAGACCAGAAGGAGGCATGGAGTACATTATGGAGAGGATGTAACGGTAGAAGACTTCCATTCTTGTCCAAGCATCTATATAAATCCTGGCACCTAACTGAGCCTCACTTTCCTTTTGTGCCAAATGTTGCCAGTGAC
The DNA here is from genome assembly GCF_029215605.1 of Mirounga angustirostris. NCBI lineage: Eukaryota > Metazoa > Chordata > Mammalia > Carnivora > Phocidae > Mirounga > Mirounga angustirostris. The sequence goes on along the minus strand of NW_026991723.1, from coordinate 84,241,645 downwards.
CTTTTCTCTTACCCACTGATCATATGTAGGTAGCCCACCCAGGTCCTTAGAAGAAAAATGCAGCACGAACCAACTTATTCTTTGCACAACTTTAAGAGAGAAACTCGGGAATTTTCCATCATCAGGAAAGCAGGCCTGGAATTAAACTGGCTTCGTGGAGTACCAACAAAATGTCAGACACTGTCTCTTTACTGTCTGATCACTCAAGAGTCTGTCCTTGTCGCGTAGGGCTTTAAAAGTTATGCCTCCGCAGCCTCTAACGTCAGGCCAATCAGGTCATTTCTCTGAGCCTCAGTTTCCTCTGTAAATGGAGGTGGTTGAATCTATTTCACAAGGGTTTTTTGAGGATTAAATGAGATACAAGTTCTGTCATTGTAATGACCTTTTAGGCCACTGTGCTCATCATCTTTATTTTATAGAAGAAACTGAGGCTTAAAGGGGTGATTTGCACTTGATCGCATGAATAATAATTGGGGGTGGGAAGCTGGAAAACTGTATCTTCTGTCCAGTAATTCTAGTGCAACAGTTGAATCTGATTATTTTATTTTCCTTTTTTTTTTTTAAAGATTTTATTTATTCATCTGAGACACAGAGATACAGAGAGAGAGAGCATGAGCAGGGAGAGAGGCAGAGGGAGAGGGAGAAGCAGGCTCCTCACTGACTGAGCCAGGAGCCCAATGTGGGGCTCGATCCCAGGACCCTGGGATCATGACCTGAGCCGAAGGCAGACGCTTAACCATCTGAGCCACCCAGGCACCCCTGATTATTTTATTTTCTAAGTAGAAGTTGCCATACAAAGAGGCTTTGGTTGTTCTCTAGATGTCAGGTCAACCTCCTTTGACCTCCTTTCCTTTTCGAGGAGATCTTCCATTATTTCAATGACTGAGATCCTCAGTTTCCTTAATTTAAAGCTATCCTGAGGAAGGCCTCAGCTCAAGGTGGACAGTCACCTAGATAAGTGGACTGTGGGAGGGGAGAGTATCTCTGGCTCTCAGTCTGTGGGAGGCCTCTTCCAGCTCCTTTAGATTCCCCTTGAAGACCAGAGGAGGACTCAGCTTCCTGTACTCAGGAAGTACTTACCTCAGTCTGATCACTGATTCCACTGGATGGATTGACCCATCCCCCCACTCTGGACTGTGACCACCCCCACCCCTCCCCAGGGCAGGGACCATCTGGGTGCCTGTGGCCAGGTATGGTTCATTACCCTGGAAAGAGTGAGCCTCCCAAGTCCCTGGTGTCAGCAGGCTCCTCACTAGGGCTCCAGGGGACAAGTATGTGATAGCTTTTAAATACAATTTGGGATTTGGATGAGCGTCCACACCCATATGTTTCTTCATGGATGTACTTGGGCTCCCCCCCACCACCGCGGCCTCCCACCCCCCAGTACTACTAAATAAAAAGGAAGGCAGGAAGCAACCATAGGCAGTGAATGACTCTTTGCTAATCCCGATGTATTTCTAGTTCCTCTTCACGGTGCTTATTCATAGTGGGCTGATCCCTCCTTCTGTGTGTGCTCTGTCCCAGCCCTGGAGACTCCCTGGTGGTTCCATTTGGCTTCTGGAGGCATTCTTCAGCTACAGATTACTAATGTCTCAATTTCTATCATGTGACTTAAATACCAAGGCTTTAAGCCTCTTTTATTATATAGTACAATATATATATTATATGGCATATAAATGCAAAAGAAAATGTGATCGTGCAAATAAACTCTATTTACAAATAGAAATGACCTGTGGTCTTCATGGTTTGAATTTTAGGTTGAATTACTACCAAAAGCCAGTTATGTGTCTGACTTTGGGGGTGGGGGGAAGTGTTCACTATAAGGAATTTTTGTACAGGTGGAGGTTTTTTCCATATAGTTATGGGTAACAGCTCCCTGCATTACTGCATGCTAACAGAATTTAAATGAAACAGAAACATTGTCCCCGATGTAAGAATACCTGTGTGTTTGCGCCTCTTGCTTTCTGGTTAATGTGGACTGGTTGGTAATGTGTTGTAGTGGACAAAGCAAGGTGTTTGCAGGCACTGTGTAACCTTAGGCAAGTCCTCTGCGAACTTGATTTTCCCATCTGTAAAATGTGATGGTGATCCCTATCCTGTAGGGCTGTTAGGAGGATTAAATGAGATTGTGTGTACTAAGAGCGCATAGTGATGTGTATGCACAGTGCAAGTGTTGGCCAAGTCCAGTATGTGTCTGTCTGTGTGCCTGAGACACAGGACACACACCTCTGCCCAGACACCACAGCTAGTCTGTGCATGTGTGTGGTGGCCTTTTCCCCCTCTGTTATTCCTGTTTTCCCACTAGCTCTTAGACTTCCCACAAGCCCCTTTTGGCAATGGCCAGCACCAAGCGTGGGTGGTACCTTGGCCAAAACCAGTGCTGACCTGTACCAGAGACAAACTTGTGCCCTGTCCACACCTACTTCTTCAGTAATGAATGTCTGAACTGTACTCTGTGGGCTGGAAAATTCCACATGAATTGCATCTTTCGCTCTCCCCCTTTCTTGAAAGTTCCCCCCTTTTCATTTTATCATTAGGTAGTAATTAGTATTCAAGGGAAATTGGTCTTAATATATTGAAATTGGTTAAGTGCATTTAGACCTGTACCACAGCCAATGTCTTATTGGAAAATGTAATTGGGGACTCTGTGTATGTAATTAATTGAATTACAATTAAGAACTTTCATTAAGCAATACACTGGTACATTAGAGCAGTAAGGAAACATGTTTGACGAGCCACAAACCCTGTATGGGCTCTAAGTGAGGGCACAGGGATTTGCATCCCTCTGGTAGGCTCCTGGCCCCAGAATCCACCCTGCAGCCCCTGACTAATGGTTTGGTAATGCATCAGGTGACATTTCTTCAGTGATTCCCTGATGGGAGGTAGGGTACTTCTAGCTTGTGTGCCCTCAGTCTCTGACTCCAGAGTCAGAGAAAGAGAGACAGAGATGCCTCAGTGTTGATCATATATTACAGTTCTTAGGTATTTTGTAATGTAAATTGTCAAAAATGCCCAGGCTCCTTTTACTGTGTTTTCAACAGTAACAAAGATACAGTGGAGGAAGAGAAAATGATGGGAATTCTGTCATCAACCTCACTTCTGAGCAAACCTATAATGAACCAATGGTCCAGACCCTTGGATGGTCATGCTTTATCCTCTGAAAGGTGGTTGGTTTTATTCTTGGCACACATGGGTTTATTCATCCCCTAACATTGATGTTGTCCCCCTCTAGGCCAGTCACTGTGCTTAGAGGGTAGAGAGGAGCCCCATACCATGGAGCCCAAGCTGTGATAGGTGCTACAAAGGGTATAAAAGAGTATCTAGCAGGTGACTGGAGCTGGTGAGAGGAGGAGAAAGCTTTCTTGAGGAAGAAGAGAAAGGAATTAAGTCAGTTAGTAAGGGAAGAATGTTCCAGTCCAAGGGACTGCTCATCTGAAGGCCTTGAGAAGGAGCTTGACCTGTTTGAGAATGAATGAATGAAGTGGAGTGAAATGAGCAAGGGTGAGAGTGCTGGAAGTTAAGACTGAGGGATGCGCAGCATCTAGAAAGCAGAGCCTAAAGGCCCTGGTTCCGTGTTCTGCTCTTTTTAGAAATTCTACAAACCGGAAACTGTTTCTTTCTGATCACCTCATAAAACAAGATTACCCTGATTTATTGAGGGTCTGAATTCTCCCTGTGGAAAGGCTCTGACTCCAAGAGTTTAATCACTTGGGCCCTGACAGCAAGGATCCCTACCCTGGTTGTAGCATGGAACATTCAGCGAAGGGCATATCCTACTGTGTGATCCTGACGGCTTTGGCGAGATTACTGCAGAGGGCCTGCATGCGCGCATGTGTGTGTTATAGTATATCACCTATTGATTAGTTTTTAGAGACCAGCAAAAATGACTAGTAGCCAAAGGGAAGTGTTTAATAGAAGAGAAGTTTGGGGCTTATGAGGCTTTAGGGACTTAAAAGGCCTTTGGAAAAAAAAGATGTGATGGATGTAGAAAGCAAAGGGAGAGTTTTTCTCCTTGACTCACTTATGCAGCCAGCTTTGAGTCTTACAGAAAGAATGAAGAGAGTTAGGTTTTATCCCTGATTCTTTGTTCTGGCAAGGCCAGGCATGATTGTGTTCTCCTTAGATGCTGTTATGGACCATGGATTTGGACACTCAAGCCTATCTAAGGAACATTTTTACCCAAAGGGCTATGTGGTGATTAAGGGCACATTTTTGGAATTAGACAGACGTGGGTTCAGTTCCTAGCTCCAGCCTTTGCTACTTGTACGGCTGTTCTAGCAGGGTGACATTCTAAGCCTCATTTTTCTCCCCTATAAAAAGGGGATAATAATGTGCAACAAAAGGGCATTGGGAAAATTAAATGAGATAGCATATCTAAAGTGCCGAGCATGGTGTCTGGCATATGGTAAACACTCAGTAAATGTTAGCTGCTCTTGTAGTTGTTGTTGAAGCAGGATCCCAGTCTGGCGGGTTGTCCAAATGGAAAACTAGGAATGGTGTATTAGGTTCTATTAACCAAGGTAAATAGAGGGATGATGTATGAACTTGGGTACTGTTATGGTTAACCTGTGTTGCATCAAACTTCATTCATGCCAACAACAGCGTTTATTGAATATCTGCTATGTGCTCTGTAGGATAGAATGTTCCTGCCCTCAAAGGAGCTCATTGTCTGGAAGGGGAGAACAGATGTTTATCACACTTATCATTAGAGCCTTCAGAACTACAGGGTTTCAGGAGAGGGATCAGGAAAGATTCTAGACTAGACCTTGAAGTGTATACATTTTAAAGAGTGGGAAGGACATCCTGGCCAAATGGTATAACCTGAGCAAAGTCCAGTTTAGCTGAAGCAGGGATTGTTCTATGTGGGGAATAGCAATAAGGTGTCAAGATAGAGCAGAGCAGGGGTGCCTGGCTGGCTCAATCGATGGAGCATGTGACTCTTGATCTCTGGGTTGTGAGTTCAAGCCCCATGTTGGGGGAGAAAAAAAGAGTAGGGCAGAAGATGGTTTATTTCCTCTTCATTTACTTATTTATTTATTTTTAGATTTATTTTTTGAGACACGGGGGAGGGGGAGCGTGCCCATGGTGGGGTGGGGTGGGGTAGGGAGGACAGAGGGAGAAGGAGAGAGAATCCTCAGGCAGACTCCCTGCTCAGAATGGAGCCTGATGTGGGTCTCGATCCCAGGACCTGAGATCATGACCTGAGCTGAAATCAGGAGTCATCCCTTAATTAACCAGCTAAGCCACGTAAGTGCCCCTATTTCCTCTTCACTTAGTTGGTTATTTGTACAGCAGTATTTTACTCTGTGCCAGGCCCTGGCATGGATACTGGATACTGTCTCTGCCTTTGAAGAATTTATCCCCTCCACCTCTGGACCGTTTTATTTTCCACTCTTCCCCTTCACACACTCTTTGCTCCAACCCAGTGCAGACACTTGCTGTTCCCTATATATGTGCTCACATTTTATGGCTTTCATGTTTTTCCCATACCTCTCCCTCTGTGGACTGCCTGTCGCCTTTCCATCATCTGGCAATCCTGCCATCGTCCTGTGTTCTTGAAGCACTCGCACAGTCCCACAGCTGTGGTGGGTGCTGGGTGACTATTTGTGAACCTGCTAGGATCAGTCAACCCATCATCGAGCTATAGGGCATTTAAAGGGGAGGATGTAACAAAGGCCATTGTCTTCTGGTTGAGTCCCAGAGTTAGCACAGATCTTTTTGGAGAAGGGAGATAGAAGTTGCTTTAACTCAGAACTAGATTCAAGCTTTTTGACTTGGTCTAAGACTTACGGAACCATAAAATGGAGTTTGAAGTCCTGTGTAGTTTCTATCTATGAACAAAGGCATCTGCCGGTAGCATACAGTGAGTTCATCTGAGCTTTGATTTAATGATTAGCGCCCATTTGTCTGCAAGGAGGTCCCATATGTACCTCTAAGTGTCTCCCTCAGTTTCAGTGAAATCACATGTACAAAAACACTTTTTAAACGTAAAACAGTATTAGTTATAATTAGCCTTGATCCAGTCACCTGACGGCAAGCCTGTTACTCTAGTAACGTATATCCAAGATTTCTGTTTGTGTTTGTTGTCAGGTATGTAGCCATACGCAGCTGTAACTGCACTTTTACATCTCATCATGATGGTCCAAGTGGGCATCCAGGCACGGCATAAGAACCAATAAAGGCAGTGGTTCTGAAGCTTCTTGTCTTAGACCTCTTTACACTCTTTAAAATTATTGAGGACCCCAAAGAGCTATTGTTTATTGGGTTATATCAACTTATTAGGAATAAAAACAGAAAATTTTAAATATTTATGAATTCATTAAAGAGTAATAATAAATCCATTACATGTTAACAAATTTTTATGAAAAATACCTGTATTTTCTTTTGTTTTGTTTTCCATTTTCTTTCTCTGAAGAGCGTTTATTTTTGTTCCATCAGGAAGATAAATTATTGACTGATCACCTGAACCAGTGGGCACTGTTTTATATATGCTTTTGCAAATTTCTACAATGTCTGGCTTTATAGAAAGCATCTTGATTTTCGTATCTACTGCATTCAGTCTGCTATAGTATATTGTTTCAGTTGTAGTATATGAAGAAAATTTGGCCTAACATAGATATGTGGTTAGAAAAGGTAGGAGTATTTCAATAGCCTTTTCAGAGAATAGTGGATATTAATTTTCATTAATATACCGAAACTCAAGTGATTCTTTTTTTAGAAAAGATTGATTGATTGATTGATTGATTTTTAAAGCTTTTATTTATTTATTTGACAGAGAGAGACACAGCAAGAGTAGGAACACAAGCAGGGGGGAGTGGGAGAGGGTGAAGCAGGCTTCCCGCGGAGCAGGGAGCCCGATGCGGGGCTCGATCCCAGGACCCTGGGATCATGACCTGAGCCGAAGGCAGACGCTTAACAACTGAGCCACCCAGGCGCCCCTCAAGTGATTGATTTTTAAAGATTTGTTGCAATGTGGAATCAGAACCCTATCAGTGAACTTACACACTTGTTTTTACTTTGTAAGATAATAGGCATGAAAAGGGCAAATGATGTCTTACTGTTAATATTGTGAAAATATTATTGAGATTATGGACCCCCAGAATGGTTCTTGGGAATCACCCCTCCAGTGGGTCCTGGACTGTACTTTGAGAACCACTGATTCAGAGTTTACAGTTACCACCTACCCAGGCTGTCTCCTTGTTGCTGCCTGTAGGAAGGTGGTGAGGCGGGAGGGGAAGGAGAAGCACAGCGGAAGGAAGGTGGACTCAAGTTCAACAGATTTGTCCCAGCTCTGCCTCTTGCCAAAAATGGAATCTTGGGCAAGGTTTTGACCCACTCTTAACCCTTGATGTCAGAGTTACGATTTGAACCTACGTCTCTGAACTCTATGTTCCAGGTTCTTTCCAATGTTATTAAGTCCCAAGGCCACTTCCCAGCCCTTGGCGCCCTCAGCACCTCCTCTTTCTTTCCTTTCCTTCCTTTCCTGCAGACCCTAGATGTTGCCTGCCTACTCCTTCCTCTACCCGCTCTTGCTCCAGCCTGGTTTTGCCATTAAGATAGGTGCCATTCCTGTTTCCTCCTTTCTACCTCTTTCCTCTAGATAGCTAGGCTCCATCCCCTCTTAGATTTTGTCCCACAAACCTTTACAAATTGCAAATGGGCTCTGTGTCATTCTTCCAGAGCCTGGTGTCAGACCATCTGAGCACACTGGTGCTCAAGTCACTTTTAGGTCCCACCCCAAAATTTGATCTATCACAATACATCTTTGAGTTATTGCAGCTCGAGCGTTTTGACACGATACATTATGGTAATCCATGGCACATAGAGACATTAACACTCCCGACTTTGACAAAATACATTGTGAAGTCTTTGAAGGCACCATTACAATTTATCTTGTCATTCAGGAGGAGACCCAGTTCAGCATTAATGTAGATGAACACAGTGTGGCTTTTGTTTCATTTAATTGCTTGTGACCTTTTTAATTGCTCATTTAACAAAATACCAAAGGGTTATGTTTCAATTAAATTAACACTTTGGGAGTGGTTTTTTTAATATGTTTATTTCTAAGACATTCTGGTTTTCTCTCTCTTTTTTTTTTTTTTTTGACTTTGAGTAGATAAAAATGTCTTCTCTTCAACAGAAGCGGGTTTTTAAATGTGAAGTTGCTTTTTGTAATAATTTTAACATGCAAATGGTATAGTGCTGATATATGGTTGGGTTCATTCCTTTCTGGAAGGATACAAACAGTAAAGGTATACATGCAAAGTCTTTGAACTTTTCTCCTCCAAAAACATGCTTTTGGTATAATGCTGTGCTTCAATATAAAGTATCTGTTACATGCACCATTTATTGGGTACTTATCTCTGCCTTGTACTCTTTTCTTTGTGTTCCTAATAGCAAGTCTGTAAGCTCCTAAAGATCAGGAACCCTGCCTTATCCTCACCAGTGTGCCTTCATAGTCTAGCATCCTGCTGGTATGGGGAGAGTCGTTGCAGGTTATATGGGTGACTGATCTATACACGCACACATGCCCCCTCCAAGCAATGGCACTCCTAAGCCTACTTGGAAAAACGGCTGTGTAATTCCGAGACCAGTTCATCAGATGACCTGCTTGGGGGTGGGCAGCATGTACTGGAGGCGAACACAGAGATCTTCCTTCCTTTCCTATTCTCCCAGGTGCTGTTGCCCTTTTAATCACAAAAGCAAACACGCCGCTTGTCATCTGGGGCAAGGCTCAGAATTTACCCAAGTATGAGGGGGGGCTTAAATCCTCAAATGGGATATGAATTTACACTGTTGGAGAGTAGAAGGTCAATGCAAGAAGCATTAGTGTGTTGAGCCAGCTCCAGCTATGTAAGTCTTGAACAAAATTAATATAAGGAAATTGACAAGCCTTGCTGGTTATTCCATAGCTTTAAGACCTCTACTAAAATCCTATCATCTCATCTGCCCATTATTAACATTTCAGCAAAATATAAAGTTTTCATTAATCTCCCACAGCAAATTTAGGAGTGAAAACTGGCACTTGTTTGAGCTTTTAGGACTACATTAGCTGGTGTATTAAACAAAATATGTCATTCTTCAGTAGCTTCTGTAAGAAGCTAAATCAATTTCCAGCCATATTTATGCACCACTTTATCTAAAAGCATCTGAATTATCATTTACAGCTAAGATGCTTTATTAGCAGCTGGCATTGAAATTGCTCAGTAAAAAATTATATGTCACGTTATAGTAATTTTTAAATTGGTTTTAATCCAACATCATAAAATGTAAAACTCTTAAGTGTGGGTTTTTGGGGGTTTTTTTCTAGTAATTGGCATTTTAGCATAATGAGCTGTTACCCCTTTCCAAATCAAATACCTGCAATATTTAGAAAATACTAATTAGTAAAGAAAACAGAAGTTCTTGAGCTAAGTTGTATCTAATAATGGCATTTTCTCAGATAAGATGGCTTTAACTGATTTTTAAAACATGAAAGGATTTCAGTATTTCACCAAAATTCTCCACAACTCTCGTATTTAAAAGGTTCTAAAAATAGAAATAAACATATCTCCGCAGTTCTGTTTCAGTGGAGTGTGTATTGGGGAAAATGAACGATTATTTGAAATTCTGTAAATTCTAGCCAGCATCTTGGTTTAAGAGATGGACATTACCCAGAAGACAGTAGTACTTGCAATGATGGCACCTCTGTCCAAAATTACAGGTGTCCCAAAGAAAGCTAGCAAGGTTACCTAATGGCCCTTATAGATGTTGAGTGCAACTCTTCTGATCCTAGTGAGGTGATATTGGTTAAGTCATTCAGCCTCTCTGATCTTCACCTTCTTGTGGACATGGCAGCTGTATTCATCCAGTAAATTTTTATTGAGCACTTGCTTTATCCTGGGCACTAACAGGATCTAGGCTATAATGGTGAGTAAAGCAGTCACTCTGCTTGCCCTCTTGGGGCAGAGACAGATAATGACTAGCTGTGACAGCATTCTGCAGGAAAATGCTGGGTGCAGTGTCGAAAAGAGCTGTACTAGACTTGGGGGCCCGGGATCAGGGAAGCTTTCCCTGGAGTGTCACTTGAGCTAAGTTCTTCAGGAAGAATAGGGAGGAGACCTGGAGGAATAGGTCAGGAGAGAATGAAGTGGGGAGAAGGGTGACCTGGGCAAAGAAGACAATATGTGCAGATGCTCAAAGATGGGACCATATCACGGACATTCAGTGAATGGCCCATTAAGGGTGGGGCTGCGTCTTCACTGTGGGGAGAGCATTATTGTAGGGGCTGGAGTAATTTTAGCTGGGAATAATTGCAGGGTTTGGAAATCGAATGCACAATTCCTAATAAATGAGTCTAGTGTAAAGGCATCAGAAACCAACTTTGACTTAAAAGCTTACCTTGTAAGCAATAACTGTGGGAAGGAAAAGCATGCAATTGTTAGGCTGCCAGTTATGTAACAGAATTTTCCCATTTTATACCCAAACCTCGAGTTTTCCATTCCTCCAACTCTGTCCCAAGGAGTTCTGTCTGGGTTCCCCTGTGGGCCATCTCTGGGTGTTCCACACAACAAGGCTTAGGGCACCTGCTCTGGTCGGCCTCTGCTGCACAGATGCTCCCGTCCCACTGGTGAAGGGCACCAGCAACTGCACCTTCAGAAGACCACAGTTTAAACTCTGGGGGATGGGAGATAATTTAGCTGTGCTTAGTGTGGCCCTGGGCACATGACTCTACTTCCCAAAGCCTCAGATGCCTCATCTGTATGATACAGAAAATCAGTACCCACCGGGTTGAATGAGGCTTAAGTGCATGTGTAAAGTGCTTAGCATTCATACACACTGGTTCTTTATGTTATTTTATTTTATTTTTTATTTTATTTTAATTTATTTTCTTTCTTTAGCAAAATTTAACAAGAGCACACCAGCTGCCTGTAGTGCTTGCAGAAGATACAGAGATGAATGAGAAACTTTACTGATTGTCAAAAAGCTTCCAAATTAGGCCAGACCAACCACTCAACAATTTTAGTGCAAGGTTGAATGCTGTCCTTTATGACAGTAGAATAAAAATAATCGTGACTGCTATTTATTAAGTGTATTTTGTGTTCGATTCTTTAAATATATTTGGCATTCTGTGCATGGTAAAAACGGGGGTTCAGAGAGATAAAGTCACTTGCCCAAGATCATATAGCAAGTTAGAGGCAGAGCTAAAAATTGAATTGAATTTTCTGGCTCCAGGGTCCGGTATAAACCAACTGCTATGGAATTCAGGAAGTGGAGTTTGAGCTGCCCTGGGTAGAGTTTTGACAAGTCCAGGGTAAGGTTGGATGGGGGGTGTTCTAGGCAAGGGCCCAGAAGTAGAAAAACCTGGACTTGTGTGCAGTCTGAGGAGTTTGGGAGGAACTGCAAAAGGTATGGATGAGAAATGACAAGTAAAATTGAAAAATTATGTTTCAGCCAGATTATAGACAGCCTTGATTGCTTGGCTGAAAACAATGCCTCATTCAGGAGGCCATGGGAAGTCAGGGAAGATTTTTTAGCACAAGCCTTCTTATTTGTCCCCAGTATCACATATCAGAGTACTGAGCGTGCACAAAGCTCTCACTAAACATTGAATGAGTGAATAAATGATCAAAGCTTTAGAAAGCCATATGAATCAGAAAGTCCTGTGGTGGCTGGATTGCAGAGAGTGCCTGGTGGCCAGAAGGCCAGTGAGGAGACTGTTAACAGCCGTCCAAGCCGGGAGCAGGCTCGTGCCCACACCAGTGGGGACTGGGGCGCAAGACAGGAAGCTGATGAACAGACAGTTTGAGAATCTTGGAAAGCGTGAGAATTCTTCAAGAACGTGGATTACTCTTATGATCAGAAAAAGTATTATTAGGAGAAGAAACAAGAAGTGCGACCACCCATGCTTTTGTGGTTTTAACTTACTCTCGTGGAGATGGAGAGCTTCTGGCAAGCAGCAGTTTTTCTGTCCTTGCGTATCCCTGCTGCCCAGCCAAGGGCCTGCCATAGAATAGGCAGTGTTTGTGGAATTAATTGTTGAATGATGAATATGCTACCATTCTCTGTTTACTGGAATGGCATTATTAAGTCATCGCTCAGCCTTTTCTTCTCCAAATTAAATAGCCCATATTATTTTAATTTATCCCAGAGCATTTTAAGCAGACACCATTTGCCAAGCCTCATGTATCTTTATGTGTTAAGCTGCTTTTTCCTCCCCAGGTTCAAGGGCAGACGGAGTTTTTGAGGAGGATTCACAGATTGACATAGCTACAGTACAGGATATGCTTAGCAGCCACCATTACAAGTCATTCAAAGTCAGCATGATCCACAGACTACGATTCACAACTGATGTCCAGTTAGGTAAGTGCATGAACTAATGATGGACCTGACCCTTTGTATCAGTGGTCAGCGTGGAAATAGGGAATGAAACAACATCCAACTTTTATGTGACCTGAATGACTAACGGTAATTTGTTTTCAGAGAAAATGTTTAAACAGTGAAATATAAAGTACCTCCTTGTCCCCACCTGAGTGCTCTGTCTTGTCTTCTTTTTTATGAAGCAGAAGATTAGAAATAGAACTAACTTGAGACTCTTTTCAAACTGATTGACTTCTGTGAAGTTCCATAATTCTTATCATTCTGTAATTCTCTTACATGCTATCCTTAGAACTGCTCTGTAGCTTTGCCACTTGCCTTTTTTTGCTCAGGTGAATTCATTGCTTATTCATTCATGCCTTTTATTCAGGAAGCTTTTTAGTGATCTTGGAAGTTATATTTGGATCCTCACCAAATAATCCAGAATTAACTTTCAATTAATATTTGGGATTAATTTGTTCCAATTAAGTGCTAAATTTCTGTTTTGACTTACACATAACAGGAGTAGAAAAAGTGTCATCGTAGTCAATATTACATCAGCAGCCCGGCTGTCATTTACAGGGACCTGCTGTGTAGTAGGCCCTGTGCTAAGTGCTTTACGTACATTTCTGAACTACCTAAAAGGTAGGTATTTTGTACCTTCCCCACCTAGCAAAGAAGGTAGATGAGGTGCCAGAGAGGTGACGTCTCGTGCCCAAGCTCACACAGCAGGTAGGTGGTGGTGTCAGGAGCAGAACACTGGTCTGGCCCACTCAAGTGCATCTGCTCCCTAAGAAAGGACACTGGGAGGAGTGGGGAGCAGTTACGGATGCCAGGCTTAGGGAGCTGACCTGCACCCTGGCTCTGCCACCTGCCTCTGCCACACCGCCCCTTCCCAGGCCTCGTCTGCTTGTGTGTGAAGGGAGGAAGTTTGCACGCCAACTCTGAGGCCCACTAATTATAGGTTTCTCACAGATGCTCTGTACGTGTCTCATAATAAAGTCTTTTGCAGTTTTGGTGTTCGTTTGGCTAATTTGTAATAAGCCTCAAAAATCTTCGAATTAAAAAAAACCTCTTCAGATATTCCTCCCCACCCTGACTGGCTGGAGCTTGAAGCTCACGGACAGGACAGCTGAGTAAGTCAGAGAGGGGCATCAGGCTCACAGCAGCTCTGAGTCGTGGCTCTGCCGGAAGTCGGCTGCGTTAGGCAAATGTCTTCATCTTGCCGAGCCTCGATTCCGTCCTGTCTGCATGGGAGTATCAGTAGCACCAAATTCTTCAGATTGCCTTGGGGGGCAAGTCAGATAGGCCATGTGAAGCACTTAGCACGGGGCCTGGCGGGTGGCAGACCTCCTGTAAATGAGAGCTGTTAATGGAACACGCAGAGGACAGACTCTGGAGCTAGAAGCCAGGGTTCAAACCCTGGCTCATTTATTAGCTGCATCACCACAGGCAAATGGTTCAGAGCCTCAGTTTCCTCATTGGTAAAGTGAAGACAATAGTCCCTGTCTCATAGATGTGGTACTTAAGGGAATGAAATGTCCTCACACATGCAGAATACTGAGGAAGGCACCTGGCACGTAGCAAGGCCTCAGTAAACACCAGCTGCTAGGATGATGGTGATTCTAACAGACGGACCTGATGAATTAGCACCCAGGAACTTTGAACCAAACCATAGAACCCACCTTTTTTCTCCTTTCTGGGCCTGTTTCAGCCTCCTCACAAAAACAAATAAAATGCTAAATATCTAAAATGGTTTTAAAAAAATGCTTATTTTTAATGTTGATTCTTAAAACATAGAAATCCCTGGTGTCTTTCTTCCTGGGGCTGCTTTTCCTGGTTCTTCTCATACAAATAAAAATAATGAGGCTGTTCAAAAAGAAGCCAGATTCAAAAAAAGGGGGAAAGATCCATACTCTATTATTCTACTATATAACATTCAAAAATACACAAAAACAGTGTTGGTGCTATAGTGGTAAACGTAACTGCCTTCCAAAATTACACAATAATCTATTGTGTGGAAGTAATGATGGTGGTTATCTAGGGGGAGAGGAGGCTGTAGTGACTGCAGGGGAGTCTTAGGACGCTGGTAGGTTTCGTTTCTTGATCTGGGCACTGATTTGATTACGTGAGTGTGTAGACTTTGTGGAAAAATCAAGTTATAGATATTCTTAGGACTCATGCACTTTCTCTTGTATATTTCTAATAAAAGTTCACTAAAATAAGAATTCTACTCAGACATCTAGTTTGTGTTTGCCTGCAGTACCTTCCCAGTAACAAAGGAGTGAGTCTAGTTTTAAGAAACCCAGTAAGTAGCCTGGCTGCAGCCAGGGTACAAGGCGGGGATTTTCCCAGGTGAGCATCATCAGTAAGTCCACGGATTCCCGAGGTAAAAAAACAATGCTTTGGAAAGATAACCAAGATCGTGGGCTTCTTTCCCACACATTTTTCCAAAGGCAAAAAAGCCAAATTTTAATTCATCAGATTCTGACGTGTATATTCACTTAAAGGAAGAGGCCCACCAAAGGATCTGTGGGAAGAGCCCTAGTCTGTAGTCAGGACTGGGTTTAAATCCTGCATTAGCACTTACATGCAGTGTCACCTTGGACAAGTCCCTTCTCTTTTCAGTCTTAGTTTTTGTCATCTATAGAATGGGAATTATAACATTTACCTTTCAAGATAGAAAAAAAAGTGTCTGGCCTATAGAAGCTCTATTCTGAACAGAGGCTGGCTTCTCTTAGTGTTGCTAGTATCGTCACTGTTCCCTGTTTTGCCTATGGCTTTCTGTCCTGTCCACCATCTTGAAATTAACCACGTCAGTCAGATTAGGTAGTGGCGCTCTTGGCCAAGTCTCACTTGTAGCTACAGTGGAGGAGACTTGTCAGGTAGAAATGGATGATGACAGTGATGCAGGTATCTCTCCCTAGAGCAGTAGTTCTCAGAAGTGTGTCTAGAAGCCAGGTCTCAGTCACCTCTGGATGTTTCCAGTGGTACACATGGCACCCTCTGGTGGAGAGACATGCTCCAAGGAGCTTCTGAACAGTCAGGTGCTGCCAGAATATGTGTTTCAATTATGAATCTAAGCTCAATCTTTAGCATGATAAACAGAAATTTCATTAATTAGTCCTAAGGAATTTTGTGACAGTCACAGAAACCGTGCCCATGAGTACTATACCATGCAGGAAAGAAAGCTCATTTCCTGTTGCCATGTAGATGAGTTCCGTATGTGACTTTAGAACCCCTCTCCCTCCTTGCAAAGCAGGTAACACCCTTTCATTTTAACAGTAACAGCAACAAAAACCTGCAGAGTGATCCAGGAATTCTTTCTTTCCAAAACTGAATCTACCGTAAAGTACAGGGCAGCAAACAACGCACCTTTTACGAGCATTTGAGTGAGCAGCTGGATTCTGAGATCAGTAAATAATTTATTTTATTTCAACTGACTAGCCAGGTGCTTCAGATCTTTCCTGACACTGATGGATGGTCTCCTCCACTCATCCATCCTGTGTCAGTCAGAGCAGAGATTTCACTTGCCCCCTGTGGCAGGTTCTTCTAAGTGGTAAGTGTCTGTGTGCGGCATTTCCCCAGCAGCCCTGCTGATTCCACAGAAAACTGCCCATCCACTCTGAGTCCGTGGTATGTAGGAGCACACGGCGGTGGCAGCGAGCAGCATTCCCCAGCTCCTCGGGGCCCTCACAGCTGCTTCTCAGGGTAGACGTGGCCCATGCTCCCATTTGACCATCTGCCATCTGCTTCTGAGAAAGTCAGGCAGGGAGGGACTCAAACTCGGATCTGCAAGACCCAAACTTAGACTGATTTTCCACCAGACTTTTCTGTGATTGAAAAACTTTATTGGAGTCCATTAGTGAAACTTATGGCAAAGACCTGATCTTTTTCAATAATATTAACATGAAGAATTACAGTTTTTGAAAGTGGTTATTTATCAAGTGCTCGTTGCTATGTGCCAGGCACTTTGCTGATCACTCTTCTATTCTTGTCTCCTGTAATCATATCACTATTATTGGATAGTACTGATACTATCTCCATTTTTTATATGAGGAAACTAGGATATAGGGAACAATTACTTGTTAAGTAATGAAGCTGGGATCAGAACCCAAGACTGCCTAAGGCTGAGTCCTGCACCTAACTACTGTATTATGCCCTGAATGCAAATGGCCATTGCACTCATGCTCTATAGTTCTAGGACAGTTTGCAGTATACGGTGAACTTTCACCCCATCACCTTATTTAATCCACACAGAACACTGATGATACTACTCCCATTTCTTGACTCAAAAAAAAACAAGGCTTGGAGAAATAAGTGAAGTAATGTGATGTGTACAGAGAATTTAGTGTTTACTGGCACACAGCTATTACTACTTTAATAAGCACTAACTTTCTTTCCCTCCCTCCCAGCCATCAGGATATACAGTGGGATATCCAGTCCCAGTTCCAGTCCCAGTAACAGAACTGGGACTGAAGCCCAGTCCCGTACAACAGACCCAATCCATCAAGCCATGGATGCCTCAGTCATTAATAACTCGCCTTCACAAAGGAAGTGATTACTTGTTGTTGGCCAGTTCCAAAAATTCTGCACATCCCCACTCTTGTCCCTGCCCTTGCATCTGGAGGTCACGTCAGTGTAGCACGTGCGCTGCTCTTCCATCCTCCGTTCACCTCATTTGTCAGTCCCTGTACTTCTTCCCTCTGGGCCCAGACCTGACCTCAGAACCCTTTCTAACACAGCCCTCTAAGCAATTCCTAGCAGTCAGTTGAAGTTGGTTCTTAAGGTGAAGTCTGTTCACCATCCCTGCTCTGTCAGCCTGGAAAGTTTACCACACAAAACCATCATGCCTAACCATCCCGTGATTTCTCAAAAACCTTCTGGGAATATTTCATCTTGTCTGCTTCCTCTCTGTGTTGGGCCTGAAAGTACTGGTACCCTTAAGTGTAGACTTTTCTTGAGCTTATACCAAGTTGAGGTCATTTCCATTAGCATGATCTCCCGTGTACCTGATCCCGTGTGCCTGACCATAGGATCAGACACTAGGACATGTCTGCTGCCCAAACATGCCAAGGCTGACAGCTTAAAGTGGGTATGGAGAAAATCAAACTAAAAGGGTCAGATGGTGAATGCCAGCCACTAATTAGGAATGCCATAGTATACTATCAGTAAGTATTTGTTGGCTGCCTGGCAGAAGCTGAATTATGATGCACTAGCCAAGGGGCGGCCGGAAACCCATATAAGAAACAAAGCGGAGAGGACCAAGATACCACCAGTGTATTCCTCTTATTTACACAGTATGTTAGAGCAGTGATTGCAACCCTGACTGCGTATCAGAATCACCAAGTCCCTGACCTCATCCCAGACCTGCTAGCTCAGAATCTCCCCTTAATTATGTGGCTTGGGAAATACAGCCTCTCGGTCTCCAAAGGACTTTCTTGCGAAACCCTTATCTCTTTGTCCAAGGCTTGTTTTTACTGCGTGGGCAGGTCAGCCTGATTTCCCTGATAAAGGGTCTCAGGCTGAGAAGTGCTTTGATAGTTGTGCCACTGTGCTAACTTGATTCCTTCACCTTATCATTTGTCAGGCTAGACCTTCCCCCATGGCACCAAAGGTTTAGGTTACTGAATCTGTAATATCCCGTGAACTCCATCTGTGTCATAATTGCATATATAACCTAACATCATTCTGTAGAAGATATACAGATTCTGGGTAGGATTTACAGATAAAGACTGTATCACAAAATAATCTTGCTGAAAGGTTCCATGGTTACCTCCACTATCTCTTCATAAAACAATCCATATGTATAATCATAACACTTGTGATCATAGTAGTTATTTATCAAGAGTATCAAGTACAATAGCACATATCATAGAGAAGGCATAGTGGTTTCATCTCATAAACTGACTCCAATCAAGTTTGTAATGGCTGCCCAGAGCATTATGCTGAGGCAGCATCTGGAGCTGTGTCTGAGGGCAACATAAAGAAACTCTGTGATTGATTAAAAATGCCTGCCCTGGGCCTGAGCATGATGAGAGGCAGCATATTTGCCATCTATTGTCTTCCCTGGTTTATCTGTCCTATTGCAGTTATTATTTAACCCCCTAGTCAATACCTACAAGCCAACGCTCAAGGAAGACTTCATTACAGTACCATTTCTTAATGTACAATATGCAGACTTAAAAAGCATGTTAACACAAAGCTAAGTGAGTGAAAGCAAACGGCTGTGGCCTGCACTTTTTTTTTTTTTTTTTTAACTCTGATGCTCTGTGTGGCTCTACGAATAAAATACTTGCCCCTGTTATTTTCCAGTTGGGGTACCTATGGAGTATAGTTCGAATAATTACATAATCTGGAAATCAGGTTCTTAGCAAGTGGATGGCTTTTCCTTCCATATTTCTCTTTCATTTTCTTTTTTTTTTTTTTTAAGATTTTTATTATTTATTTGACAGAGAGAGACACAGTGAGAGAGGGAACACAAGCAGGGGGAGTGGGAGAGGGAGAAGCAGACTTCCCGCAGGGCAGGGAGCCCGATGTAGGGCTCGATCCCAGGACTCTGGGATCATGACCTGAGCCGAAGGCAGACGCTTAACGACTGAGCCACCCAGGCGCCCCTCTCTTTCATTTTCTTACTGAATACTAAGGAGATACCCTCCTCCATTCAGATGCACGAAAATGATCATGAGAGATATTCATCACACTTAGCTCCAAAATCCCTGGGTCCACTGAGTAATTTGAGGATGGCAATTCTAATATCACTTGATTGTTCTGTCCCTGTTGTGACAACATTTTCTGAACCAAAATTTGGAATAGAGCTTAACAAGTACTAATGAGCTTATGAAATAGCAGGACAAATACTATCAAGACTGCCTCCAGAAATTTTTTTTTTTTTTTTAACCACATTAGTGCTTAATGCAATGATTGGGTTGAGGGAAAATCCCCTGACAGGGAATGTCAGAAACTCAGGGTTTTTCCTAACTGCGTACCTTCCTCTAATTCCCTGCTCCAGATCTACCCTTTTGAGAACACCTGTTGAATAATCCAGGGTTACTATTGACAGACAGGTTCCTCAGGTGGTTGAGAAAGCCTTGAGAGTTGAGAGCCACTGGCATAAAGAAATTAATAAGGGTGGGATAAGGGAGCATCCATCAAGGTTCTGTATTCCTTTTACCATGCCCTCACCCTTCGCACTTGAGCTCCAACGGTGTACTAGGGCAGGGCCTGAACATGAGGAAGAGCTGGTCTTTCCCCACTCTACAAGTGATATCATAAATCTCTTAGGAAATGGCATGCTGCTTCCCAACTTGACACTGTAAGCTCACCTGAAGTATCTATTTACCAGGAGCATTTTAGTTTGGGAAACTATCTCCCCTAATACACAATCTTTGTAAGTGCCTTCTTTACAGAGAGGGCTTAGTCCTCATCCAGGGACAGGTGTTACTGGGTGAAACGGTCCCAGGTCTCATTCAGTAAGCTCCACCCTTGTGCTGAGCGCTGTGCTGAGTTTGGCTGTACATTCATGGTCTCATTCATGTTCAGGCCACCCCTTGGGTTTCATTCCAAGGATAATGGCCTAGTCAAGTACACTCAGACTTGTCACTGAGTCTCTAACTGACCACACATTGGAACTGGCAGCTCTTAGCTGTGGTTCCCAAAAAGTTTCAGATGGTTAGCCCTTGAATGGAACCAGTGATTCTGGGGCCCAGTACCCCACTTGATCTCAAGAATGTAAGGCTCTACTGGGTCTCATTCTAGTTGTGGCCAAAATATGATAGTCTCATCCATTTTGGGTCCTTAAGGGAGACAGTGCTTTTCATACTGTAATGCATTTGATCACGATGTGAATATACCCACTATATAAACTTAATGCATTGAGACAGGAGAGCTGGTCTGTTTAAACCCTGGCTGATAGTCTGGGAATATGAATTATGGGTATAGCTCTGTCATTAATGGGTGACATCAGACAAGTCATATCCCCACCCTGAGCCTCAATTTCTTCATATGGAGAATGTAAGCCCCAGACTAGGTGATCTCTGAGGTCTCATTAAGCCCGAACAGCCTTTGTATCTGATCCTGTGTGTAAATTCAGACAAGTTTCAAAGACTTGCCTGACTGCTCTATGGATGCTATCGACTGGCTGTGTGGATTCAGCACAATCCACTCCAGCAAAGAGTTGTTCAGTGGCACTCCCAGGGGCTTTTCCAGGCTTTCATAGGCTCTAGGTAACCCGAAGACAAGAGGATTGTGGAATTATATAAAAAGCTACTCCAGGATTTAACAACAGTGGAGCTTTTCTAGTGTTAGATTCAAAGTTGTAGGAGATTGATGAATGAACCACAGCTCATGATGTCTGAGCAAATAAATAATAACTCAGGAAATACACTGAGGCACGGAATATTAAATGCCCTGATTTTTGCTGAATTGGTATTTTAGCTTCTTAGAAGGGCATTTTAAGTGGGCCCTAGGGGAGGTTGTGCCTCCTGAGAGTCAGACGTGGGCCTCTGGGACAATGGTCAGGACACACTCTAGAGTTGATCAGATAGACCTGGGCTTCAGCCCAGCTTTGCCATTTACTGACTTGATTCACCCTGAGTTAAGTACATCATTTCACCTTTCTGCACTTCATCTCTAATGATCTTACTAATAACTGAATGAGCCCTCTTATGTGCCAGGCACTCTGCTGAATTTCTTACATGCTTATGCCACCCCATCTTCATGACACCCTGGGAGTTGGTACTGTTTGTTATGCCGTTTTATAGAGGAGGAGGCTCAAGCTTACTAGGGGAGAAGTACATTCACCCAGGATAACAACAGTGGGAACGCACTGGCAAAATCAAGATCTCCAAACTAATGACCTAGAGACCTTGGAGGCAGTCGGGCAGGAGCATGGGTGGTGGCAGGGGGTTCCCCTAGTGCAAATGTTTCCACAGCTCCAGCTGTGAGAACAGTCTTCCTGATGTCAAATTGAACTACTCCTGGAGGTTGCAGGGAAGAAGTATGGCCAATGACACTTGGTGATGGGAGATTACTACAAGGATGCATAGGGTGAGGGTACTGGTCTCCCCAGCTGGACATTCGTTCTGGATCCTGGTGCTTCCAAAGCTGGGATGTAGAGCAGGTCCCAGAGACAATGCCCCCAGACTAGAGGGCCAGGCAGGTCCCTGTTCACATCCCTCCTGGGGCTCCCTGAGCTCCCTCTCCAGACCCTCATTGCTGGATCTATGCCACATCTCTTAGCCCAGTGCCTAACCCCTGTTAACAACAGTCATGAGAAGTAGAGATATAGGTCACCAGCAACGTATTAAGCAGCATTCCAAGCACTTTACAAGTCTTATTCAGTCATCACAAAAGCCCAAGAGGTAAGTTCCGTTATCATCACCATTTTACAGTAACTTGCCCAAAGTCAGTCACATGGTTAGGAAGTAAGGAAACTGATACTCAAACTCAAGACTTTCTGACTCTGAAGTCCCTATTCCTAACCTCTCTGCACTACTGCCTTCCTGATTAGAAGTGTGGGAAGCTCTCAGTAAGTCGCTCTACACAAAAGGACCCAGCACAGGGGCTGCCCAAAGTAGGTACCAGTCTATTAGCAGAAGATGATGTACATGCTAATTTCCTTTTATGGGAATCTTCTGGTTAATTAAAACAGACGAGGGTCTCCTTGTGATAACTCTAAAGCCTTGGACAAATGGTTTCCCCAGAGAGTTGTACATACATTAGAGTTGCATTTTTGTTTATTTTGAGCTGTCTTGTTAGGGAAGGATTTATATGCTGGCATTGACATAGGACAGCAATCAGACATTGTTTTCTGCCTTTGACAGTTGGCGTGATAGTTTGCTTCCAGTGAAGTTTGACTCACTGTATCTGGAAGCTGTCAGAAGTGGGAGCATGAAAAGGTCATGACGGATGGCCATGGATAAGTGGGTAGGGGAGGAGAGCTGGTAAAAAAGACAAGGAGCTTCCCTTATTTCTGAGGGAAGCGGCTGACCCTGTCCACTTCGGGCCAGCCCTCACGCTGTCTTCCTCGCTTCCCACAGCTGGTCGGGTGGAGCCTGCCAGGCGCCGTTTGTGCGTGTGGCCCCAGGGTGGTCGTGGTGCCGCCACGGGAGCCCTTCCCAGCGGCTCAGCCACCTGGGTGCTTGAGAACTGCTAGGTGGAGGTAGTCTTCGTTTAGGGCTGCTTTCATGCTTATCAATCACAGGATTCAACATACTCCCTTCCCCACACTGTAAAAGTTGGGAAAGGGTACTGAATCCTGAAGTAGAAACCAAGAAAATGTCAGCTCCTAAAATGATGTTTGTTTTTATTTTGGGTGAAATTTCTGTTTCGGAAAAATACAGAAAAGGAAAGGATGTAATCCTACTAGCCAGAATTGACCACTGTTACCAGTTTGGAGCGTATCTGTTAGATCCCCTTTCTATAAATATTTTTCCTGTCCTTTTCACTTAGCTTCACAAGAATTTTTCCAAGTCAAAGCTTTTCTCAGACATAGTTTTTCATGGTTGTGTTGTATTCCATCATGGTTGGATTAACTATTCCTCTATTGGCCATTTAAGTTGGAGAAATGTAAACTTAATGAAAGCTAACTTCCGTTGTTTTCTTGGACGTATGTTTATAATTTGAATTACTTAAAAACAGTGCTTAAGTGACACTTTAAGGAGCACGCCTGTCTTTCCTTTGTGACTTTACACAAAAGCTTTAGCCAAGAACATTAAAACCATACTCAGCGGTCATACAGAAGAATATTGATAGGATTTCATCCTCCGGTTTGCCATGTCTGAACAAAAATAGGTGTGTGTTTATTGGCACATTGGAATGTTTATTTGTTCCTTGGTAAAAATCGAAAGAGGATACTAAAGACTAGTTAAGCAGCATTCCTCATTACGTCTGGACCCAACTGAATGAGGCTGTGCAGAGCAGTGGGAAGTACCATACTTGGGAACCAGGCATCTCTGGGCTTAAAAGCTCCCCAACCTTGGACAAGCACCTTCACCCCTCCTAGGGCATTGTTATATAGAACACCTAGCACAGTTCTTGCAGAATAGCATAGTGGCTAAGAGGACAGATTCTAGAGCCAAATTTCCTGGCTTTCTCCTAATTCTAGCTTTGCCGCTTTTTTAGCTGTGTGATCTTGGGCAAGTTACTTAACCTCCCTGTGCTTCAGATTTCTCACCTATAAAATAAGGATAAATACAGGAACCAATGTGATAAGAGTGTCCTGAGATTTGAATCAATGCAAACAAAGGATTTCTAACGAAACTAACATATATTTGCTGCCAGGTAATGTTCACCCCTCTTTGCCCCTGGCCTGGACTGTGGTGCCCGCCTCCTAACTAGTCTCCTCTCCACCAGGCTGCTACCTCCTTCCAACCAAGAAGGACACCTTGGACTCCCAGGGACCCCCAGAAGAGGTCTCTGTTTGCTGTCAGGCTGGGTTCTAGAGACTCTCTTCGGCAGTGGGTTCTGGGTACGTTCAGGAGAATGGGCTCCAAGGCTAGACTGCCTCAGACCCTCCTAAACTGGAAAGCAGAGGGTTGTCACTTGTGCAGCCAGAGCAAATCAGCCCCTGTGGGCGGTGTGCCCTGCTTTAAGAAGCTGAGACTCACACACATCTCAAGTAGGGTGAGATTATTTAATGTACAAAAGGATTTTTCCCATCAGGAAAGAGGCCCCTACAGGTTCCTTTAAATAGTGACTCCTCTAGGCAGGCGAGTGTTTTACAGATCATTAACAACTTGACTGAAAGCCTGCAGGGCAGAGAAACTTAAAACTAAAGTGTTGGGAGCCCCTGCCAATGACAGATCAATCCAAAATGAATATAAAGTATCTCTGGAACTAGAAGTCAGTGGGAAAATGTGATTTGATTCAGAAGAAAATCTGATTCACAGGCAACTTGTTTGGAACACAGCAGTTGTTTAAATGGTGTTCCACCTGCCTGCCCGTCTTGAACCTAATGCATTCATCTCCCACATCTTCATCCCCAAACGCCAGATTTGGGGTCCCCTCTGCAAACAGTGACTGCACAATAACCCCCGGGAAGGGCGTCATTGGGAAAGTGTACTTGTGGCCGTGCAGAGCGCAGGCAATTGATGCAGAGATACAGCCCGAAATGGATGAACTATACAGTAACAATTTGCAGATAAAAATAATAGAAGTTAAAGTGTACTTTACATGATAAAAGAAAGATGAAAGAGGATGAGAGTGTGTTACATCTGAGATGGTTACAAAAGTCCTGCTTTGTGAAGTAGGCTCTGTTGAAAAGATTGATGCCATGGGGAGTGACCTTGGCTTGGAGCAGGAGCTGGTGATGTATGTATGAGCATCCCTCTGCTAAATGGACCCAGATTTGTAGCACTAATATACATGGGAGCCCAGAACCAAACTCAGTATGGCAATAAATCAACAGCCACTTTGGGTGTCATTTCTGGTTTATATTCCACTATTGTTCTATCACTTTAATTCATGTCACTATCATCTTTTCATCTGGAACAGTTTTATATAATTTTCCAGTGGAGTTACCTGACAAATCCTATCAAATTAACAAGGTACATTAACAATATTGACTGACTACGGCTTCAGGAGTTGCAGGGCCATAGAACAAAATTTTAAAGCCGTGCCTCTCTGGTGATGATTTTTTTTCACCCTCTCTTTCCGAGAAGGGAATGTGGGGCAGGGTTTATTCCACATAAGAGATATGCACATTTATTTTGCTCTGCTCGTTTTTGACTTTTATAAAAGTCAAAATAAGAAGCAGAGAAAGGAGGGGGGACAAAAAACCAAAAACAACAACAACAAAAAAAACCACTTGCTACCAACAGCCTTGGCGTAAGTACTTTTCTTTTTTCAGGGAACTATAGACATGTCCAGATCTTTAACAATTAATGACCAAATTGGAAGGAAGAGTGTAACTGGGTAGTCGTAATCTATTTTAAGTGAAATGTAATAAAATTGGTCTCCTGATACATTCTCACCCTCCTGAAATCATCTAGATCTGAACAGCCAGAGTCCATTGGACTTATGACATTATGCCTAATTGAAATATGGTGTTCCTGAAATATGTCTAGTGACAAATTCCAGCATTCAATTAATAAAAAAATACCAATTGTTCATCTTTTCCAAAGACCACACAGAAATGACCAGGGTTAAGCAACTGTACTGCATTGTCTCCTCTGAAGATAGCAGACGAGACTTTACTGGAGTCTATGTAGTCTCTTGCCTTTGTCTGACTGCTGTTTGGGACTTCTTTATTCCTAAATTAAAATAGAAATGAGTGTGTGGCAGACCTAATCACTAGAATTTTTTTTATATTTGTTTTCTTGTTTAATTTTAAATTTGCTCTAAGACTATAGTCATTGTGTTACTTGGGTTTTTTGTTTGTTTGTTTCTTAATTGAGTGGTTTCTTTTATTGGCCTTTTCTTTTGGTCTACGAAGTTTTCTCATGTTGTATTGAAAAATTTCTGAGTGTGATCCATGGGATGAAATGTATTCATTCTATTGTCTTTTTCTTACAGTATGTACATTTGATAGTTTTAATTATCTCCTATTTTTACTTGATTTTGCTTTTTTCCACTTTGCCTCTGACCTTTAAAGTATGGCCTAAATATTAATTACTTTCAAGATTCTCTCTGGGGCCCATTCTGGAAGGCATATTGAAGGTTTTTGTCTCATTTCATGAACAGATTCCTCAATTTTCAGCAAAAGGGGAAAAAGAGAGCGTATAGCCTAGACCGTGTGTGTCAAGCTGAGCATATACTGCTCAGTGACACTGGGAGAGCAATTGCTGTGCATGCCACAGTTATCCTTGGACACCTTTCATCCCTGGCATTACCTTTGTTCTCCGAAAACCTTTGCTCCCAGTCACTGTACAATATGTTACGTCTTTCACAGCTCTGAAAATGAAACCTGAAGTGCCAGTATTTAACATGCTGGATTCCTGTTATAAAGTCTTTGTTGCATAAAGCTCACACCCAGTGCTGTTTCTCCCTCAGCGGAGAAGCAGTGACCTCCACAGACTGAAGCCAAGCTCCAAGACTTAAACTTGGAAGGTTTTATGTAAAGGACCCTTTGATCCTCCTGTGACTTCCTCTCAATATAGCTTGGATAATTATTTAGTGTCAGAGAAGGGAAAAGATAGAGTTTTCCCTATTTTTAGTGCGTTAAGATTTTTCTAGATCAGGAAAAAAAAAGACCACTGATCAAAATTGTTTTTTTAAATGAACCTTATGTTATGGTTTATTTCATTACAATACAGAGGTGTTATGTAGGGTTAACAATATGTAGGTAAACTGTATTATATCTGTGGTACATCTAGGATGGCATGTTTCTTAATACCTTTTTTGTATGGGTTTTGGTGGTTTCTCCCCCCAGCTCACCCACCCAGGAAACCAGGCTGTGCACTTCTGTGTGCCGTTTAGGGTCTCTTAAGCCGGTGGCATTCCCCAAAGCCGTAAGAAAGAGCTCTTGTTCATCCAATTTAGGATTTACAAAACAGGTCAAATGATTACACTGAAATCACTTACACCTTCCACTTTCTGTGGCTTCTTTTTTTGTCCTCCCCCCACCTCCCCACCCCGGCCTTACAGGTATCTCTGGAGACAAAGTAGAGATAGACCCTGTTACGAATCAGAAAGCCAGCACTAAGTTTTGGATTAAGCAGAAACCCATCTCAATCGATTCTGACCTGCTCTGTGCCTGTGACCTTGCTGAAGAAAAAAGCCCCAGTGAGTAGTCCCTTTTATTTATGTCTCCTTTCTCTCTTCCCCCTCTTCCCTTCTGTGTGCTGGGTGCCAGGAGAATATATTGCCACCGTGTCCTTTTTTCCTTGGGTCTGTTTAATTCATTACCAGAAATTTCTTTTAATCAAACAGGATTGTATTATGGTGCCCAGAGCCTGACATGGGCCCCCATCCTGTTAGGTCTTAATGGCAGCAGAGAACCTCACAGCCCCGCTTCAGACCTTAGGAGCCCCGCCCTGGCGGCTGGGGGCCTGGGGGGCAGGTTCCTGCTGAGAATTTGACTCACGAGAGCCTTCATTTCACTTTGTGCTCCCTTTCTCTTCCCATTTGGGGGACTTGAGCAGTCAGAACTGGACCTGCCTTCCTTCTTTGCCAGATCGAGGGAAGCTGGGAGATTTCCTGTGGCAGCTGAAGACTAGATTTAGATATCCATCAAGCCGGAAGTGTCAACACCCTCCAGATTATTGGCAGCTGCATGACCTACCAGCTCATAATTAAACTCCTGCCTGGTCCTGCAGAAGAGATCGCTGCTGGGTTGGCACTCCTCTGCTTAAATTATCAAAGTAGATACAGCCTGGTTGTATATTTTGGCATATTATATTTTTGCAGTTAAGTAATTGAGTGTAGCATTTAGATTAATCATCTTTAAGACTTCAGTCCCATCGAGAGGCAGAAAGGACACAGATCACACTGAAATCCCTTCATGGAAGAAAAAAGTTTCAACTATACAAGAATTTGTTAGTTGCCTGGGGAAGGCTGCAAGACAGCGGTTGTCAGAGTCTGGTACATATTAGCATTGCCTGTGGAGCCTATTTAAAATGCAGTTCTCCAGGGGCGCCTGGGTGGCTCAGTTGGTTAAGCGACTGCCTTCGGCTCAGGTCATGATCCTGGAATCCCGGGATCGAGTCCCACATCAGGCTCCCTGCTCAACGGGGAGTCTGCTTCTCCCTCTGACCCTCCTCCCTCTCCTGCTCTCTGTCTCTCATTCTCTCTCTCTCAAATAAATAAATAAAATCTTATAAATAAATAAATAAATAAATAAATAAATAAATAAATAAATAAATAAATAAAATGCACTTCTCCAGGGCCCATCCCCAGTGGGTTCTTTCTTTTTTTTTTTTTTTAAGATTTATTTATTTTATTAGAGAGAGCGCATGTGCACAAGTAGGGGGAGGGGCAGAGGGAGAGAATCTTCAAGCAGACTCCCTGCTGAGTGGGGAGCCTGACACAGGGCTCTATCTCACGACTCATGAGATCATGAGATCATGACCTGAGCCGAAACCAAGAGTCAGACGCTTACCCGACTAAACCACCCAGACGCCCCTCCCCAGTGGGTTCTGATTCATTAACTTGGAGGATGATGTGAGCTTCTAATTTTTGTTAATCCCCTTTATTCCCGTGCCCAATGAATTAGGGAACAAATGTTATAAGGAATGACATACTCAAAAGGAACAATAAGAAATATAAAGGCCAGCAAGTGTTTATAATATGGTTCAAGTTTTTGAGATAATACTGACTAAACAGGGACCTAAAGAGCACAGAGCCCCCTGAAGGGATCCTATGGACAGGGCACCTGCCACATTGCCTCATTTATGGGTGGGTGTTTGTTTTGTCAAATCCAGCTGTGCTAGGCTACATAGTCTCCTCCTCTCAACCCATTAGTCTCCAGCTTGGCAAGAAGGGAGAACTTAGTGGTACAGGGGGAAAGGAGGCAGTCCGTGCCCACCCCCTCCCCCCTTCCTGCCATTCCTGTCATCCCAGTCAGGAGATTCCTCAAGAATGCTGCCAGAAAGGGCTAGTGAGAAAATTGCTTACTGTTGTGGGGCCCTTGCCTCTGCCTCTAGATAAACATCTTCTTCCTAATTCCTCTCACTCCAGCTTATCAGCCAATAAAGATGTCATTGTTCTAGCATCTTTCTTCCCAAGAATTCAGGATGCTTTGAAAAGTAACATTTTGTAAATTCTCCATGTCTCTGAGAAATGAAAGGCAATCACTTACATGTTGCATAGAGGGATAAGCTGGAATAGAAAGGTTAGGGAAAGAACTAGAAACAGGATTCAGATTTCCTTTACACTCATACAAAGACACTCACTTGCCAAGGAAGGCTGTGTGTGATTCAGGCACTGAAAGGTGAGGGGTGTAACACACCCCATCTAAGGGAAGGAAGAAAAGATGCACAGCCACCACCTCCCAGTTGCCTCTTCCCATCAGGCAGTCAGGAAGGAAGTATTACGCATCTCTGAGAGTGATGCCAAGTTCCAAGCCTTGGGGATACAGAGCAGATGTGGGGCCCACCATTTCAATATCGGCAATCGAGCAAGAGAGTTTTTTCTCTTATTTTCAGACCTACTGGGTGGTTCTGTGTAAAAACTGCACATATGGGTCTTAAAGAGGTTTCGTTCTCTCTCACTCTCACTCCAGAGATCTAGAATTTGTGACTTCCCTGAACAAAGAAGCACACTGCTCCAGTCAGACATTTCCCAAGTCCCTGTGCCCCTATCACAGTGCTTTCCAAAACCATGTTCCTCAAATCTCTAGGTTCTCGGGGGACCTCAGGGGCCTGGGGGTGGGGGAAGGGACAGGTTTGGGCATAAGGCCTCCCCAGTAGAGCGCTACTTTTTTCTACTTGGGGATTCTACATTTTAAAAGTCAACCAATTAAAAAGGATTTTGCTGCTTTAAAAAAAAAAAAAAGTTTGCAAGTTACAGGCTCACAAAATAGAATCCAGACTCCTCAGCCTAGGAGTCTTTACAGACATTGACCACTCCAGGCTCATAACCCCTAATTTCCCATCCTGAATTTGGGCTACAGTCACTGTGAACTGTTTGCACACAAACACACCTTGAATTCTGTGCAGCTGCTGTTCCCACTGCCTGGAATATACCTCCCCGCAGACGCTCCCTCTAGCTGACAGGGGCCTCCAGTTCCTCATGCTTGGCTCCCTCATTTTTCAAGGTCCAGTTCCAGTGTCAGGCTCTCTCTGTACCTTTGTCCCCAGGAGTTTGCCCACATCTCTGGTACAGCACCTCTCAAACTGTGCTGTAGTTACTGACTTGAAGTCTGCCCCTCTCTCCCACCCCCCCTCTCTATCCTCAACTGACTGATCCAGGAAGTGGTTTCTGTATCCTCATCCCTAGCGCTGTGCCTGCAGAATTATCCTCAGTGAATGTTTGCTGTCTTCAAACTGAACTGAATGAGGCCAGAATTTAGAAACCAAAAATTTTTCAGCATAATTTATGTTGTAAAGTGCCCAAAGATGTATTAACTGAATCGGCTTGATGCTGTGTTATTTTTTTTTTATGATTTCCAGTATTTTCATCAAATTAATTCAGTGATTTAATCTAAAAAGTTCATCTTCAAGACCATCATCAGACCACAGAATTAATCTATGGGGCTGCTGCTTCTTCTTCTTCTTCTTTTTTTAAAGGATTAATGGTAACCCTTTTTATCTTTTGTGTCTGTTGAACCTTAGAAAAAAGTTATTTTAACAGCACTAAAGAAATGAAAGTCACTATATTTCATAAGTTTAGCCTGTGATTTTTATCAGCATAGTGATGTATGTTTGTAGCTGAGTTACATCAAAAATTATTCTTGGGGCCTTCTTGAATGAATTATGGCAAGGAGAGAGAGTCTAGAAGTAGATAAGGTTTTTGATTTCTGCAATATATTTCCTTTTTCATGTTTTTATCTCTCGTAACACAAGTGTCTTGCCGAAGACTGGAACGTGTGACCAACTGGAATAATTTAGTTGTGAAAACAGCAGACGTGTTATTAAACAGCCTTCTTCACAAAAAGGCATTAAGTGTTGGAAGGATAATGAAGTTGTCCCGGTCTGTCTTGAGACATGTTTGTCAGAATTTTGAACAGAAAAGAAACGGTTTTTAAAACCTTCGAATATGGCCAGTTTGCAATGTTTATTGAAAAAGCCTCTGTCAAACCATTAATTTGGTCGTCATAAGGAACACAGCTCAAGTTTAATTGATGCCATATCCAAAAAGTATGTGAATAGCAGACTTGGCAAAGGGACTGAGCAATAGAACGCCTGCAGTGAGACACATAATTACACATACCATGGATCAAAAAGACCCAGACTCTGCAGCCAGGCTCCATAAATAGCCGTTCTATGGCTCTCTTTCCTTCCCCTAACTTCTCCCTCTTAGGCTGCGTTCTCAGAGGGAAGATTTATTGCTCTGTCCATGTGAGTGTTTAAGGACCTGGAACTTAATGACTAAATAGATACATGCCTTAGAAGAAATTTGTACATATAAATATGGACTCCTACCAGAGTTAGAGGAGAAAAATCTGTGTATCAAAAGCCCTGAGAAATTAAGAATAAATTCTGCCTTTCTAGATTGGGGGGGGGGAAAAAGGCTGCATGCTGCCATTATTACTCAAATCAGTGATTTCGCAGTCTGGTTTTGCTACTCCTTACGATAGCTTTTGCTATTTTGAAGAATGTCACAAACCTCTAAAAGATGAATTCATTTTAATTTATTTTAATTGAGCAAATATATGTACAGCACATAGGAGGGGAGAACGTTCCCATATCAGAAACTACCATGGCATCCTCCATCCTTATACAGGTCTAAACCTAGGCTTTGGATGTAGCAGGCTCTCTTTTTAAAGTGCTAACCTCAAATTCCAGCACTGAAACAAAAGCAGGGGACCTTCCTTTTAAACTAACACCCTTCAAAGACTCTCAGGCTGGATTTAAATAAAGTACCAGGCTCAACCATGCCAGGTCTGGTTTTATCATAAGAAGATTGTGCAGGTTTCAAGTCTTTAAAGGAAGCAGCCTATCATTAAGAAATCAGATTTAAACCTTAATAAAGTAGCTGTCCTCTTTATAGCTGAAAAGAGCTCTGTATCTCAATTAAGTATAGATAATAGAAAATCTTAAGGAAGCAACATAATAGAGGTAACCTGATTATGTGCTCTTGCAATAGTATAATTTAAAGGAAATCTGATTCTGTTGATGCTGGTGGGGGATTGCTTGTTTGGTTGTTTTTGTTTTGTTTGTTTTGTTTTGTTTTTGTCCAGAACAGTGTTTGGATACAGGATAGGAACTCTTTGGGATTATGAGTTAACCACAACTGCAAGAGACTGTCAGGCCCTCGTGAATAGAACCTGCTACATATTTGAGATGAGATTCAGTTAAGGTTATGAGTTAAATTAGCTGGGCTTATTGGTGACCTCCCACTTAAATGAATCTTTCTTTTCATAAGTACTTGACAAGATCTGTAAAGTAGTGTATTTAATTTACTAATTAAATTAAAGCTACTGAATAATGATTTGTCCACATTGATTTAGCTTAAATAGAAAAGATCAGCATTGTTGTGATCTTCAGCAACCTTAATGGCCAAGCCAGTTAGACACAAAGGCCTCTTGTGTTTTATAGGTCAGAAGTACATAGGTAAGCCCAGGCTGTAATTGAATTGCCTATACTGCACCCTGCAGTTGCAGGTTTCCTTTGCCTTCTCGTTCCATTGTTGCACTGGGCTTAAGAGAATGTTAACGCGGTAATAGGCACTGGGCCTTCCCCATTATACGTCTTGCTATCGAGCGGTTCTGCATGACTAGTTAAAGAAGATG
Source organism: Mirounga angustirostris (assembly GCF_029215605.1). Taxonomy (NCBI): domain Eukaryota; kingdom Metazoa; phylum Chordata; class Mammalia; order Carnivora; family Phocidae; genus Mirounga; species Mirounga angustirostris. The sequence goes on along the minus strand of NW_026991723.1, from coordinate 84,208,977 downwards.
GCAAGAAGATTAATGAAAGCAAGGCTAATACAGAAGGGGGTACTTTTGCAAGACTTCTACAGAGGAGATATTAGAGCTGAACCAGAGCTTGGCTTTTTCTTTATCCTGTGACCTTTGAACCTGCCTTACTGTTGAGAGCTGCCAGGGAAGTCGACATTTTGATTGATGTCGGTACACGAGTCAGTCTTTCCCATTGAATTCCACATCTGCACGAAAATAGCTTTTCCAGCAGAATTCATACTGGCCAGAAGTGATAGCCACGTTGATGGCTGAAATGCTTTTATGTAGTTTTCATTTAAACCTAAAGGTATTTGATGGTTTAATTCACTATCCAGTTTTCATAGATTATAAGCATTCACTTATATGTCCTTAATGGGTTCATCAACTCATAGTGAAAGACCAGCTTTAAGAGTGTTCTTTGCAAAAGAGCTTCAAGCAGGTTTTATGGAGGAGTAAAAGCAGTCATCAAACAAAACCTTCACCATCCTTAAAAAAGAAAAATCAGTCTGAGGGCCCAGGCAAACTGACTTTGAGGTTTTTGTATATAAAGCAAAGTGTCTCACTGTTTCTGGAAAGCTACAGATAGGGAAGTCTGAAATCTTCTTGTGTGTATCCCACCTCAGCCCCAGCTCAGAGGCTCTCTTGATCCACCCAGATGCTGAGTTCCCTGACCTTGTCCTTGGGACACTAGCATTCCATCTGAAAGGGATTGTTATGGTCTACTTGTAAGACAGCCCCGGGCAGATATGAACCTCTTCCTGTGTTCCTACTAATTCTGTTACCTTCCTTGTGGAGCTGCAGGCCATTAGTGTGTGTGTGTGTGTGTGTGTGTGTCTTTGAACGTGCCTTTGTGTGCATCCCCCACCCTCTGTCCCAACAAAGAAGAGTAGGGAGAGTGGCAGAAGGACTCAGGTTTTGTTACTAAAATTGACTTGGGCACACCCCAATCCATATTTGAGTCCTCTGATCACCTGATTTCTTTTTTTCCTATTTGATGGGGGTAGTAGTTCTAGCAGAGAACACGTGCGCACACACTGATGTGACAGGCATTCCAGTTCCTAAAAGAGGAGATACCCAAGATTTTGTCATATTCTTTAGTAGATGTTCGTGAGAATAAAAGAGAAATGAGGATGACGTTAGCCACCCCTGGATGAAAGAGCTACAGCCCCTGGGTGATGGGTGGATGGCCACAACCATACCATGTACTGTAGGCCCCAGTAAGTAAGGCACGGGCATTTATACTCACCTGGGCCTGTAACCAGGAAGACCACAGCCCATCCTTAGGCTCGGATGATTCCCAGGAGGTCCAGGTACTCCAAACATCAGGTGGCAGGTACTCCAAACATCAGGTGGACAAGCTATGTAGTGCTTTTATTCTCTGACAAGGACTTACTTCATAAGTTCCAGATCAAATACGGTAAGTACTGCTAGGTTACAGAACACAATGGACTCTAACATATTAAATGCCCCAGTTATTGAATTGCCTTTTCATAAGAGTACTCTGGAGCACAATCAGGAGCAGGCAGTGCCTCATCCTTTTAACAGATATGTTTCCTAGCCCTATTAAAAGGGGTCTTCATCTATCCTGTCAAAGGGAGTCTGCTGGGGTTTTTTAGTTTAATTACACTATCCAATTAAAACTCCTTGCTGCATTTGGATGCGCCTCTCCTTGGGCCTGAGTGGATATGACATTTACAAGGCTCGCCTTTCAAGCAGACAATAGTGTGATTGATGAGGTGCACGTTCAGTGGAGGAGGCGAGTGCCTGTGGAAGTGCTGCTTAGTGCATTTTGATTTATTTATCATCTCCTTCCAAAACAAGGGAGCTGCCGGGGAGATGGGTTTGGGCAACCAGGGGGGACCACCTCAATTTTTCCAAGTGTGTGGGAGGGAAAGACCTGGAGTGTGCCACAGAATAAAGGTGGGGGAAAACTCTAAGCTTGGGGCCAGCATGCATCATCTACTGCCAGGCTGTATTCTTAGGTTCTCTGACCCAGTTTGGTTTCCAGTAACCTCAAGCTGTGATCTGCTGTTAAATAGGCCATCACTGTATTTCAGGGAACAGTTCTCTGGGGCTGGATAACATTGGCCAGGCCCCTGAGAACTCAGCCGGTGGGAACCAACCCAGCACGTGTGCCGCTGACCTGGTCATTATTAACTGACACCTGATGTTTGCACTAGGCATGCCTATTTATGCCCCCGGCTACGTCCTTTAGAAATCCAGCAGCTTCTGTCCAGGAGCTAAAGTCAGTGCTCAGTGACTCTCTAACTGCCTAGGCACCTGAAGCATTTAAAAGTTGCTTCTAGAATTTGGAATTAGCCAAAAGCAAGTGTGGCTGTTCAACAAAGAGATATGGAGGTACAGTGGAGAACTTCTCAAGATTGTAGTGAAAAGGCAAACCCAACACCTTGTTCTTAACCTACTATTGCTGTTTGCCCTCAGCATATGATAGATGGGACCAATGTGCTTGTCTCTGTAGTTCGAGGAAAAGAGGTGTTTCAGTACAGTGTGTGGTCTTGGGAAGGTCAACACTCTGAATTTAGGAGGCAGGAGATTCTACTCTGAGCCCCAGACAGATAAGAACAACACATCGGCCATATTCATTATCACATACTACAGTTGCTCATAGGAGTTGTTGGGGGGCATGTTTGCTAACTACATAACATGTAAGAATGTCTGTGTTCCTGAGGAAAATTGTCTGGTGCTGAGATTCTCAGTGGGTTTTCATTATCTTCTCTGTAGACCTTCTTCGTTTTTCCCTAGGACTTACTAATGAACAAAGAATATGTTTATGTCAGTTGGAATGTTGATATTTGTTAGAGTAGAAAACATTTTGGGGTATCAACTTTTTTTCCTCCTGGAAAAAGCTTTTTTTTTTTTTTTTTTTTTTTTTTTTTTGCTATTAAGCTTTCACTTAATTGTTGACTTGGGCATTATGGACCCATAATAACAAAACAGGTATAATGGAAAATTTGCATACATTTATATTTTCCTAGATTTTGATTACCATCTCTTCAAATTTTTTCTTTCCTGATTTTAACATCAGAAGGGATCCTAATTGAGAAGAGGGTAAGGGCAGAGACTGTTCCCTACTGAAAAACTGTGAAAGATTTCACAGCTGGATAAATGATAGGAAAAATCTGTTTCCCTTGCCTCCTGCCAAGCTCCAAATTGTGTTTTCATAATAAATAAATGGGGTGCTTAGATTTTAAGTTCTTCTCACAGACATGGAAAAAGTAAGCCATTCTTTCATTAAGATCAAAGTGTGTACTGCTTACAAGATTCCCATAGGCAACTTCCAGGACAGGCTAACTGCTACCAGATTAGCCCTTCTATCATAAATGACTGGAAAACTGTACAAAATATAAGAAACTGTTCTCAGACACTGGAAATCAGGCAGCACAGGACGTGAGCCCTGAGAGGAGGGAAAGAAATGAGGTGAGACTTACCATCACTTCAGCTTTCTTCAGGGTTTCCCAAGGAGAGTATAGCAGGCTCAGCAGGCTCAGAGACAGAAATCAGAGTTGGAGGAGGCTGAAATTTACAATAAATTAAGTGTGAGAGGAGGGAGCTACACTGAGGAAAACCTCCAGAAAGAGGCTCTCAAATCCTCCGTTGTATACTAAGCTGTGCATGCCTACAGTGGGACCTCACAAGTCTGGTCAAAGCACAATTACAGGGGCGCTATAATCTGGAGTTCTGGCCAACCAGAGGGGAGCTTCCGGGGCATGTAGCAGTGACTCCACAAAGGCCATATCTTAGGAGTAAGGTTAAACTAGCCCTAGATTAATAACTGCTCTAATCCTTGCCTAATAAAGCCTTTTTTTTTAAGTTTTTACTTTAATTCCACTTGGTTAACATACAGTGTTATATTAGTTTCAGGTGTACAATATAGTGATTGCCAAATAGACCTTTAAAAGGAGTCCTAAAGGGGCGCCAGCATGGCTCAGTCATTAAGCGTCCACCTTCAGCTCAGGTCATGATCCCAGGGTCCTGGGATCGAGCCCCACATCGGGCTCCCTGCTCCGCGGGAAGCCTGCTTCTCCCTCTCCCACTCCCCCTGCTTGTGTTCCCTCTCTCACTGTCTCTTTCTCTGTCAAAAAGTAAAATCTTAAAAAAAGGAAAAAAGAGGAGTCCTAAAAAGGGGTGCTTGGTTGGTCTAGTTGGTTAGGCGTCTGCCTTCGGCTCAGGTCATGATCCCAAGGTCCTGGGATCAAGCCCCATGTCCGGCACCCTGCTCAGCAATAGAGTCTGCTTTTCCCTCCCTCTGACCCTCCCCGCTGCTTGTTCTCTCACTTGCTCTCTCTCTCTCTCAAATGAATAAGTAAAAAAATCTTTAAAAAAAAAAAAAAAGGAGTCCTAAAAAGATCAAAATGATCCACAAGTAAATTAACTGGCTGTTAGAATAAAGCCCACCCAATATTCTCTAAAGGATGATGACAGAATGCAAACAACCCATGATGTAATGTCTGTAGTGTCCAGCATTCAATAAGAAATTACCAGATATGCAAAGAAACAGGAAAATGTGTCCTGTAACTAGGAGAAAATTCAATCAATAGAAATAGCCAGAAATGGCAGGGATCACAGAGTTAGCAGATAAGTACTTTTAAAATAGCTATTATAAATGTGTTTAAAGATTTAAAGAAAAACAAGAACTCAAACAGAAGAGAAATGGAAACTACTAAAAAAAGACCCAAATGAAAATTTTAGAGCTGAGAAATACAATACCTGAATCAACACTGATGTTGACCAGATTAGGAAATCAGTTTAAAAGGTCAGTGTGTTAGTTCCCTATTGCCATATAACAAATTGCCCCAAAACTTGGTGGCTTAAAACAACAATTAACATTTACTCCTTCACAGTATTGTGGTCAGGAATCTAGCACAGCTCAGCTGGGTACTCTTGCTGAGGGTCTCCTGAGGTTGCAGTTAGGGCCACAATCCTCTCAAGATCCAGTTGGGGTAGGATCTGCTTCCAAGCTCACTGAGTAGTTGCTGGCAGAGTTCATTTCTTTGTGAACACCTGCAGTTCCTTGCCACACAGTCCTCTCCATAGGTGAGCTCACAAGATGGCAGCTGGCTTCAACAAAATAACCAAGAGTAAGAGAGTATTAGCAAGGAAGAAGTCACTGTCATTTATAACCTAACCTTAGAAGTGGTTTAGAAATACACTTTTGCTGAATTTTATTCATCAGAAGTAAGTCACTAGGGTCACCTGGGTGGCTCAGTCAGTTAAGCATCTGCCCTCAGCTCAGGTCATGATCCCGGGGTCCTGGGATCAAGCCCCATGTCGGGCTGCCTGCTCAGTGGGGAGTCTGCTTCTCCCGCACCCTCTCCCCCTCCCCACCCCGCTTGAGCTCACTTTCTCTCGCAAATAAATAAATAAAATCTTTTTTTAAAAAAAGTAAGTCATTAGGTCTAGGCCACACACAAGACAAGGAGATGACACAGAGTATGAAAAGCAGGAGACAGGATCACTGGGGACCACTTCAGATCAGCCTATCAAAATCAGTAAACTTTAAGACAGGACAATAAAATTATTCAGACTGAAGCACAGAGACAAAATATTGATGAGAAGAACAGACTGTGGAATAATATCAAGTGTTCTAACATACAGGTAATTTAATCTCAGGGATGGAGGAGAAAACTATTCCAGATTTGATTTAAAATACCAGTCCACCAATTTTGGAAGGCCAGTGAAGGCCAAACAGGATAAATACAGAGAAAACCGCATCAAGACCCATCATAATGAAATTGCTGGAAACCAGTGATAAAGAAAATCTTAAGAACAGCCAGAGAGGGGCACCTGATGGCTCAGTTGGTTAAGCGTCTGACTCTTAATTTCAGCTCAGGTCATGATCTCGAGGTTGTGAGATCGAGCCCCACATCTGGCTCCATGCTCCGTGGGGAGTCTGCTTGAGATTCTCTCCCTCTGCCCCTCCCCCTGTTTGTGCTCACTGTCTCTGTCCCTCTCAAATAAATAAATAAATCTTTTAAAAAGGGGGGGGCACCTGGGTGGCTCAGTCAGTTAAGTGTCTGCCTTCAGCTCAAGTCATGATCTCAGGGTCCTGGGATCGAGCCCCACATGGGGCTTCCAGCTTTGCAGGGAGTCTGCTTCTCCCTCTGCCCCTCCCCCCACCCCTCCCCCCTACTTGTTCTCTCTCTCTCAAATAAAATCTTAAAAAAAAAAAAAAAAAGAACAGCCAGGGAAACCAAGATAAGAATGATTGCTGACTTCTCATCAGAAATAATGTAATCCAGAAGACAATGGAGTGACATCTCTTAAAGTGCTAAAAGAAAATCTGTCAATCTAGAATTCTATATTCCATGAAAATGTCGTTCAGAAATGAAAGTGAAATAAAGACATTTTCAGACACTCAAAAGATGAAAGAATGTATTGCCATTAAGCCTTCACTACAAGAAAGGTTAAAGGCTGGAGGGGGTGGAAATGCCAGATAGAAACCCAGATCTACACAAGGAGCACTCAAAATGTCATTATTAGCAACTGCACAGAATGAACCAAGGAAAAGGAAATAAGCAAGAGAGTCCTCTGAACAGGGATTGGCAAACTATGGCCCAAAGGTAAATCTAGCCTACCACCTGTGAGCTAAGAATGGTTTTTACAGGTGAACATTTGCAATTGATTTGATGATAGGGAACACTAACTGTGAATTCCATTTAAGCAAAGTTATCTACCACCTGGAAAAAATTCTGTCCTCTTTAATAGACCTGTATTACACCTGCCAAAAAATGCATTTGACTGTTACATTTCAAATTTTGGCAATAAGAAATTTGGAAATTTTTTTTCTCATAAGTATCTATGAAATGTCCTTGATTTTGCTCTTGGCCTGCAAAGCCTATTATATTTACTATGTGGTCCTTTTCAGGAAAGGTTTGCTTGTCTTAGAGAGTGGAAGTAAAAAGACAAAGGGAACCTACCATGTACCAGTCAGTGTCCCACATGCTTTATATGCACTATTTAATTTTTACAACAGCTCTGTGAGGTTTTATATGCATTTATTATAGAATTATAGAATTGTTGATTTTATCCTAGCAACAGTGCTATGAGGCCGAGTTTATTCCTATTTTAAAGTACTGAAGAAACTGGGACTTCAAGAAGTTACATAACTTGTCCGAAGTTGAACAACATGGGGCATTAGGGGCACTGACCCCCACATAGTCAAAAATCTGTGTATAGGTTTTGACTCCCCCAAAACTTAACTAATAGCATGTAGTTGACCAGAAGCCTTACTGGTAACATAAACAGTAGATCAACATGTTTTGTACATCATATGTATTATGTTACATACTGTATTCTACAATAAAGTAAGCTAGAGAAAAGAAAATTGTAAGAAAATCATAAGGATTACTTGTGAAAATACATTTATGATACTGTACTGTATTTGTTGATACCGTAAGTTTATATACCTACTGAAAAAACTCTAGTAATGAGTGAACCCACACAGTTCAAACCCATGTTGTTCAATGGTCGACTGTATAAATGGTAAGAGGTTTATATTCTCTCTGCCACTGACACGGAGCCAAGGCACTTAAACCTCCGTGCTGCTTTGATGGAAGAGTATCCCATGCCCCAGCTCAGACTCTCTAAAGTCTTCTTTTTTAACAGATTTCAACCATGCTTGATTATCTGGTTTTTCATCCTAAAGGATATTAAATGTGGAAAATTAGAAGAGGGAGAGAAAGAATGACAATAAAGACAATGGGATGTAAAAACTTACAAGAGTTGACCAAAACAAAAACTACTAAGCGATCCAAGAACTCAGCAGAGTAGTACGGCAGCATAGAACTATTTTGTGGCAAGACATAGAGCCTTTTGCAACCCCGAAGAAATCATAATATTCCGTACCTATAAAGATGAATATAACACAGTAATTTTATTTTCCTTATACTCTAATCCAGGAAGAAATTTTGTAATGTGAAATGTTAATGCTTAAAATTGAAAAAGGCTTTTTTTTGCACAAAGCTAACACCAGCTGTCTGCTCTAAAGATTCTGGATAGATGGGGTTTCATGTGTTGTAATTTAGCCTCCCAAGGGTACTTGGAAACTCAAACTTTTTGTCACAAACCGTGGAGGAATGTCCAGATACAAAACGTGTTTCTTGTCTGTCTACCTCTCTAAGAGCTAAAGGGTAAAACTCAACCAGTACTTGATTACTGAAATGCCATATGATATTTTGTTAGAACAGCTTGCACATGAATCGAAGAATCAAAAGACTCCATAAACCATTGTTCTTAGTTCATTTCCTGAAGTACACATAAGCATTTCTGCTGCATATGAGAGTAGAATACTTGTCTCAAGGAAAAGCACTCATATGGTTGTTTGAGTTGCAAGCTGAACTAGCCATTTATTTCACAGAACACCACTTTTACTTGAAAGAAGCAGACAAACCATGGTTATTCTAATCTGAGTACTTAGCAGACATTTTCCTGAAAATGAAGGAGGGAAGCCCTTTTCACTTCAAGGAAAGAAGTGATAATATTTGATACCAATGATGAAATTCAAGATTTCAGGTGACAGAATTTTGGAAAAGTTGTATCTGTCACTGGGCTTGGTTTCTCATAGCTTAAAAGACTTTTCTGATGAGGTCAGTGGTGGTATTAATGAATGTGATTTTTTTGTGATACTTTCTGCCTAATGAAATGTGTCCACATTTGGAAGACCTGCATAACTCCATGAACCAGTATTTTCCAGACTACTGCACGATGTTACAAAAATCATTCAAGAGTAAAAGATTCATTCAAAGTGCCAGACCAAAAACAAAACAAAACAAAAAAAACAAAGTGCCAGACAGACCAATGGATTTTAATGTAATAGAATACAACAAGTTTATTAATGTGGTTTTAGATTCTATATTGCAACTACTCTTTAAGAAACTACCATGTATCAAGTTTGACATAGTATCAAAAAAGATATTTGCAAAGATGAATATTATAATATGCCTTCCTTTTCCAAAAACATATTGTGTGAGCCTGGCTTTCTTTCATATGCTTCAGCCAAAACAGTATATCACAACAGACAAAATGCAGAAGCAGATAGGATAATACAGCTATTTTCAAAAATATAAAATAATTCCACTCATTAAACTTTTTGGGGAAATACCAGGGTTTTTCCATTTTAAAAAATACATTATTTATATTAATGGGCTTATTGTTATTTTTAATGAATTAAATATTTTTTAAATTTCTCAGTTTTAATTTCTAATGCAATAAATACTGATATAATTCACACAAACCAAAGCTTTTTGGGCTCCTCAGTAATGTTTGTGATGTAAAGCGAGTCTGAGACCAAAGTTTGAGAACTGCTGATCGAGTGTCTTGAAAATCATCTTAAGAAATTTGGACTTTATTTGTGAGGACAACAGGAAAAGAAGCCAAGCAGGGGTCTAGGGGAGTGACGTGACCAGATATGTATTACAGAAGGATGACTCCTGCGGGTAGATGTTTGGATCTGAAGAAGTCATGATCGAAAGTAGGAAAACCAGAGAGGAGGCAAGATGGTCAGGACCTGGGTGAGGGCTATGGCCACAGGATGGAAGGGGGCAGAAGATGAATATGTGAGAACTGTTTAGGAGCCCGGGTGCCTGGAACAGCTTTTGACTTAAAGGGAAATGTTGACATCGATTCTGGACATGCTACACGGTAGACATGTGAAGACGATAGCAGTCCTCAGTGGCTGGCTCCAAACCCTGGAGAAAGGTCTAGGCCTGATTTCTGCTTCAGGATCATCAGCATTAGTAGTAATTAAAACCTAAGGGGCAAACCTAAAAGAGGAGAAATGCAGGGTTAGAAGGAATGACGGTCAAGCACAGGACACTGGGAAGACTGTCTTTTAAGGGACAGATGAAGGACAGGATCACAAAAGAAGTATGAGAAGCAGATTGGCTGGAAACGTGTACTGAAGGATCAGGTAACTGTGGCTGGGTGGAAATCCAGGGAAAAGAGGAGTTCAGGAGAAGTATCAAATACAGCTGAGAAGCCAAGCAAACGAAAAGCTGAGAAGTATCTACTGGGTCTCTCAACATAAAGGTCGCAGTGACCTTAGCAAGAATGTTTTCAATAAATTAGAGGAAGGAGGGGAATCACATTGCCATGGGAATTTTTATAATCAGAGAGCTTTAATTATGTTTTTAGGAAGGAGCCAAAGAGTAAGAGAGAGAGAAGGTTTGAAAAATGCAAGGCAGAACGTAAGTAGGTCAGACTTGGCCCCTGCTCTAAAGGTCAAAGAGGTCATTATAGTTCCCCAGGCCTCTGCCCTGTAGGAGTGCTAGGGAAGTGAGCCAGCCTTTGACAGTTGAATTACATTGACCTGAAGCTCCTACAGGCAGCTCAGAACTGCTGCTTACAGTGGAGGCTGGATCCAGAGGGGGTTTTCAGCCTGGAAACCAGAGAATTCCAGCCCACCCTTTCCTCCAGGGTCTATAGAAAGGTACAGCTTTGCCTAAAAGAACACATGTTCCCATTTGTTTCCCCCCAAGAATTCCAGTAAGAGTTTTCCACTTCCTCCCAGGCCAGAGGAACCAGAGGAGATCAGACCCTGGAAACCCAGTTATAATGTATCCAATCTGTAGTAGCTGTTACAGTTTATAAATGTTTGTTTTCCTTCTTTGTTTGAGTCACCTTGGCAGAGAGAATGAATTTTGGCTAAGATACACTGATTTGCAAGGAGGCCTTTAGGAAATATAAAGACAGCAAGGGATTGGGAACCCGCCCCATAGAGTTTGAGTGCTACTTCTGCCACTTAGAATCTTGGACAATACAAATACAAATTACAAATGCCTTAAAACTCAGTTTCCTCAAAAACAACCCAATTCAAAAGTGGGCTAAGGACTTGAATAGACGTTTCTTCAAAGAAGATACACAAATGGCCAATAAACTTATGAAAAGATGTTCAACATCATTAGTCATTAGGGAAATCAAAACCACACCGAGATACTGTTTCATACCCATTCGGATGGCTGTTATTAAAGAAAAAGGAAAAAAATTAATGTGACGATGTGGAGAAATTAGAACCCTCGTGGAATCCTGGTGGGAAGGTGAAACAGTGCGGCCAGTGCACAAAACAGTTTGGCTCAGAAAGTTAAACGTAGAGTTACCATATGGTTGGCCAGTTCCACTTCTGTGTATATGCCCAGAAGATCGGAAAGCAGAGGCTCAAATAGATACTTACACTCCAGTGTCATGGCATCACTGTTCCCAAGAGCCAAAAGGTAGAAACAACTCAAATGTCTGTCCACCTCCGGGTGAATGGATAAGCAAAATGTGGTAGATACATAAACTGGAATATTATTCAGCCTTGAATGAAATTCTGATACATGGTCCACAACATGGATGAACCTTGAAAACCATGCTAAATGAAATAAGCCAGACACAAAAGGACAAATACTGTATGATTCCACTGATATTTGTCACCTAGAATAGGCAAGCTCATAGATACGGAAAGTAAAATAGGGTTTACCAGCAGCTGGGAGAAGGGAGAAAGGGAAGATGCTGTTTAGTTAGAGTACAGAATGTCTATTTGGGATAGTGAAAAGGAAATGGATCGTGGTGGTGGTTGTAGAACATTGTAAACACACTTTATACAATTTAAGTTTACACTTAATGCCTAAATGGTAAATTTTACCACAATTTTTTTTAAAAAGAAGTGTTTCCTTCTCAGTAAAATTAGAATTCTGCTCTTAAAAAATTTTTTAAAAAGGCATCCAAAGGCCTGATATAAAGGAATTGAGAAATAATCCAAATCCTCAAAGATGTTTTTCGTAGCTTTATTGATAATACTGGCGATTTTACAAGTATCTCAAATGCCCATGAGAGCATGAACCTTGGCACACATCCACTTGTTACTTGTTGCGAAAGAATGCACCTGTTGAAAAACATGGTTGTAGAGACTGTGTAGCAACATGGAAAGGGCTATGGTAAAATGTTAACCAAAAAAAAAAAAGCCCCCCAGGGGTGCCTGGGTGGCTCAGTCAGTTAAGCGTCCGGCTTCGGTCCAGCTTCGGCTCGTGTCATGATCCCAGGGTCCTGGGATTAAGCCCCGCATCGGGCCCCCACTTCTCCCTCTGCCTGCCGCTCCCCCTGCTTGTGCGCTCTCTCTCACTCTCTCTCTGACAAATAAATAAAAATCTTAAAAGAGAAAGAAAGAAATGAGTATGTAGTGTAAATACATTTTTACATACCCAGATTCCCATTTCGGTGTTCAGAAGCAAATGTATAGTTTCGGTGTCTGCCCTGAGCCTGTGACCCGTGCGTAGATGCCCATTTTATGCCCCATTATATTGCATTTTATTCCTACAACACTAAAAGCAAATCTGCTCAAAGGCGGCCCAGTTAAAAACAAAATCTTCAAAATCATGAGGATTTTGTTTGATATCTGTTCCATCACAGTTGTAAGAATGATTGCCACCACCCATTGAGCCCCACTATATCTGGGTGCTATGGGAGATGCCTGAGGGCAAACCTGGGCGCCTTCGGGGACAGTGCCTTGTTCAGGTCCCACCGCCAGAACACAGCGGAGCTGGAATTTCATCCTCAGCCTGAGTCCAGAGCTTACGCTTTTCCCCTCTGCCTCCCAGGCCCTTGTCATGCCTTAGTTTCCAAGTAGAATTTAAAATACAAGCAAAATAATTCAGACTACTTGGAATATTAGATTTTGCATTTTCTTTTCAATCATCCTGATACATACTTTTTTCTCAACTGCCATTTTTACAAAGTCACTTTGCCCCTATAGGCTTCCCCGTCCCCATGAAAACTGACGTTCTCTGAATTTTCAAGGATAACCTGCCCAGCTCAGATTCCTTCTAACATCCCAGGACAGATGCCCTGGTAGGCTGCAGCTGGGGAGGTCATTTGCCCCCTCTTCCTCCCTTACCGAAGGTGAGCCTGGAGGTGCCTAAGGCGGATAAAGTGTTTGATAACAGACTTTTAATCTGTTTTTAACCTGTTCAATCAGTGTTGAAATACCAGTGATTCCTTCTTCCCTGCTTCCGCCTCTGGTGGAAGTTTACCATGTAGCATGTATGACTCATGTTTATTGATAGATTCGTTTCCGGCAAGAGGTCAACTAACTTGTTACACCTTAATATATAGGTCTGGGACTAGGTGAAATTACACAAGTGTGAATCCTGCTTATTAACTGTTACTCTATCGTAAAACAATCCCCAAGTCCTGCCAATGTTTTATTCTCTTCCGTTCTCAAGTCAGTCCCTTTCTCAGCCTCCTTTTTGGCTCTGTCCAGCTCAAAACTGCATACACTCCTACCTGGGCGACTGTGGCGGCTGATCTCCCTGCCTCCTGGCCCTGGGGAGCCAGGGGGAACCCCCAAAAGCACAGTTTGACCATTTACTGCCCAGCTTTGCAACCCACTAGTGGCTCCCTCATCTGGTGACTCCAGCATGCCCAGGCCTTCATGCCCGGCCACATGTCACCTCCTGCCCGCCCAGTGCATGTCACTGTCTGCTCCGATCTCCCCAGACACCTGCTGCCTCCTAACCCTGAGCATTGTCCTGACCCTGCTGCATCCTTCTCCACCCCTACCCTTACCCAGCTCACTCCCCGTCCTCCTTTAAGACTGCTCCAGTGTCAGCTCCTCCAAGAAACTATGCTCTCCCTTCCCTGCCTGGGCCATCCACCTCCACCTGAGGTCTCCGCACAGCAACCTGCACTTAGCACCCTCTTGGCGCTCACTCTTCTCACCTCTGTTCATTCCTCTGGCCTTTGCATAAGCCTGTGCTGCTGGTGGGGCCTGAACGGAGTAAAACTTCCCTTCTGGCCACCAAGCAAAACGGATCCCTGGAGTGGGTGCAAAGTCCTCACAGCAAAAACTCTGTTGGACTCTGTCGGCTCCATGCCCCATGGCTCCAGCATGGGTGAAACCGTGGCTGCTGATTTTAACCTGAGCTTATGCACCAGAGTTGTCCCTCGAAATTTCTCCCGCAGTGTATGAAAGGGCTCTGTGCTGTCACTGTCTCCCCACACCTCATCCCAGTTATTAACATCTGTGGCTCTGTAATCATCACCGAAGTACAAGTCCTGCAGATAACATTCTCAGAGCTCTTGTCTCTCTGTGACGTGAAGGCTTTCCCTGGAAAGGACAAATAAATCAGAGGCTTCAGAGAGATGGTAAGTGGCAGACTCTTCATCATTCCTTGGAGCTTCACTCTTCCTTGGGGCTCTGGAATGAGCACCAGGGACAGACAAGGAACACACGCAGGAAAATACAGATGTCACCAGGCCCAAATATGCAGCCTTTCAGGAGACTTGACTTGGGATGTTTTCTTTTTGTTTTTCATGCGACTGTGGCACAGATGAGCTGCAGGCCTCCCCTCTATAAGCCCACCACCACCGGTATACTGCACAGGCAGTGTGATCCCAAGAGGACAGTGTTAGAGTTTCCAGAGGCTCCCAGGCCAGTGCAAACTGCATATCACACATGCTACGTATAGATTTGTCTCTACCTAAAGAGTGCAGAAAAGGTTTTTAATAGCATCTCAGTTGTCTGGGCAAAACAGGGTCTAGCATCTTGAGGTTTGGTTTGGTTTTGTCAGTGACGAGTGGGAGCAGGTGGTATAGACAGTCCATGAGTTCCCTTATCAGAGTGGTCAGTGAACCCTGAAGCTTCAGGTCAGCGGGCCTCCCTGAGACCTTCTGGTCCTTTTTAGCCCCAGGCCCTGGTGTCTGTGTCTGTCACGGTCAGGTGTCCGCAGTAAGACCTCCTGGAGGGCATGTCTCTGTTTGTCCTTCACGGCCCTGTGGCCTTCATGGATGTCTCTGGCTTGGTCACAGCATGGCCAACAGATAACTGCATTGTCCTTCTACACAGTGAGCTCACCAAGAAGACTCTACTCTTCCAAAATGGTCCTGTGAAAATGAACACATACACGTACATACCGATCTATTTCTGTGAGATTCACTTCCTTATCAGAAACAAGTAATTTACATATTAACAGGATGATTAGCTTCTGGCTAAGAATTCTAACATTTTAGTACCACTATTTAGAATCAGGCTAAATTTGTCAAGTGACTGAAAGTGAGGTCTTTCAGAAATTATTAGCTAATTTTTTCAATATAAAATCTATAGTCACAATTAGTATATCATAATGGTGTTTCCAGGATAAAATACCAGCAGCTCAACTTTTCTGGCCACAAATGTACAACATATATCAGTTTATTTTTGGAGATCTGAAGAATTAGCTACTGTAAATAAAGTCCCCAAGAAGATTTCTCCGGGAAAGAGGTGAACTTACAGTAATATGGGTGATATATTATTAATTAATAACTATGACCAGTGCTATTTCAATTAAAAGGAAAACGGGTGAGAAGGTCTATTAGAAAGGATATGCTTAATCTCACCAGCCCTGAGGACTGCAGAACAGACTAGGGAAGGCTGTTTCTAAGGCTGTCTGCAGGAGGATATCACCAGCTGCTCCCCAGTCTGGGAACTTTGCTGAGCGCTGGCTACGTGTCTCTCGGAAGCATTGCTCATTTGGTTGCCAGTAATGGAAACCAACTTCAAAATAGCTTAAGGAGAAAGAGGACTTTCTTGGAGGGCCACAGAGTCTCCCATAACTCAAGGGCAGCATGTGCTGATGGGCCGGGGAGGGCTTCACTTGGGACTGAGACAGGCTGGCATCCGGGTCTGCTTAGAAGAGGGGATCTGATTGGCATGTCTGGCCCAAAGGACAGGCACATGGCACCTGTCTGCAGGCGTCACGATATAGTAAGCAGGTTTCTTTGACAGGCCACATATGGTATGGGAGGCTGCCTGAAAAGGGCGCCTAGAAGTATAGCTGTGAAGACTCGCCCAAGGAGGTACCAGGTGAGCTGAGTCACCCAAGAGCGGCAGCCCTTTCCCAGACAGCTTAGCGAGAGAGGACATGCCAGGCCTAGGCTGGTGGGAGTGTGCAGTGCCATGGGCCTGCCTGTGCATGGGAGTGAGATGAAGCGAGAGGGGTGAGGCGCGAAGCAGTCCCAGAATGACAAGGTTATTCTGAAGGTGGAGGGAAAGGGGCATGAAAGAATTTGGTTCTGGGAGAGATTCGTGTGTTCGGAGGATCTGACCCCCTGAGGTCGGACAGCTGTGTGAGGTGCCATCCTCCTTGGGTAGAAATGACTAGAGGCCCAGGAGCAGCTTCCAGGCAGGGTCATGAGGCCAGGACTCCCCAGCCCTGCAGTAGCCAGGGCTATGGAGAAGCCCCGTGATAGCATTACCAGCAGCCTTTGTCCTTCCTACTGCTCATTTATTTGGCTTTAAGCACAGTTATTTTATTTTTAGAGTAATAATATGGAGTTAATAGGCCTTCTGCCTTAAAGATACCACCTCTTCCATGTACGCGTTGTCTAGAAGTAGTTCTGTAAAGCCGTCCTAATGTGGCGTTGCCCTGAACACACTTGGTGGAATGAGACCTAACTAGCCATTTGATTTTGTTTGTTTGTTTTCCTGTCCATTTTCTCCCCTGCCTGTGATGAGAAAAATGACCTGCCCCCAGAAACAGTTAGCCTTCCCGCGTCCGCTTGCTCTCGCTTGAACTGGAATGCCAAGGGGAAAATATGGGGTCGCCTTTCCAAGGGGAACTCACCAGAACCCCCTCAACTGCCTTCTCTCTCTTTGTCTCTCTCCAGGTCACGCAATATTTAAACTCACGTATCTAAGCAATCACGACTATAAACACCTCTACTTTGAATCTGACGCGGCTACTGTCAATGAAATCGTGCTCAAGGTGAGTGCTTCTCCCCAGGCCGGGCACTGGGTGCGCAGGGCTGGTTTCTGCACAGCCGGGTCTCAGGCTAGAGGCAGCCCCCTTCCTCCCGGCACTGGACAAGGCTCCTGGGCCCGGTTTGCAGAGGACGAGCGGCCTTTGGTCACCCAGCTGGGGAGCATCCATACCCAGGGCCGCACCACAGGTCAGTTGCCCTTCTCCTGCTTCAGCCAAAGCAGGACCCTTTGAAAGGCTTCCTCCCTAACCCAGTCATCCTGGTTCTTTGTGTATTTATCCGTTTCATGCACCATGTACTTCCTCCCATTCATTGTCAGGAGCTCCTTGAGGCTCCTGGAACGGACTCAGAGGAAATTGTTGTTATTGGGTAAAGACAGTGTAGTCAAGATAATTTTAGCAAACTGTTCTAAACATATTCATCTTTATGCTACAATCGTATGTTGCCATAGCTCAGCAGCGCTCACTGAGCACCTTCCGTGTGCCAGGCGAGTCCTTGGGATGTTGCAGTGACAGACCCAGGCCCTGCCGCCAGAAAGCTCTTCCTCTGTCAGAGGAGACAGACGTAACATTAAATTACAAAGAGATTGTTAAACAGTCACAAAGGTGCCACGTGGATGTGAAAAAGGTACACTGACCGGGGTAGGGGGCGGTGGGGCTCAGGGAGAGCTGAACCCTGAAGGATGGATGCAAAAGCACAGATTTGAGCAGGCGAGGAGAATGAAACAGCGTCTCAGACAGAGAGCAGCCTGTGAAGGGACGGAGAGGTGGGGCGAGCACGTGTGGCTGGAGCAGAGCAGGGTGGAAAGGCCAGGTCACACAGAGCCTTGCAAAGTGGGGACAGGCTGAGAAAAGCTGCCCTGGGGCCTTGCTGGTTTGGGAGGCCTGGGGTAGGGCCCGAGACTGAGCATCTCTAAGAAGTTCGCGGGTGCTGCCCAGGCTGTTGGTCTCTGCACGGCATTCCGAGGCGCCCTGGATGAATGGTTGCAAGAGTCCTTTCTTCCAGCCGAATCTTCCGTAGACGGAACAGGTAGAAACACCGAGCTGCTGGTTGTGGCAGACCCCGACTTACAGGCAGAGGGCTCCCCACTTGTAGCCGTGTGACTCTGGCTCATCACATCACCTCCGGGCCTCGGTGTCTCTGCCTATAAAATGGAGATCGTGGCAGGTGCACTGCCCGCCCCAGGAAAGGGCTGCTAGAACACGGATCAAATGAGGTAGCGTAAACCAACCTAGATGAGTATTCATTCTCCTCTTGAGAGTAAAAGCCATCAAGTAATAATAATGGAAGTAGCTAAGCTGGGGGCGCCTGGGTGGCTCAGTTGGTTAAGCGTCCAAGTCTTGATTTCAGCTCAGGTCACGGTCTCGGGGTACTGGGATCAAGCCCCACATCGGGCTCCTTGCTCAGCGTGGAGTCTGCTTAGGATTCTCTTTCTCCCTCTCTGACTGCCCCTCCCCCTGCTCATGTTCTCTCTTCAACTTTCTCTAAAATAATAAAATAAAAATTTTTTAAAAGTAGCTAAGCCGTACTGAGGGATTGCAGAGTACAGGACCTGAGCTGAGCACTTTACACTGCCTTCCGCAGAACCTTCATGGTTCTGCGGAAGACAGTAATGGAAAATCATTCCCATTTCCTAGATGAAAACGGAGGCTCAGAAACAAAGAAACTTAGCCAGGACCATGACTGACAGAACTGGACCTGACCCCAGGTTTGGCAGCCTCCAGAATTTGTGCTCCTAACCCCCCTCATATGTGTACCCTTGAGGAGTTGAATGAGAGGTTTCAACCAAACGGCATTGTTTTGCAGATACATTTGGAGGTCAAGTCCTCATGGCTACAAAAGATTTCCAAAAGTAGTAGATGAAAATGAAAAGGATAAAGCTGCTGGGGGGACAGCTGGGACCAGAGCCCACCTCGGACCAGGCGGTAGGACACAGGGCCTGCCTGCAGTGCTTGAAACCAGCGAGCTAAGAGTTACTTGCCAGATTGTCACCAGGCAGCACAGGGAACTTGTTCAGTGTTTGGGGACCAGGTAAAGAAATATTCCATTACCCCATCAAGGGCTGGCCTTTTTTTATAGCCAGCATTAAAATATTCAAGACTTGAGAAGGATTCTGGTAAAATTATAATCATGTGTTTGACATCAAAATAATTTTCACAACAGCAGATTGATGACAGAAACACAGGTTTATGACTTCAGTATGAGGCTCTGCAAGAGCAAGTGCAGAGAAATCATTTTACAGGACCAAATGCTCCCTCGAAGCAGATGCTTTTCTGCAAAATCCCTGAGGCCTATCGCCTCCCCTGAAATGTCTGTTTTCGTATGAAAATGTTTGTAGAAATATTGCATCATGCTCAAGACTCCAGGAGAGTCACAGCGTGCCCAGGCCTGATTTACTTAGAGAGCTAATGGTCATGATCCTGATGGAAGATTAAATTTCACTTTTTCTGTCTCTGATTTTTATAGCAATTTAAATACTTAGCCTTCTCTGCCATCCCCACAGTGTCTGAGCTTTGCACCAGTACCAAGTGACTGAGGCCCCAGCCCTGTGTCCCAGAGTTTGGCCAAAATGTTTCCACCAGAGGCTCTTCCAGAAGTGGGTCTTAGACACAAGTGATGCATGTGACGGTTCTAGAATTCAGGAGTTTGACATAAAACGAGAGCCTTAGATGGAAACTGAAGGAGAAGATAAGGGCCAGAGGCCGATGTCCAAGAAACTGTTATGTATGTCTCCCATTTATTGAACACCAACTGCATACAAGACATCTTACGTAACTATTCAGTCTTCACTATTGCCCTGCAGAGTGTAGACATTATTTTCCCCATTCTGTAGATGAGGAGACAGAGGCCCACGGCTGCGGGGTGTGCAAGGGTGGAGCCTCAGCTCCAGCCCCAGCCCTGAGGAGTCCCTTCCACCCCAAGCCATCAGTGAGCTAAGCCATGTGTGGGTCCTAATTCTGCAGGTTTTGAGATGAATCTCAGAGGAATCATTGGTCTCTTCAAATTGGGTTCTTCTTGTGATCGAGTGATGGAGTCTGTAGCTTTATTGACCATGAAAACTCCCTATACTTTTATGCCTTAAGCTGTAAAATGCATTGAAAGTGAAACACTCTATAGTGCATAAAATTGTGCAAGTTTTAAGCCACAGCATATTAACCAGCTAATGGCAGACCAAAGGGCGTTTTTATCTTTTGATTATTACATTAATCTTCCATTAAAATTATGTGATTATCACAAAGCACTGAAGATAATAAATTTAGGAGATAGTGGGCTAGTTAAGGATCATTTTTAAATGCTTTCGTCAAGTTACATGTGCCAAAAATACACTGAAAACACTAGGTTGGCTGAGTGTGCAAACAGTATAATCCAAAGATGGCTCTTATTAAGAATGATAAAACCTCTGATTTCCATACATTGTCTGAAGTGTCCCAGATCATCCGCCCGGCCCCGCGGTCCTCATGATTTATTGCTCTCAGCTGGTAACTCGGCGAGGCAGTGGGCCAAGCTCGTCAGGCCTTCTGTACTCACACACCAGCCTTTAACACCTGCTGCTGGTGACGATCAGAGCAGAAAGTTTGGAGGGGACACAGTGTTGGAGCCTCGGCCCACGGGAGGCCCGCCATCCTGCCTGCCTCCCCTGCACACCCTCAGCTTCTTTCTCAGAGGCAGCGGGGGCTGCTCCCACTCGGGGGGGGGGGAGCACTTCTGGGGAGGCCAGGGGCCTGGGGAGCTACAAGTATGCCAATCACGGGGGATCCTGGCCCAGGCACTTACTAGCTCTGTGGCCTTGAATAAAGGACACTACCATTCTGTGCCTTGATTTTCTCATCTGCACAATGGGATGGTAGTGGCATCTGTCTCATAGGCTGTTGTGAAGGTTACGTGAGTTTGTCCTTGGAAAGCACTCCAGCAGCCCTGCAGCGACCATACCGTCGGCCAGGGGCTCAGCCTCCGCGCTGGGGCCCGGTCCAATCCCAGCATCACTGCCCTTCCCTGGCTCTGCCCACCCCACCTGGCCTGGGAGCAAAGCAGTTAAGTTCCCCAGACTCCCACCCACCTACCCTCCCCCACCGCCGTCCATGGCTGTGCTGGGATACGTGCTCGTTCTCCCCTGCCCCTGGTACACCCCGAACTCCTGTTTATCTCTCAAAACCCAGCTCGCACATTCCTCGGCAAGATTTCCCTGCCCCACGGTACGTCCCTGGTAGTTACCCCCTTCTTTCCTGCTCCTTCTATCGCTGGTGTCACACGTGTCCTGCTGCTGGAACCCGCTAGGCAGTGAGCTCTTCGGAGCAGGGACCGAGTCTTACTTTTCCCTCTGTCCCTCGAACCGAGCCTGCAGCCAGGCTCGGACGTGGCGGGTGCTGCCCTGGGGCGGCCCGGCGGCGCGCGCCTCACACGGGACTTCCACAGCCCCTCTCCCGGCTTTGACCCTGACCTCCGGGTGATCCTGGTCAGCTCGGCCCTCTTCCTGAGCCTCACTCCTTATCAGATGCGCCCTGGCTGGCAGGGTGCCCGTGGGCAGGAGATGAAACCCTGTAGTTGGAAGCTCTGTACCTACCAGGGGGAGGCTGAAAATAGAGCCTTGGGTTCAGTTGGTTTTTCATCCCCGCCATGCTCTTGTCTTTCGGACGAGGAAAGGGGGCGCTCCAGGGAGTTATGTGCAGGCCCAGGCTTGCACAGCAGGTGAGGAGCAGAACCAGGAAGCCTGGTGCACGGCCTTCTGGGAGGCAGCACGTGCTGAGGAAGGGACACAGGCTGTGAAATCCGGAAAGCTCCCCCCAGCCCCCCACAGGACTGAAAGGCCTGGACCAACGACTAGTCGTCTCCAGGCCTCCTTTCTCCCGTCATAAAGTGGGCTCCGTCCCAGCCTGCCAGGTTGCTGTGATGACTCGGCTCCACGCACAAGAGAGCAGCTGGCCCTGGGGCTCCCAGCCCGGGTCAGGGCCCTTCCCTTCTTTGCCCTGAGCGAACAGAGTGGCTGCCGAGTGACCGGGCTGTGTCCTCTTGCTTTCTAGGTTAACTACATCCTGGAATCACGAGCAAGCACTGCCCGGGCTGACTATTTCGCTCAAAAACAAAGAAAACTGAACAGACGTACAAGCTTCAGCTTCCAGAAGGAGAAGAAATCAGGGCAGCAATGACGCTGGCCTCCAGCCCCAATCTGTCACCATAGCTCAGAGCCTTCCTGCCAGGGTCAGGTGGCCCTAGAGCCCACCCCGAGTCCTGCAGTCCTCGGGGGCAGGCCACCCCTGGCTCACAGACACAAGGCTGGGGGGCTCTTGGGGGAATGGAGCTGGGGACATCTCCACGGGACCGAAGACTGAGTGGCAGTGGCTTTGATGAGCAGTGCCAGGGGGCCCGACGACACAGACGACACGCCCAGCCATCTTCACTGCCCGACGGCCCTGCCTGAGGATGTACATAGCCATGCCCAGACATTTCCTTGCAACTTGATCAAATTTCTTAAAACAAACGAAGAACAAAGATGTACATTTCTTTTTTCTTTTTTTTTCCTTTTAATAAACAGGTGTACTCTTTATCATGGTTGGTATGATGGGCCGTTCTTTGGGGCAGAGGATTGATCATGTCATTCTCTTTAAAACCTGTTCCCATATTGAACAGGCAGATTGGAAAAGCTATGGCTCGATTTCTCAGAAGAAATGTTTAGGGCTTAGTCAATAGTTTTAACTATGCCATTTGTTTAAATGAGTGCATTGCTTTGAGGATAGTATCTTCCTAAAGTTAGGATGGGGGGCCTGGTGGTGGGTGTCCCAGGCTCCCCCCTTCAGAAACCACCTCTCCTCAGCTCGTCCTGGCACCTCTTGGGTCCAGAGATGCAGGACTGCGGGCCAAGCACGGGGGCACTGGGAGAGTGGGGTGACAGCTGGTCTTCAGGTCACACTGAGCTCCCGGCCAGAAGTGGGCTTTTCCATTTCTTAAATAGCAAGTGTGTGTTTCAGCTAGCCATTGGTCCTGCAGGTGGAGTTTTCCTGGAATTGGCAGGGTCTCTGCTCTACTGACCCAGAAGGG
Organism: Mirounga angustirostris; assembly: GCF_029215605.1. Taxonomy (NCBI): domain Eukaryota; kingdom Metazoa; phylum Chordata; class Mammalia; order Carnivora; family Phocidae; genus Mirounga; species Mirounga angustirostris. The sequence continues at coordinate 84,186,213 of NW_026991723.1, read as the reverse complement.
CCTCTGCTCCCCTTCTTCCTCTCCATGCAGTGCCTGCCTCCTTGTCTGAGCAGGCGGGAAGCTGCAATTTCTCCCTCTGTTGGGAGCGAGGGTGAGCAGAGGCGGCAGGGCAGAGGGGAGCCTGCTCCCGCGGGCTCCGACTGCTCGGGCGGGCGGGCAGGGGGTCGAGCACCCGCCGACACCACACCTCTGGCCACACCAGATGCCTCTGCAGTCCTCCCCAGGGTCCCTCCCAGGGTGACATCCTTTCGAGCTGTCTCCGGCCGGGGTCGAGGACCAGACGTTTCAGCGAGGACCTGCATTTCAAACAATTTTTTAAATTGTTGTATAGGAAGAGAGGTGCCGAAAACAGCATCTCAAAGTCGACTGTGTTTCTTTGCACTGGGGGCATTTTAATGAATTCCCCTTTCATTCTGATCTTTGTTCAGCCAACAGAAACATCCTTTTCTAACGTCTTCCATTCCTGCCCACCCCAGAAATGAAAGAAATATTATTTGTAGCTTGCCATCTCTCTGTATTTGAATTTTTAGCAATTTTATATTTAGATATCTTTGAAAAATGTAAATGACTAATTTGGTCATTAAATCTTGTGGCATATTCAATATGAAAATATTAAAATAAAAGTCAAATACCATCTTCTGTGTATTGCTTTGAAGTCTTGAGTACGTTATCCTGACTCGCGAGTCTCAGCGAATTGCTCAGGGTAGTGGCATTTGCTGCCAGTTCTCGTGGTACCGAAGGTCCCTGAAATGCACCGTGGGCCTCCTTAGATACTGACCAAGACAGGATGACCCTCTTCACTCAGGGGCGACACTCAAAGCTTCACCTCCCTCAAGTACAAAACCAACACCCTTGTGACATACAGCACGCCGGCAGTTACGGAAAGCTCGCCTGTCCACCCGAAGGAAGAATTTAAGGGGGAACACTGAAACCTCCCGGGTCAACCGAATATCAGGACTTCTGAATTTCAGCTTTTCCTCGGCCCCTCTCTTACCCCCCACCTGGATTTTAAGATAAGACCATGAGCTCCTCGAGGACAGACTTGACCGAGCAGGAGCTCAGCATCCCGAGGTAAACGGGTGACCCTCAGGCCCCACTGCGGCTCTCCAGCAGCATCTCCTGACCTGGCTCCCACCCCGACGTGCTAAGTCCCCACCAGGGCTCTGCTGGCCTCGGCTGGCCACTGAGGAGCGCCCCCCATGGTCTGAGGGCCGCCAGCACGCCAGGCGGGCTGCGTGCCGGCCCCTTACAAGGAAGCGTGAGCCCGCGGACCTCCCCCCCGCCGATGGGGGGCAGGTCCTGTCATTGCCTGCGTTCCAGAGGGCTTGGGGCCTGGAAAGGTCTCACCAGGACTCTGGGCCCACAGCCGTGCTCTGACCGCCACAGCCAGCGACTCCGTGGGGCCTCCGTCTCCTCCGGAGGAGGGGACCTCTGCAGACCTTTCTAGAGAATGTCTTAAATGTCTCCATCACAGTGAGCCCAACCTTCCTTCCAGGGGTTTCTGTGCGCCAAAACTTACAGGAGCTTCTCTGCTTCTGAGCAAGAATTCTAAGAACTACTGTGAGGCCGCTTAGTCCCTCCTCCTCTCTGGGGGCAGCAAATGCGTGTTCCCTCCCGGAGTCTTAGAGCTTCTGCTTGCACACCTCTAGCAATGGGGCACTCACTACCATTCGGGTCAGTGCTTTTTCTTGTTGGCCCATTTGGTCACCCTGGGCTACCTGCACCAGTGGCCGCCCCAGAACCCACCCAACGCGCCTCAGCCTCTGCATGTCAGATCCCTCTTTCCACCCTGAGCGCCAACTGCCTCCTAACCCTCCTACCGGGCCCCAGGACCGGTGTCCCCACTGCCCCAGAAGCCCCATCAGCTGCTCGGAGACCACACTGACATCCCTCAGAGTCTTCTCTTCCTGGGTTAAGGAGCTTATCCCCACCCCTGTTGTGTCCCCGAAAACCCACCAGCTGCTTTCAGGGTTCCCGTTCCCCAGGTCAGGTTGCAAAACCTCAGAGGCACAGAGGGGAGCGAAGTTCTGACGTAGCAGTCAAGATGCTCACAGTCTGGTGAGGCCAGGGAGGTGGGCAGGTGACCCCCAGGCCACACCAGAGTGAATGCCATGGAGGGTCTGGGGGGGGCCGCATGGACCTGGAGGCCTGGAGGTGTCCCCGGTGTCCTGGAGCTCCCCGAGGGGAAGGTGACACAGTGTGCAGGAATATGGCAAGAAGCTGCAATGGGCCCTCACCAACAGGGCTGACGAGGACCCGGCCTGATGGCCCCCCGGCCATCCATCCTCCTGCCCACCTAATCTCATCCTCCACAGGAGGTACCAGGCGGCATAGCACGGTCCCTCACCGGAGGCCGTGCAGTGGGGAGGTGGCGGAGTCGGCTCTCCCACCGCCCACCTGCCGCCCCCTGCCCAGCCGGCCTCCATCGGGGGCCCACGGTGGCCCATGCAGCCTACACGCCCCAGATCCTGCAGGCGCCACCAAGGCCCCACAGGGAGGGCCCTGCTGTTGGGAAAGCGGCCCAGGAGGAGGAAAGAGTTAAGCCTGTCATGTTATGTTCCCACCAAACACCTCTGCTTAAATGCAAAGTCCCAACAGGGTGGTGTTGGCTATAAAAGCCCTAAGAGTGATTTGTGAAGTCTCGAAGCCCTGTAATCTCGTCAGTGTAATGGGATTATATTTCAAATCACCACAGCCTGTTCATTACCCATTTAAACTCCTCTGACAGAGGAAAACTTGCATGAAACGTGCAAGGCAGCTCTTGCCGACTTCCCTGCTCTCCTTCCTGATTAGACAAACAGATGCTGAGGTCTGGAATGAAAAAATAATGTGCCCATTTATTCATTTTTCTGACAAGTCACAATAGATTTTTAGCTGCCAATGAGTGACCTCCCGGAGGTGTGGTGGCGGGGAGACGCCCGCCAGGCAGCGAGTGGTCATTTCCGCCCGCGCCAGGCCCTGCCCTGGCCAGGATTCCTCCGGGGACCGGAGCTGGCTGCCAGGCTGAGCCACGCTCCCTGCTCTGTCCTAGCCGGGGCTGAGGATGCGCTCAGCTACCTGCTGGGCCTCTCGGCTGTTGCCACCCCCCGGGGCCCAGGGGCCTCCTCCATAGCCACAACCTGAAGTCAAAGCCCCAGGTAGGAACCCTGACCCTGCCCTTGATTAAGGAGCCTCAGTTTCCCCATCTGTAAAATGGGGAAAGTAAGAGAGCTCATCTCAGTGGTGAGGGGTCAGGGGCCCGGCTTGGGCGGGTGCTGCCCTCAGCTCCCACCCTGGGCTGCCTAGGACAACTGTCCCCAGTCAGCGCCCCCCAGGCTGTGACAAGGAGAGAACAGCCCACAAGTGCCAGGCCCTCCCTTGACCACGTCCTCTGGTGGAATAGGCCTTTGTGGACAGTTACTTGCTGGGTCACAGGGCCACAGAGCGTGGGGGCAGAGGAGGCCCTCTGGCTCTCTGCTCTGTGATGAGGCCTGGAGCAGGGATGGGCTGGGGCAGAGGCAGCTGGGATCCCAGCTCTGCCTGTCCCTGGGGCACCCCCGCCCCCAATTCAGAAGCGGGACACTGCTCCTGAGCTGGGCCACCGGCTGGAGGGAGCCCTGTGGCAGTGAGCTGAGTGAAGCATAAATAAGATAATGTCACAAGCCTGGTGCACAACAGAGGGTGGTAGCCATGGAGACAAGGGTGCCCAGGCACAGAGTCACCGGGAACACACCGGCCAAGTCCTTCCCTGCCAGCAGGATTTCGGGCCTCAGGGGGCAGCCCCCGCCCCCCAGGGAAGCGGCCTCCAGGCCCCCTTCTCACCACCCCGGCCTGCCCCTGGGGAGGAGCTCCAGGCAGGGCTCCCATCTTTATGCATTCGTTCTATGAATACGTAAGAAATACTGTGAGGCTAATTCTTTTTAAAATGATAAAATTCATCTGTATTATAGCATTCCAGCCCCCGGCTTCCTGAAAGCTAAAAATATTTTAATGTCATATTTCCATGTAAATTTTAGTTTAGAATTTAATATCCTTTTAACATACATTAAATTTTTAGTATTCTTCAAGCCCTTGACTCTTTTAAGGGTTTAGCTGATGTGCACTGGAGAAAAGGGCTGGCAAAGGCTATAAATTAGGAGAGAAAGTTCTAGAAGCAAGGTGGCCCCCAAACCTCTGCACCCACCGCACCTTGGGAGTTACTCCTCTGGGCTGGGGAGTACCTGAGTCAAACCCTGGGATCCTGGGGAGGTGTCAGAAGTCTCCATTTCCTTGCTGGAAAGAGCAGGTGTGACTGGCTTTATGCGGTACAAGGGCAATTCACCATAGCAGCCCAGGTCTGGGGAGCCAGGGTGGCCTGGGGCCGAGGGCATGGGTGCTGCAGTCAGGGTGGAGTCGGGCCCTAGTTCTGCCACTTGCTGGCTGGTGACCTCGGTATGCTTTCCTGTGCCTGTTTCCTGGCCCCCAAACGGGGCCAAAGTCAGCTTGTGCACCAGTGATATTTGAGTGAATGCACATGAAAGGGGGTGGTTATCGGCTCCATAGAGGAGGTGAGCTCCAGGGTGAACTGGCTGGCCTTGCCGAGGGGTTCAGGGTGATGATATGTGTGTAACGATCTACTTGTGGGCAGTTCTACTCGAGTAGATCGTTTTTGGTTGATCCGTACCCTGCTCCAGCCCCTAGAGCAAGATCGCAGTCACCCCCCCCCCCCCCCCACACACACACAAGGGTGTCTTGGCAAAGCCTCCTGATTGGCCCAGGGGCTGCAACCTCGCCATACTCCTCCTCCTGGGGTAGGCCAAGAAGAGCCAAGAGAAGGCTCTGAAAATGTCAAGGAAGGGTGTTCACAGCTGCCTTTGGGGGAAAGTAGGTAGGGACTTCATGTCCCCCAGGGCATCTGAGGTCAAGGTCTGGGGCCTGCCTGAGAGCTCTCCCCACAGCCTCACACTCTGAGGTCTGGGTCTCCACTGACCAGGCCCACACCCTTCTGCCTTGAGTCACCATGCCAGGGGTCTCGAGGGAATCCTTCCATCTGTCTGATGGCCCATCTGTGAAATGCAGCAGAAATAATAAAGCCTGGGGCGCCTGGGTGGCTCAGTCAGTTAAGCATCTGCCTTTGGCTCAGGTCATGATCTCAGGGTCCTGGGATTGAGTCCCGCGTCAGGCTCCCTGCTCAGCGGGGAGCCTGCTTCTCCCTCTACCCTCCCCCCCCGCCCCCCACTCATGATCTCTCTCTCACTCTCTCTGTCTCTCAAATAAACAAAAGCTTAAAAAAAGAAAAAGAAATAATAAAACCCCCCTCGTGAGGTGGTTGGGAGGACCCGGCGATATCACCCACAGGAGGAACCTTCAGGAACAAGGCAACGTGTAGGGAAGGGCTCACTTGGCCGTCTGTCCAAGCAATCATTAAGCAGAATTACAAATTTACAGTGCGGACACATGAAATCCGGAGAGATGGACAGCTCTGCTCTCTAATCACTTTCAGGGGAAGATACAATGCATTGATCGACAGAGACAAACCACAGTTTGGGCTCCAACCAGTGCCTGTGACGAAAGCAGCCACCTTGTTAGCTTAGATTTACAGTGTCTCCATCCTGGCAAAAGGAAGGCAGGTGGGGAGGGAGCTGCTGCTTGAATGGGATGGTGGGAGGACCCAGGAGCCAGGTAGGGACCCCCCCCCTCTGCTCCAACCCACCCCAGAAGAAGCCCAAGGAATCCCTCCAAGGCAGCAACTATAAGATGAGAGCCGTTTCCTGATGAGGAGTGAGTTCCCCAGCTCTGGAGGAATGTAAGCATTCAGCATTCATTCAACAAGTGTCCACTAATGCCTACCTTGGGTTACGCCCAAACAGGCCCTGTATGTATAGAAATGATCTGATGCGGAGCCTGTCCTTGGGAACTCCTGGTCCATGAAGCCATGGCCCAGTCTCTAGTGCTCAGGTGACCAGATGTCTGAACAGCAGACACAGCCTTTCTTCTGTTTGCAGCCAGGGGCTGAGAACGTTCCTGGTAAAGATGCTGGGTGCCTCTGATCCAGTCGGAGGATGACAAGCTGGTGGATCCTGGGGAAGACAGATTCTGAGGCAGAGAACCCCAAGAGGAACTCTCCAAGCAGGAGAAAGGAGAGTGTCCAGCAAGTCCAGCCCGTCTGTGGGCAGAGGTGTGAGCAAGAGATGGCTGCTCAGCCCCCCTCTGGGCTCAGGCAGCCTCGCTGGGGAGCCTCCGGCTGCGGTGCCGCAGGGGCCTGGGGCTCAACGTGCCAAATGGTTGTCTCCATCCTTACGCCAAGAGATTCTCCCCTTCCTGCGGAAAGAGGGCCTGCTGGTGGCTACTCCCGATGGTTGGTTTCTCCCATGTTGGAAAAGGAGGCCTTTGGGTTCAGGGGCGGGACTTATCTGTGTCACTGCCTGGGACGCCGTGAGGGGCTCTCGGGGACAGGACCCAGATGTCCTTCCTAGGCTGCCCCAGAGCAGCTCCCAGCTGACACTCATGCTGCCCAACACCGGGGACCAGCCTTTGGTCCATGCGTGTGTCACCAGCGGGCCGGATGGTCAGCAGCTGCCCTGGGTCACCTTGATGACCCGCAGCTCGACTGTCCCATTTCTGGGCCTCATTTTCTCTTCCTGAGAGGGGCATCCTTGCGGCGCCTGGCTGGCTCAGTCAGTGGAGCGTGCAACTCTTGATCTCAGGGTCGCGAGTTTGAGCCCCACGTTGAGTGTAGAGATTACTTCAATAAACGAAAAAAATAAAAAAATAAAAAAAGACATCCTCCACATGGCAAGTGCAACCTAGACAAGCCTTCCAAGCCTCCGAAGGAGGGACCTCGCTCCCAAATTCCAGGCCAGGTCTCTGATTGGCCCCGCAGGGGTCACATGTCCATCCCTGGGCCAATCCCTGTGGCTGGGAAATGAGTCACTGCAATGGGCACCCCTTCCAAGCCCATGGGCTTCAGGGGAAGGGGCCCCATTTACCAAAGCAGGCGAGGGGACGGGTAAAATCAGTGGATCTCTTTAGCACTTACTATGTGCCAACCACTGTAATTAAAAAATTAAGTTTTTTTAAATTTCCTCAAACTCGCCGAGAAGCAGGGACCCATAGCATCCTTCCACAACAACAGGCCTAAGGAGTGAAGGAGTTTGCCCAGCAAGGAAGGGGTGTTGGTGGGACCTGCACCTGCTTCTGACTCCAATCCCGAATGTCTCCACTTTGTGGGGCTACCTCCTCCATGTGGGCACAGTGGAGTCCTCGCTTCAACCCCCGCATCCCTCAGGAATAGTGGTGTGTGTGAGTGTGCGTGAGTGTGCGTGTGGGGGGGGGTGAGTGGGGAGGTGAGATTAATCCACCGGCGGCCCGTTAACGCTTCCCCCCACCCCAGGCAGGGGCGCCTGCCCTCACACACCTGTCCTTCAGGCACAGCCCCGGCTGACGGCCGTCTCCTCTCCGAGGAGGCCGCACACGTCTCTAAGCAGCCCCTTCCCCACAGCCGAACAGCTGGCCACCATCTTGGCACACGTTTCCCTGTCACATCTGATTTGCAAAGTCATGTCTGTAACAGACCCACAGGAGCGTCCAGTTGGGGCTTTTTCGGGTCAAGGAGTATTTTCCAGAGTCTCTCGTTCTTCAGAGGAGAAAAAGAATGCGAAGAGAAGAGAAAGAATCTTGTCTCTGTTGCAGGGCCAACACTCACACCAGTGGAATATTCTTCTGGGCCACCCTGGGCTAAGGCCTTAGAGATCACCTTGAGCTTCTGTCTTTATCCCATTTGACAGATGAGGAAATCGAGGCTCACAGGAGTCATGTCATTTTCCCAAGGTCACACAGCTGCTAAGGGCAGAGCTGGGATTTGAACAGGGCCTTTCCAGAAGCCCAAGCCCTTGCTCATCACCATCATGTCCACAGTCTTCCAGCTGATGCCTGAGCTGGGCAGTCCTGCTGGCTTGACTCCAAGACCTCCTTCCCCTCCTCCGAGAAGCCTGCCTGGGCTGGCAAGGCCTGCCTCTGCCACTCTGCTCCTACCTGCTGCCGACTGGAGTCTCTGGTTTCCAGAGCATCCAGGGAGGGGCCCGCCAGCGCTGGCTGGCTCGGACCCCCTGAAGTCATCCTCTTGGCCAAGACATTTTGACTGCAAGGAATAGGAGCCCACAAGAATGCAGGCGATGGGGGTCCCATAAAAATCCACAGTCCTCAGCCCATCCAGGCACCGTGGGCACCAAGCCGGGCCCTCGAGAACCAAGCACACTCCCCTTCTCTGAGGACTCTCCCTCTCTCTGTCTTCTTTGGGGCATCCCGGTGGTGAGGATGCCCGTGACCCCCAGCCCCAAGGCCGCGAGCTCCCCATCTGCATCGCCACCCCCTGCCGCTCCTCCACCTCTGAGCACTAACTCCCAGAAGTTCTCGGCGGGACGAGCAATGGTAGCCCTGACTGGGCCTGGGTGGGGCAGTGCAGGGAGGTGTCTGTCTGGGCACAGGAAGTCAGGAGTGTGGAGGTGGGCGATCACCTGATCTTCTCCTGCCCGGGTGCTCTGTCTCAGGGTGAAGCCCCAGGGAAGTAACTGACACTGTCTACAACCTGGGGCAGGGACCCCACCTTCTTTGCTCCATCAGTGCGGGCAGGTAGCACCTGCCCAACAAATATTTGTGAAGGAGTGGAATGAATGTTAAAAGGTGTCCTGGTCCCCAAAAGGACCAGGTCCCCAGATGGACACAGATGGGAAAGGCTGTGTTGAACCTGCTCAGCAGGTTCCTCTCTTACAGGACTCCTCAGAGCCTTTAATTAACCACCGTTCACTATGCTCTGGGAGGGAGGTAACATATGCAGCATTGCCCAAGCACCTTGCCAAAGCCTGTGTGCACATTTCTAGAACTGCGGTAAGTCAGAACTCAGGTGGTAATGCTGTTTCAGGCAGTCCAAGGAAAGCTGTGTCAGGTACCAGCCGAGAGCATGGCCTCTGGAGTCAGGCACACCAGCGCTGTTGCCTATTAGCCGTGTGACCTTGGGCCAGTCACTTGGCCTCTCTAAGCCACAGTTACCCCATACACTTCCATGGGGATCATCAGGGCCACCCCATCTCTGTCCCGGCTGCCATCATTGCCATTCTCTACCACACAGCAATGGCCTCCTCCCTGCCTTCTCTAACTCCCCTCTGCCTCTCAGCCTTGGATATGATCTCTGGGCACAGGGGACTCAGGTCCTCTTGTTCCCCATTCACTGTATTCCCAGCACCCAGAACAGGCCTGGCACACAATGACATTTGCTAGATGAATGAATGAACGAATGAATGAATGAATGAATGAATGCTGTTCCTATGTGAACACTGAGTTTAGTTTGGGGCAGGCATGGCCACCCCCCGACTCTGATCCTCCTCCTACCCTTCTCTTGCACTTCAGTCTGGCCTGAACCCAAAGGAAGTCCATGACCCACTCAGCAAACATTTATTCAATTTGAATAATTATATCCTTTTGGGAGTTGGCTGACCAGAAACATGATTGGGAGAAACTCTTTCTCACATACGCATATAAACAACAACCTCCACCTCTGGAGGGAGCTAGAGGTGCCAGGTCAGGGCTCGGTGCTCCTGGGGATGAGCTTCTTGACTCCGCACCACGCCCCTGGGGCGGGACTATAGCCTTGTGCCCATCACACCGATGAAGAGAGTGAGGCTCAGAGCGCCCAGTGACTCGCCCAAGATCACACAGCGAGGGGGAAGCGGGGCAGCAGGTTTCATCTGACTCCAGACCCAGCAGTCTTAACCCTCCATCGTTGTTGATGGAGAACGATGGCATGGGACACAGGGAAGAACGCGGTTCTGGAGTCAAGGTTGAAATCCCACCTCTGCTTCTCCCCCAACTTGTGTGACACTAGGCCAGTCATGTCACCTCTCTGAGCCTCAGTTTCCTTATCTGTAAAACAGGGCTAATAATCCCTAATGTGGACTCCATGAGCGAGCAGATGGGAGAGAGATTTCTGAGGTAGTGCCAGTTCTGTGGCCGTGTATGTCCAGAGGGCAGAGAAGCCTAGGAACTGCCTGCCTCCAAAATGAAGCCATTGGCTGAGGCTGAGGCATCAGGGCCCACACAGGGCTGGCATACAACAGCCCTCAACGAACTCATGCAGAACGAATGGTCATCTTCTGCTGGGGCTGCAGACTGGCCCAGAACACAGGGACACAGAGGCACAGAGCTTGAACTGGGGTCCCCTTGGACAGACCATGGGAAAACCAGCGATGCAGTGGGGCGGTGAGCTGGAGGCCAGGTACCCCTGCTCCAGCTCCGGGAGCCCGTGTGGGCGCATGAGCCTGGGTACCTGTTGACCAAGAACACCACTGCCTTGTCAGCCAGGCTGAGCACCCGTTAGTCAAGATGGCGGCCACCACATGGCGGCCACGTCTGCCCCCGAACGCAGGGTCCACTGGGTACCAAGAGCCCCACTGCGACTGGATGCGAAACGGAACAAATTAATTGTTGAACTGTGGCCAGGCTCCAAATGGAGTGAGTCAAAACCCAGCACAGCCTAAACTCTCCAAGGAGTGAGACGAAACCAGTCGGCCCATCCCCAAGCCCCTGAGAATGCTGGGTAATTACATTTTCCCCTTTGTCTTTCTGTTTTCCTTTAGCAGAACCACCAAGAAGCGGCCGCAAAAATCAGTTACAGCTTCCAAAGTGCTTCTTTCCCCAGAAATCTTTTATAAAAGGTGAAAGATTTCCAAGACCCGAAGAGCAAACCAAGCAGGATAATTGTTTTTGGAATGACCCCAATATTTTCACCCCAGCGACCCCGGCTGGGCATGTTGCCCCATATTTATGATTCCTGGTCCTCTGCGCGCCGCCGGGCGACCTTTCTGAGCCCCCTCTGCGAGCCCCCAGTCCCTTATCGGGCCTGTAACTCACCCTGACGTTATCTCTCGGGAGGGTTTTATGCACTTTAATTTAACTCCCCTCATCATTATTTCCCGGACTTCAAGGTTTTCTCTCCCGAGCTGCCCTTCCCGGGACAAGCATAATCTGTTTGCCATCAAGCCCAATAAATATGTTTGTGCGGGAGACGGGAACCATTTGGGGAGAGAGGCCCAGGCCTGGGAAGCAGCCTCGGGCTCTCACCCCAGTCTGGGCAGCAGGGCTGGGCGGTGTGTCCTTGAGCCGCTGTCCTGCCTGGACCCTCTGCCTTGGTTCTCCGGCCAGTGGCCTGGTCTAGCAAACGGACATACAGGACAGCCAGCGAAATTTGAATTTCAGATGAACGGTGAATTTATTTTAGTGTAAATGTGTCCCATTCAATATACGCAAAACAAACTATACGTTGTGTACCTGCGATTCCGCTTGAGCTGGGTGTCTCGTGTTTCCTCTGGCATCAGCTCCGGGGAGGCGCCCCGCTCACTCCCCTGGGTGCAGATCAGGACCCCGGAGAGCGGGTTCGGGTCCGGAGCTGCTGAACGCAGTACCACAGCCGTCGGCTTAAACAAAAGACACTTCTTTTCTCACACTTCCGAAAGCTAGAAGCGCCAAGATCGAGGTATTGGCAGCATCGGTTTGTCCTGAAGCCTCTCTCCTTGGCTTGTCCCCCTTCTCATGAGGACACCAGTCAGGGGCTGGGGTTAGGACTTCAGCCTGGGACCCACCACGGCCCCGCAACAAGAGCCCCAGAGAGTGAAGGGGGCAGGACAGCTATTTCCTCCTGACCCACCATGCCCTACTCTCAAAGGGGTCCTCCCTCCGAAAGGGTGAATACCGCCATGAGAACCTTCCACGCCCTGGTTCCACCCTCGTGGTCTGAAGCGGGCCTCATCCTGGCGGCTGCCGCGGGGGGAGTGCTCCCCTCGGGCACCTGGCTGTCTCCACAAGCCCCCGTAGTCCATGTGATCCTTGGCAAGGTGGTCCTTGAGGGTAGCACCATGATGACCCGGCCTCAGAAGACAGTCTTGTCCGGCTCCACCGAAGCCCGGGCTGAGCTCTCAGCAGCAAACTCCATGTAGGCATAGCCCTGGGGGCGTCCAGAGAACTTGTCACATGGCAGTGACCCAGGGGACCTCTCACAGGAATTGGAGGAGGCCTCCAGCTCCTAGGCCAGAGGCTGATCTGGGGTCCGATGGCACCTTCTCCATGGGGGTCCCAGGGCTCAGCAGCTGCCCGGCCTGCACGGCCCCTGTGCCCTCCCCCAGCCCGGGCCCTGCTCCCTGGGCTGCTCCAGCCCCTGGACCCACTCCATGACCCACAGCTTCCGTCTGATGGCCTCCAGCTCCTGGTCAGGACCACCTCCCACAGCAAGTCCGAGCAACTCAAACGTGCTTATGTGGCCTTGCCCGTTCATTTCCACAGTAAAGGCTCTTTTGGGCTCTGCCCAAAACACAGCCCGTAGACATTTATTGAACAAATGGAATCAACACAGACTTCCCTAACCACGGTTAATGCCAGCAATGAAATAACCACATTATACCCGTAACAAAAGGTGTCCACGAGAACCTTCCAGAACCTCCCAGAACCTCCCTTCACCGTCCAAAAGAAGCCAGGCTCAGGAGAGCAGAAGCTGTTACTGGAAGTTCAAGAACAGGCAAAACTCTTCCATGCTACCAGCCTTCACAGGGGCCACATGTCCACTTAAGCTCTGTGCACTTTGCCCTATGAAAGCTATACCTCAATTCAACAGATAGGGAAAATAAAAATAATGTTAAATGCATCTGAGTCCTACGAATCTATACATTGGATTAAACTGCATGGAAACACAAATGAAATCATGTAAAACCTAGTGAAACCTACGTCAGGCTGTGCTTCTCTAGCAGAATCGTACGAACATAATTTCCCAGCTTTGGTACCGTCTCTCAGCTGTGCAAGGTATCACCTCTGGGGGAAGCTGGGGGAAGGGTATCCTGGACTCTCATTACTATTTTTGCAACTTCCTGTAAGTCTATCATTAACGTTAAAATAAAACGTTCTTTAGAAAATTTAAAAACAAGAAATGTGTTGAAATCAGAATCAAATCTCTATGTATATAACATTTATTAAGCCCTGGAGAGAATTCAGAACAGTCTAGTGACCCAGGTTGAGCTATGAAAAAGGTAGGAGAGATATGATTTATAAACTCAAAGAACTTCGTCTGGGAAAGGGTGGGACAGTTATTAATACATAACAAAGCTTAGCTGATACCAGCCTAAAGAGGCACACTGAAAAGAAAATAGGGGATACAATCATAAATATTGGATGAAGTAGTACTTAGTATCGTTTTTTAAAAAGGATTTTATTATTTACTTATTTATTTATTTATTTATTTAGAGAGTACACGTGGGGGGAGGGGCAGAGGGAGAGAGAGACTCTCAAGCAGACTCCCCGCTGAGCACGGAGCCCGACGGGGGACTAAGTCCCAGGACCCTGAGATCACAACCTGAGCCAAAATCAAGAGACGCTCACCGGACTGAGCCACCCAGGCGCACTGGTACTCTAGTATCTTAATGCTATCTGATTTTTCATGATCACGTGCCTCTTTGATGTGAAGACTTGTTTTTACTCATTTTTGGAATACTCTATCAGCTGTTAATATCTCTAAACATTGTTAATTAATATCTTGGCTTCTGTACTTGGTAGCCCGGAGGAAAAAAACAAACAAACAGAAAAAAGACTACGCCTGAGTCCGAACATGGAACACGAGCAGGAAAGTTTAATCAGATAACACAGCAAAACAAGGGCTTCCTCCAGGACAGGCTATACCCCCAGAGGGCAGGAACCTGTCTCATCACCTGTTGTTCCCAGAGTCTGCACAGAGAAGGCATACAATAAGAATTTGCTGGGTGGGTGAGTGAGTGAGTGACACCTCGGTTGGACTTCTGTCCCTGGCCTCACGGGCCAAGGGGCCTCCTTGGGTTGGGTTCCCGAGGCCTGGTACCCAGAACACCGAGTGCCGCCTTTCCACCCCCACAGAGGCCCGGGCCTGTGCCCCGGAGCCAAGGACGGCCACTGCCTGTCCCCTCCCTGGTGCCCCGGCACCCAAGAACCCACCCCTCTGGGCCCTTGGCTCTGCCACCTGCAGCAAGGGCAAGACACTGGGGAGACAGGGAGAATCTATGCTCCACTTAGGAGGCAGGGCCCAGGTGTTCGGGGAGGCCTCGGGCCTGTAAAGACATGGTGCTTTGGAGAGGGTCTCCTTATACAATAAAAGATTATCAACTAAATAAAACAAGAAGTGACCGGGGCCACTATGCCCTGTTGGATTGAAATCGTGTGAGCAAAGTGGTTTTCTCGGAGAGATTTATTTCCTGGGCTGGCTTCAGGCAGCCAGCCCAGCTGGAAAGAACGGGGCTGGTCTCCCTCCATTTGCGGGGGAGGGAGGGCGCGGGGTTTTATTTAATCTTCCAATGAGCTGGAACAGTGAAGACGGCGTGAATGGACATTAATTCTGAAACAAATTATTAAAGTGTGATCTGGGATTCCGGGAAAGCCATCTACCCCCTGCCTGTCCTCCACTTCCCCTCACCAAGGCCATAAAATCCCTCCTCTCCACTCAAAACCCAACACCAAGCTAACGGGGTTTCCCATTCAGGCTGAGGAGAGAGGCCTGGAATTGACCTCAGCCGAGAGCCAACAGAACAGCAGGACTGCCCGTGTCCCTGGGCCTAGGCCATCTGCCTGCCTGGGCCTTGGCCGCTGACAGGGACCCCCACATTTCTTGTTCCCTCTTACCTGTATTTGTGTTCAAGGATGCTGTAGGCCTCGGTCATGTGAGCTCAACTTCCAACGCCTGCACCATAGGGACCTCAGCTCTCCTTGGGCCTCCCGACCCCCTTCCTCACACCTAGCCCAGCCCAGGCCAGCATGGATCCTGCCCTCCTAAGCTGTATGGTGCCCCACATCCCACACCCCACTGCTGGGCCCTGCCCAGGCCTCCCAGTGCTGAGCCCAGTCCAGGCCCTACTCATCCGAGAGGAAAGAGATTTGGAATTCAGGTAAGGAGCCAGAAAGAATGGTCTGGGGGGTTCTGGGGCCTCTGGCGGGGTCCTGGAGACACAGAACAGTCAGACCCAGCACCCTTGGTGGCCAGTCCAGGAGAGGAGAGACAGCCGTTGGAGAGTGAGTTCTGTGAAGACGGTGGCTCATGAAGGGGTGAACCTAGTCGGGTGGGTGCTGGGGTGAGCCCGGCCCCCTGACCTAGGCACTGAGTAAACCAACTGGACCAGGACATTCTGAGTGGAGAAAATAGCATTTGTAAAGGTCTGGAAGTAGAACATTGACTGTTTGTTTCCAAGATCTATAGTAATAACAGTTAAAATGTATTGAGCATTTACTATGTGCTGAGCCAAGTACTTCACGCATGTTCTCTAATTTTAGTCTTTCCAACAACCCTAGGAGGAGGCAAGGAGTATCAGTATTCCCATTTACAGATGGGGGGACTGAAGCTCAGAGAGGCCCAGTTGCCCAACATCAAGTCAGTCTGTGGGAGAGTCAGAATTTGAACCCAGGTCTGTCTGACTCCAGAGACGATGCTCGTTGCCACCCCCATACTCTGCCTCCCCCGAACCCCCAGATCCAGGCTTCCCCCACTGCTCCATACCATGAATCCAAGTCCAGTCCCCTGACCAAGACACCAGGGAGCCTGGGGCCTGGGCAAACCCACTGGCCTGGCTCTCCCTCATTCCCTAGTCCCCTCCTGTCCCTCTAACAACAGGGCCTGTGTCCCTGGGTGACAGGGGCTGGGCAGGGCTGAGAGACCCCAGACAGGTCAGCCCATCTGGGGAAGCCCAGCAGCCCACCACGGCCATGGCCACGGGCCCACTTGCCCAGGACTCACGTTTTGTAATGATCAGAAAACATCTGAAGGCCGTGTGGCTTGACATCCAATGTAGATGGGCCACTCAAGTCCCAAGTCCCAGAGCCTGGCAATGGATCGGGGCCAAAGACTCACCATGGCTCCCATCAGGCCAGGCTGGGGGCCCCTGAGCTGCTCCTTCTCCAGGCCATGGCACTGCCATCCACTAGGCTGTACAAGCCAGAAACCTGGGAGGGCCTTCCTGTCTGCTGCCCATCACTCCCCATCCCCTCCCTCAGCATGTGCCGTGACCCCCACCACAAAGCACATCCCCAATCCAACCATTTCTCCCTGCCCCACCTCCCCCTCCCTTGGCCCAGCACCCCCATCTCTCACCCTCCACAACCCCCAACCATCCTCCCCTCAACAGCCTAAAGGGGATCCTTTAGAAACCCAGATCCAGGGGCTCCTGGGTAGCTCAGTTGGTTGAGCATCTGACTCTTGGTTTGGGCTCAGGTCATGATCTCGGGGTTGTGGGATCGAGCCCCGTGTGGGGCTCCATGCTCAGTGGGGAGTCTGCATGAGATTCTCTACCTCTCCCTGTGCTCTTACCCCTGCTTGCGCATGCATGCGACTTCTCTCTCCCTAAAATAAATAAATAGGAAGGAAGGAAGGAAAGAAGGAAGAGCAAGAAAGAAGAAAGAAAAGAAAAGAAAGGAAGAAAGAAAGAAAGGAAGAAAGAAAGAAAGAAAGAAAGAAAGAAAGAAAGAAAGAAAGAAAAAAGAAAGAAAGAGAAAGAGAGAGAGAGAGAAGAAGAAAGAAAGAAAGAAAGAAAGAAAGAAAGAAAGAAAGAAAGAAAGAAAGAAAGAAAGAAAGAGAAAGAAAGAAAGAAAGAAAGAAAGGAAAGAAAGAAAAGAAAGAAAAGGAAAGAAAGAAAGAAAGAAAGAAAGAAAGGAAGGAAGGAAGGAAGGAAGGAAGGAAGGAAGGAAGGAAGGAAGGAAGGAAGAAGAAAGAAAGAAAGAAAGAAAGAAAGAAAGAAAGAAAGAAAGAAAGAAAGAAAGAAAGAAAGAAAGAGAAAGACCCAGATCCAGTCGGGCCCTTCCACCACCCCACCCCACTCTAAAACCCTCCAGGGGCTGCTCCCCACAGTCTGTGCCACGGTCTGGGCTCCTACGTGCCTGCCTTCCACAGCCTTCCATGGCCTCACCTGCCTCGGCCCTCACGACTCACCCCCTCTCAGAGCCTGGCTCCATGGCTTGCCTTCCTGTCCTCAAAAAATGGCGTCCTTCCTGCTTCAGGACCTGCACCTGGCTGGCTGGTCCCTCTTTCCAAACTTGCCCTTTGGGCCCCTCCTCCTCTCAACTTTGGGGTCCCAACTCCCCGCACCCCCAGTGGAGACCAGGCCCTGCTATGAGCTCTTGTCCTCCTTAAAATCAAATAATATATAATTAGCGTCCGGCCCTTCATAGACCTGGAACCCAGGGAGGCTGGGCTCATGATGCTCAGCATGGGCCCTAGCAAACAGTAGGCGCTCAATAAATGACTACTGTCGCATAAAGAAAAGCGCCAACCCCCAGCCCTTCTGCGTCCTTCAGACCCTACACAGTGCCAGCCCTGCTGAGAGTGGAGGGCCGGGGGAAGAGCCAGACGGACCTGCCCCAAGGAGCACCCAAGGAGGAGGGTGGGGTGAAGCAGGCTGGAAAGAGGGGAGGCTGAGGGAAGGGGTGGGGGTTGTGCCCCTCCCTCCACATCCCTCCATAACTTCCCAGAAGCAGGAACACCTGACAGGATCACAGACAGGAGGACGCAGAAGCAGTGCATGGTAAATAGGCATCATCTTGTTCTCTGATGATGGGAAAAGAGTACATTTTTCATCAGCCTAGAAAACAAACACAATGAAAAACTGAGGATTGGGAAAGAACTTAGTTAGCCATGGCCCTCCGGCTGGCAATGCGCTCACCACCCCGCCCAAGCTAGTGGGCTCAGGTCAAGTTTTGCCGCACTCTTGACATAATTGTCCTCCTCCCTCTGGCAGGACACAACGTGGAGTCCTTCGTGATGCCGCAATGATTTGGAAATGATGTCACAGCTCTGTGTCTATTGTCCAGGTCCCTCTCGGGGCTCTCTGCCACCCCTGGGGCCAAATGCCCCGCCGTCTCCAGCTCTGGGTCTGAGTTCCTGGGAAGGGTAGCAGGAGACACAAGGAGCCCCAGTGGGGGACGGCGGCCCCACCCCAAAGACTGGTCCTGCCACCCCGGTGGGAGCGCAAAGCCTCGAGGGATGGCCGGCGAGAGCTCCTGGGGGGCTGGGTTAAGAGCCTGGATGGGGCTTCCTTAGATCAGCATTGACCATGGCAACAAATCACGGCTCCCCGGGTCTGGCCCCTTCTGGGAGCCGGGCCCCGGGCGCCACACTGGCTGACACCTGGCACCCAGACACCTGGCACAGCAGGGGCTCACGTGATCCCCTGTGGGTTTGGGACTTTAGTGCACAGAAGGTGGGATTGGCCAGCGACACGCAGACAGGACAGGAGAGAGGACATCGCCCCTCATCTCTGTGCTCCAGGCCTGTGTGCAGAGTCAGGAGGCCCTCAAGAACACAGCTCGCCCAGCACCTGGGGATGCCGCACAGCAAGACGGAAGCTGAGGGCCGGGAAGGGCCCAGAAGGTGGTTCAGGGACTCAGAACTTGGTCCAGGGAGGCTCACAGTCGCATTTGGGCTTAAGGCTACCAGGTCTTCCCGTGGGGAGTGGGTGAGAGAGACTGGACCCTGGAGGACAAGAAGGGGTAGTAGGGGCCAGAGAGAGAGAGAGAGAGAGGAGGGGTGAGGAGGGAGGGTGGGCTGGAGACCTCAGGGATGGGAGCAACATAGTCACAGACATCGCCGCTTGGTGAGCCGAGCTGGTGGGGCTCCAGGTGTCCCGGCTCGGAGACTCATGCACCTGTCACAGCGTCTCCACCCACTGGCTCCAGTCCGCAGTTAGTCTGCCCCCTCTCTCTCTCCTGCTGGCTTTTCCCAGTTCCTTGTCCCCCAGCTGAGCCCACCAGGGAAACCGCAGCCCCCCACCCTTGATCTGAGCAAGGCAAGAATGGGGGTCCCCCGGTCCCCACCACTGCACTCCCTCACTCCCCATGGTGGCCACACTTACCGGGCCCCAGCCCTCTTCAGTCAGGGGGCCTTCTGCCTCCCGAGAGCCCCTCTTCTGAACCCTGCTCACCCATCATACCCTCTCACTCGGCAGGCCCAGGACAGCCACTCCTGCCTTCCAGCGGGCCTGCCACGGCCGTGACTGAGTCCTCACAGCGGCCTTGACAGAGGATCTACGTGACCCATTCTACGCCCAAGGAAGCAAAGGCTCGGCAAGGAGCAGTGACCTGTCCAGGGTCACTCAGAGAGAAACTGCAGAGATGGGTCCCCGAGATCTCTTTGACTCTCAATCCCAGCTCTTTCCCCCTGTCCAGAGTGGGAGCGGGCCCTCCACACACCGTGTCACTGAACCGGCCACACGGGAAATACCTTATTATTTCTGATCTGCTCAGGACTTTCCCAATTGCAAGACAGTAAAAATGCAAACCAGCTAAAGTCAATAAGGGATTTATGGCTCAAAGCCAAAGAAAGAATGTTGATAGTGAAGAGTCCAAAGCCTCTGGCCAAGGGGGTCACATGCCCTTCTCTGAACCAACCACGACACCAGGATGGGCACGTGGATTGGCCAGGTCTGGATCGTACCTCCTTTGTTGTCCTCAGTAGTGGGCACCGGGCTTGCTACCAGAAGGGAAGGGGAGAAAATACAGCTCAGAGAGGTTAAGCAACCCTCCCAGATCACACAGCATGCCCTGAATCTGCGCGCATGCACGTGTGTGTGTGCGTGTGCGTGTGTGTGTCTAAGTCTGTGTGGGGTGAGGGTGGTGACACAGTGTTGGGGGGGGGAGATTCTCTTGGCTTCTGTGGAAGAAAGTCCAAATTTCTTTTTTTCTGGCATTTAGGTCCTCCAAGCTCTGGCCCCTGCAAGGCTCTCTCTCTTCTCACCTCCCCCTCTGATCGCACTCCCCAACATGTGCAGCCACCAAAGACATGTCCTTCCTGCTCTGCTGACAGGAGTGGGACCTTACCCCTCTCTAAACCCCTTCTCCCATGCCTCCTACTCCTGGGGCAGAGCTCAGGGCAGCTGCTTATGAAATGTGTGGATTCTGGAATGAGCTGGAAAGCATATAAAAGTCCTGAGGCTCAAAACCCTCCAGACACAGCTCACCATCTCCAAGGCCATGTCTCCTGTTGCTGATTTGGGGCAAGTCAATCCCCACCCCCACCCGTCAAGTTGGCCCCAGAGCTCACCTGCCTTCAGGGCTTCTCCTCTGGGCCTTCTCTGGGAGATCAAAAAATTTCTCCAGGCCCAGTAGAGACTCAAGAGGATGCGCCTACAAAGACACACACTTGCAGGCGGGCACACACACACACGGCACCCCAGCCGTTTCCTTCAAATAGGGTTGGTGCCCATCTCCCACTCAAGTCTTCCCTTTGGAGAAGGAGCCCAGGGAACCCCAAGGGAGGCATTTGAGAGAGATGAAGAGACACCCCATATCTCTGCCCTTGCAGGCAGTCCCCCAAGCCTGCAGATCCCTGCGGGGACCTCCCCTGGAACAAAGGAAGAACTCCCCAGGCTGGACGTGCACACGCCCAGCACCAACCCCAGGTGCTTCCACCTGTGCACACCACACGCAGGCCTCCCCATGGACTCACGAGGCCTGAACGCGTCCCTGTTGCCACCCGTGGCTACTCTCAGGACGCGGGTGGACGGGCACTTGCTGTCAGACAGTCACCAGGACCCCGCACACACACACGCTACGACAGGGGGCAGGGACACAGTCTGGCCTACCGTCCTCCGCGCCGGCCGGAAAGCCCGAGGGTGCAGGGGCGCGCATCTCTGCAGCTAGGTCGCCGAGGCCTGGGGGGGGGGGACAGCTGCGGGGACCGCGTAGAGGCTGGGGGGTCCGGCCGCCTGTCCCACGCCACACGTCGGTCTGGGCCTTGGCCTTGGCCTCTGCCGGCGGGAGTACGACCCCTAACGCCCCAAACACACACGGGGGTCTCCGCGGACCGACGGGTGGGCGGCGGCGGGGACGGCCACGCGGGACCCGGAACGGCCAGGACGCGCGGCCGCGGGAGTCACCGGGGAGGCCCAACTGCAGCCTCGTGGCGCCACCTACGGTCCGCACTGCGCCGGCTTCTCCGACCCGGGCGCCTGCTTGGCGAGCTCAGCTGGGGGACAAGCGGGCCTGCCACGGCCGTGACTGAGTCCTCACAGCGGCCTTGACGGAGGATCTACGTGACCCATTCTACGCCCAAGGAAGCAAAGGCTCGGCAAGGAGCAGTGACCTGTCCAGGGTCACTCAGAGAGAAACTGCACAGACGGGGTCCCCGAGATCTCTTTGGCTCTCAACCCCAGCTCTTTCCCCCTGCCCAGAGCAGCTCCCGTAAGGAGCGGGCCCTCCACACACCATGGAGTGCACATTCTCTTCCTCTCGGGGCGCCCACCGGGACCCCGCCGCTCTCCCGCACTCAGCCCCGGGGGAGGCACACCTCACCTGCCCCCCTGCCCTGCTGTCCCCCCTTACAGAGGGGCACACGGAGCCTGGGCCCACAACCCCGACGTGGGGAGACCAGGCCGCCGCCTTGACTGTCTGGGGCGTGTGGAGTGGCGGCAGCTGAAGCTGGCCTGCCACCTCCGGGGCCATGGACCGAGCGCCTCCGCACCACCTGCCTCATCCAGGGAGATCCGCCTGCCCCCAGCCTTCCTCTGAGCCCGGACCCACTGCCTGCCTGTCTGTCCTCAGGAGCTGCTCCCGCCTATTTAACACTGTCCTGGAGTCTTAGGAAAATCACACCAGGAAAAAAGAAGCTTGGAGACCCAGCCTCCCTGCTCACCGTGGGCCCAGAAAACCAAGCCCTGTGCAGGCTCCTTTACTCTGGCCTGGTCTCCGTGAGTTACTCTGATTGTCTAGACAATGATCCTCAGGCCCCTCCCTCTGCCACCCCCCACTGTGACTTGCAGGGACTGGCACCCAGTGTTTTATGTTGTTGTTGTTTTGCATTGATGACAGCAGGGAGAACCTTTGGAACATAAGCTCTGGACCAGGCCCTGCAATCCTCACCACAAATCAACCCAGGGTCGGGGGGGTTATTATTACAGATTAACCTGAGAATCAGCAAGGTCGGGGAGGCTTGCCCAAGCTCACGTGGAGCAGGTGAAGGGCAGAGTTGAGACTGGCTTTGTGACATGACCCACTCACTCATACACGCAAGAGTCACGATCACATTGGTCACGGGGTGTAAGGTGCCAACCCGAGGCTTCGCCCTCCGTGTGCCTACATGTCAGATGCCTCTGGGCTGACCCTCCAGTTTCACATCTGGGCAGACTGAGTCCCCAGAGACACAGGGCCTTGCTCAGGATCACACACAGCGGCTGTGGTCAAGGCTGCTCAAAAACCCAGGCTAGACAAGAGTCCAGGACCCGGCTGAGCTGCCAGAACTGCGGTCCCCACTCTGTAGGATCAACCGTGTAGCTGGAGCTCTCCATCTGGGAACAGAGGGATGAAGGGGAGGGGACATGTATTGACACAAACAATAACAAACCCAGAGGTCACAGCTGAGACAAGCGCTTGGCTGGGGCTTGGGGGAAGCCCAAGGAAGAGCCGAAATGCGGTAGGGGTCAGCCAGGGAAGGAGTCCCAAGGGAGCGACATCCAGTGGGCATTAAAGGATGAGTAGGAGTTTGCCAGTGGAAAAATGCAGGCAGGGATATTTCAGGGGACACATGGGGTTTGGAAGCCTAAGGGAGCTTGGCGTGAGGCGGTTATACCTTGGTGGTTAAGAATATGGGCTTGGGCAGTAGATAGGCCCGGATTGGGGCCCCAGCCCTGCTGTGTGACCTGTGGCCTGTGACTTAACCTTCTGAGCTTCCATCTCCTCATCTGTAAAATGGAAGTAATGGTGATCCCTTCAGTCAAGGGGCAATTGCAGGGTTAGCAGAGGGTGGGACACACAGAGGGAACACATGGGTACCCAGGGGGGAAGACCGGAGACTATTGGCAGGGAGCAGATAGGAACAAAGAAGGAGGTGGCTGAGGAGGTCATCAGAGGTCAGATAGACCTGGAGCTACCTTGAAAGTCAAGCTAAGGAATTTGGCCTCATGCGGAGGGCAGCAGGAAGGCGTGGAAGGGCTTGGAGTCTAGGAGTCACAAATGGGATTTGTGTTTTAGAGGGTGCCCATGGAGCAAAGGCTGGGGTGTCCCTGAAGAAGGACAGAGAAGAGGGCCCTGAGCTCTAACCCCAGCCATGTCCTTGGCCCTCCGCCCCCTCAGCCCTGATACTTCTCATCCTCAGCTCTGTGAGGCGGAGAAGCTCCTCCGCCTGATTCTGAGCCTGAGCCGGCCTGCAGCCGTGGCCCCAGACGCCCCAGGCCCAAGCACCTGCACCCCCAGAGAAGGACCTGGGGTTCCCTGTGACCGGGCCTCTGCTTTCCTCAGAGCCATCGCTCCCCCACCACACACACAGCCACACTCCCAAGTCCCCATTACAGAGAAAGGACAGGCGGCACCGCCATAATTTCTATTTCCTTCTAAATAGATGCTCCCAGACCTGCTCCCACAAAACCAATTAAAGCACCTGCCTGGGATGGGGCTTTGTCAGCAAATTATTTCCAGGCTCTGAGGCCCAGGAATAAATCTCGGCAGGATGAAGTGGATCAGACGAGGACGGGAGCTGAGATGGGGTGCTCGAGCAGGCAGGGCGCACAGGGTCACTTTGTGCCCAGGCAGCTGCAGGTGGGGTCTTCGCTCGGCCCCCAGACTCGTAGTCAGACCTCCACAGTTGTGCCAGAGAATCGGTCACCAAGGAGTCAGACATCCTGGCTCCATGTCAGGAGCTCTCCCTGGGAAGCTGCTTGGAACCGACTTCTGGGGCCATGGTGGGGAGCGGTGGCCTGAGCATCTCCACATCATCCTCGCCACCACCGGTTCCGCGTCCCTAGGCTGCTTCTCTGCCATGTAGCAGGAAGCGGATGCAGGTGGCCTCAGTGGGAGTCAAGAGGCCTTGGCTCCCAACTCACTGTGGGACCTTGGGCAAGTCCTTCCCTGCTCTGGGCCTCAGTGTTTCTATCCGTAAAATGGGGGAGGATGAGAGTTTGGCTAGTGCTCCCAGCTCCACCATTAAAGGCACCTCATGAAACTCCACGTGGCCTTCTGGTTCCGGCCCAGGCTGGTCTTCTAGAATGCCCATGGACACTCTCTTTAGGCAGGCAAAGGCCAGGGGGTGGGTAGCATCCCATCCAGTGCAGCCATTACGGCTCCCAGGAGCTCAGAGCCTGGCGGAGGGAAGGAAGGGGCTGAGGGAGGTCTGGCTGGGGAAATGGGCAGTGATTCCTACACAGAGGGTGAAGGCCTCCCAGGGAGGGATCACTGGGGCTAGGCTTGGAAGGTTGAATGGGAGCTCACTGGGTTGAGATGTCATTCTCCCAAAATAGAAATGATTCTGGTTCTCATGGCATCTCTGTGAGAATTCGAAAAGACACCCTTACTTCCTCTTTACTCCCATCTTTCAGGAAACTGTCTTAACTTTAGAAAATCTGCCACATCAAGGCACCTGGGTGGCTCAATCAGTTAGGCATCCAAATCTTGGTTTCGGTTCATGTCGGGATCTCAGGGTCATGAGATCGAGCCCCACGTCAGGCTCCACACTCAGCAGGGAGTCTGCTTGAGGATTCTCTCTCCTTCTCCCTCTGCCCTTCCCCCACTCAAATAAATAAATAAATCTTTAAAAAAGATAAAAGAAAATCTGCCATGTCTATGACACGAAGCGAGAATGCCCCTAGGATTGAGCAGTGTACAACCCCCATAACTGTACTATAGCTCCAGGAGAATCCAGGCAGAAGCAGCAGGAGCTGCCCGTCCCACCACCCTTGAGAGGGACAGAGGCAGCACAGAGACCTCCTGCAGCCAGAGGTGTGCGAGGGGACTGCCCTCGGGGGGACATCAGATATGCTCCATCCCCAAAGACTGTAGGTTCAGAACTTACAAAGGTATGGGGAGCGCTCCCCGAGTTTGGGCACAGCCCTCAAGGAGTGACTGACACCACCATGAATCCTCACCCAACCCCGCAACAGGATACAGTGGAAGAAACTGAGGCAGCTGGAGAGCATGTCGCAGAGGGACTCTGTGTCCAAGCTTGGGGTTTCCCATGGTTTCCCAAGAGCGTTTTTCATGTTACACATTTAATTCCGTATGTGTCAGAAAAAAATATACCCAGCCCTTCAAGTCCAGCATTTCATGGGTATTAAAAATGAACATATTTTTTTGCAGCAAGGAAAATCACAAGTAAATGAGACCAGGTGGCATTGGTGACGGACCTGGGAGGGACTGAGATGCAGCGTCAACCACCCCCCATTTGCACACAGGCGGCTGCAGACCCCCGGCAAGGGGACGCGGGCTCCTGGGTGTGAGTCCATGCCAGGCTGTGTGTGGGCACTCTGGTCCGTGTGCAGCCACTCGGCATCGACGGCTGCCCCAGGCCGCTTCATGCCAGGCTCTGCGGGGAGCCAGGGACACCGAGGAGCTCACCTGCTAGACATGATGTCTGTGGTGACAGAGGGGGGTGAGCCTGAGTGCCCAAGAGCTCTCAGCCAGTGAGCTGAGGCGGGGGATTCCAGGACCAGCGCCTACACTGTTCCGGGGCAGGGGGAGAGGCTGGACTTACTCTGTGGGGCCACCCCAGAGCCTTCTAATCAGTCCTGCACTTGTCCAGCTGGGCAGGGCTGGAAGGGCCTGGAAGTCAGGATTTGTTGGGCTTTTTGTTTTGTTTTGTTTTGTTTTTTAAAGATTTTTATTTATTTATTTGACAGAGAGAGAGATAGCGAGAGCAGGAACACAAGCAGGGGGAGTGCGAGAGGGAGAAGCAGGCTTCCTGCTAAGCAGGGAGCCCGATGCGGGGCTCCATCCCAGGACCCTGGGATCATGAGCTGAGCCGAAGGCAGCCGCTTAACGACTGAGCCACCCAGGCGCCCGGGCTTTTTGTTTTTAATAGAGGTGATTGTATAAAGCAGTATAGTATAATATAATGATACAAGCTCAAAGAGCTTGTGAGCTTTGTGACAAGCTATGTGATATTGGGGCACATTACTCAGCTTCTCTGAGCATTAGCTTCCTCATCTGCAAAGTAGGGATCCCAATACCTTCCTCAGAAGGGCATTTTGAGGACAAAATGAGATAACATATGTGTATCAGTTAACGACCGACCAGGAAAAGAGTATTTATTTACACAGAGAATGTGATCCAAGGAATTAACCACGCAGGACACAGAAGAGCTGAGGGGGGGGGGGGGGGGGGACAGTGACCCAGAGATTATTGTAGCAGGAAGCCGCTTTCCATCTGGGTACACAGGGAGGAGATGGGGCTTCCAGGGCCACCTGCTGGAGGCTGGAACCAGAGAGGGCCCATCTAGGAGAGGGACAGCACAGCACAGTGAATGACTCTAATTCCTATTATTCCCTCCCTCTCTCCCTCCCTCCCTCCCTTCCTTCCTTCTTTCCTTCCTTCCTTTTTTCCTTCCTTTCTTTCTTTTTTAACTTACGACCCTGAGATCAAGACCTGAGCTGAGATCAGTAGTTGGACACTTCAGGGCACCTGGATGGCTCAATTGGTTAAGCATCTGCCTTTGGCTCAGGTCATGATCCCAGGGTCCTGAGATTGAGTCCCACGTCAGGCTTCCTGCTCAGCAGGGAGTCTGCTTCTCCCTCTACACTTCCCCCCTGCTCGTGATCTCTCTCTCACTCTCTCTCTCTCTCTCAAATAGGTAAATAGAATCTTAAAAAAAAAAAAAAAGTGGGACACTCCACCAACTAAGCCACCCAGGGACCCTCTCTTGTTTTCCTTTCTATTATTAAAATAATGCATGCTCAATATATTAAAACTACTTTAGTTGTAACAGAAACTCACTCAAGCCAGGTTAAACATGACAAAAAGGACTTTCATAAAATGCTACAGGGGAGTCTCTAAAATCCAAAGGCTGGACCCAGGACCAGGAAAGGTTATTGGGTGTCCGGAGCGCTCTCCTCCTGTCTCCTGCTTCTCTCCATATGTCTGCTTCATACGTGTCGTGGCACTCAGGGTCCTCAGCCCCTGACAGCTCCCAGGTTCACACTGAGTCTCCTTTCCAAATTCCTGGGGAAGGCATTCTGATTGGCCCAGCTTGGGTACCATTGCCTGTCCTGGTCCAATCATCTATGGCCAAGGGTGCGGGGTCATAGGGCTGCCAGTCACCTTGCCCACCATGCCTGGGGAGCATAGCCCATGGATTTGTGAGCTGGCCTTGCAAAACCTGTTGAAACATACAGAAAGTATTAAAATGCACCTTATTGTTGAATTGTAAAGAAATTTTTTTTAAAGATTTATTTATTTGAGAGAGAGAGAGAGTAAGCAGGGGGGAGGGGCAGAGGGAGAGAGAGAATCCCAAGCAGACTCCCCACTGAGAGAGGAGCCCCATGTGGGGTTCGATCTTGGGACCCTGAGATCATGACCTGAGCCAAAATCAAGAGTCAGCCAGCCACTCAACCAACTGAGCCACCCAGGCCCCCTGTAAAGAAATTTTTGATGTTTCTTTTCAGGTTTTTCTGGTTGGGTTGTCTCTACTGTTATTTTTAACATAAATGATGCTGCAGGTAACAGCCCTCCCCCCGATGTCTCCGGGGATGAATTCCCGGAGATGGCAGCCTCCTGTACTGCACCAGCCCACTGGCCGTGGCTGACAGGGTCCCTTTACTGCCCCCCCCCCCCAGGCCATCAGTGGGCAGTAGGTGCTGGTATTTTCTGAAATGATTGTTCTTTACAAGGGGAGCCTGCATTGCGGGTTTCAGAAGGAAAAGAGGCAAGTGGGCCCCACGGCTGACTAATCCCTCTGTGGCTTTATTTTGTTTTTTGGCTTTGTGCATATTTATTTGATTAATTATTATTTGATTATCTGATTAGTTATTATTCCAGACCTCAGTAATCCATTAAGCAAAACTATACAAAGTCGAAGCTTAATTAAACGGAACTTTGACCTCAGTTGGGGGAAAAGGAGTTTATTTAACAAGAAGGTAAAATAGTTTGTGGCAGCCAGAGGGATGATGTTTTTGCTTCCCAATTTTTATTATAAGATTTTCCAAAATATAGGGAAGTTGAAAGAATTGTACAATGAACACTCATATACCCTCCATCTGGATTCAGCAAAGATTCATACTTTGGTTTACCTGTCTCTCTCTTTCTCTCTTTCTTTCTATATATATAATTAATATTAATATATTTTACATATAATACATAATATTAATATTTTATATATTTATTGTATATATTAGTATTTCCCCCCTGAGCCATTTGGAAGTAAGTGGAAGACATCATGACCCTTCACTCCCAAATGTTTCATCTCCTAAGATAAAAACATTCTCCTGCATAACTACAATGCCTTTATTATCCCCCCCAAAATGTACAATTATTCCATCATTCCATTAAGCATTTCAGAGGAACTAATTCAAATTTCAGGGAGCCCAACTGCCATTGATCAGCAATATCAAGGAATACATAATACATGTAAAAGTACCGAGCCTGGTGCCTGGCACCCAGTAGGAACTTAGTAAACTGAGTCCACGAACTTCCATCACCACCATCTTTAAAAATACGGTAATTCCAAGCAGACTGCTTCGATGTGAGGCCACGTCAGAGCAGTGTGCCCAGGCCACCAGGGCTCCAGATGGGGCTCCCCCAACTCTCCCCAGCAGCCACAAGGGCAGACACTGAAGGCAAGAGGAAAATTGCTGGAAACAAAAGACAGAGTCACAGGGCGCTGAACTTGGCCTCAGCAGCCTCCCAGCAATGAGTGATGGCGCCAGAGAGGAGATCCGTGCCAACCAGCGTTACTCAGCCACGCCGTGGCAGACAGAGCCGGGCTCCTGGCCGGGCTCCCTCCACTTACCAGGGCAAGAGCGGGGTTTTTTTTTAATTGTTTTCAAAACAGATTTCATGTGGTCCCAAAATGAGACCATGATTGTAAATTAAAGTGTAATTAGCCTTTACGCTTTTATATTCATTAACTCTTCTCTGTTAATGATGCTAGGCTGGAGCAGAAACCCTGCATTATGAAACCACATCCAGGAAATAAAATAGTGATTTAGATAATGGCCACAATGTATTGCTACTTACACATAATTAAACAAATGCTCCATTTAAACTTGGAAACATGACTGAATGTTGATTAACCCTCGCCCGGCGATTCTGTTCGGAACTGGGGAAGGGGAGGCACCATGAGCGGGTCCGGAACGAAGTGTCGGGCCAGCCACGTCCGCCTGCCACGTCCGCCTGCCACATCTGCCAGCCACGTCCGCCTGCCACGTCCGCCTGCCACGCCTGTGTAGGGCAGGTGCAGGTCTCATGCCAGGGGGCGTGGCCACCGATGGCCATGACCATGAGAGTGATCCTGGGACCACTTCAGAAACCACCCCCCCGAGGGGAATAAGCCAGACACAGTGTGTGATTCCCCTGATATGAGGTCCCCAGAGCAGTCGAGTTCACCGAGGCAGAAAGCAGAACAGTGGCTGCCAGGGGCTGGGAAAAGAGGGTGTGGGGAGGTAGTGTTTAAGGGGTACGAGTCTCAGCGTGGGGAGATGAAGAAGTTCTGCGGACGGATGGTGGTGAGGGCTGCCCAACCGTGTGAATGTGCTTCTTGCCGCTGAACTGTACCCTTAAAACAGCTAAATGGTAAATTGTATGTTATGTGTCTATACCACAACTTTCTTGGTTTATGTAAGTCATAAAGGAGAAGAAGGAGAAGAAGAGGAGGAGGAGGAGGGAGAAGGATGCGCCCCACCCAGCTCAGCTGCCTGGCAGGCAGACCCTGAGATGGGAACCGGAAGGCAGGTGCATGGTCTGTGAGGTGACCCAGGGAAGGGAAGTGGGGAAATAAGGTAAAGAAAGGGAAGCAACCAACAAGCAGGGCATGACTGTCCCGGTCAAACTCTTCCAAAATCTAGTACCTTAGAACAGCAATAATTACTTGTTACTTCTCAAGATTTCTGTGGGTCGGGAAAGCAGACTGCAGGGATGAATGGATCTCTGCTCCATAGTGTCTAGAGCCTTGGCTGGAAAACTCGGAGTCTGGGGCTGGAATCATCGGAGGGTCACTCACTCACACGTCGGGCGGCTGATGCTGGCTGTCCCCCGGGGGTCCCGTTGGCGCTGTCAGCTGAAACCCCCACATGTAGCCTCTCCAGGTGGCCTGGGCTCCTAAAACATGTGGTTAGGTTCCAAGAGCAGTCAGCAGTCATCGAGACAGACAGAGACGGAGACAGAGGCAGGGGGAAACCAGCCTCAGACGTCACGAGGCATCACTTCTGCTGCACGTCGGGAAGGTCTGCCCAGCTTCAGGGATGGTGGGATGTCAACGGCCCCCTGTATGTGGGGGGATACACTCTGCCCCAGTCACCAGGCAAGTTTCCCTTGCGCACCAAGGGACTGGATGCGCCTCTGGGAGGTCGCCTGCCACGCTGAGACTTGCTGAATGTTCCCGGCGGGCCAGGGCTGTGCTAAGGACACAGGGATGACACCATTCACCCTGCAGTGGCTACTAGAACTACCCCCGTTCTGAAGGCTTAGAAGGTACTGGGGCGGAGACAGCCTGTCCATCCACCATCACCCCTCTTCCCCTTTTCCCAGTCTCACAGCGAGATCACACTCCCCAGCCTCCCTGCAGTTCATGTGGCCATGTGACTGACGACTCTGCCACAGAATGTGAGCCGAAGGGAGGGGTGCCCCTTCCAGGCCTGGGTCACAGGCTCCTGCATGCTTCTCCTCTTCTTGCCGGGAAGCACAACGCAACAGTCTTGGAGACACACCCGCTGAAGATGTCGGACCCTCCCTGAGCCCAGGTCCCCGAAGCACCAAAGGGAGGCGAGCCCCGCTCCTCCTTTATTTATCTCACGTCCATCCGCAACCTGGGACTCTAACTCCAGCAGCAAACACGCCCGGGCCTGTTTGTTACTGTAGCTCAGTTGGCTTGAACACAGGGGCCTTCTCTCAGATTACAGCGTCTGAAATTGCCGTGTGACCACTTCGTAACTCAAAAATGGCCAAATGTTAGCAATTTCACGTGACTCGACGGAAGGTATGGAACTGCTTCTTTTCCCCTGTGGGTAGTCCCCCACTTGTGGATGCACGTTAATTTATTTAACCAGCCCCCTTTGGATAAAAATCTGTGTTGTTTCCTTCTTTTTTTTGTCCTCAGAACTAATGCTGCAGTCAACCTTCTTCAATATTTATCATGAATTTGTACGAGTGTGTCTATCGATAGAGTCCACAAAGCGACATTGCTGCTCATTTAAGTTTGATATGCGCTGCTCAAGTTACTCTCATTTTCTAATAATTATATATGCACGTGTATTTGTGCGTGTGTGTTTAAGCAAATGCTGATGTAGGACTTACTATGTGCCAGTCACTGTTCTATGTTCTTTACAAATATTAATTTATTTAAACTTCGTAACAACCCCGTGAGGTAGGTACTATTATCCCCATTTTACAGATGGGGTAACTGAGGCCAAAAGAGGTAACTTGCCCAAGGTCACGCCACTAGTAAGTGGTGGAGGGTGGAGCTGGGATTTGATTCCAGGTATGCTGTTCCAGAAGCTTCCTTATCACCACTGTGAGGGGGAGGCTTGCCCTCAGAGGCCCCCTCAGACTCAAATGCGGCCCCTGGGCTGGGCCCTGGGAGGCCTGCTCTCTCCCCTTTCAAGAAAAGCAAACAGCAGCAGGGTCACTGCCACTGTGAGCCCTGGGCCTGCCCTGGGGTAAGGGCAGCCCGTGCTAAATAAAAAACAATTTAAAAATGAGTACCTCACAGGAGTCTTTGCCTGATCCTTTCTTCTTACTCAACACATGACTTCCTGTGTTTATTGGTCCCTGGAGTCAGACTGAGCTGAGCATGAAATCTGGCCCTGCCACCAGCAGTCTTACGCCCTTCTCTGAGACTTTGTCCTTTTGTCTAAAAAGTGCGGATAATAACTGGAGAAATAAGTGAAAGCACCGCAATTCCCCTCGCTTACCCAAGAACCCCTGACTTTCACATCAGCGCCAGCGGCCCCAGGCCCAGAACCCACAGGGGCAGCCGCTCCCAGAGACCGTGGACACGCCTGGCTTCTCAGGCCGCCCCAGGGAGGCTCCTTCTCTGACACCAAGGACCCCTCTGGACCTTCGCGTTCCCAGCACCCCCAACCCCCACAATCATGCCAGGACTAATAAAATATAAACCTAATAAGTCCCCGTCCTGTAATGGTCACTGTGGCTCTGCTGTCCGACCCAACACTGTCTGATGGTTATTGGCAGTGGCCAAGCTTCCAGAACAGAAAACCTTCAGGATGGGCATCTGGCGTTGGTTCTCTGCTCTGAGTAGATTTGCAGGCGTTAAATACGTGCTGGGGGGTGCAGAAGACTCTGCTGGTCCATGCCATGCAAGAGCGAAGTAGTCACTTAAATGCTCACCTCTAGACCCCTGCGGTCAGGGCCTGTGGCGGGGTCTGGGTGACCAAGCAGCTGCGGGCATGGCCTGTGTCAGCGGAAATAAAGAGAAGGACCGTGGCGCTGCTTGGATGCTTCTAAGTGCACCGGAAAACTTAGAAAAACAACGATGAGCTCCGGGCTTTCTAGAGCAATGTCTGAGTGAAGAGCCAAAGGTCCTCTCTACGCCTGGAGAAACCCTAGCGGCCTCTCCTCAGGGGGTGTCCTTGCAGGGGAAAAGTGATCTTCCTCAAGACCATCTCCCCCCACCGCTTACTTCTAGTTGCTTCTAGATGTACTACCAGACTCAAGACCTGGCAAGTTTCAGGGGGTTGGGTACAAGGTGTGGCCCATGAGGAGGCGCGGGGCGCACCAACGCATCACAAGATGTTGCCAGCTCGTGTCCACAGGGAAATGTGTATGACAATGGACCCGAAGTGTGGTGCATCCTAAGGGAAGGGATATAATGTTAGGTCTGGGCAAATTTATTGATGTGGGTGGGTGCGCTCCATGAGATCCTGAGTTCCTTGTGTCAGCTCAAGCAACCAGAAGTGGCTCTAAAGATTTGCTCAGCTGGTTCCTTGAGACCTGGACCCCAAAGGTAGCCTATACGGAGGGAAGCTGAGATGCCAGAATTTCTTTAGTAGAAGACAGTATTCAAAACATTCAAGAGAGGGCTTGAATGCTGAAGTAGACTTATTATTTAATACCCGTTCAACCAACCCCTCACCACATTCAGGGGGTGGACAGGGGGATTCATTAATTAATTGATCAATCGATCAATCATGATGTCCCCAAGACTGAAATAAGTGGGCAGCCTAATAAAGTCTTGATTTGTATAAAAGCAGAAAAGCTGTAGGTCTGGGAAACAGAAGTCTAACTGAAGCAAGAAAATGGAGAACTGTGACCCTCGGACTGGGCAGTTCACGGACGCAGAGCCCCTGGAATGACAGAGGCCAGATCCACTTAAGGAAGGACCCTGCTACAGAGCCCAAAGTGCATATTTCCTCCTGATTTTCTGTCAAAGGGCCCTGAAGCCACTTACCAGAGTGTGCACTGGAGAAGAGGAAATATGAAATAATTTAGGGATTATTGGATACTGGTTTGGAGTCGCCACTAATCCCAGAAGACCCAAAAGGCCACCGTGGTCCACTCAGAGCACGGGCTTCTGGAGGAATTCTGGAGATCCATGGCTGTGGAACAAACCACAACCATTTTCTTATGTCTCATTAGCTTGTGGGCCAGGAGTGCCGACAGTGCTCAGTGGGAGATTCTCTCGCTCCTCGTGCTGTCAGCCGAGGCTTGTGTTCCCTCTCTCGCTCTCTCTCTCTGTCAAATAAGTAAATAAAATCTTAAAAAAAAAAAAAAAAAAAAAAGAATATTGCAGGAAATCACATCAGGTAATTAGGATCATTTGGCTGAGCTCCAGCTCACGTGGACCCAGTGGGTCCCAGAGCAGAGCTCAGGGTTGTTTTTCCAGCTGGGGAATGCACAGCTGGAATTGACACCTTCAGCAACCAGGCGCTCCCTACCTGTGCAGCGAGGGCTTTTATGGGAGGCAAGGCCAAATGGAAGCCCCCCCACCAAAATGGTAAAGCGGAAGCGAACCGCGTTCCCGGAGGGATGGCAGAGATCGTGCCCCACACCGGAGACGCGCGGGATGCAGGGGTGGTTATTCCCACCGCGTCCCCGTTCGACGCACCTGGGACACGTGGAGCTTGCAGGGGGGCAGGAGGCCGTGTAAACGTACTCAGGTGGTGCTTCCAACTGCAGCTGCTGTTCCAGGTGTGGCTTCTTTGCTGGAGCCGCTCGGCACATCTGGCTCCTCTTCTCTGATCAAAGCAGTTTACTTTCAGTTGGCAAGGCCAGTAATATACCTTTCCCATCCGCCTTCGGGGTCATGTCGACTACCCAGCCCCCTTTCACAAACCAGACCCCAGGGACCGGGAGAACTTCTCCCTTCTGCAGACTATCACACCTGAGCCCCCGGACGACCACTCCCCAAGGGTATCAGACAGCTGGCGGCAGGTGGATTACAGCCTGCCACCTCCGTCGTAGAAGGAGGAGAACCTCGCTCCCCTTGGCATAGACACTGATTCTGAGTACGGATTTCCTTGCCAAAAGCACCATCCGTGCACAGTTGGAAGGGAAATAAACATCACCCCAACATGAATAAAGGGGCCTTTGTGTGCCTTTGTACCCCACAGCTGCAGACCCCCAGGGGGAGCCCCGTGTAGACTTCTCCCTGAGTGCCCCCTTTATAGCCAAGAGCTGTGGCTGACTGGGCTTCAGACGGGCTGGCCGGTGATCCCTCCCCTGATCCTCCAATTTCTCCTTGGGGGCCACCTTCCCACACCGTGTCGGGCCTCACAGTATACCAACGTCTTGTCCCATAGCACCCTGGGCGGCTCAGAGGGACCCTGATGGGCCCCAGGAACCCCTGTGCCAGGGCTCGGAGGTGAGAGAGCACGGCAGCATGTTCTCTCTGCTCCTCGAGCAGAGAAGGGAAGGAGGAGCAGCTCCGGGGGAGGAGGTAGAGAGGAGGGCCTTGGTCCCTCCACCAGATAATGTTTTCTGCGTGAAGAAACTCACGGCCTCACGCCACCAAGGTCCCCTCCCTGCCCTGCCAGCCAGGCCTGCTGCCCCCGCCCCGCACCCCTCTTTGTGGGGCCTTCAGCCAAGCCCTGCCTTTTCTGTGCCTGTTTCGCTACCTGCACACAAGGGGGAAGGAAGACTCAGCCCCGAAAGCTTTTCCAGCTTCCAAATTTGCTGAGTCTCTTCTGGGAAGTATCTGATTTGGGAGAACAGAACCTCCCCTATTAAAAAAACAAAAGCAAACAAACGACAACAAAGCAGGTGTTCCTGCCCCACGACACCTGACTCTTGGAGAGCATGGCTCCAGCCCTGGGCCAGCCCTGCAGCAGGCCCTGGGCCCTGGGCCATGTCCGAGGCCTGGAAGATGGACAGTGGTGGCTGGTGGTGGCTGGAGAATAGCAGGGCCCAGGCCAAGCAGAAGGGGGACACTTCCCCTCCAAACTTGAGGGCACGTGGTGCAGTGACATTGGAAGTAGCCCTGGCGGGGTGGCTTGGTGGGGACGCTCACCCCCCCACCAGCACGGATGAGGAAAGCCAGGCTGAGGGAAGTAAGTAACTTGTCCAAGGCACCACGGGAAGTAAGGGGTAGAGGAGCCGGGTCGGCCTGGCCCCCAATCCCTTCCCGCTGAAGGCAGTGTGGTTTCGTGGCTATGGTGGTTTCCTAGGGTTACCACCACAAAGGACCACAAAGCAGATGGTGGAGCAGCTGAAATTTACTGCCCCCACCATTCTGGAGGCCAGAAGGTTAAAATCGGGGTGTGAGCCAGGTTGATTCTTTCTGGGGGCGGGGGGCAATCTTTGTGGCCCTTGGCTCTAGAAACATCACCCCATCTCTAACGTCACTTCACACGGCGCTCTCCCCGTGTGCTCTGTGTCCAAATTCCCCCTTTCTGTGGGGACACCAGGCTCCACCAGTCATCTTGGGTTAGGGCCCAATGACTAACGGCTTCCTTACTCGAAGACAGGGTCTTTACAGAGGAAATCAAGTATTTTAACTTGAGGTGAGGCCCTGTTGAGCTGTGACTCTGGGGGGAGGACGGGGAGGCGGGTAAGAATTGGGATTTGTGTTGTAGGTGGTGTGAGCCAGACCCCTCGTGGCCGGGCCTGGGACAAGGGGCCTCTGGCACCCAGGGCACCCCGGTGTTTCTCATCCCAGCACTCTCCAGCCCCGTAGATCATCCAAGATCCCTGGAGATCAGGCTTCCCCTGGGAAGAGTGGTCAGGGCCGCAGGGCCTCGGGCCTGACTGCCCGGTCTCTAAGCCACTCCTGTCCCTCCGCCTGCCCCAGCCCTTCTTCCCCCAGCCCCACCGTCAGGATCTGCACTTACTCTCCACCTTCCCAGACACATACAAGTAAATTTAAAAGACTGTATCTTGATTACCAATGTAAAGACCTGTCTCCAAATCAGGTCACATTCTGAGGTACCAGGGGTCAGGATTTCAATATGAGTTGGGGGGGGAGCAGAGTATGAGAGACAAATTCAACCCCTAACAGTGGCTGAGAGCCCAGATTTGCTACCTGGGCCCTGAGCGGCCCCAAATCTTGCCTGGATGGTCCCGGTGTTAAATTCACAGCAGGCTGGTCTCAGTTCATTCAGAAGGCGGACGGCCAGGCTGCCCGCTCGGAGCGGTGTCTGGGGGGAGCATGGTGGGCAATGGCAGACGCCGCCCAGGAGGGTCTGATAAACCAGCCCAGCAGCTCCTGGCAAAGCAGCCCCCTCCCCACCCAGCTCTGCCCTTGCCGGGGGCCTGGCGCGGTGGGCCCCTCACAACCACCTGCAAGGTAGGGATAAACTATTCCCATTTTACAGAGGAGGAAACTGAGACTCAGAGGAGGGAATTCACCTGCCCACAGGGTCACAGCTGGCAAGTGACAGACAAGATTCAACACCTGGCAACCCGGCCCCCGAGCCTGGCCTCCCAACAACCCTCCCTCACACTCAGCTGCAGAAATGGACTACAGGGCCCAGTCCCCCTCCTGTGGGGTTGAGGACGTGGACTGATGAGCAAGCAGGAAGGGAAGAGGAGGCCCAGTGACCGGGCCCTGGACACCAGCCCCAGGCAGGACTCGGCTGCCTGCTGGATCAGGACCGGAACGGCCTCCCTAGCCCTGATGCGCCAGCCTCCCCTCCGAAGCTCAGTCTTGCCATTGTGCAGTAGAGACAGGAATTGCCAACTGTTCCGGCCGCTGAGAGGTTCCAACTCGATCCAGCGGGACAGCCCTGTGTGTCCCTGAGGGCGGGGCCTGCACCTGGGTTGTCCCCTTTGGGGCCCAGTGGAGCCTGGCAAACTGAAGGTACTTAGTGAGAGCCCAACAGTAGAATTGTGGCTTCTATAAAGGTAGATAATGAACAAAATCACAACTTTTCTAAGCTAAGGTCATACAGCCATTAACTAAACTCCAAGGAGAGACAAGACATGATGGCACAGACTTCAGACACCGTACAGGCTGTGAGGAACTCAGCTAAAAGGGGGCACCTGGGGGGCTCAGTCAGTTAAGTGTCCGACTCTTGGTTTCAGCTCAGGTTATGGTCTCAGCGTTGTGAGATCAAGCCCCGCATCAGGCTCTGTGCTCAGCGGGGCGTCCGCTTGGGATTCTCTCTCTCTCCGTCTGCCCCTCCAACCCCCTCAAATAAATAAATCTTTTTTTTTTTTTAAAAGAATTCACTTAAAAATTTGGGTAACTTGGGCGTCTGGGTGGCTCAGTTGGTTAAGCGACTGCCTTCGGCTCAGGTCATGACCCTGGAGTCCTGGGATCGAGTCCCACATTGGGCTCCCTGCTCGGCAGGGGGTCTGCTTCTCCCTCTGCCCCTCCCCCCTCTCATGTGCTCTCTCTCATTCTCTCTCTCAAATTAATAAATAAATAAAATCTTTAAAAAAAAATTTGGGTAACTTGCTAAAGGTGAAGTGTGAGCTAGTGTGAGGTATAGAATCCCCAGGAGCCACAGACACAGGGGAATTCCTACCCACTCACAGGCTCACCTCCAACCCTTCACCTGATGCTCACAAGAAAGACTGGGGGCGGGTCAAGAGGCCTCCTAGATCACCAGTCACCATGGAAAAGACACAAAGCCTTTTCCACTCTCTTCCCTATGGAACAAGAGCCTTAAGTAGCTGAGAACAGAGCAGGAAAACCCCCCAGACCTATTACAGTTGGGGGAATCAAACACAAAAACCCTCCAACTCTGAGGGAGGAGTAGAAATACATCCTGGGAGGGGCGCCTGGCTTAGTCAGTGAAGCATGTGACTCTTGAGGTCATGAGTTCCAGCCCCATGCTGGGTGTAGAGATTACTTAAAATAATAATAATAAAAATAAATAGAAGAAATAAATACATTCTCGGGGCGCTTGGGTGGCTCAGTCATTAAGCGTCTGCCTTCGGCTCAGGTCATGATCCCAGGGTCCTGGGATCGAGCCCCGCATCGGGCTCCCTGCTCTGCGGAGAGCCTGCTTCTCCCTCTCCCACTCCCCCTGCTTGTGTTCCCTCTCTCGCTATGTCTCTCTCTGTCAAATAAATAAAATCTTTAAAAAAAAAAAAGAAAGAAATACATTCTCAGCATAGAACATTAGAAAGTGAAATGATAGCCTGCAGAATGGGAGAAGACATATGCAAGTCACATATCTGATAAGGGATTAATATCAAGAATGTACATTTACGTGTGTGTGTGTGTGTGTATAAAACCGACCTCAACAACAAAAAAACCAAACACCCAATTCAAAAATGGGCAAAGGACTTGAAAAGACAATTCTCCCAAGAAGATATACACACGGCTGATAAGCACGTGAAGAGATGCTCAACATTATTAATCATTAGGGAAATGCAAATCAAAATTACAATGAGAGGGGCGCCTGGATGGCTCAGTCAGTTAAGCATCTGCCTTCGGCTCAGGTCATGATCCCAACATCCTGGGATCGAGTCCTGCATCGGGCTCCCTGCTCTTGGGGAGCCTGCTTCTCCCTCTCCCGCTCCCCCTGCTTGTGTTCCCTCTCTCGCTGTGTCTCTCTCTGTCAAATAAATAAATAAATAAATAAATAATCTTTTAAAAAATAAAATAAAATAAAATAAACAAAATAGCCCAGAAAATAACAAGTGTTGTTCA
Organism: Mirounga angustirostris; assembly: GCF_029215605.1. Classification (NCBI taxonomy): domain Eukaryota; kingdom Metazoa; phylum Chordata; class Mammalia; order Carnivora; family Phocidae; genus Mirounga; species Mirounga angustirostris. The sequence goes on along the minus strand of NW_026991723.1, from coordinate 84,147,248 downwards.
GGAAGCGGAGAAACTGGGACACCTGTGCATGGCTGGTGGAAATGTAAAATGGCGCAGCCACTGTGGAGGAGGTATAGTGGTTCCTCAAATAATTAAACGTAGAATTGCCATATGATCCCACAATTCCACTTTGGGGTATGCTCAACAGAACGGAAAGCAGGGACTTGAAGACGTGTTCGTACGTACTCACGCAGCATCATTCACAACAGCTAAAAGGCGGGGTCGAACGGGTCCCGGGAAGGCTTTCCAGGTCTGCCAATCTGTGGATCTTCAACTGCCTTGGAAAATGGGACCCTGAGGACCATCTGATGTGGTCCAGCCTTGGCCACGTCATAACAGTGTGGCCCGGACGTCAATATCTGAGAACCCACTCACAAATCCCGCCGACTGCACTAATATTTGCCTAATGTTACTGATAATATATTAATTACATGGACATATTTCAGAAGGTGTTATGGGTTGAATTGTGTCCCCCCAAAAGACATGTTGAAGTCCTAACCCCCAGTACCTGGGGATGTGGCCTCACTTGGGGAGAGTCCTTGCCGATGTAACCGGGTTAAGGTGAGGTCATTGGTGTGGTCCCTAATCCAATATGACCGCTGTCCTCATAAGAAGCGGGGGAGTCTCACTCGGGAAGATGGAAGATGGCCACGTGACGACAAGTGGCAGGGAGTGGAGCCACAAGCCAAGAAACCCAGGACTGTCACCACCTGCAGAGGCTGAGGCGGGAAGGGCTCTACAGGAGTCTCAGAGGGAGCACGGCCTTGCTGACCCCTTGATTTCAGACCTCTGGCCTCCAGAACTGTGAGAAAATTAATTTCTGTTGTTTGTGGTATTTTCTGACGGCAGCCCTGGGAAACACAGCAGGCCACGGGAAAATTAGCACCAGTCTGCCATTAAACCTCAGATAACAGGAAAGACCGTGTTGTTGTGCGTGTGTCTACAACGTGTGAGCCCCCCCAGCCCCTGCAGCCGTGCTGCCCTTCCTGCCCTCCCTGACCTCCTGGCCTGGCCAGGCCTCCCGACGCCTCCGGGCCCACCAACATGCCACTTCTCCGGCCACAGACCATCCACCCCGGCAGCCACCATCCCGCTAGCTACTTCCAAATCTCTGCAACATCTTTGGAAATGCTCTTTCTGCCTCAAGGGAGGGCTTCTGTGGGGGTGGGAGTCGGCGATCCAAGCACAAGGGCAGGATAAGGGCCAAGAAGAGCCCATGTCTTCGAAAGTCCAAGCAACCCCACTCAGGGGAGTTTCCTGGGGATGTGCAGCTGGGAGCCAGCCTCACCAGGACAGTCTCAGGGGACTTCCCTCCCCAACAGATGTGGGAGCTGACCTGAAGCAGATGAGCACACTCGGGACACAGGAGGGAGGCGGGGGCAGGGGGGCTGTGGAGATGCCCCAGTGGGAGAAGCCCTCCTAGACAGTCCTGCGCAGGCTCTGCCTGGGAGAGACCCCTTCTCCCGCTGTCTCTAACCCTCCCTTCCTGCCCCCCAATGTCTTCTGGCTCAGTGCCTCTCACTCTTTGTCAAATGAGTTCACCAATCTGGAAGGCAGGTTCACGGAGAGCTTCAGAGCTAGGAAAGGTCTAGAAGAGGGTCCGGGCCAGTGGGAAAACAGCATGAAGTCAAGAGGCTAGGCTCTCTTGAACCTGGAGTTCAGATACGTGTCTTATGTGCACATGTGTGAGTGGTTATGTGTGTGTGAGAATACGTGCCCATGCATCCATACACATGCACATATGTGCACGTGGACACGTGTGTGTGCATGCATGCGTGTGTGTGTGTGTGTGTGTGTGTGTGTGTGTTTGGGACAGGAGCCGAGGAGCTCCATAAGCCAACTAGGTCCACCTCAGATAGCTTTCCTCCCCCAAACTTTTTGCCCAGGAAATGTAATTAATTTAAACACTATCCCACCTCCTTTCTCTCCCCCAGTCACTATTGATCACAACAACCCCGGCCTCTGGTCCTCTGTTTGGAAAGTCTTTTTCAGCCTGGTGCTCTCCAGCTCATGACCAACTTCCAGGTAGAGTAAAGGATTAAATGGAAGGCACAATAAGAAGTGAAACAATTAGAATTTCTGCCTCATTATCATGGTAATCTTATCAGTCGGATAATGAGGTATTAATGGAGATTTAATGTGCATCTCATAACAGAATCCCTTGGAGAAAACACACAGGGAAATTGCTGTAAATCCACTTAATGATGGAGAAGTCCCAAAACACCATATTCCAAAGGATGAAAAATGCAGGATGCAAATGAGAAAGAATCAAGGTCAATAACACCACGGGGACGGGCCTAATGGCAGATTTGGAGATATATGTAATAAAAATTGCATGTTGCTTTTAAACCTCACCCTCTGTTTTCAAATGTGCATCCCTAGTAATGAAACACAGAAGTGCAGCCAGAATGATTTGTATGTTTTAGAAACCATAGGGGGGATGGAAAAATGTCTCACAACCCATCAGGCCCCCCGAGGGGAGCCATGGGAAATGGGGTGTTTTACCGAGAGGCTTCCAAGGGAAGGGGGGGCAGAGGAAGAGCCCTTTGGTTGGCAGAGGGGGAAGCAGCCTATGTGAGTTCAAGGTCATTTGGGAAACATGCGCGCATTTACTCTCGCTCCTTCATTCCGCCGTTTGTCGGCTGACCACAGGCAACTCAGAAAGATGAAGGCCACAGTCGGGTACAAGCCAAAAATAAGAACCCTCATTCAGAAAGCACCTACTCTGTGTCACGCATGGCGTTACTGAAATGCCATCCACGGACGATCTCGTTTAATTCCAACAGCAACCCTGGGACATGGAAACTATTAATATCCCCATTCCTCAGGTGAGAAACTGAGGCTCAGAGAAATGAAGTGAGTGTCTCAAGCTGCATCGTGGCCTGAACATCACCACTACTGTATTAGGTTGAACCATACGAAACTGCCCATGTTTGACTGGGATCCACAAAGAGGGTGATCTCATTCGGTTCAAGCTAATCTTTTACTCTGTGGCTAGGGACCCTTTCTAAGATACGGAAGCCTCTGAACAAGGCAGACAGAGGGACAGAAACAGTGCACTGAGCCGAGTTGCAGAATCCGAGGGTCTGTGGCCTCACAGAGGACCAGGGACAAGAACCTGCCACAGCCCCTGGACTCCTATTTCCCACATCCGCTCTGGGGATTCAGCGAGTGGGTGCTGAGTACATGGAAAGGAAGCCCCAAAACACTCATCCCGTAAGTTAAAAGCACTTCGTGAATTGGAAAATGCTAAGCAAACGTTGGCTGTTTGGTTCTTATAATTTATTGGTGATAATAAATAACCTTAGGGCTTCCCAGACATTTGGATAATGGACTGAAGATAAAGCTAGCTCTATTTTTCACTTATTTTAGGCCACGTAGATAAGGAGAGTTTTGTGGGGCTCTGAGCACAGAGTGACTAACTGTCCGGGTTTGCCTGGAACTGTCTCGGTTTGAGTCCTGAAAATCCCACATCCCGGGAAACCCCTCGGTCCTGGGCAAATTGAGACAGTTGGTGGTCACTGTGCCCCAGAAGGACAGCTGGACTCCCGGGGTCATGGTTGGGAGGCGTCAGGCCCGTTCCATCCAGCACTGGGCGGGCAAGCAGCCCGGTGTACTGAGGCAGAATGGGAGGGCAGAGAAGGCCCTTCCCACAGAGCTACGGTCTGAGCTCTGGAACAGCCCCTGAACATCCGTCACCTCCTTATTCCTCAGGAACCCTGACAGCCAGAGGGTCATGAACCCACTTCACAGATGAGGAAACTGAGACGCGGGCTGGTGCAGGGACTTGCCCAAAGTCCCAAGTAGCCCGTGAGCGTCCAAAGGGCAGAAGAAGAACAAGACCCGGCTGGAGGGTGGAAAAGGGCCCCAGAGAAGAGGTAAGTCGCAACCAGGGAGAAGGCGGGTATTAGGCAACATTTCTGGAGTCTTACAGCTGTGTTCCGTTTAATCACAGACGGCAAATTGAATGATGTTAAGACAGTGTTGCCTCTTTGAATTTCCCCCAGGTCCTTTTTAATGAATAAATAGGCATGATTTGTAATTAGCTTATCCATTGTGCGAATCTTCTAGAGCACCTGAAGTGAGTTAAACATGCCCCCTGCAATCTCGTCAACAATATTAATTCGCTCCGCGAACCTTTCCTCCTGGTCCACCATGCGTGCGACCGAATGATCACATATTCCTCTGCGGTGGACATATTGAGAAAAATTGGGATTTTTCGGCCTGGAAAATGAAGACACAGTGTCCTCATCAGTCCTGCCTCCCAGTGTGGGATTTGGAAGCGACAAGTTTGGTTTGTTTTCATCAGCAAACACTAGATAACCCGCAAAACACTCTCCCACCTTTAAAATTCCCACAGCCACTGGCTCGAAAAGCTTCTGGTCATTAACACCGCCTCACCGAGGGGCCCGAGGCAGGGGCCAGCGGTTGTCACCAACCCGGGCTGCCTTTCTTTGGAGCGAGCTGTCATCTGTTTGCGGGGGCTGCCCCGGTCCCCGCCCGCCGCCGCTGTTTGAGTCCACTAACTCCTGCCAAGCTAACGGGCGGCCTGTATCATTTATCCTGTAATTGGGGCTGCTTGTCACGAGTTTTGCCTGATTTCCGTGCTAACCACGTGGCCGCTGCTGAAATTCCAAATCCTAACATTTCCCGGCTCAGAGCTGGTGGGAGGGCCCCTCGGCCCAGGTAGCGTTCTTGATTGCCTCCACATTTTCCAGCAAAGGGGTTTCCATTCATCTTCATCATGGGCTCAATCTGTGCTCAGAGAGGAGGCGGCCGCCCTGGTGGGTCCTCTCCACCCAGTCACCTGGAGGCTCTCTCTCATCTGTTCCTCTGCGTTCACGGCCGCATTTATATTCCGCCTGCCCTGCTGCTTTCTCAGGGGTCCGCGAGGGGTCCCCAGCAACCAGGCCCTCTCCCCCGACCCCAGGCCCTGCATGGGAATCCAGGTGCCAGCCTGTTACAACAAAGGAGGAGGCGAAGGTCACCCCTTCTTCTGAACAAGGAGAATGGGGAGGTGGAGACGCTCCCTCTGTCCTTGCCGTGGCCTTGACACTGGGGAGTGGACCTAGCTGTGTGTGGGGAAGCGGGGAGGTCGGCTTTCCGTGCTCCAGAGAATCCTATTCAGCCCGATCTGCTGGTGTGCGCTGGGTGCCAGGCTTCATGCTGGGTACTAGGGAGGCCACCTGTGTCCAGCCCTGCCCTGGAGAGGATCACAGGCACAGGAGAAGTGCACAGCAGGATTAGGATAATAAAGAACTATCATGGGTACCATCCTCTACAGTTGGCAAAACTCCTTCTGCTTCCACCCCCTGGGAGGGGCCCCCACCCCCAATCCTGCTGGGCTGATATTTTGCAGAGGGGCAGACAGGACCCCTCAGTAGCTAAAAACAAGGACTTGGGAATCCTCTAGGCCTGGATCAGATCCTAGTTCAGCCATTTATTTTCTACGTGGCTTTATACAAACCACCTCACCACTCCGAGCCTCAGCTTCCTCATCTGTAAAATGGGGCTCATTATACTACCCAGCTTCTGTGAAATAACGTGTATAAAGCACTCAGCTCTGTGCCTGGCACATGAAAATGGTCCTAGAACTCGAGGCATTATTGTGACTAATAATATGCACACCCTTGGTGGCACCTTCGTGAAGGATGGGGCCTGAGGGTCCCCACAGTTTGAGAACTAGACTGTCCAGCGAGGTCATCTAGCCCAGGAGCCTGTCAGAGCTGGGCTCAAGTCCTGACCTGGTTCCTCACTGGCTATGTGACTCAGGGCTGCTGGCTCATCTATGAAATGGGGATGACCTTGCCATTAGGTTGCTATAGAAACACTTCCTAGGGGCGCCTGGCTGGCTCACTTGGTGGAGCATGCGACTCTTGATCTCGGGGCTGTGAGTTTGAGCCCCACGCCAGGTGTACAGACTACTTTTAAAAAAAGGAAAAAAGGGGCGCCTGGGTGGCTCAGTTGGTTAAGCGACTGCCTTCGGCTCAGGTCATGATCCCAGGGTCCTGGGATCGAGTCCCACATCGGGCTCCCGGCTCAGCGGGGAGCCTGCTTCTCCCTCTGACCCTCTCCTCTCTCATGCTGTTTCTCTCTCGCTCGCTCTCTAATAAATAAATAAATAAAATCTTAAAAAAAAAAAAGAGCATTAAAAAAAATAAATAAAAAAAGGAAAAAAAAAACTTTGTATATTGAGAAAAATGGTTATTGTTTGCTATAACATAGGGTGGGCAAGGAGGAACGTGGTGTACGTGTGTGTCGAGTGGGAGGGGGCATGCATGAGTCCCGGCGTCTGTCTAGAGCTGTCCCAGTAAAGAGTTGGGGCACTGGTTGGTGTTTCCCGTGTCCAGGAACCTACCCACTCTCCTGGCCATCCTGACCCCTCCTCCAGAAGGGCCTGACCGGGCCTTCACCAGGAAGCCTTTTCAGCCAATGGTGTGTACCTGTCCTTGGCCACAAGATGTCACCCAAGGAACAGCAAAGCAGGGGCCTGGGAGGAAACCGGCCAGCCCAACAGCAACCCAGGAAACCGCAAGTCCCAGCCCTTCTCACATGGCCCCTGCCCCGGGGAAGCCTCAGAAGAGCCAGCAAAGACGGGCATGCTGCGGTGAGTTCAAATCCCAGACTTCCTGCAGGCTGGGACACTGTTGTCCCAGAGAACACTGGTTTGTAGCTCCCACCCCAAATTAATAAATAGGTATGATAATCCCCACTACACAGAGTAGGATTAAAGAGTGCCTGGGGAGCAAGGGTCAGGAGAGGGTGGTGCAAACGGACAACCGAACTTGGGTGTGAGTGGGCTGCCACTGGGCCTGGCGCTCAGCAGGGTACCTGACATCCTCCATCCCCATCCTGTGCTTGGTAAGGTGTGGGGGGCACACACCTGAGAGGCAACACTGTGGCATATCCTCTGCCCCTCAGGGCATCCCCAGGCTCCCTCTTCCTGGTGACTCCATCTCCCTGGTGGTTCAGCTCCACGTGGCCCAGCAGGGCCCATACCAATTCTTTGCGTGGCAGCCACCTGGCACCTGGATCTGGAATAGGGAAGAAGTGGGAGGAAGGGCATGACCCCCGCCCTGGCGCCCCTGGGGCAGCCCCAAGTGAACCACCCCAGTGGTGGACAGGCTGCAGCCTGGAACCCGGGGACCCCGTGCCCAGCCAGGGGTGCGCAGCTGGAGACATTGAGGGCCAGCCAGATGCCCTGGTGTCTCCAGACCTGAGGACCAGCTGCAGCTGGAGAACCCAGGGATCCTGGATCCCCGGCCTGAGCCCGCAGGGCCCGCAGACCTTGACCCTGGCCCGGAGGCTGAGCATACAGTCTAAGTTCCTTGCAGACGGGACTTGGTATGACCGTGCCCACACTTTGCTGTGTACAAGGCTCCTTATCAGTTCCTCCACCAGCTGGGGCTACAGAGGTGGAGGCCAAGGGCTTTGGGGCAAGGTGCCTTCCCAGAGGATGTGAAGGTAGGGGAGGGAGAGCCCCTGTCCTACAGGGGCTGAATTTGGGAAGAAAAAATAGTGAAATCTCCCTGCCAAGGAGCTACTATGGTCTGTCCTCTCTTCCACCCCCATCTGCAGACATTTGGGGACACCTGCCATTTGGGGTGGGACAGTCCCTGGAGAGCATGGGTTCCGGGGCGATCAGTGCTTTGCAGAGAAGTGTACAGGGGATGAGGCCTCACTGGGGACAGAGGGAAGGATGGGGGCTCCTGGGGGGGGTCTGCCGTCCTCCCTTTGAAGCTGGATTGGTAGGGAGAGGCGTTGAAACCGGAGGGCTCAGTAAGGGCAGACAGAGGCTTACAGGCAGGCGAAGGATGACAGTTGGGGGCAGAGGTAAGCGTTTTGAGGCCCCGGTGGGAGCTGGAGAAGGACAGAAGCATAAGGCTGAAAAGTAGGTCGGAACCAAAATAGAAGAAAGAAGATTTTAGGCAGAAGAGGAATCTGATCAGACTTGATCAATTCTAAGGGTACCTAGGAGAAAGGGCGAGAGGGAGGCGGTTGTGAGAACAGAGCTGGGGAAAAGCGGCCGTGGGGGTGGAGGCACACTCCGGAGAAGCCGCTCAGGAGGTCTGGGCGATACAGAGATGGGGGCAGCGAAGAAGAACCCCAGAGGCAGGACCGCAGGGCACGAACCGACTCAAGTATCCAAATCCGGAAGGTTTTAAGCTGCAGAAACTGTTCCACTATGGTTAGTATTCACGATCACAGCACAACAGATGTAGGTTCACAATGGAGCCTTTCAGTTAAAACTGGGTTCCCTTCGAGTGGTTTCTGTGCTCCTCGGCTGACCGTGCCTGGAATGCCTAGGGGCCTAGCCAGGGCTGGCCCCTTTCCGTGACCTCCACAGTGTCCTGCGCTTTAGCTCCAGCCCTCAGTTAGATGACAGCACAGGAGAACTATTTCAAGATTTTATATATATAATCGTAATATACATGTGACCAAACCAGAGACTGGAAGAGTCATTGAGGTAATAGAGCCCAATTCAGGAAGGGGTCACCTGCCTCAGGTCTGGTTAGAGGCAAAGCTAAGATGGGAACCATCTTCAGGCTCCCGCACCAGGTACTACGACCAGACACCACTCCACACCGTGGCTTTTAGGGAGGTGGCAGGAGTCTTCCAGGGAGGGGGAAAAAACCCTCTTGGGGCTGGTGGGTGTGGTCCAGCCTTGCGGTGGGGGAGGTGCTGGAAGGAGGCCCTTATCGCCTTCCCTTTGTGTCGTCTGGCCCGTTCCTACCCACTTGCCTCCTTCCCCTTCCTCAGACTCACTCCCCACTAGCTCCCCCAGCGCGGCCCCTGTCACTAGCGTGACCACAAAAGAGGGAACACGGGGTTGTTGGTGATCAAGAAGTGAGGTGAGCAGGAGGGAGGAAAATAAATCCAGGACTTGGAATCCACAAAGTGATGGAGGGGAACCAAAATAGGGGATGAGGGAAGCAAAGGTTCTCTCGCTGTCAGCAGGGCCAGGCCCAGGCTGCTTTTTGGAAGAAGCTAAGTCAGAAGCCAGGGGCTGCTGGAACCAATGCTGTCATCTCACACGGGGACACCAGTTCCGAAGGGAAAACAAAACACAACAGAAATGGAAGAGACACGTTGAAAGCGAAGAAAACAGGAGGATTAGATAAATATCTTTTCATAGCAAAACTTGAACACTGAGATCCTCTGGGGATGTTTAGCCATTTGAGGTTTGGGGAAGAGAGTTTTTACATAACCACACGGGTTATAAAGAAAACACTTGGGCTTAAGCAAATAAAAAGAGCCATCCTTAGAGGATAAATTGGACTGGCTGTCTGGCAAAAGTTCTCCTTTAAAAGAGCCTGCCTTCCTCACACCTGTTACCCTTGCAGGACTTGGAGCCAAGCCTTCAGGAATTGAACACCTTTTGCAGTGGATCCCAAATTTTAGCGAGCATCAGAGTCAGATGGGGAGCTTGCTAGGAATGCAGATTGCTGGGCCCTCCCCCAGAAATTCTGATTCAGGGGCTATGGGGTGCAATCACAAGCTTACGGACATCCCCAGGTGGGTGGTGCAGATGGGCCACTGGTTCATGCTTTGTGAAATGCTCTCTGGGCGCTTCTCAAACTTCCCTGTCACCTGGAAGACTTACTTTTGTTTTTATAGAAGATACTTTTAATTATTAAAAATTATAAAGACTGTATATGATTTGGAAATAAGACTACCACATGACGGCCAAATAAGAATCGTCCGGGGGGGGTGCCTGGGTGGCTCAGTCGGTTAAGCGGCTGCCTTCGGCTCAGGTCATGATCCCAGGGTCCTGGGATCGAGCCCCGCATCAGGCTCCCTGCTCAGCGGAGAGCCTGCTTCTCCCTTTCCCTCTGCCTGCCGCTCTGCCTATTTGTGCTCTCTGTCAAATAATAAATTAAAAAAAAAAAAAAAAAGAATCGTCCAGGGGCGCCTGGGTAGCTCAGTAATTAACCATCTGCCTTCAGCTCAGGTCATGATCCCAGGGTCCTGGGATCAAGCCCCACACTGGGCTCCTGGCTCAGCGAGGAGCCTGCTTCTCCCTCTCCCTCTGCCTCTCTCCCTGCTCATGCTCTCTCTATCTCTGTGTCTCAAATGAATAAATAAAATCTTTAAAAAAAAAAAAAAAGAATCGTCCATCCCATGCCTTTGGTCACTCAGAAATAAAATGTTACCAGCTAGGACTGTGGTTGCTGGTCACCTTCCATTGTTTATATCTGTGAGTTCACCATAGTCTGCTTCCCCTTCCCTATAAATTCCAGACCCTTCTTCATATGCCCACAGGCCCCATCTCTGAGACCTGCCTGGAATAACGATATACTGTGCCATGTCGTCTTTTGACTGACATCACCCCCTTGCATGCTTCACTATTCCCTCATTGCCACATCTCCTCTGTTGCTGGAGAAAATGCTGTGACTGGGTGTTTTTCTTCCACCTATCTCATGATGGGGTCCTGACCACTTGCCCTGGTAAAGGCACATGATTCAGAGATCTTCCGAGAACCAAGCTGCCAACTTTTTCAGACTCATGTCTGAAACACTGATCAAGTACCTGTAATACAGGTCTTTGAAAGGTGGCTTCTACGTTTCCTTTTTTAAAATTTAATCTTTGGTCTTCTCCTGACTCTCAAGCCCAGATAGCCTAGAGCCAGGATGTAAAGGATGTAAAGATGCCTGGTTCCATCCTCAATAAATTCGTATTTACAAACAAGAGTACCAGGTGATTCTCAAGAGGGAAGTTTGGAAAACAATGGTTTACAGAACTCCCTAGGGCACAATTTTGGGTCCCACTCCTGGAGATTATAATTCATTTGGTCAGAGTCAGGACAGATCCCGACTGAATTCCCCAGGAATGACTAAGAAACATCAGCGGCTACATATATGAATCAACAGCCCTGGTTACAAAACTTCTGTCAATTAAGAGGGGTAAGGAAAGCTGAGGTGAAAATGTCCTCTTTTAAAAAATCACATCAAAAGGGGTGCCTGGCTGGCTCAGTCGGTGGAGCATGCAACTCTTGATCCCAGAGTCGTGAGGTCAAGCCCGTCCGGCATAGAGATGACTTTAAAAAAAATCACATCAGATACTCTTTTCACAGGAACATAAAATTTAATGGTTTCGGCCAGCAATATGCTGAATTCCTAGTTAACAGAAATAAGTCTACTGTGGTTTTCATGTTCAGCATCTACAACAGGTTCAATGACTTGGAACTGAGAGCTATTCCCACATGTGGAAGATGTTTTCAGGATCCCCACAGCCAGAGATTTTTCTGGTCTCTTTGGTCAATTTTTTTTTTTTTTTGAAGTCTATGTACTGCATTTTGGTACCCCAAGAAGATGGAAAAGGATTCTTCTGGAATGAAATGACTGAAGCAAAAGCTCTTTAATGAATCCTTACATCTCTAGGCAGAGGACACATTTATAGCCAAGAAGCGCTTCTGAGAAATGATCTCACTTCTCAGGATCGTGACACATCTTACAGGCAGCACTACAGGGAAGCCTAGCTCAACAGTGACACAGCTCAGCATCCTTCGGCAAAGGCTACGGAGCCACTTACTGGGAGACCGGGGTTGAGTGGGTAAAATATAACAGGAGTCCAAGCACATAGGTAATGCCAAGTTGGCAAGAAAAGTTGAATTCTATTTTCAGTTTTAGGCAAGTGATAGCATTGATTTTAATATTGAACAGACTGAATGAAAATGGAGCCCTAATCAAATTTTTAATGTCTCCTTCTAAATGAAGTGCAATCAATATAGGGAAAGCACCCTTCCACCAGTGAGGGAAGCCTGCAGAGTGAGCTTGTGACAAGGACTCCTTGTCTGATAGCACCTCCCCTCAGCTGAAAAGATTAATAAAGGCTTCAGTGAATACCGTGATGGGGACTTCTGTTCGCAGAACTAAGGCTGATGAGTAGCTACCAAATACAAGGGTCAGAAACAAACTGTGAAACCAGTCAATGTTCACCATCGCCTTAGCAACCACGAGTTCATGCTCATTCCTTCCTGGACCACACTTAACAAATATCCTTAGACGTTCAGGAGAAAAAGACAAGTGTGAATTCATGCAGAAATTAGTAATATTTGAAGTCAAAGAAACTTTCAGAACTGCTTCTGCGTATAAAATAGATGATGGAAACATAAAATCCAGTGAATTCAACTGCTCTCCCTTTTTAATCAGCTTTACAGAACGATACCATACATCAGTCATCACATTAGAAGACAGGAGGAGCTTCCTGTACATATACAAGATTGTGCAAGCTCATTAGCTGAGGCTTATAGAAGGTTTAATCAGTTTCAAGAGGAGAGGCAGTACAACGCTTTTTAATACAGGTGAAGCACAAGAATACGGTAAACAAGACAGAGTATCAGCTCAGCAGAGGTGAATTCTTACGGCGTGTGGCTGCTGCCCATACTATCTGCCACGAACCCGGTAGAGAGGACTTCCTCCCTCTTGAACTTAACCTTTGCTGAGTGCAGGCCTGTGGGACACACCAGCTCCACGGTGACTCCACACCAACCATGACACTAAGCAAACTATGTTTTCCTTTCTCCGAGTGTTCTCAGGAGGAATAAAGCGATTCCTGGTCATCCCACTTCTTGGGTAACCTACATTCTAAAATACATTAAGTATTAATCTGGCAAAGTTCTCAAGCATTTTGGCATTCAAAATATCTCAAATGTCTCATCACTGTTAACCTACTAAAAATTCTTTGAGCTTCAACAAGATTGTTTCTGATCCCCCTGCCCCAATGATGGCAATTGCATACAGAGTAAATCCACTAGACTTAAAAGAACTAAAAAGACAGCAAATACAGACTTTTCCTTAAACAAATAAAGCAGGAATGGAGAGGCAGGAAGAGAAAGTCTAAGACACACATGGAGGAAGCTAACCCCACTATATTTCTATCACTTCTACGTAATCCACTAATAATTTTGAGCAAGTGTGGTCCAACTTCCCCTTTCCACACCCAATCACATCAGAGAGAGGAATCTTTAAATTTAGTCTCCCCCATTTTAATTATGTAGTTGACCTTTACTTGGCCCAAACTGGAATCCCCATGGCAGGCAACGCGACAGAGGTGCTGGATGGGCACGCGCAGTCGGCTACACGGTCTCAGCACAGCCTGGCCACTGTCTGGGCCCGGTTTCTGTTCTCTTGCTCATGCACCTCAGCAACACGTATACTGAAAGTCCGTGTTAAACAAAGGCTTCCAGGACACAACAGGAAAAGAAAAACCATGCAACACGTCTATTCTCAATCCCTCACAAAGCCTAATTCTCTTACTACAGCGATTTAATATCTGCATTTAAAAAAGGCTTTCATCAGCAGGTTTTTAAAAGAAAAATCAGAAGAAAGCAATTACTGTGGCTGAGATGTGAACTAAAGTGGAGAAAGCAAACAAAACGTTAACCAGGTTTTAAAAAAAAACAATTTCAAAAGGAAACACAATCTTCAATCTGTATTCCTATTACCTAACCATCTCCAGAAGCAGAATATTAACACAAAACACAAACTCATTTCTCATTTGAGAAGTTAACTGCGTAAGATTTCAGTGAACTGAGCCACTCTCTCTCCATTTAACATTATCGTTGCAAATTCCATGTCATAATCAATGGCTACTGAATGTCTCCTGTGGGTGATTTTACACTTTTGCACTAATCCTTCATACAAAACAGGTACTGGGAGGAAGTGTGGTAAGAACCGAGGAACAACCGTTCCTCCTTCCTGAAGGAGCGAAATCCAATCACTGGCTGTCTCACGCCCTACCACGGCCATGCGTTACCAATTCCTCAATTCGGAGATTGGCACCGTAACGAGTCATGATGCCACATGAAACCGGCAATGGGGAATGCTGGTTTGTCCATGCTCCTAACCGGGTTTCCAGCGGGAAACTTCGCTGCTCCTTAAACAGCGGGGCTGCGCTGCCGCACCTGAGACGAGACCCACGCCCCTGCCTGTCTCCGGCGTCGTCTGGTGCCAGGTCTGTGGGCTTCTACCCTCACCACTGGCTCTAGCGCTGCTCGGCCCTTACCTCCTGCCTCCAGCGCAGCCCGAAATCCCCCAACTCACCACCTTCTCCTCCCCAGGAAAGAGCCCTGTGCCACGTCCACAGCTTCGCATTTATTTCCACAGTGATAACACAGCAGAGATGGAGAACCATTTGGAGAAAAAAAATCTCTATGAAATCCTATAATAATGCATTCCAACTATTCCGAGTCTTCTACTGACTTAACATTTATTGAATCAAATGCTGAAGTAAATGGACTCCCCCTCGGGTCTTAGAAATCGTGTCAGACTGTTCTTCTCATAAAGTGTTTAGGATAGGATTGGACAATCTAATATGCAGGCAAGTTTGACAGTTACAGCCCCTGAAGCGCAGGACTCTACACAGACTGCTTGACCTAACATCCCAAAGGACATTTTGTAGTACTAGTTTAATTCTGATCTCTCCCTAAAAGGCAGAAACCACATCCCACACTCCTATGCAACTTGTCATTTTGGTATTTTAAAATAAATGAATGAGAAGAGGTGGAGGCATAAAGAAAATCCGGCCTCTTTAGGCACAATTAAACACAGAGGTCTTGGAGAGAAGACAGCCTCTGTATTCATCTGCTCAAGGTTGTTTGTCACAGTTCCCTTAAAAACGCCTAGAAATGCTGCCTGCAACAAGGGACTCAAAGTATGGGGCCGGGTGTGTTATAAAAGCAGCTCACCATGTTTAGGAAACATACAAAGTGAAACCAGTCAGTCGTGACTTAGGTACGAGACTTGTGCTTGAAGCTTTGGTGTGCCTCCTTGGCCAATTTCTCAGACACCAAAACCCACTCCTGATTACCAATATACAATCAAACCAAAATACTGAAACATAGACTTTTGTTCAGAAGAGGGAAATAAAGGCACAGAAACCTGCCAAAATAGACTTTTTTCCATAAGAATAATATGGTTGATTAAAATAGTTTATCACTAGTAAAACTTGTATCACTAGAGCAGACAATACAAATTAGTTTTTAAAAAAAATGACATTCACTGAATTCCTGGTCTGTCATTCAATGTGAATAATCATCAAAAATATATTACAATCGAAGGTTTGAAAGGAGTTCTGTTTGGGGTTTCTACACTGTGTTCAGTATTTCAGATAAGAAGAACCACAGTAACGTATCAGGTGTCTATCGTTCCTTTGTACGCAATGCATGGCGATTAAAGGGTCTACCTCCTTCCTCCTGCAGGCTCGAAGACGTCTGTGGTGAGGAATGTCTAAGTGATTGTTATACCCCTCATCAAAGGCAGCCTTGTGCATCAAACTCCACACCTAGAAAGTTCAAGAAACTGTTTTCCACTTTAATTAATATTTCTGTGTACTTGTTGCTTTGAAGCTCAGCTTAAACCTTGTCCAGGAAACCATTTCACAAGAGGGTACGTCACAACCTACTATCAGCAATATTCCTTGTTTATTAGAATCTGAAGATGTCCATATTACATCAAATATAAATATATATTATATTTACATTTCCTCCTTAGCTTTTCAATCGAGGTGAGTGTATCTATAGATAATGCCACTGATGTCACCACCGTTCTAATTCTCAGTGCAGCTGGAATTCTCCTTCCATTAGATGCCTGTAAGATTAGACAGCATCTAAAAAGAGGTGTACTGTTCTTTTTATTTTTTTAAATAAAAGGAAAGAATGGGTATCCATGAATGGAGATCTAGGAATTTTCTAGATTTTGTTCTGTTTTTTAATATTTCAAAATACCTGAAAAATGTGGTCCCTTTTTGCAGTACTAATTCTCTACTTGGGACAAGAAAATAACCAAATACGCAACAGAAAGGAAAAGAGCCCAAAGAAAAGAGAACCTGCTTGTTAGCTCATTAATCTGTTTAGTAAAGATCTGTTTTAAAATGTCTGAATGCTGTACAATATTATACAAAAACAATCTTCAGCCTTCCAAGTAGCTGGTACATTTTCTAAGAGATCTGTTTGCCCGCCTAACAGTCTGCGGCCTTGGGGGGCCTTGGTCTTGGTCACTTTCGGTCGTCGATAGTTTTAATGAACTCCACTGCTGCTGTGAACTGCATCCACCAATAGGATTCCTCCCCAGACAGACAGCTGGCATAAAAGCTACTGATATACTGGACAGTGGACAGCAAGCAGGGCGGATTTGCCTAGAGAAGCGAAAAATAAGAGAGTCAAATACTCAGATGTAGAGCTCTGCAAAAATCATCTAAGTGAACATCTTCAAATGTTTTTCTGTGGAAGAGCGACCAGTCCTTTTTGAAAATAATCCCCAAATTCTTCTCTGGAAGTGATTTATAAACCCTAGCCACTACGAGCAACAACAGTATACTGGAAAGGCAACTCGGGTTCTAGGGCCAGCTGAACTATCTAGAGCTTTCCATCCTTGTAAGTCACTGAAGCTTGCTGGTCCCTAAGGAGGCTGAACTCATCCCAGCAGACCTCCTCAACATCCCAGGATTCCAAAATATTAGATAAGGAAATAAATGCTATACGCCAAGTGAGTTAGAAGTCCGGGCAGAATCAGCTGAGAAAGAAAAAAACTAAAAAGAGAACATGCCCTCTGCTGCCAGAGGTAACACAGAACATCTCCTGCTTTTTGGCTTTCTTCATGGGGAAAGGACGGACACAGGTGTTTTAAGTGGTTGGGAGAAGCTAAGGCCTGAGCCTCAGAACACGTTCAAACGGACCCTGCACAGGAACTAGTCACACCACATGTGCGAGAGAGGAGAGTGAGGCCAGCAGCAGGAGTTACGAAGGCTGACCGCACACTGATCCTATGGGTCGCTGACTGAGCTGAGAGTTCAGACTGCAGAAATACCACAAATACGGGGGCCTGGGCGGCTCTATCAGTTGAGTGTCCAACTCTTGATTTTGGCTCAGGTCATGGTCTCAGGGTTGTGAGATCGAGCCCCATGTCAGGCTCTGTGCTCAGTGCAGAGACTGCTTGAGATCCTCTCCCTCTGCCCCTCCCTCCACCCCCCCCAAATAAATAAAATAAATCTTAAAAAAAGAGAGAGAGATGTCAGTACGTTTTAAAATAATATGGCACAGGCGCCTGGGTGGCTCAGTCGGTTAAGCGTCTGCCTTCGGCTCAGGTCATGATCCCGGGGTCCTGGGATCGAGCCCCGCGTCGGGCTCCCTGCTCCTCGGGAGGCCTGCTTCTCCCTCTCCCACTCCCCCTGCTTGTGCTCCTGCTCTCACTATCTCTGTCTCTGTCAAATAAATAAAATCTTTAAAAATAAAATAAGTAATATGGCACAATTACAAAATAAGAGGCTAAAAGAGAAGAGAGGTATTTGGGAGATTTGATAGCTCATGTGACAAGTATTATGAAGAATTCAATGTGGAAGAAGATGGGAAAAGCACAACAAAAAGAACTTGCCCTCATTCATTCCT
The DNA here is from genome assembly GCF_029215605.1 of Mirounga angustirostris. NCBI lineage: Eukaryota > Metazoa > Chordata > Mammalia > Carnivora > Phocidae > Mirounga > Mirounga angustirostris. Next base: position 84,129,862 of record NW_026991723.1, on the reverse strand, counting down.
TCATTCATTCACTCAGTAATTACAACCAAGCCCAACCAAGAACCTCAGGCACTTAACAGCTGGAAATGTTCAGCTAGCAATCTGGTCCTCCTATTCTTTCTTTTGAAAACTGTAACTTCTGGACAGAATCAAACTTCACATTAGACACTTTCTTTCTGGGTAACACAGAGCTTGAGACTGGGAAGAGCTGAGGTCTCTGGAGCATGGGAAGACCTGCACCACCCTGCTTAGAAATGCCAAATAAACTCTCTTCATTAATAATAGTGAGGGGCCCACCTTTATCAACACAAATACCAAAACAGGGACAAAGTCATCTGCTCCGGGGACGGAGTCCTCATTGGCCAGGCTCAGGAGGTTCATGATGGTGGAGCACATTCGCAAAATGCACTGCACTTTGTCCCGGGGGGTCTTGTAAGCACTTATTGTCCTGATTTCCGACTGTGCAGATGGCCATGGGGCCTCCCGAAGATAAACCTAAGTGAGACCAGAGACAGACAGACAGATCTTGAATCTAACCACAGCAACCACAGCAACCTCCGTGTCAGGAAGCAGAAGGGCAAGCTTGGTGCCTTTTCCTTTCTTCAGTAAAGCCAGGTTGCTGTTCCTTCCCCTCTCACTAAGACTGAAGCTTAATTTTTAAACTTTTAAATAATTTGCTTTACATTTTCGAATAAAGCAACCCAGATATCCATTAATGGAGAAAAGGGCATACAATAACACCCAACCTAGAATTCAAAAAGTTTCAAATACTTCTCTTTAAGTAGCTAGAATGGAACTTCTCTACATGTAGTAGCTGATTCTAAAAACACAAACAAGCTACTTCTGAAAGAAAAAAATTTAAAAATACGTACATTTGTTGCAGTAGCTCTAGAAAGAACAGATTCAAAAAGGCAAAAGATAATTTAAAAACTCATGCTAATCCTAGTATTTCATTAGTGGGGACTTTAATAAAACAACCAGAAAGCTCAAATACCAGAAATTTTCCTATCATTTTGTAAAACTGTATGACACTAAAAGGTAATTTTGACATCACATTCGGATTTCATTTCCTCCCCTGGAATAACAGTAGTCACACTCTGTGGAGTGTCACCAGCTTCCTTATTCAAACGGGACTTTTCTGCAGAAACAGGACAATAAAAACACCTATGGAGGGGGCGCCTGGGTGGCTCGGTTGGTTAAGTGACCGACTCTTGATTCCGGCTCAGGTCATGATCTCAGGGTTGTGAGACACAGCCCTGCGTCCAAAGCCTGCTTAAGATTCTCTCTCTCCCTCGGATCCCCTTCATCACAGTCTCTCTCTAAAACAGACAAACAAAACACCTCCATGGGGAGCACGGCGGCGGGAGGCGGGGTGGCTTCAGGGCCCTCAGTGCAGCCTCCTCCTCCTCATCTCCCCACTGAGGTGCTGCTCCATGCCAGGCACTTTTAATCCCAGGGCCTTCGAGAACTTTACAGTTGGAATTGCAGCTAATGCGAGTCATGCTTTATAATTCATGATGTTCTGTCTCCATGCACATGGAACACGGAGCAACTACGGGTACCGCCCATGCCATATACACTTGCATTACCTCCGGTATCTGAAGAGCTCTGTGATTTGCAGTCACTACTTTAGACAATCTCTGAATATGTTCATGAAGAACCCTGCAAACCCCCCAAAACACATATGTAAATACATATTCCAGATAAGGTACACAAAGAGTCATAATTGATTTTTTCAAAACATTTAAACTTAATTTGAGATACAGATTACAATTACAGTTGAGAGTATCTCTTAGCTATAGGTATTCTGTCTTGTCAAAAAAAGTCTCACACTTAGGATCTGCTTAGAAATGCTAAGTGAGCTGAGGGGAGACAAGGAGAGTAGGGAAGTCCTTCCTTCCTAGCGGAGGACAGCACATTCCAAGGGACAAAGGAGAGGAGCCCTAGCCCAGAAGCCACCTGGACACACTAATTAGTACAAAGCACAGAGGAAGTATAGGGATCAAAAGCCAGAAACCAAAGATCACAGAAGTTTAGATAGAGAAGGGCTCTTGAGAACACTCAAACTCTCTCTCATTTCATAGATGAAAATAATCAGGCTTAAAAAGGTGAAGGATTTGCCTAAGGTCACACAGGGATTAGTAGCAAGGGCTACACCCAACTTTCTTGGTTTCTACTGTTCTTTCCAGAACACCATGTTAACTGTCCACTCTGTAACACCTGCAGAAATGCCATGGAGGAGTGGGTAGGAATAATCTGCTTCAAAGCTACTCTTTGAGGTAAATAGTTTGAATGTCCCTAACTCCTTATCCCATTCTGGAAGCCAAAAACTGGTCTCTGGAGAGAAAAGAGGTCCCATTTGGCAAATTAAGTACAGAAGCCTGGGTAGATCTCTGAGAGTTATGAACCAGTGGGAGAGGCAGGCTGGAACAATCCTAACCCATTCACTGAACATACACGCAAGATCTTGGCATTTCCATGAAAGAATCCTTGATAAACCACTCATGAGTCACCCCGAGATCCTACCACATGGACCCTTTGACAGCCACTGGCACAGGAAGCCAGTGTTACTGCTGGGGACACGGAAGCCACCTCAGCATGCTCGGGGCAGAAACAGGGTTGGAAAGCAGTGCTCAAGAAAATGCAAAAAAGGAAACATGAAAACATGAAATCATCCCTATTCTCATTACTCAAAATATAACCCCTGTTACCACTCCAGGTATTTTTTTTTTTCAGGATTCATTTTTTTTTAGGATTATTTTTTAAAATCAGCTTTATTGAGACATAACTCACACACCATACATTTCCAGATATTTTTTGATACCCAAACGTAGAGCTTTTCATTCCTACTAAACAGATAATGAGCATATGGAAGTCAAGCACTGTGCTTGATGCTGGGGGAGAGTGGTGAATAAAAAGCACGATGTTCCTGCTCTCGTGGGGCCGATGACCCAGTGGAGGAGAGCGGCGCTCACCAGACGACCACACACAGCAGTGATCACGAAGGGGGTGATTCTGCCCCCTGAGGGGCATTTGGCAGTGCCCGGAGACATTCCGGTTCTCACAGCAGGGGGCACTACCGGCAGCTAGACTGTACAGACCAGGGATGCCACTAAACATCCCACAAGGCACACAGCAGCCTCCCACACCAAAAAACTATCGGGCCCAAAATGTCAGTAGCACCAGGCGGAGGAATGTCAAAGCACAAGGAGGGCAAGTGCTAACAAAAGGTACACAGGCCCAGGAGAGCCCTGCCAGGGACAGGACCCAGCCGGAAAGGTCAGGGAGGCAGTGCTGCAGTCAAGATCGAAGGAAGAGAAAGGAGGGGAGAACAGCTGGTTCAGAAGAGCAGCGGTGCCCTCCAAAAAGGCCACAGCAACTGAGACACCCTCCGGCCTCATTCCCACTGCCCTGAAAACAGACAGTTATCCTTCTTTCTGATCTTGGAATCAGACGGGTGAAAAACGGTAACACGCGCTGCCTTCACCGTCACCTACTAAGTCTCAGCACAGCTGGTGTGAAACAAGGGACTGGCTGATGGACCCCTACGTGGCCAACCCGGGCGCAGTAAACATGGGAGTGCTCACTGGTCACGAAGTATGTCCCCATCCTGGTTAGGGTAGAAAGCAAGCTTGAAAATCCGATTCATCACACTCCGTTCGATGGCCAGCTGAGCGTCCTGAAGCTGCTCTTCACTCGCATTCTGCCATATGACATCCTGGGCCATCGCACCATAAAGGAACTGCAGAAAATCTTCTACCTGAGCAGTTTTATCATCAGCTGCTGTGAGTTGCTGAAAGTCTCCAATGCAAAATAATAATTTTTTAAATACACTATCTGAATAATTTTAAAAAGGAAATTATAGAAATCATTTTAATAACTAGCTATGCAGACATAATTATGCACTTAAAGCCAAAAGTATCTGGGTATGGTTTATTTTAGGAGAGTATGTGGCCAAATCATTAAAATCGGGAGAAAGGTAAGAAATATGCAAAAGTTTAAGAGCAAGGGGTTTGTTATAAAAATGACATACTTTGACTAATGTATTGAATCACTATACTGTACACCTAAAACTGGTATGACACTGTACATCAATCGTAATGGAATTTTAAAAATAAATATTAAAAAATAAAAATTAAAAAAATTTTAATGATATGCTTTATTTTTAAGTATGAGAAAAATTTTGTGAACCCAAAACTTTAACCAATTTTCCCAATTTTGTATAAACTACACCTATTCGATCCATGATAAAAATGAAATTTACTGGTTCGACATCAAGGTTTAATGATTAAGAATCCATAAAACACCTACTCTTAGACATGCAACTACTCACACCAGCGGTACAAAAATTTCTGAATCTCCCCACTAACACATGGCTGAAGAGATGCTTAATCTAAAGGTCTTTAGTTACCGTGAATGAACTCCCTGATCTTCTTTTCTTTGCTCTCAAGCAGCAACCTCACACAGACAGTGGTGAAGTATCGATTGGCCACCTCTTTGTCCCGCAACACCCTCTGCAGTAGCCTCTCCAGGTGGGCCTGCGTGGTCTGCAGCCCTTGCCGACAGCGAGTGAGATAAGCAATATAGGGCGCCCTTTTCCTAAAAGGAAATAGACTTTGCAGGACATCATATACACACAGTGCACACTTTCTTGGAGACGAAGAGTCCTTATTTTTCTTTTAAAAAAATATTACCTTTGGTTTTATGAATTAACCATGTCAGGCTGCAGACAACTGTCTTGAGGACTAATCATGCTGCCAGCTCGTGTTGGTGAAGAATAACACCTACTGGGCTGACCACTTAGCTACCTAACTCACTACATGTTACTAAGTCCCTAGGCATCCTTGATCTATTTTATATTGGCCCATGGTCTCCATGCTGTAAGACCTCACACCTCACAGGAAACTGATTGCTACAGAAGACTAAAACAACAAAATACAGGTTAATATACCACTAGATCATTAAACATATCAGCGATTATCTGCTTATAGTCTAATTGTAACAATCCTTAGAGCGCCCATCCCCTAAGCCTGGGGGCCTGGTCATCTCCCAAGACTCTCCCTGACGCTCTTCTCCTGAACTGTTAGCAAAGGGCGGCAGCAGACGGAGGGCAGCAATTTTTAGGCCTACACCTGCTTCCCTGTTGCAGGGAAGTCGTTTTTCTGGCCACCCCCAAGAAAAGGAGTAGGATAGGATATCCTAGTTATCCTGGCCTCACCTCTGCTAACACTGCTTCAGTGCAAAGCTGAAGGACAGTGCACTTCTCTGTTAGTGAGAGCTGCTCATTTACAACTACATTTCCAGATAAATATCCAAATGTGTTCCTTGGAAATCTACATCCAGATAAACACAGCCCAGCATGTTGCAGTAAGCCTAGATTCACTTGTGAAATCAAGACAGGGAAGAAGATCCTTGACGCCGGGTGACAGGTGCAGGAGGCTGGGGTAAATACCTGTAGTCCTCGGCAATAGAGGCCAGCAGTTTCCTGCAAGTTCTGTTATCAAAGTGGCACACGCAACGCATTGTTTCTTGAAGCTGAGCCATTAAGTTCTTATCTTGTAAATTAATTGCTTCAGCTATTTGAACTTTTAAGAAGCATACAATTTCATTGTCTAAACAAAAAGAAAAAAGAGAGAGAGAGAGAGAATTCTGTTATTGTCGAGAATTTCCTCTGCATGCCATCCCTCAGCCTTTGGGATGTCAGTTCTGCTCAACCACGGATCAGCAGAATTAAGCTGCACTGCCACTCACTTTAATGAAGCATCAGGAATCAAAGTGCCCTTACCTGGTGCTAATACAAATATACTAATGGAAACATATGGAATTGCTACATAGCTTACACAGGTGTGTACGAGCAGTTTCACATGGTTCAACCCATAAATACAGGAAAAACTTACCCTCTGGGTCTGTGTGGTCCGGTAGACCATTCCTTGTTGAATGGGTTAGCACTGGGAAAGCAACAGAATCCGCAGAGCAAAGAGCGAGCCTCAGTTTCTTTTTTGCATCTCTGAAGAATGAGTCAAAAGTACATTAATTTCTTTTTTTTTTTTAAAGATTTTATTTATTGGAGAGAGAGAGGGAGAGAGAGAGAGCACAAGTGGAGGGAAGGGCAGAGGGAGAGGGAGAAGCAGACTCCCCTGCCGAGCAGGGAGCCCGATGCGGGGCTCGATCCCAGGACCACGGGATCACAACCCAAGCCGAAGGCAGCCACCCAACCGACTGACCCACCCAGACACCCCAAAAGTACAGTAATTTCTTTATGCAGATACGGTCACAGTTTATGAACACTCACTATATAAATTAATATGCTACCTCAGGACTCAAATGTTTCAAGCAGTCATAAAGAAAAGATAATTTTTAATTTATTGACACCTTACTTAAAGGAAGAGGCTTTCTAGTTACCCAAGGAACAAGGCTATAAAAATGCTCTGGGCAGGATCATTCTGTAAAGTCACCAGAATCAGTCAAACAACAAGTCCTTTGGACCCTGCAACATATACTGAGTCTCACAACGAACATTATGAGAATGAGAAAGGGGCATTATGCCAGGGTCAGCAGGGTCAGACGGAAGTTACCAGAACCATCTCAACACGCAAACCAAGAATGCCCTCCACCACATCTCTTGAGAAAGGCTGATCCTGCCACAGGACGAGCTCACCACTTGACAAGAAGCCCTTCCGATTGCTCTACTGCTTGAAACTGCAGCCGACCCTGCCATCCGTTCAGTCTCCCCCAGCATTTCCCACGTGGCCGGGGAGCTTGGTGTGGGCAAAGGGACTGCCACTTGTGTCATTTAAAGGACTGACATGGCCCCTGTGAGCACATGTGGTTGGTTTTTCACCCCTGAATTAAAGCCTTTGATATATGGCATCCACAGCGAAGCAGTCTTTTCAGGAAATAGCATTTCGTTCTTATCTCTCTGCTCTATACATTTACTCGGTGGCTCAATGAATCATTTGACTTGAAGCAACTGCAGTGATGATGAAAAGTCCAAACCCACAAATCTGAAATCCTATCAAAGAAATACCTGTACGAGAAAGCAGAATCCTGAGGGTGGGCCGCCTGGCTCGCAGAGTCCGGGAGATCATCGGCCGAGATGTTCTGCAGCGTTTCCTCTCGAGGAGAGTCATGTGCACTCTCACCATCACCCATGACCTCTGCACAAACCCACCCAAGAGAGGATAAAAGCAGGTTAACCTGGAAGCATCTAGCACAAGGAGGTATTCGAGCTACTCGACCATAAATTAGCACTGTACTTTACAGAGTTGTTCAATGAAGCACTGAAGCATTATCTGTTAAGTCACAGACTTTCATTGCCTTTAATCAGAACTGCTGAACCACAGAACTAAGAGGGGTCTCAAAAATCATCTTACATAACACCCTCATGTTATAGTCATGGAATCCTGCCCAAGCAGAAAGTGGCTTGCTGGACAGCCCTCAGCTACCTGGTGGCTAAGGTGAACCCTGCCCTCAGCTCTCCAGGGCTCTTTACTAGAGCTTTTCCCACTGCCCAAGGATGAGCTGGGACAGATCTGTGGCTCCTGCAGCTGGTTTTATGTTTTCAGTTAACCAATTTAGAGAATATATTCATATATAAAATCAAAAGGAATAAAAACTCATACTATAATAAAGATACTGTGCTTACGTAGGACAACTATCTTTATTAGGAGATAATTTCAAATGCTTCAGGGAAAAAAAGGAAAAAATATACAGAGAGAAAATGCGGCAAAATGTTAACAGATAAAGTCCAGGTAGAAAGAATATGGACCTTCACTGTACTATTCAACTCTTCTGTCCTTTGAAACTTCTCAAAATAGTAAGTATGGGAAATCCGCCTCTACTTTGGCTTCCCCTTATGCTCCCTATGATTTCTCCCTGAGCCATCTCACATTACCAGTCAGATTCTTCCAGGGACACTCTGTGCACCACACAAGCACAAACACATGCAGTATGTAATTTATGCTTTTATATACATTTCTTTCCTCTTACTTTATATCTTAGGGATTATACCATATTTTTCTGACAGCTATTCAAAATAGCTATTAAAAAGCTACTTTTTAGGGGCACTTGGGTGGCTCAGTTGGTTAAGCAACTGCCTTCAGCTCAGGTCATGATCCTGGAGTCCCGGGATCGAGTCCTGCATTGGGCTCCCTGCTCAGCAGCGAGTCTGCTTCTCCCTCTGACCCTCCCCCCTCTCAGGTGCTCTCTCTTTCTCTCTCTCTCAAATAAATAAATAAAATCTCTAAAAAAAAAAAAAAAGTTACTTTTTATTGAGATCACTTTTCACTGTGATACCAAAGTTAGAACACTTGACCCATGAACAACACAGGTTTGAAATGCATGGGTCCACTTATACATGGATTTTTTTTTTAATTTTTAAGTAATTTCTACACTCAGTGTGGGGCTCGAACTCACAACCCCAAGATCAAGAATCACATGCTCTTCTGACTGAGCCAACCAGGCACTCCCAAGTGCATTTTTTTTTCAGTACATACATACAGTGCTGTGAATGTATTCTCTCATGATTTTCTTAAGAATATTGTCTTTTCTCTAGCTTACTTTATTGTAAGAATACAGTATATAATACATAAACATGCAAAATATGCTTAATTGACTATGTTGTTAAGGCTGCCAGTCAACAGGAGGCTATCAGTCGTTTTGGGGGAGTCAAAAGTCACATATAAATTTTTAACTATGTGGGACGTTGGTGTTCCTACCCACCCACCCCACACACACCCCCACACCCCACACGTTGTGCAGGGTCAACTGTATTCAAATCTTTATCATGATGATCACCTGTACTTTCATAGTTTGCCATTGCTCCTTCACTGGGGCTGGTTCGCTTAATGGCATTCCTGTATTTGTCCAGAATATCCTCAGCAACCTGAGCTTGTGCACTGAGTCTAGGGCTGGGATCATCTGCAGGGGAAAGGAGAGTAGAGAGTTAGCTCCCCTTGGTTTGTAGCAATTCTGATGTTAGTATGATACCAGTAGCATAATCCCAAAGGCGGATTAGGAGGTAAGACTTAAAAAGAGCACATATCTCAATGTTAAGAGGCACCATGCAGCTGCCTGCTCATCCCATTTCTCGGTCTGAGAGCCTTGCCCAAGCACGAAATTGGGAGGACTGGCTCCATTTTCTCATCACTGCCAAAATTCTGCATGACAGTGTCGGGAAGTTCAGTGCAAACTACATGGATGATGGGTTTCTAAAGCGCTTCCACTCAAGTTACTGTTATTAGCAGTTCACGCTAACAGAACTTCCAACAGTGCATCTTTATATGCAGATTCATGTATTCAGACATCTCCATGCTGAAGGAGGGGAAAAAGTATCAAATTTAGAATTAAACCCTTTTAAATAGTAAAAAATGCCTTCCTCCACTCTTCCTGTATGACTCTCTGCTCCACATCTGAAAACTTCAGGTATCAATATTCTGTCTTCCTGAATCACCACGACAGTGCAGCTGCTGGAAGAGTGCACTCTGGTGCCTGCAATGGTGTCAGAGGCCCTCCGAGAGACTCTAGCCACTGCTGGAAAGTGCTGGAATTGTAGCCAGGGTACACGGAGAAAAAGCTGTTATCACCATCACAGACGTAGCACTGTTTACTGTCAGGACCATCATCCTGTCAGCAAAATCAGTGCATCACAATGTGTTCCTGAAGTCTAAGATGACACAGTCATCAAGGCAAAGAACTGCTACAGATCTATGGGACAAAATCAAGTTCTCTAGTGAAATGCAAACTCCTGAGGTAGATCTAGACCAAGGAGGTAACCATAAATGTCCACATTCTGGTAGAATCCCATTTTTCAAAAAGTCTAAAAACACATAAAAAGCACTAGATTTTATATGTGTGTGTGTGTTGACAGCAGCTAATAATAATAGCAGTAACATTTATTGAGCACTTACCACGTGCCAGGAACTGTGCTAAGCACCTTATATGAACGATCTCAATTAATTATCACAACAACCCTACAGGAGGTACTGTTACCACCTCCGTTTTATGGACGAGGAAATCAGGTACAGAGAGGTTCGGTAGTATGCTCATGGGCTCTTCTGTTTCCATGGGCAAAAAAATTTAGTATCCCCTGTCTCTGTAAAATTGCAGTAAACTGTAGAGTAAGAGGGTTTCCAAACTAATTTAATCTTTCTGCTTTAATGGTATTTGAATGCATGAGAAGAGAATCCTAATAAAATCTGATCTTCTTCAAAATGTAAACTGATAAACCTTTTATCATTACAAAATCTTTCTTTAGAGGGGAAGTACTTTTTTGCTATTGGTTTTGAGTGCTGTTGAGTGTTCTGAAAAAGGACCAATAAAATTTGGCTAACCATAGGGAAAGCCATATGTCGCTTATAACCTTTATTTCTATGCCATTAAGAACTTTATCCCAGGAAAGTAATGAAAACAAACAAAATATACTACATATACGAAGCTGTGAGCAATATTTTCACTGTAAAAAACTGGATACAATTCAAGTATCCAAAAGCAGGAGAACATTCACAATGCTATAAAATCATATGACAGATTATCTGCGAGCCAATACAAATTATTAAAACCAACCATGTCTATTAGAAACTGGAGAGGGTTTATGAAATAACATGTAGTAAAAGAAGAATACAAAGTTACACAATACTCTATTCAATCATGAAAAAGCCATGTACAAATATGGAAAGATTGGGAAAGAACATGAAAAAAAAAAAGGATAGTTAGGGTGACTGCATTATGGACAGACTGTTAAGAAATTTCCTTTCATATCATTTAAAAGCTGATTTAATGATAATTTTCAACAGGTCATTAATTAGGACCGGGCAGAAATTTCTGCACTAGTAGGAAAACTAAATTGCTTGAATCAAACACAAAGAAAATGAAATACCTTATAAAAAAAAAAACAAAACACTTAACTTTACTTAGCTTCTAGATTAGGCACCAAGAACCAAGGAAAACGTTTGCCCAAAGACACAAGCAAAAAATAATTTATAACTTCTCCAGTTATTAATTCAACATTTTAAAAACATTAGATTTCATTAAGAGTATTTCATTCCATAAACACTGGTGGTGGTCTAACACCAAGAACATGGTAAGAAAACATTAATATGTTTCCAACTCTTCTCAATCAGACTGTAGGCTCCTGTGATTTGACTGAATAACCACAACACTTAGCACAGTGCCTGGCATGAGTCAGATGTTCAACAAGTATTTGCTGACTGAGTAAGACAGGCCTGATGGCTCTCAGCAGAGAACCTTGGCCTGGACACATAGCTCCTGCTCTTCAAAACCCTTCATTCCAGGACAGTCACTGCACCAGATAAAGCAGGGATGTATGCTAGAGACCATGGAAATACATCCAAATACATGGAACCAGATACCAGAATGACATGCATTAAAATGGGATTCTACCTGTACTACGCTGAGCTACTTGAGGAGAATGTTCTTTGAAAACCTATACCATTTTTTAATAAAAATCTTCATTTTAATTTAGTAGGATAACATAGTTGAAAATCAAGATAAGAAAAAAAGAGGTGAGAAATTAATTTCTGGTCTAGATGCTCTACAGCCATCAGAAACAGTACAAAGCTATCAAACTCAAGGTGGGGTCATTAGCACTACTTCTCGAACTCATTCCTTTAAGGGTGCTCAATCATAATGTGCCAAACAGAAGCTGCAAAAACACAAATGCTGAATAAGGTAAGAATCCAATCCCCAGTTGTATTTTCCTTGGGTCAGATAGCAATGTTAAAATGATTCAAGCTGTAAAAAATTAGTAAAGTTTATAAATTTATGATACTGTTGGAACACTTTATCACAAAAAAAGGAAATGATTAGGTAGAACAGAATTTCACTGTGATCCTGAATAATCAAGAACTACAGATGGGAATAAATTTAGAATTCTATGATCAACGTTAGAGAAAGCTATTTGATCAGTGATCCAAAGATGTGGCATGCATCGCACTACAACCATCACACCACACTTTCCTAAAAGGCCCCATGTGGCATCGTCCCCCTGGGATGTCGCGTTGTAGGGCTGTGCCTAGAGGCTCAGCCTCAGCGGCCTCATCATACACAGAAGTTATGATAATGAGGATGAGGATGGCGGTGGCAGTCTGCAGGAAGAGCACACTGAGGTTCACTGCGGCCACGGCCTGGAAGCCACAGAACTATGAAGAACACACTCCCCACTGCACACACACAGACACACTCTTCTAAAAAGGCAGCGCTTATGACGCCCAGGAAACAGTGCTATGAAATATGTGCTCTGGGAATGAAGGAGCCAGGAAGTCCACGGTCTACAAACCTGTGAGTGTTGAGAATCTGTCAGGCCCCACATCATCTTTGTCTTTTTCTTGTTTTTCTTTCTTTCTAAATGGTATAGGAGCTGGAAATTAAATAAAGTCAGTAGCGTGACACATAACATACTGCACTACTCGGAAGACAGCAGTCATTTTGGAGTATTAACTGGTGGGCCAACATTTCTAAGTGGAAGGAAGGTGAAAAGTTTAAAAGCTAATATATCCTGAGTGTCCATGGATAATCATTCTTAAAACAGTGTTGAAGGTTCTTAAAGAAGCTTTCAGGATCTGCTTTGGGGTCATCTGTCACAGGAAGAATGATTTAACCCGAATCTGTTGGGACTAAATCAAAACCACTGCCTCTTAACCTTTGCTCGAAAACAACACATTCAAAGCTCTGAGCCTCAATCTGTCCTCATCAAGGAGGCTTGAGTACAGCTGAAAGCAGAGCTCCTCAGCTCCTGAGCGCCACGGTGCCGAGAAGAGGACTTCGGAAGACGTCCCTAGCCTTAACCCTGGATGATCTCTCCTTGCAGGAAGAGACACTTCTGCCAACTCAAATCTCAATATTTACTGCTACAATGCCAGGCTAGTCACCAAAAAAAAAAAACAAAAAAAACAATTTTATACAACTGCCTTCCAAAATAAACACTCACTAATATTCAGGATATAAACAGTCTCAACAAACATAAACATAAAAAGCTTAAGTTTACTCCAGGAATGTAAAGGATGAATTTTCAATGTTTAATTACCAATATCATCCCTTTTTCCTGCAATAATTATTAACAATACATATGTTAACAGTCCCACGTTTAACCCTGATGGCATATGATATTTAAACAACCGTGACCTGCCTGACTTCCACTTATGAAACCACTACCACTTCCTGCAAAGAACAAGAACTATCATTTCTAAAAGTCTGCCTTTAGCATTCACCTGAGTGAAACCATTTTCTATACCCTCCAAACGGCTAGAAACTTAGGCCCAGCAAGCCACACAGAGGAGCTGACATACTGGCTCTCTGAAAGAGATCTGGGGGCTTTGCTTCTTGTTGCTAATATAATTCTAATATTTTATAAAATTACCTTTAGGCATGGCAGAAACAAAACGTTTTCTCCACCAAGGTCTGTTCCTGTCTGATTTCTCATCATCGCTATCTTTGCGTTCTTCAGTCTGTAGAAAAAGTTTGATGCTTTATTTGGAGTTGGACAGCAGGATAAATTACTAGGAAAAGGATTTCAGTTTGTCTGTGAAATACAAAAACCACTCTTGTTTGTCTTAAAAGCAAAACTGTTCTTATTGCTGTACAGGCAACTTCTGAAACATGGAAGTATACCTTTTAAGCACCAGACTATGATCTGCTTGAGGGCAGGCACTATCTCATTACTGTTAGTAAACAAAAACCTTAATACAGAGCCTAGCACAGAGTAAGGCACTCAATAAATACTTTTGGAAGGAGTAAGCGCAATGCACATGAAGTCTAGAGGGGTAATGGAGATGACACAGGAGTAGTAATAATAAAACTGAGTATGGACTGTGTGCCAAATACCAAGTGTTAAGGATACATATTTTGGCATTTAAACCTCACAGTAGCCTTAGGAGATAAATACTACTAAATACTACTATTAAGCCCTTTTTATAGATGAGAAATAAGGGGCTAAAAAAGGTTATCTCCCTATCTTCCCCAAAGTTATATAGCCTGCATGTGGCATAGTTGGGACTCAAACCCAGATGCAAACAACTTCAAAGTTCATGTTTTGATTGCCAATTAAATTGAGTTATTAAAATCACATGTCAAAGAGCTGAGACTATAGTTCCTTTACCAGCCTATCAAGTGACCTTAGACAAATCATTTAATTTCTCATCTCGGAAGGAAACTGTGAGGTTTAAATGAAATGAGATACAAAATTGCTTGGAGGAAAGTTCAGAGTGTCATAAAAATGCAAAATACATGACTACAAAACCAGAATAGTACAGGTTTCCCATGGGTTACACTGTGGACAAACTAGACTGACAGATCATCTTTAATCATGACCGCTGTCCATCTTCACTCTCAAGATGTATATATACCATGTTAATTGCACATATCAAGAGAAACAAGCGGACAGAACACTAAAGCTGACCACAATTAGCAAAATTCTTCTAGATGGCCTGTGTCCCATACCTCTCCTCTTGAGGAGTCCTTACTCGGGGAGGAAGATGATGAATGAGGTGCAGCCACCAAAGAAGTAGCACCAATGGCTGCGGCTGGAGGGAGTTCTCGCTCTTCAATCCCTGGACGACGGTTCCAGCTGGGGTCACTCATAGGTCGCCGGACAGATGATACTATATCAGAGCTCCTGCTGCGAACTAATCTCTCAGGGTAAGAATGCCTTTGCTTGAATGCCTCCATTTCAGCTGGAGTCAAAACATGGGAACCAAAGTTTGGCAACCTGGCCTCATTTCCTCCCACAGCTCCTTCCAGGATTGGGGGATCTGGTGGTGGATGCGATGGCCTGGCATAGTGAACCTTTGGCCTTACCACTGCAGACGCCCCTGGAACACAGGGAAAAAAAAGTCTGCAACTGAGATACAACTGATCCAACAAAGGCATCAACATAGGGTTTTGGTTCTGTTCGTCTGCCCAGGGTTAAGTCAAAAAGCTCATTTGACTACTTTACCTTCATGTGAAGACAGTGGATCAAACATGGCAAGTAGAGACTCTGACTGAGAAGGAGGAGAGGTCAGTTGGTGGGCGCCTAAAACAAATGGGCAAACTGTAAGACCAGTCAGAACTCATCACTCAGTAAGAGTTTCTACACAGTGAAAAAGGTTCTAGCATTCTTCCACAGTATTCCTTTTCTTTTAAAGATTTATTATTTGATTCATATTTGAGAGAGAGTGCACACATGGGGGAAGGGGCAGAGGGAGAGAGAGAGAATCCCTAACAGACTCCGTACCCAGCACAAGCCCATACAGGGCTTGATCTCCTGACCCTGAGATCATGACCCACACTGAAATCAAGAGTCTGACGCTCAACCGACTGAGCCATCCAGGCACCCCAGTTTTCCTTTTCTGATCAATACAACTTGAGGGGCGTATCAGAAAAAAAGAGAATCTAATAAATATCATAATCTGATTACTTCAAATTCATGGTATGTTTTTATCTACATTTAAGTGGTATAGCAACCGCATGTTAATTACTTTTAATGGCCAAATTGCATTATAGTTAATGCAAGGAGTAGAGCCAAAAGATGTAAATCATCAAAATTTTCAGAATGTCACAGCTGGGGGCACCTGGGTGGCTCAGTCATTAAGCATCTGCCTTCGGCTCAGGACGTGATCCCAGGGTCCTGGGATCGAGCCCCGCATTGGGCTGCCTGCTTGGCGGGGAGCCTGCTTCTCCCTCTCCCACTCCCCCTGCTTGTGTTCCTGCTCTCGCTATCTCTCTCTGTCAAATAAATAAATAAAAAATAAAATCTTAAAAAAAAAAAAAAATGTCACAACTGCCCTGAGTCTCACCTTCCTTCCACCTATAAAAATAAGGGCAAAAAATAATATTAATAATAATAATAAGGGAAGGGGTGCTTGGGTGGCTCAGTCGGTTAAGTGTCTGCCTTTGGCTCAGGTCATGATCCCAGGGTCCTAGGAGCCCCGTGTCAAGCCTGCTTCTCCCCTCTCTCTGTCGCTACCCTTGCTTGTGCTCTTTCTCTCTCTCCAATAAAATCTTTAAAAAAATAAGGGCAATATATGTGCTATGGTGACAGCTGTGAATTGTGCAAGACTGTTGAATCACAGATCTGTACCTCTGAAACAAATAATACAGTATATGTTAAAAAAAAAAATAAGGGCAATATTACCTAGAAGGAATATAAATAAAAAGTTGTAAAATTTGAAATTCCTATCTCGGCAAACAACAATTTATAAAAGTACTCCTAAACAAAAATGAGTAATACTACATTACACCACAAAACAGATTCAAACTACTCTCAGCTATGGAGTAAAAATGACTCCTCTAAGCATATATCTACACAACCAAAATCAGAAATATTAAAACAGGTAAGTATGCAGAGGCTAAAACTTACAAATATATAAAAGAAACCTCTAGAGGTGCCTGGGTGGCCCAGTCAGTTAAGCATCTGACTCTTGATTTCAGCTAAGGTCATGATCTCAGGGTTGTGAGACTGAGCCCCACTTAAGATTTTCTCTCTCTCCCTTTGCCTCTCCCCTTACCCCCCCCACCGCCAGGGCTCGCTCGCTCTCTCTCAAAAAAAAGAAAGAAAGAAAAGAAACGGTTACTCTAAACTTTTTGAGTCTGAACTCTTTAATGTTAATGAATGACAGTACTTTGATTTTATGCTTTTTGATTTTTCTTTTGTTCTATACATTTACCTTCCTCTATTAAAATTATAAAAACAGTATATTATTATGAAAGACATCTTAGAATATCAGTTCTAAAATTTTGGTCTTAGGACACTTTTACATTCTTAAAAATCATTGCCCCAAAGAGCCTATATATGTTGGTTATACCTACTGACACTTACCATATCATAAATTAAAAATGAAAATATATATTTATATATTAATTCATTTAAACATATCTGTTAAATGATAATACAAATAACCCTTTTAAATGAAAAATAACTGTTTTCCAAAATAAAAAAATAACTGACACTGTTTTACATTTTTACAAATTCCTTTAATGTAAGTCTTAATAGAACAGAGCTGGATTCTCATATGAGCTTCTGCTTTCAATCTGTTCCAATACATATTTTGACTGAAGTATATAAAGCTGGCCTCAAACAGACATGTAGATGGAAAAGGGAAGATATTTTAACAGCCTTCTCAGATAATTGTGGACATTCTTCTATGATACGACACCAAATCTTGATTAGTAGTTTTTTAAAAGTTAGCTATAATTTGGAATCTAAAACCAAATCAATGAACTTTTACTGTGTTACATTAAAATTATTTGGTCTGTCTTCCACTTTAAATGATTTTTGTAACATCATGCATTGATTGGGCGCCTGGGTGGCTCAGTTGGTTGAGCGACTGCCTTCGGCTCAGGTCATGATCCTGGAGTCCCTGGATCGAGTCCCGCATCGGGCTCCCTGCTCGGCGAGGAGCCTGCTTCTCCCTCTAACCCTCCCCCATCTCATGTACTCTCTCTCTCTCTCTCATTCTCACTCTCTCAAATAAATAAATAAAATCTTTAAAAAAAAAAAAATCATGCATTGATCACCTGGAAAATACTGGTTCAATGAGATATGCAGATCTTCCACATGTTGACACATTTCAATATATAATATCAAAAAATCACATGCTCATCAGAAAAACCACCAATCTCATCAGAAAAGTCTTTAAATATCAGAAAGCTGTCAAGCTCATGAAGGTGGATACAAGTTTTCCGAAATTCTCATTTTTATCTGAAAGCCTGAATTTTATCACTGGCAACAAACTCTACTCTGTCGGTTGTTTTCCTTGAAGTGGTAAGCTCACTTTGTTAATTTTCAATAAATGCCTGCCAAATACCCAAATATGAATAACTACAGTTTGTCAGTCATTCTTTCAAGTAAAAATGGTGTGTCATGAAAAACAAACAAGAGAAGAAACAGCTAGTTAAGCTCACAGCTCCAATAACCAGCTAAGTGTTTTTCCTTGAGATACATCACCACCACGCATTAGGAGTATTTCCTATTTCTTCAGAATTTTGAACAGATGTGTCATTCAGGGTTGAGATGTAATTAAGTAACTTTTACTGCTTCATGAAAGATTTCTTTTTTAACTGCGAGAGAATATAGTGACTGCTAACTGTTCAGTGCCACTGCTTTGCTTCATGCTAAGGCCCACCCTGGCTAATTCACCCACCTTTGCTTATGCACCATCAGTGCAAATGTCAACATAGTAAAAAGGACAACCTTTTACTATTATGAAAACAGTTTTGACCTCATTACCCCTCACTCCCCAAAAGGGTCTTAAGGGTCCTCAGTAGTCCATGGAGACTATACTCTGAAAATTGCTTATTTAGAACAGTGGTTCTGAAATGGGGCTATCTGTTCCCCAAGGGATCATTTGGCAGTATCTGGAGACATTTTTGGTTGTCACAACCACAGGGGAAGAAGGGGGTGCTGTGTTCCTGGGAGAGGCCAGAGATGTCACTAAACATCCTATAATGCACAGAACAGGTCTCCATAACAAAGAACTACCTGGCCCAAAATGTTAATAGTGTTGAGGATGAGAAATCTTGGTTTAGAACAAAAGACACTTTTTGTAAGAAAGAAAAAGTATCTAAAACCCTAGTACATAAAACCACTGCTAGCATTTTGGTATTTCTTTCCTGTGCTTTCTCTATGGTAGTTTTTTTAATGTTTTATTATCTTACATATGAAATTCTTCAGGATAAATTTCCCAAGAGATACTATGTTCTAGTACTTCTAGAGTTTGAAGCTATTTCATACGTTTAAAGATTTTAAAAAAACAGCCACAAAACAAAAACAAAAACAAAAAACAAAACCCAGCTGCATAAATTATGAGTCAGTGCATCAAAATTCACTTAGCAATTCTATTTTTCAACCCTTAGGTTGTTTCTCATTTTCTGCCAATATAAATGTTATGAAGAACATAAGACTTTCTGCATACATGGAATGGCTTCCTGATGACTAATTCCTAAAGTGGACTAACTGAACCAAATTTAGTTTGTGAATTTTCTTTTTTTTTTTTTAAGTAGGCTCCACGCCCAGTGTGGAGCCCAACACAGGGCCTGAACTCACGATCCTGAGAATAAGACCTGAGCTGAGACCAAGAATCGGACGCTTAACCAACTGAGCCACCCAGGCGCCCCTGGTTTGTGAATTTTCAAGGCCTTACGTATGTACTGCCAAATTATGCCCCGAAGTGCTCTATCAACTGATATTATCACCAGCAAAAGTGTAAGGCTGCCAGTTTCACCTGTGAATGTGATCATTTTTAAGTCATTCTCCTTTCCCTTTCTTACCATGAGTTACTTCATCCATGTCTGGACTAGTGACAGAATCTTTACCCCCAAAATCAGAGCTGCACTCAGATCTCAGGTCTTCAATCTTATTGGGAATATCCTCAGAGGTTGCACTAATGCCTTAAAAAAAAAAAAAAAGCAAAAAATAAACAGCAAGAAGAACAAAATAACCACACAAAAAGTATATGAAGTTTGGAGAAATGTAAATATTCTCAAAATTTTTATGTCCCAAGTGCTATACGTGTGAGATGTTTGGTTATCACATCCTTTATTGTACTACTGCCTAAATATGCTTACCTTGATTTGTACGACATAATCGCAAGTATCATGTGGTATCTAAATACAGTAGCAGAGGCCACTAAGAACAGATGGAATTAGAGAGGGAACTCACAGACTGTTTGCCAATTACTTCAACAGGCTCTAGAAAGCCACATGTTAAGTTCTCATGGATTTAAGGTCCCACGGAAATAATTCTGTTTCCTGGAAATTCCTCAACTCTTAAATACAACACATCTCTGTTATCAACTTAATAAACGAAGCGGTGGGGCCACACCCTGCAATCCTTATTCCTTAAAACAAGACCGACATACCCGACACAACACTGAGGCCTGGTGTGCTGGGGCGGGAACTGACCTCCCTGACATCCGTATCATCAGATGTGCTACCTAGTCCCGAACAGCTCTCCAGCTCTTGTAGACGCTCCTCCTGCTTTAGATCCGGGGCCTCTACACAGAAGACAGGAGGTGCCACGTGAGTGATTCTGTTAGCACGCCGCAGGTTCAGCTTGTGACCCACATGAGGAAAGCTACCAGAGTGTGAATGACATCACTGTAAACAGATTTCTAAGTCTGGGCCAGTTAGCAAAGTTAGTTAGATCGAGTGTTAAAGAAGCTTAGGTTGTGATTTTCATTCCAATATAGGCCAGTTTGTTGTGCAAAGGTGAAAACTCTGCCTGTAGATCACTAATCTCATAAAATATGCTGTTGGTTAAGAAGTAAACTCAACAAGAGAATACAGAATAGCTTAACATTAAACCAAACATTTTCTAAAAAATAACTCCTACGAACACTCAATAGATCGTA
Source organism: Mirounga angustirostris (assembly GCF_029215605.1). Lineage (NCBI taxonomy): Eukaryota > Metazoa > Chordata > Mammalia > Carnivora > Phocidae > Mirounga > Mirounga angustirostris. The sequence goes on along the minus strand of NW_026991723.1, from coordinate 84,109,538 downwards.
CGCTAATGCCACTGTCTCCTTATGTAAAGGTCAGCATGTCTGAGTGCATTAATATTATAAAACATATCAGAATCACTTAATTATTCTTGAGCCCAGTAGATCAGATAGAATGTAATTCAGATATACGGTTACTTAAATTTGCATTCTGGTAGTTGACATTGAATTGAAAACAAAGTTTTATCTTCATAATCAGAAAAAAAAAAGAAATGCAGTATTTGAGAAAAGAGAAAGTACAAAACACTTTATATATATTTGTAATAATCCTACACAAAATAATTCTCAGGACTCCAGAGTCTCAATTTCAGTACATTTCAAAATTAGATCTCTTTTAAAGGGTCAAGTTCTCCCTGGGATGAACCTGGGCACGCTTGCCACGCATCCAACCGCTCAGGGTTCAAGTTGTACTGCTATTCCTATTTTGTGATGAGTTAGTGGGAGATACCAACCTGTGTCACACACAGAACTCTGGTGAGTTGCTAACAAATACTTACAAATACCTGAACACAGAGCCAAAAAGCACCTGCCATCTTAGCCCATGCCATCCAACTGCATTTTTTCCCGATGGACAGAAAATGCCCGAACTGTCCATCTGAAATTCTTAGTAATATGGTTGTGTCACACTTGACAAAATGTACATAGTATAGGAATTAAGATACCTTACATTTAAAACTTCTGTGCAAATCAAAAAGCAAACAATGACGGCATACTGACCTGAGTCACTTGGCAATACCTCTACACTCCAAGCTTCGCTTGTTGTCTCTGATATGGTAGAACCAGTGCAGGGGTCAAGAAGCACTGACCCTGAACCTGGCAGGCACAGTAAACTGCCTAACATGTTCTCTGCTGCTGCACCTGTATAACCAGTGGGGAGCAAAGGGTTAACGAAGATCCTGATGTAAAGAGCAGTGATAACGGAGAAGGGCCAAACACTGAACTAACTGTCATCTCTACTCTATCCACAAGAAGGAAGCCAAGGTAAGTGTAATTTCAATCAACAGCACCACTAAAAACACAAATTTCCGACTTTGGTCACAATGGCAAAAGCTCCTTTTTCTCAGTTTCCTCCTGTTCACCTTGGACTCTCCATAGAGAAAACATCCATCATTAGGTCAAGTCATTTCAACTATCGTTCATCTTGGTTGTGTAGCACATTTTTACATGTGCCCCAAAATTCCTAAAAGGTATAGTCCTCACAGGGATTAAAAACACTCAAATGGAGACACTAAACCACAGAAAGTTATACTGGCCAAATATGTTCTCTTCTGGCACGTTAGCCACATATTCAGAGCAATAAAATATATTTGCAGGAAAATACACATCTCTGTAGCATGCATTCAACTGCAAATACAGCTCACTGCTCAAACAGAGCTCTCTGCCAAGAAGAATACTACTTTGGCCCCTGAAACAAAGTAATGCAAAACCAATTAAGAAATCTGTTTACACTACTTAAAAATACAAATAGAAAGGATTAAACATTATTATACACCCGTGTTACAAATACTCAAGTTCAGGATGCTCCATGACGGCTGTCTGATAACGCCTAACAAAAGAACAATTCTACTGCAGTGCATAAAAAACTTTTGGCAAAAGGTTACTGGTGAAAGTTACCTTTTAAAGATATATAAAATAATTACAAATAAAATAACGTCTGGAATTTGCCTAAATATAACAGGGGGAGACAGGGTAAAAGGGGTAGTGGGAGAAGAGATGAGACAAAACTGGCCACGTGTGCATGTGTAATAGTTGAAGCTGAATGACTGATACACAGAGTACGTTCTTCCCTCTTGTATTTGCCTGAAACGCTCCATGATTTAAAGAGAAAATGAAGATGCTGCTTATAGGACTGTATGAAATCTTTCAGAACTCACAGAACAGTATCCTAAAGAGGGTGAATTTTAAACTATGTAAATAGTATCTCAATAAAATTGATATTTAAAAAAAAAAGAGGGCGCCTGGGTGGCTCAGTCGGTTAAGCGGCTGCCTTCGGCTCAGGTCACGATCCCAGGGTCCTGGGATAGAGTTCCGTATCGGGCTCCCTGCTCTGCGGGGAGCCTGCTTCTCCCTCTCCCTCTGCCTGCTTCTCTGCCTACTTGTGTTCTCTCTCTCTCTCTCTGTCAAATAAATAAATAAAATCTTAAAAAAAAAAAAAAAGAAAAAACTAATCACTCTTTGGAAATGAACTAATCCTTCCAGAAGAAATTCCTTTTTTTTTTTTTTCTCCTTAAGTAAGCTCTACACCCAACATGGGGCTTCAACTCACAGCCCTGAGATCAAGAGTTGCATACTCTACTGAGTGAGCCAGGCGCCCTATTAAATTCAATTTTTAGAGAATCTCAGTACTGTATTATTCTGAAAGATTTTATGGCTATAATCTATAAGAATTTTCATTTTCAGGTGAGGTGTGTAGTCTCAAAAAGAATATCCTCAGAATATATACTATGCCCTGAAAACAAGAAGCTAATTCAGAAGACTGGTTTTTCTTTTTTGGCAGGGGAGGGGGAGTTAAATGCAGATAGGGAAAAACGCTACCTATATTTCGGTAAAGAAAAAAAGACACAAATGCCTTGTTACATACAGTTATCTCAGCTTCCTAGGTCTGTCTGTCTGAGGCTGAAGTCCCCGCCCATGAAGGGCAGGTAGATATGAATAACTAAGCAGCAATCTTCCAGAGAAATTAAACAGCAGTTACCTGCAATTTCTTGTAAGCGATCTTCATCAATGTTAGGGTCGAAATCACTTCCCAAGACATCTGTACTCCAGGTCTCACTCACTGTTTCTGATATATCTCTGTCATCTGTCAGTCCCATCATGTCACGTATTTCAAACTTCCTTAACTTATCATCAAGATTATCTTGTGTTGTAGCTATCAGAAACAAAATTATGCACTTTAAAAATGGCAGCACAGCTATTTTTTTAAATCAACTTTAAAGGTACATATTTTATCAGTAACACTGAGCATGCAATACCAACACTGAATTATCCCCCTACAGATGTACTGTTTCCCTCTCTGAACTAAGCTCAGCATATGTACCCCCATTTCTGACAGATTAACTGGGGCAACCTCTACAGTGTGATTCTGATAAAAAATTGGGATATATGGCAGCAGACCTATCCACAGAGACCTGGCAGGCCAGAAAGGACTGGCAGGATATATTCAGAGCACTAAATGAGAAAAATATGCAGCCAAGAATACTATATCCAGCTAGGCTGTCATTGAAAATAGGAGAGATAAAAAGCTTCCAGGACAAACAAAAACTAAAGGAATTTGCAAACACCAAACCAGCCCTACAAGAAATATTGAAAGGGGTCCTCTAAGCAAAGAGAGAGCCTAAAAGTAATATAGACCAGAAAGGAATAGAGATCATATACAGTAACAGTCACCTTACAGGCAATACAATGGCACTAAATTCATATCTTTCAATAGCTACCCTGAATGTAAATGGGCTAAATAAATCAAAAGACACAGGGTATCAGATTGGATTAAAAAACAAGACCCATCGGGCGCCTGGGTGGCTCAGTTGGTTAAGCGACTGCCTTCAGCTCAGGTCATGATCCCACAGTCCTGGGATCGAGTCCCGCATCGGGCTCCCTGCTCTGCGGGGAGCCTGCTTCTCCCTCTCCCACTCCCCCTGCTGTGTTCCCTCTCTCGCTGTGTCTCTCTCTGTCAAATAAATAAATAAAATCTTTAAAAAAAAAAAAAAAAACAAGACCCATCAATATGCTGTCTGCAAGACATTCATTTTAGACCCAAAGACACCTCCAGATTTAAAATGAGGGGGTGGAAAACCATTTATCATGCTAATGGACATCAAAAGAAAGCTGGAGTGGCAATCCTTATATCAGGCAAATTAGATTTTAAACCAAAGACTATACAATAAGAGACGAGGAAGGACACTATATCATACTTAATGGGTCTATCCAACAAAAAGATCTAACAATTTTAAATATCTATGCCCCTAACATGGGAGCAGCCAATTATAGAAGCCAATTACTAACAAAATCAAAGAAACACATTGACAATAATACAATAATAGTAGGGGACTTTAACACCCCCCTCACTGAAATGGACAGATCATCTAAGCAAAAGATCAACAAGGAGATAAAGGCTTTAAATGATACACTGGACCAGATGGACTTGACAGACATATTCAGAACATTCCATCCCAAAGCAACAGAATACACATTCTTCTCGAGACTGGAACATTCTCCAGAATAGATCCCATCCTGGGTCACAAATCAGGTCTCAACCGGTACCAAAAGACTGGGATCATTCCCTGCATATTTTCGGACCACAATGCTTTGAAACTTGACCTCAATTACAAGAGGAAAGCTGGAAAGAACTCAAATATATGGAGGCTAAAGAGTATCCTACTAAAGAATGAATGGGTCAACCAGGAAATTAAAGAATTAAAAAAGCTCATGGAAACAAATGAAAATGAAAACACAACTGTTCAAAATCTTTGGGATGCAGCAAAGGCGGGCCTAAGAGGAAAGTATATAGCAATACAAGCCTTTCTCAAAAAAACAAGAAAGGTCTCAAATACACAACCTAACCCTACACCTGAAGGAGCTGGAGGAAGAACAGATGGGACTGACAGGAAGAACCCCTAAACCCAGCAGGAGAAGAGAAATAATAAAGATCAGAGCAGAAATCAATGAAATAGAAACCAAAAGAACAGTAGAACAGATTAACGAAACTAGGAGCTGGTTCTCTGGAAGAATTTTAATAAGATTGATAAAGCCCTGGCCAGACTTATCAAAAAGAAAAGAGAAAGGACCCAAATAAATAAAATCATGAATGAAAGAGGAGAGATCACAAAAAAATACAAACAATTATAAGAACATATTATGAGCAACATATGCCAGCAAATTAGACAATCTGGAAGAAATGGATGCATTCCTAGAGACGTATAAACTACCAAAACTGAACCAGAAAGAAATAGAAAACCTGAACAGACCCATAACCAGTAAGAAAATTGAAGGAGTCATCAAAAATCTCCCAACAAACAAGAGCCCAGGGCCAGATGGCTTCCCAGGGGAATTCTACCAAACATTTAAAGAAGAATTAATACCTATTCTTCTGAAACTGTTCCAAAAAACAGAAATGGAAGGAAAACTTCCAAACTCGTTTTATGAAGCCAGCATTACCTTGATCCCAAAACCGAAGACCCCATCAAAAAGGAGAATTACAGAGCAATATCCCTGAAGAACATGGATGCAAAAATTCTCACCAAAATATTAGCCAATAGGATCCAACAGTACATTAAAAAGATTATTCACCACAACCAAATGGGATTTATTCCTGGGCTGCAAGGTTGGTTCAACACCCGCAAATCAATCAATGAGATAGAATGCATTAATAAAAGAAAGAACAAGAACTATATGATACTCTCAATAGATGCAGAAAAAGCATTTGACGAAGTACAGCATCCTTTCTTGATTAAAACTCTTCACAGTGTAGGGACAGAGGGTACATATCTCAATATCATAAAAGCCATCTATGTAAAACCCATGGCAAGTATCATTCTCAATGGGGAAAAACTGAGAGCTTTTCCCCTAAAGTCAGGAACACGGCAGGGATGTCCACTATCACCACTGCTATTCAACATAGTACTAGAACTCATAGCCTCAGCAATCAGACAACAAAAAGAAATAAAAGGCATCCGAATCGGCAAAGAAGAAGTCAAACTCTCACTCTTTGCAGATGATATGATACTTTATGTGGAAAACCCAAAAGACTCCACCCCAAAACTGCTAGAACTGATACAGGAATTTAGTAAAGTGGCAGGATATAAAATCAATGCACAGAAATCAGTTGCATTTCTATACACCAACAACAAGACAGAAGAAAGAGAAATTAAGGAGTCGATCCCATTTACAATTGCACCCAAAACTATAAGATACCTAGGAATAAATCTAACCAAAAGGCAAAGAATCTGTACTCAGAAAACTACAGAATACTCATGAAAGAAATGGAAAAACGTTCCATGCTCATGGGTTGGAAGAACAAGTATGTGAAAATGTCTATGCTATCTAGGGCAATCTACACATTTAAAAGAATCCCTATCAAAATACCATTAACTTTCTTCAAAGAAATGGAACAAATAATCCTAAAATTTGTATGGAACCAGAAAAGACCCCAAATAGCCAGAGGAATGTTGAAAAAGAAAAGCAAAGCTGGTGGCATCACAATTCCGGACTTCAAGCTCTATTATGAAGCTGTAATCATAAGACAGTATGGTACTGGCACAAAAACAGATGCATAGATCAATGGAACAGAATAGAGAGCCCAGATATGGACCCTCAACTCTATGGTCAACTCATCTATGACAAAGCAGGAAAGAATGTCCAATGGAAAAAAGACAGTCTCTTCAGCAAATGATGTTGGGAAAATTGGACAGCCACATGCAGAAGAATGAAACTGGACCATTTCCTTACCATTCCTTACACACACTGGACCATTTCCTTACCATTTCCTTACACACACTGGACCTTTCCACACACAAAAATAGACTCAAAATGGATGAAAGACCTAAATGTGAGACAGGAATCCATCAAAATCCTTGAGGACAACACAGGCAGCAACCTCTTCGACCCCAGCCACAGCAACTTCTTCCTAGAAACATCGCCAAAGGCAAGGGTAGTAAGGGCAAAAATGAACTATTGGGACTTCATCAAGATAAAAAGCTTTTGCACAGCAAAGGAAACAGTCAACAAAACCAAAAGACAACGACAGAATGGGAGAAGATATTTGCAAACGACTTATCAGATAAAGGGTTGGTATCCAGAATCTATAAAAAACTTATCAAACTCAATACCCAAAGAACAAATAATCCAATCAAGAAATGAGCAGAAGACACAAACAGGCATTTCTGCAAAGAAGACATCCAAATGGCCAACAGACACATGAAAAAGTGCTCAACATCACTCGGCACCAGGGAAATACAAATCAAAACCTCAATGTGGTACCACCTCACACCAGTCAGAATGGCTAAAATTAACAAGTCAGGAAATGACAGACGTTGGCGAGGATGTGGAGAAAGGGGAACCCTCCTTCACAATGCAAACTGGTACAGCCACTCTGGAAAACAGTATGGAGGTTCCTCAAAAAGTTGAAAATAGAGCTACCCTATGACCCAGCAATTGCACTACTGGGTATTTATCCCAAAGATACAAATGTAGTGATCCGAAGGGGCACCTGCACCCCAACGTTTACAGCAGCAATGTCCACAATAGCCAAACTATGGAAAGAGCCCAGATGTCCATCGACAGATGAATGGATAAAGATGTGGTATATATGTACAATGGAATATTATGCAGCCATCAAAAAAATGAAATCTTGCCATTTGCAATGACATGGTTGGAACTAGAGGGTACTATGCTAAGTGAAATAACTCAATCAGAGAAAGACAAGTATCATATGATCTCACTGATAAGACGAATTTGAGAAACAAGACAGAGGATCATAGGGGAAGGGAGGGAAAAATGAAACAAGATGAAATCAGAGAGGGAGACAAACCATAAGACGGGGGTGGGAGGGATAGGGTGGCTGGGTGACAGACACTGGAGAGGGTATGTGCTATGGTGAGCGCTGTGAATTGTGTAATTCATGAATCACAAGACCTGTACCCCTGAAACAATATATTATGTGCTAATAAAAAAAAATGGGATATATTTCCCTCTCTGTGTATTTGCACAGGCCTTGTTACTTGCTTTGGCTAGAAGAGTAAAAAAGTGTGCCAGTTTCAAGGTTAGGCCTCAAAAGACCCTTAAAAACTTCTGCCTTCTTTTTCTTCCTTGCTTCTGCCATGAGCACAAGCTTAAGCTAGCCTGCTGGTGGATGAGGGACCACATGGAACAAAGCAAAGGTCATCCTAGAGCAGCCAGCTCTCCTCACTGACCAACTATCCCCCAGCTAAGTTAGCAGAGCTCCCTACTCAACCACCAGTGACTGCAGATACATGAGTCAGCCCAGTCCAAATCAGAACCACCCAGCTGACCCACAGACATGAGCGCACAAATAAATGTTTGTTGTTTTAAGTCACTAAGTTTTGAGATGATTTGTTATGTAGCAATTACTCTGGAAATAGTTAACTGATAAGCCCATACTAAAATATTTTCTTCATTTGACTTGAATACATCCCCCTGAAATACAGAGTTTCCTCTCTTCCCTTGACTAATGAGAAGCAGTCTATAATTTGTCTCAATTTACTTCTTAACCTAGTGTTCACAAAATGTAGACCACCAACCACCTACATCAGAACAGCCACACTTACATCAGAATCACCTAGAGGGCTTGTTAAGTGATATTCTTTCAACTTCTGTCTTAAGGTATTATTTTAGGTTTCTCTCTTATGTGCACAAAATTTAATCCTAACTGATATGACAAACTAATCCAGTAAAATATAATATTACTTTTATTTAAGCCACACATATCCCAACTGGCAATGCTCTTTTCCTTTATGAAAATGAACTGAGGTCTCAGACCCAGCTGATCTGCAATCTGCCCTCAACACTCCTTCGAAGGTCACCAGTGATCTTTAAATGAACAAATCCAAAGAACTTTTTCAAATTAATCTTCTTAAAGCACAATATGTATCCATCTACTTTTCAATCCTTACCCTACATTATTCCCCTATTTGATAGTTCCTGAGTAAGTACTATGGTTTCCCACTTCCCTGACTTGCTTATACCATTCTATTCCTTCACCTAGAATGCCCCATCTTGAGTTTCTGCCAACGCAACGTGAGCTGGGCTTTAAGGCTATAACATTTTCTTCCACTAAGCTTTCCCCTACACTTCCAACCACACGTATCTCTCACTCAGAACTGCCAAGGCACTTTTATAATACTTTTAGACATTTGTATACCATCTTCTCCCTAGTCTAAGTTCCTTTAACCCCAAGTATTTATCTTTGTATCCCTTAAAATGTCAATATTACAGAATTGAAATGCTAACTATTATAGAATTCAAGCAATTCATTTTAATTATTCTATGTAGCTTAAGCCTAAAAAATTCAGTTACCAACCAAACATTTTTAAGAACTGAAAGAACTATGAATAAATGCAAGTTTAATGGTCATTATATAATCAACTTAAACTTATTCTTTTACTGAACACAGCCAATCTACATGGAAACACACAGTTTATCTTGCAGCCAGGTAAATTCTTTGCTACTTGAGCAACTGTGTTCAGCTTCACTTTACCTTGCTCATGCTCTAATAGCTGTAGAGCTTCAACTCCATTACTCCCAGAAGGTCCTGCTCCAAGTTCTGATACAGACTCTCCTTCCAAGTCTAGAGAGGATACTGAATTGGAGCGATTTGACGGACCTAGAGAAATGTTTATACTGTGAGTGAGCTTTTTAAAAGTCATGAGCCACCATGCAACTTTTCATGCCTTCAAAACAGACTGAAGACTGATTAAGGTACATTTATTTATTTCTATGTATGTATTTATTTTATTTTATTTTATTTTTTTAAAGATTTTATTTATTTATTTGAGAGAGAGAGAATGAGAGAGAGAGAGAGAGAGCAAATGAGAGGGGGGAGGGTCAGAGGGAGAAGCAGACTCCCTGCTGAGCAGGTAGCCCGATGCGGGACTCGATCCCGGGACTCCAGGATCATGACCTGAGCTGAAGGCAATTGCTTAACCAACTGAGCCACCCAGGTGCCCCTATGTATGTATTTATTTTAAAGAGAGAGAGTATACAAGCAGGGGGCATGGGGAGAGGCAGAGGGAGAGAGAGAATCTCAAGCAGAGTCCCTGCTGAGCATGCCGGATGCAGGGTTTGATACCACAACCCCGAGATCATGATCTCAGCCGAAATCAAGAGCCAGATGCTTAACCAACTGAGCCACCCAGGTGTCTCGAGGTGCTTTTAATACTGCATCCATACCTTAAAATTACACACGCCCTTTAAGCCAGCAATTGTGCTTCTAGGAATTTATCCTAGGAAACAATTCAAAAATTCATCCAAAGTTGCTTGTCAAAGGGCTTTTTATAATGCTTGAAAAGCAGAAACAATCTATATGTTTAATCATACAAGAATGTTTAAATTATCCCCACCTGAAGTTAAAGAAAAAAAAAACATTAAGAACCTAAGATATTTAAGAATGTTAAATTACAAAGGGAAATGTCACTGCTATACTGTTAAACAAAAAAGGGTTACAAAACAACATAAGCCTACTTTTGCTATAAATAAAAATCAAAATGCTGTTATTAATAGAATGGTAGGAGCTCCTGGGTCGCTCAGTCGGTTAAGCATCCAACTCTTAATCTCAGCTCAGGTCTTGATCTCAGGGTCATAATTTCAAGCCCCATGTTGGGCTCCACACCCAGGAAAAAAAATAGAATGGTAAAAATTACAGATGATTCCATTTCTTTTCTGCATTTTCTAGAATGAATGTACATTACTTCTGTTCTAAAACGTTAGAGAAAAAGGAAAAGCTATTATGTTTTGTTTAAAATGATAGTAAACTTGGGACGCCTGGGTGGCTCAGTCGGTTAAGCGTCTGCCTTCAGCTCAGGTCATGATCCCAGAGTCCTGGGATCGAGCCCCACACTGGGCTCCCTGCTCAGCGGGAAGCCTGCTTCTCCCTCTCCCACTCCCCCTGCTTGTGTTCCCTCTCTCACTGTCTCTCTCTGTCAAATAAATAAATAAAATCTTTAAAAAATAAATAAATAAAATAAAATAAAAATTAAAAATTAAAATCTTTAAAAAAAATAAAAAGATAGTAAACTGAACTTTCTTCATTAAAAAAGTCTGTCCTCATACATGAAATGACAAATTCTCACTTCACAATCTACGCTTTTAATTTTCTAATTTTATTCCATTTCCATTGTATCTTCCTGCTTCATAAAGGTGTATGTGTGTGAATAAAGAAATACAGAACATTGGGCGCCTGGGTGGCTCAGTTGGTTAAGCGACTGCCTTCGGCTCAGGTCATGATCCTGGAGTCCCTGGATCGAGTCCCGCATCGGGCTCCCTGCTCGGCAGGGAGTCTGCTTCTCCCTCTCCCACTCCCCGTTTGTGTTCCCTCTCTCGCTGTGTCTTTCTCTGTCAAATAAATAAATAAAATCTTTAAAAAAAAAAAAAAAAAAAAAAAAAAGAAATACAGAACATTAAAAGTATACACAACATCCTAAAATACTAGTGAGTCCATTTTTCCCATCTAGACATGCACTATATCCCTCTAAAGGAGCTCCATAAGCTTTGGTATACATTAATTAATACTAGAGAAACTTGGCATTATTCAAGGCTCAATGAAGACTTGTATCTTCTCCATTTTATATGATCAAAGGTCTCTTGCAATCTTTTTCTTTTTTAATTTTTTTCTTGCAATCTTCATTTATTCCAGAAACAATCTTTATAGCCAACTGTTCAAGGTCATTAGAAGAAAACTTCATTACTCTCCTCAGGTTGAGGAACAGATGGTATAATTATAATTTATAAGGCTCCTTTAAAGATCACAAAACAAAGTATTACTTGAATCACACAACTCTTTGAATGAAGTAACCCTTCACCTTCAGATATTCCTTCCAGATTATCACTGCAGAGGGAAAAGCGCAAGGTTTTATCAGGTTTACCGTGGAGTTTGTTTTCATCGACAGGGACATCTCCTTGTCCTCCATCTGAAAGTTGCATGTTTAGGACCTGAAAAATAAAATGCCAGAAAAAAAAATAAATAAAAATAAAAAAATAAAAAATAAAATGTCATTGGTTTATCAGAACTGAGGAGATTACTAATAGGAAAACAGACCACAGCAAATGCATATTTACGTTCTTCTTAATCTTAAAATTCTCATTTTTAACTAAAAACCCATTCACAAGATTCTGATCAAGCTTTTAAGTACCCTTAGAATAAAAGTAGATCAGTTAAAACAAAAGTGAACCTATGCCCTTCCATCACCCGGTATCGGAGATTGAACAGGCAATCGGGTATAGTGAGTAATGGGTAGGATCATAAGAATCAAAAGGCTTTGCAATCAGCAAGCTGGTGGTCCTTCTGGCTCTGCCATGTGCCAACTATGTAATCTTGGGTAAGTGATTTAAGCTTTATCTTTAAAGAGTCATGGTAACAGTATTCATGCCATGGAGTTGTTGAGGATTAAATTAAAAAATGCACAGAAAGCATTCTGCATGGCAAAATGACATTAAATTTGCAGTACATTTTTTTGAAAGTTAATAAGCTAATTTAACAGGAAGAAAACATAGGAACAAATTATCTTGTAGGCACCAGAATTCAATCAATCCAGTTTGAACCTTGTCTCGATCACCATATAGACAGCCACAAAAGTCCATACCAGAAGCTGAAGTGTGACTTCACAGCCATCTCTAGCTTAGAGCTGATGGCCTTTTTACAAGGTTTCTATTTGTTAGATGACTTCCAAATAACAGAATTACTTTTCACTACATACAAGCCTCATAACTCTGCTGGAAACATGGATCTCCAACCTAATGAAGAACTGAGTGCTTTGCTAAAAGTCTAACAGCATGTTTAAGCACACCTGGAACTCGAAATCACAGCCACTGAGATCCTAGGCTGTTGGCAGAATATGAAGGAAGAATAGTCTCCTCACTTAAAAAGAAGAAAAATTTAAAAACCCAAAACCCTCTAGGTGCTGTTTTGGCCCTGCATTTAAATGAGTAAATTAGAGGGTTTTTTAATGGCTCTACACCTTTATTCATGTGATGCTTTTAAAAAGCCATTCAAGGGTGCCTGGGTGGCTCAGTTGGTTAAGCGACTGCCTTCGGCTCAGGTCATGATCCCGGAGTCCCAGGATCGAGTCCCACATCGGGCTCCCTGCTCGGCGGGGAGTCTGCTTCTCCCTCTAACCCTTCCCCCTCTTGCGCTCTGTCTCTCACTCTCTCTCTCTCTAATAAATAAAAAAATAAAAATAAAAATAAAATAAAATAAAATAAAAAGCCATTCAAAAATAGAGTTATTTTGGGGTGCCTGGGTATTCAGTTGGTTAAGCGTCTGACTCTTTTTGGCTCAGGTCATGATCTCAGGGTTGTGAGATGGAGCCCCACGTCCAGCTCTGCACTGGGTGTGGAGCCTGCTTAAGATTCTCTCTCCCGGGGTGTCTGGGTGGCTCAGTGGGTTAAGCGTCTACCTTCGGCTCAGGTCATGATCTCAGGGTCCTGGGATAAAGCAGCATGTTGGGCTCCCTGCTCAGCGGGGAGTCTGCTTTTCCCTCCCTCTCTGCCCCTTCTCCCCTCCCCCTGCTGGTGCTCTCTCTCAAATAAATAAAATCTTTAAAAAAAAAAATAATCTCTTCCTCTCCCTCTGCTCCTCCACCCTCCCTCCCTCTCAAATAAATAAATAAATAAAAATAGAATTATTTTCCTATTTGCTTGAAATTAAATGCAGACATAAAATTTTTACATTTTGTATTTTTAAGATAACTTGGTACTTTAAACTCATAGTGAGCAACGTACAAAGAATCTTCAGGAAAAATCTATCTAAAGGCCTAGAGAATGATAAGATTAACAGCAAACAAAAGGCTCATACCATAATGAAAATATTTCCCTGCACAGGGATTCAAGGCTGCCAGAGCTGGGAACTGGAGGAAGGTTAACACGGGAAGGTAAAATGCCACAGAGCTCCCTGACTGAAATTCAGCAGTTGTTTTTCCTCATTCAACATTCCCCTAGATGTTGTAAGTTTATTACATTCCAGAGTTCCTAAAAAGTTAATTCAGACAGTTTTTGCCAGCTCATTTGTGGGGGGGGGGGGGGGGGGGGGTGTGCAGAGTTCTGGAGTTTGACAGAACTCTTTCCTAACGGTCACGCCACAGTTCCAAATACGGCTGTATCAACCACTACCATCATTTCATCGACCACTAGAACTGGTCCCTTCATCCCAGGTCATGAATAGGTTTGTTGTTGTTTTTTTTTTAAGATTTTATTTATTTATTTGACAGAGAGATAGAGCCAGAGAGCACAAGCAGAGGGAATGACAGAGGGAGAGGGAGAAGCAGGCTCTGCACTGAGCAGGGAGCCCGATGCGGGACTTGATCCGAGGACCCCGGGATCATGACCTGAGCCGAAGGCAGATGCTTAACTATCTGAGCCACCCAGGCACCCCATGAATAGGTTTTCTTAACTAATAAGCAGTCCGTGTTGAATATAAAATGTTGCTTCTTTTTTATTTCATTCTTTTTGCCTCTGTCCCAAGCTCTTCTGTTTACAAATATCTTAAAAGCGATGCCCACATCCCAAGACCATTTCTTCAAAATATTTTACTTTCTTCGTTTTCAGTTCTGTCTTCCATTTCTTCCTAACCAACCAAAGAACAGACAGTATTTCTAAAGAATCTAGCTCTCTAAAGCAAGAATACCACTAGATCATTACAAAGAAACAAAAAACATTTCCTACAGGTCACTGGAAAAGTCTTTTCAATTTCCATACTACAATTTCCTGGCTTCCTGTCTCTTCTATACAATGAGGAAAATTCCTCTTGGTGTAGACCTAATCACCAGCTACCATGCTATCAATTCAATGTATTAATGTGAAAGGCCCCCTAGAACTATTCAGAGGGAGTCTGGCATTTAATGCACTCATTAAATGCATATTGACTTACAAAAGCAAGAGACCATGAATGAGAAAAAAAAGAAGCTAATTCCTTAATATTGATGGCTATAAGTTAAATTAACAATACATTCATACCTCATTTTCCGACATCATCCCTGGAGTGAGTTGGGGACCTGTCCCTAAGGAAATGACCAAAACCTCTTCTGGCTGTACTTCCTGGATGGTTTCTTGAGATGACCCTTCATGGTCCATATGTAAGTCCATTAGCACATTGGTGCGGCTTCTACTTCGAGTTGCTAATAAAAAAATATTCAAATATGATAATTTAGAGAACAAGACAAGATGAAGAAAATGGTACAGTAAATATAAAAATGTATCTTCTATTAATGTACTTGCACATGCACAAAAAAAGAGGGGTGAGAATATGAATTTAAAAAAAACCCCTACATCTTCCCAGTTACTCTAATGACTGACACAGATTCTCCTTCAAAACTGATAGAAACAATAGTCTATGTGTATCTGATATTGAGTGACACACGGATGAGCACGCCTGCAGAACAGCAAACACATCTCTCAGCTTAAGGCTTGGAGTAACAAGAAGAGCACTACCTTATTTCTTATCAAGATACCTTCAACTATTTCTCCTATAAAAGGATTTAACTGCCACTGAACTTACAAGCATCAAAAAACTTCATACAGAAATCTGAGAGCCATATAAAGTAATATATGCTAATTGGACAACCATTGACAAAATCAGAATCAGTTTTTGAAGACACATTGATTTTCCTGAAATGTACTAATCTCCTTCCAAAAATGCAGGAAAAAAAGAGTTCCCTTCCCTTCTGCTTTATAGAAACATTCTAAATTAATGAAAAATCTAATTATTTTGCGGTGCTTTTTTTCTATAAGTAAGCAAGCTTTACCTATAAGTAAAAACAAGTAATACTTTTTTCTAAAATAATCATCCTACACATCTTACAAGAACTTTTGGACACTGAAAGATTTAGATAGTTTGACAATTTCTCCATGAGTTTAAGTCTTCTGTGATAAGCTTCAAATTTCTTTCAGACGGCAGTAAATTTCAGTACAACCGGAATACTAAATAGAAATTCTACTTCAGTGCAAAATAATCAAAAGCACAGACATAAAGCAAAAACACTCTATAATAACAAAAGTCTTTCAACTTCACTTTGAAAGCTGACCTACTTGAAGACAGAAATATAAAGAATCCTCTTCCAGCGCCTGGGGGCTCAGTCCGTTGAGCTTCCGACTCTTGGTTTCTTGGTTTTGGCTCAGGTCATGATCTCAGGATTGTTGGATTGAGCCCCATGTCAAGCTCTGCGCTCAGCGGGGAGTCTGCTTGAGATTCTTTCCCTCTTCTTCTCTCTCTGCCCCTCCCCACCCCGTGTGTGCACCCACTCTCTCTAATAAACAAATAAATCTCAAAAAAATATATAGAGTCCTCTACACAATGCTGTAGATCTGTTCATTAATCACTCTTACTTTCAAAATCCAGAGCACAGATCAACTTCCAAAAGTCGAACACAGGCTCACTCCCACCTTTTATTTGCTGACCCTCACTCACTGTCTTCTACTGAACTGTGAACTTAAATCCAACTTTATGAACAACTACATGAATCTTAAGCAACAAACCTTATAATTTATAAAAATGCAAGTAATCAAAATCCATGTAGCAATTCACATAAAGCAAAAGCAACATGCACATGGAGCACACTTTCATATACTATTTCTTCAATGAAAGTTATATAAGAAGAGGAAGAACAGCCTATTACCCACCAAATGGGGTTACTAGAATAATATGAGCAGTGAGATTGGTGGCTGAGGGATCCCAGGCAGTGATGGCTGCTAACTGTTGTCCTGGGTTGCGAAAGCATTAAACAGAAAGAAAATCAACCCTCTGAATAATGGACACATTTTTTAAAAATATGAAATAAATTCAATGACCAGGTCATATGACTATACAAAGTAATAGTGGGCAAACATTTGAAGTTTATTTTCCATTATACCCATATTTAATGATACTTCTAGATGACAAAGAATGAAAGAACTAATGTACAGGAGTGAATGGAGGAAAAAAATCTCTGATTTACTAAAAATCATTTATTTCTTCATGTTAAAAAAGTGCAAACAGGTTATAATATTAAAAATAACTGAGTGCTGGGGCACCTGGATGGCCAGTTGGTTAAGCACCCAACTCTTGATTTCAGTTCAGGCTGTGATCTCAGGGTTGTGAGATCGAGCCCCACATCAGGCCCCACGTTCAGTGGGGAGTCTGCGTCTCTCTCTCTCCCTCTGCCCCCTGCCCTGCTCGTGTGCTCCCACTCCCTCTCTCTTTCTCTAAAATAAATAAATATTTTTTAAAAATCACTGAGTGTCAGGGGCGCCTGGGTGGCTCAGTCGTTAAGCGTCTGCCTTCAGCTCAGGTCATGATCCCAGGGTCCTGGGATCAAGCCCCACATCGGGCTCCCTGCTCGGCAGGAAGCCTGCTTCTCCCTCTCCCACTCCCCCTGCTTGTGTTCCCTCTCTCGCTGTGTCTCTCTCTGTCAAAATAAATAAATAAAAAATCTTTAAAAAAAAAAAATCACTGAGTGTCAAACTTCATTTTTTTCTATTTTTAATTCTGAAAACGGACATTTTGGGATGATGAAAGCCAAAGACTTGAAGATACGATGCCATATTTTTGTTGATGATATTATTCCATATTAGGTTAAATGTAAGACGGATTAATTTTAAGAAACTGTCAGTTCTTAACAAACCAGCTCATGGAAGTTTAAAAATGAAATCCCATTCTTCAAAATGTGTAAAATAACTATTAATGTTCACTAACTGTTGCTAAGCTCATTTTCATTAAAAAATGGGCACTAAAACACTGCTCCCTTGGCCTAAACACTCTTTCTCTCCCTCTCTGGTCTACTTTGTCTAACTCCCATTCATCCTTCAAGAGAAAGTATATGCTTCACTGTCTCCAGGATCTTCTCCTGACACCATCGCCAACATGGGTGCCCCATAAGCCTCCATGTGTGCTTATCTCCATCAAACACAGCATAATGACAGCAACTGGCCTCCTCTTATTCTCCCCAACTAGACTATCAGCAACTACCAGAGCAACGGCATATCCTAGTGGTCTTTGTATCCCCAGTGTCTAACACGGTGCCCCCCCATGCAGGGTAGTCATTACACCTACTCTTTTTGCATGGATTTTTTGCATGAATTAAATGAAACAACATCTATAAAGTGCTCATCCACAGTCTGGTACAGAGTACATGGTAATGCTAAATGTGTGTGTGTGTTTGTGTGTGTGTATAGATAACAGATGTTTACTAAGTGAATAAAACAATTTTAATTAAACCCAATTCTTAAACTTGACAAAATGAAACCTTTATTTTATAAAATAACAAAGATAACCTTAGCTCACTTGATAAAAATTATTAAAAATAACAATAATGGAAAAGTTGTAACTGTATTTTCAACTTTACCGACAGAAACCTCTAAGTTATTATTATATTATTTAGAACTTTGAAGAAATGACAGGGCTATATAATTCAAATACTGACACTTTCAAAATTTTCCCAAAAAAGTTACAAAAATATCAATAAAGTATACTGTAGATGGCATGATCTCAATTAATTATGAAAAGTATGTCTAGATAAAGCTAAAGCCTACACATAAACCTTAACTGGTCCAATTTTTAAAAATTGTATTAGTATCAGTAAACACAAAGGGAAAGGCTTTCCCAAATTATTTAAAACCATATTCCAAAACACTGAGCAGTAATAAAGGTCAATAAAAAGACACTATATTTAAGGGAAAGCCCGAATATGAGAAATGCTCTTTACCTATAGGCAATCGATTCTTTTTATTTGCTGGAGTGGTTGCTGGAGACAGCTGAGGAGTATTATAGGGAGTCATTTCCAAACTGCTGCTTTTTCCTGGCTTTGCCTGGGGCAGGTTTGCCAATAAATTGTCAAGAGCCATCCTATCTTCTCTCAGTTGATCTCCAGACATCACACTCTTCATAAAATTCACCTGGCAAAGGTAAAAGGACATTAGCTAGTGAGATCAATTTTTCAAACACAGTATCTATTTCTCACACAATGTACTTATCTATGACTCTGCCCATGCTTAGATAAATTACTTTTGAGAAAAATCCTATTAAAGAATAAGGCCATTACCAGAGTAATAAGCTGACTATAGGTTATATAAACCACAGTTCTGCTCAAGCCTTCCAGAAGATTAACGGAGGACATTGGAGGGGTCTCCACTGCACGGCCCCCAATCACAACATCAAGAAAAGCAGCAACACAGCTCTGTTAAACAGGAAAAGATCACAGTGAAATATTTCCTCTTTAAAATAAGGGGACAAAATTTCTGGTTAAGGTAGACAAGCATGCAAAAGTTTTTCTTCTTGAAAATTATCATAAACCCAACAATGAAAAAATTAAATTCTTTTTAAATTGACACAGAATTGTCTCCATGAAATTCTGGTATGTGAAAGAAACATGACACAAAACAGTGCACACTCCCCTACCATTTGTGAAAAGGGATGGATGGGGTGACTGGGAAAACATATGTAAGAATTCGCTTGTATACATATAGACCTCTTGAAGAAAACATGAAAGACTGAGAACATCGAGAACCTTTTGGGGAGGAAATAAAGGTTAGAGATCAGAGGTGAAAGTGGAATTTCACTATAAACCTCTGAATTTTAAATAAGGCTGAATGGGGGGAAGGGGGCGCCTGGGTGGCTCAGTTGTTAAGCGTCCACCTTCGGCTCAGGTCATGATTCCAGGGTTCTAGGATCAAGCCCCGCATCGGGCTCCCTGCTCCGCGGGAAGCCTGCTTCTCCCTCTCCCACTCCCCCTGCTTGTGTTCCCTCTCTCGCAGTCTCTCTCTCTGTTAAAAAATAAATAAAATCTTAAAATAAATAAATAAATAAATAAGGCTGAATGTATAGCCTACTCAAATATGATTAAAATCTAATTTAACTGAACAATGCTATAAAACATATTTATGAAATACACTTAAATTATACAATTGTCGCTCATTTGCTTTTGTGATTTTTTTAATTACACTATTTAAAGATTTATTCATCCATTTTAGAGACAGAGAGTGCGTATGTGTGTGCACACACATGCACTCAGTGGGGAGGGACAGAAAGAAAGGGACAGGGAGAGAATCTAAAGCAGATCCCGGCTGAGCACAGAGCCTAACCTGGGCCAATCTCAGGACCGTGAGATCATGATCCGAACAGAACCCAAAACTCAGACACTCAACTGACTGAGCCACCCTATTTATTTTAAGGCTTTTTTTTTTTTTTTTTTAAGTAATCTCTATGCCCCGGGGTGCCTGAGCAGCTCATTGGACTCCTCATTTCTGTTTTGATCAGGATCTCGGGGTCATGGGATTCAGGCCCACAGGGGGCTCTGCACTTAGCATGGGAGTCTACTTGAAATTCTTTCCCCCTCCCTCTCCCTCTGCTCCTCCCACTGCCTGCATATGCACGCCCTCTCTAAATAAATAAATAAATAAATAAAATATTTAAAGTAATCGCTACATCCAACATGGGGCTAGAACTCAAACCCCGAGATCAAGAGTTGCATGCTCTACTGACTGAGCCAGCCAGGCACCTTATCAAATTTTTAAAATAAAATAATCTTAAAAGCTCTTTGGCTCTCATTACAGTGGCATCTCCTTAACACTTCAATTAAGTGAGAATTAGTAATCTTCAGTTACATCTTCCTTTAAATGCTGCTGATCCAACATTGTATTCTCTACAGCTATACCAAGGGTAATTGAAAAGAGTAATTTATTTTTAATAAATTAAAGGACAAGATTAAAGAAAGACAATAGTTAAGTTCACTAATACTTTGGCAAAATTTTCTATAAATGGTATTTCACACAAGATAGTATTCATTCTTACTTTGTCAAATTTTCCAAGGCTGCTCTTTGTCCGGGGATCTCCCTCTTCAGAGCCGGTCATTGCCAGTTGCTGCAAAAGGCGGCCAACCTGTAATCCAAAGCAGTAGTTGGGAGACACGGGCTATAGATACTTACAAATTCTTCTCTATGAAACTGCTTCCATTCTAGTCTAAAAAGCTGTCTCATAATAATATTTACACCATCTGACCAGGCATGCAAAGTAGGGTCCCAAATTAAATGTGTATCTTCTCTACATCAGCTTTTACTATATTTAGATTAAGAGTTATAGACAATAAATAGAAAATTTTATTTTAACATTACATTGACAATAAGAAATAAAAATATAATACCTTTGTTTCTGGTATTATACTTTTGATACATTTAGGAATTTTAAAATTCACTGCAAAAGTTGATTCAAATTACCTGAAATTAATATTAAGTACTTTTCCCTTTATAGTTCACAAAATTCTCAAGGTAGAATTTTTTTTCTAGATTTAAAAAATCCTACAGAACAGAGCTGCTTGGAAAGTAAATGTTAATTCACAGAGCAAGTTCCTTACTGGTAAAAGAGAACTGTTAATCTACTCTCTTTACTTTTTTTTAGATTTATTTATTTATTTCAGAAGAGGCAGGAGGGACAAAGGGAGAGAATCTCAAGCAGACTCCCCAGTGAGCACAGAGCCCAACATGGGGCTCGATCTCACAAACGTGAGATCATGACCTGAGCCAAAATCAAGAGTCAGACGCTTATCGATTGAGCCACCCAGGCGACCCTAATCTACTCTCTTTAAAGACACTTTGAGGAAAGCTTGTATCATACAGTATCATCTTAATATCTGGTATAATTCCCTTTTTTACTCATTTTGAGAAAATAAGTGATTCAATCTCTATTGGAACGACAAAAATAAAAACCTACAACTATACTATCTTAAGAATAAATTTATTCTTTCATAGATGATAAAAAACTTTAAGTTTTATTTCAGGGATTTTTATATAGTTAATTGCTAAACATACCAACATAAGAGAAATGCCCATGGGAAGAAAAAACTTATCATTAAAAAAACATCATCCAGGGGCACCCAGGTGGCTCAGTCATTGGGCGTCTGCCTTTGGCTCAGGTCATGATCTCAGGGTCCTGGGATCGAGCCCCATATCAGGCTCCCTGCTCCGCGGGAGGCCTGCTTCTCCCTCTCCCACTGCTTGTGTTCCTGCTCTCACTCTCTCTGTCAAATAAATAAATCTTTAAGGGAGCCTGGGTGGCTCAGTCGTTAAGCATCTGCCTTCGGCTCAGGTCATGATCCCGGGGTCTGGGATCGAGCCCCACGTTGGGCTCCCCACTCCGCGGGAAGCCTGCTTCTCCCTCTCCCACATCCCCTGCTTGTGTTCCCTCTCTCGCTGTCTCTCTCTCTGTCAAATAAATAAATAAAATATTTTTTAAAAAATAAATAAACAAAATCCTTTAAAGAAGTATCATCCAAAGATATATTACATTCTAAATAAACTCAGTTTCTTCTTTACAGTATTTCTGGAGGATAGGATATGATTAAAAAATTCCCTTAAGAAATAATAACATAGGAGTGGCTGGGTGGCTCAGTCAGTTCAGCATCCGACTCTTGATTTCAGCTCAGGTCATGATCTCAGGGTTGTGAGATCCAGCCCTACACAGGGCTCTGCACTGGGCGTGGAGCCTGCTTAGGATTCTCTCTCTCTCCCCCCTCTCTCCCTCTGCCCCTCCCCACTCCTCTTCTCTAAAAAAAAAAATAAGTAACATGATTCCAGTAGTTCTCATGATAAAGGGGAAAAGTGCTAACATAAATCCAAAACTCCTCTTTCTGAAACTGAGGTCCAGAAGAGTTTCAGATTTTAAAATTTGAAGATTTTAGAAAGGTTGATTAGTGCATACATGTAACATAGGCAGTATTAAGGGTGGCATCCTGTAATCAAATGTATTTGCATTTCTACAGCAAAACATGAGTATTCATGCCCTAAAAGGAATAACTAGCAGTGATAAACAGTCTCATGTTAGCTCAAGTCAGGTTTTGCTACCATATAATGTATAAAAGATGATGTATAAATAATTTCAATCACGCTGGGTTTTGAAATCATGGGAAAGGGATGGTGTCCCTATTCTAGAAAATCTAATCAACTAGGGGCGCCTGGGTGGTTCAGCTGGTTAAGCATCTGCCTTCAGCTCAAGTCATGATCCTGGAGTCCCAGGATCAAGCCCCACATCAGGCTCTCTGCTCAGCAGGGAGTCGCTTCTCCCTCTCCCTCTGTTCCACCCCAACTTGTCCTCTCACACTCTCTCTCAAATAAATGAAATTTTAAAAATAAAAATAAATAAAATAAATAAATAAAAACTAACACAAGGGGCACCTAGGTGGCTCAGTCGGTTAGGCATCTGACTCTTGGTTTCAGCTCAGGTCATGATATCACAGTCCTGGGATCAAGCCCCACGTTGGGATCTGAGCCCAGTGGGGAGTCTGCTCAAGGATTTCTCTCCCTCTCCCTCTGTCCCTCCCCTCACTCACGTGCTCTCCCTCTCTCTCTAAAATAAATAACTAAATCTTTGGGGAACTAACAAAATATATTTTTTAAGATTTTATTTATTTATTTATTTGACAGAGAGAGAGAGAGAGACAGCAAGCACAAGCAGGTGGAGTGGCAGGCAGAGGGACAGGGAGAAGCAGGCTCCCCGCAGCAGAGAGCTCGACTCAGGGCTTGATCCCAGGACCCTGGGATCATGACTTGAGCTGAAGGCAGATGCTTAACAGACTGAGACACCCAGGTGCTCCAAAAACTAACCAAATACTTTACGACTACAATATTTTTAAATCCCAATATAACTGCTCTTCTTTCTTTTTTTATTTCAGAGAGAGAGTGTGTGTGCGCGTGCATGCACATGCACGCACAAGCGGGGGGTGGGGAGGGCAGCATGGGAGAGACTCTCAAGCAGACTCCCCGCTGAAGGTGGAGCCGGACCTTGGAGCTCAAAGCAGGGCTCAATCCCACAACCCTGAGATCACGACCCGAGCTGAAACCAAGAGTGGGACACTCAACTGACTGAACCACCCAGGTGTCCCGTAACTGCTTTTATCTCTTAAGAAGCAAATGTTTAAACCAGTTTGAGGAAAGGGAATGGTAAGAATATATACATATTGTCATCATATTTTCTGTTGCCACCCCACTACTCACTCAACTGATTTTCAACTGAATGCCATATTAACGATAATAGCAAAAGCATACCTGCATCAGATTAAATCTTGCCACCTCATTAATAGGAGCATCAGAAATTATTCCATACTGTTCTGGATTGACAACTGCAGGACAAATGAAGCAGGCCAACAGGAGATCAGTACACATTGCCCTGACCTCCCCAACTTCCAGTCTATCTACACAGGAGAGGGTTTTGTACATCTGTGACACAATCCACCTCAAACTATGTGGAAAGCAGTACGTGTTCTGTTTCAGATAACCAATAAACTTGTTCACCAGAGCCACCAGTTTGGCCTCATTGGAATCCACCATCTCTTGAACCTTTTGCCTGAATCTATCTGAGCCTTTCTCTCCAAAGAGTTTTTCCTGTTGTAATGGGGAGAACCTATCAATTAGCTTGTTTGGATCTGTTTCCAGGTGATCTTCATCTTCAACAAGCAGTTGCATGATTGGCTCATGTAAAGTAGCTGTGAGGAAAAGTTTGGCGGAAAACAGTCCTTCAGAAAAAAGTTTAAATAAGATGCTGAAGGCACAAGTTCCTCTCCTCAAAAGTCGCCTGGGGTTGTCACTTTCTTTAAGTTCAAATTCAATCAAGTATCTCAAAACCTGAAGGAGGTAGCTTTCATCTTCTTGCATAATGCAGTTGCCATAGAGGGAGGTAAAAACTGTGTAAATAACACTTTGTGTGTTCTCCTGATTAAGTTTCTCCCCAGCAACCAAAGAGGAGGCAATAAGACGAGGATTCTCCCTTAACCGACTCAAGAATTCTCCATAAGCAGTCTCCTGAAATCCCAATTGCTTATATCCATCAACAAACTGTGTATCTTCCAAAATCTTGGCATGTTGGCAACATTCAGCAGGGGAAGCTTCAGCACTAAAAAATGAGCAAACAAGCAAAACAATAAAATCAATAAAAATAATACAATACATACATTCCATTGAAACCTGGAAATGTAGATTGATTATAGTCCTAGCAATGAGATCACTCCGAACTGCTCAAATCTTTCAGCCCACCAGCATCTGAATATGTGAAGAAAGGCAAAACCAAAAAGTACAAAGGAGGACAAATTCATCCTAGTAAATCAGGTTCAATGAAAAATAGCAAAAAATAACCATTCTTCTTAGCATGGAGGACATTAGGAGAAGGAAGGGAAAAATGGGGAGGGGGGAATTGGAGGAAGAGATGAACCATGAGAGACTATGGACTCTGAGAAACAAACAGGGTTTTAGAGAGGAGGGGGCAGGGGGGATTGGTTAGCGCGGTGATGGGTATTAAGGAGGGTACGTACTGCATGGAGCACTGGGTGTTATATGAAAACAATGGATCGTGGATCACCACATCAAAAACCAATGATGTATTGTATGGTGACTAACATAATAAAATTAAAAAAAAAATAACCATTCTTCTCATTTCCATGATCAAAGATCAGTCCTGCTTTTTTCAGCTTCACATAAATGGAATCATACAGTATGTACTTTTCTGTATCTGCCTCCTTTTCTCAAAATTATACCTCAGTACCACTCTTAGAGCTAAAAACTACTTCTTGAAACAACAGAATAATAAGGTATTCACACAGTGAAAAAATGGTTTGTAAAACTGAGAAGTAGGGGCGCCTCAGTGGCTCAGCCCTTAAGCGTCTGCCTTTGGTTCAGGTCATGATCCCAGGACCCTGAGATGGAGCCCCACATCGGGCTCCCTGCTCAGCGGGAAGCCTGCTTCTCCCTCTCCCACTCCCCCTGCTTGTGTTCCCTCTCTCGCTGTGTCTCTGTCAAATAAATAAAATCTTTTAAAAAAATAAATAAAAAATAAATAAAACTGGGAAATAGATATACAGAATCAAAACATGGAAATACATATAGTTGACCCATGAACAATGTGGGGATTAGAGGCACTGACCCCCTGTGCAGTGGAAAATCCATGCATAACTTTTGACTCCCTAAATACTTAACTACTAATAGCCTACTGTTGACCAGAAGCCTTACAGATAGGGGCACCTGGGTGGCTCAGTCGTTAAGCAGCTGCCTTCGGCTCAGGTCATGATCCCAGGGTCCTGGGATCGAGCCCCACATCGGGCTCCCTGCTCAGCGGGAAGCCTGCTTCTCCCTCTCCCACTCCCCCTGCTTGTGTTCCTGCTCTCTCTCTCTCTGTCAAATAAATAAACTCTTGAAAAAAAAAAAGAAGCCTTACAGATAACATAGTCGATTAACACATATTTTGTATACATATTATATACAGTATTCTTAGAATAAAGTAAGCTAGAGAAAAGAAAATATTGTTCAGAAAATCGTAAGAAAGAGGAAATACATTTATAGTACTCTACTGAAAAAATCCACATATAGGGGCGCCTGGGTGGCTCAGTCGTTAAGCGTCTGCCTTCGGCTCAGGTCATGATCCCAGGGTCCTGGGATCGAGCCCCGCATCGGGCTCCCTGCTCGGCGGGAAGCCTGCTTCTCCCTCTCCCGCTCCCCCTGCTTGTGTTCCTTCTCTCGCTGTGTCTGTCAACTAAATAAATAAAATCTTAAAAAAAAAAAAATCCACATATAAGAGGACCCACATGGGTCAAACCAGTATTCAAGGGCCAACTGTATATTAAATAATACCAGGAGAAAAGGGGAGCGGAGCGACTGGCTGAATTGGTGGAGCATGTGACTCTTGATCTCAGGGTCGTGAGTTCAAGCCCTACGTTGGGTGTGGAGCTTACTTAAAAAAAAGAACACAAGATAATTTACTCTTAGCAACAATAAAATGTTATTACACAAAGATACAAAATTAATTGGTGTGGTATAAAATATTAATGCTTAAGTTAAAATTCTCTATAAAAGGCTTAAGTTAATTAACAGACAAAATAAGCAAAGGCTCACCTTAACGTTGATTCAAACTATCTGAAAGCATACACTTTGTTGGAAATAGATTTATTTATTTATAGTTTGCACAGAATTACAGTGGTTCATAAAATTTAATGCCTCAAAACCTTTTTTTTTTTTTTACCTGGTTATGATTAGCCGATCCAAATTAATTCTCTGTTGCTTAGCAATCCATGCTGTACGATACAACTTTTCGGCTGTCTTAAGTACATCTGCATTGAGCCTCTGAATGAGCTGTTTCTCAGAGTTCACATATAAGCGTTCCTGCTTAAGGTGATGGGCCAAAGTATGAATATCCAGCTTCACCATCTTCAGATGTGGAGAAGGTACAAAGGCTGATCACTAAGAGTAAAGAGACAGGTTTAGAAATTTTGTGTCACTTAGACTGTTTTCCAAAATCAAAAGGGATAAGAGAATACATTAAGAATTAGGCTACATTCAGTATTCTGATTAACTCTAATTTTAAAATAATCTATATATTTTTTGCAGAAGCATTACAGGTATAGAAAAACTGGTAAATACAGATAAAAGAAAGGAAAAAAAAAAGCTCCTAGTAAGGCCACTGGTCAGAGACTGCCACAGTAAAAACGTGTGTATTTCTTTCAAGTCTAGTGTCTATTTATTAGCATTAGAGTTTCCTTGATTGCTCCCTTCTACACTGCAATCAGTCAACCTAACCTGTTGACTCGATCTTCAAAATACATCTCCAATCTACTTCTTACCATGTCCATCATCTTCTCTCACGCAAAGGTCTATAACCACCACTTCCTAACTGATCGCCCTGTTTCCTTTCTTGTACTACTCGAGTCTGTTCTCTACATAGCATAGAGTATCCTTTAAACTTAAGTCAGATCACCTTATCGCCTTACTAGTAACCATCCAAAGGCTTACATTACATTTAGAATGAAATCTAAAGGTCCTACATGATCTACCCCTGGCTACTTCTCCAACCTCATCTCCTACCATTCTACCCTTGCTCACATGGCTCCAGACATACTGGCCTCCTTGCTTGAACAGGCCAAGCATGCCCCTTCCTCAAAGCCTCTTGCATTTGATGATCCCTCTGTCTGGAAGGCTGTTCCTCCGAGTATCTTTGCACGGCGAGTACTTTTACTTCACTCAGTTCTCTCTGTTTAAATGTCTATCTAGAAAGGCCTTCTCAGATAACTCCCAAAATAGAAACTATCACTTCCTATTCCTTTTTCTGGCCTTTTTTAAAAGTACTTGCCTCTGTCTAGCATTATATTACAGATACCTACTTGCATGTTCATTATGCTGAGAGTATGGTTCCCCCACTAAAAGGTAAGGGCCACCAAGGAGGGGTAAGGCTTGTCTGTTTTATTCACTCACAGCTGTAATTTCAGGGCTGAGCAGAGCACCTGGTTTGTAGCAAGAATTGAACAAATATTTGCCAAAAGAATCAATGAAATCACACAAATCTTATTTATCTAGTAGCTAAACAAACTGACAGAAATAGCATACATATTTTAAAGCATTATTACTTTTTTTTTTTTAAAGATTTTATTTATTTATTTGAGACAGAGAGAATGAGACAGAGAGCATGAGAGGAAGGAGGGTCAGGGGGAGAAGCAGACCCCCCGCTGAGCAGGGAGCCCGACGTGGGACTCGATCCTGGGACTCCAGGATCATGACCTGAGCCGAAGGCAGTCGCTTAACCAACTGAGCCACCCAGGCGCCCCTTTAAAGCATTATTACTTAAGCTATACCTTTGAACCTAGAATGCCTGCCAGACCACATCTTTTTTTTTTTTTGAGATCCAACATGACCTGAGCTGAAGGCAGATGCTTAATGACTGAGCCACCCAGGCACCCCTGTTTTTAGAAATTTTTAAACTCTCTTATTTTATTTATTTATTTATTTACTTACTTACTTATTTTTAAAGATTTTATGTATTTATTTGACAGAAAGAGACAGCGAGAGAAGGAACACAAGCAGGGGGAGTGGGAGAGGGAGAAGCAGGCCTCCCGCTGAGGAGGGAGCCCGATGCAAGGCTCCATCCCAGGACCCTGGGATCATGACCTGAGCCGAAGGCAGACGCTTAACGACTGAGCCACCCAGGTGCCCCTAAACTTTCTTATTTTAATGAACTACTGAAGACTAAGAAAATTTCAGGGGCGCCTGGGTGGCTCAGCTCTTAAGCGTCTGCCTTCGGCTCAGGTCATGATCCCAGGGTCCTGGAATCGAGCCCCGCATCGGGCTCCCTGCTCAGCGGGAGGCCTGCTTCTCCCTCTCCCACTCCCCCTGCTTGTGTTCCCTCTTTCGCTGTCTCTTTCTCTCTCAAATAAACAAACAAAATCTTTAAAAAAAAGACTAAGAAAATTTCAGATCTCACCATCTAACCTGAATCTACTGCTTTCAAAAACCACTTTCTTGGGGCATCTGGGTGGTGCAGTCAGTTGAGCGTCCAACTCTTGGTTCTGGCTCAGGTCATGATCTCAGGGTCATGAGATGGAGCCCCGAGTCAGGCTCAGTACTCAGCTTGGAGTCTGCTTGCGACTCTCTCTCCCTCTCCCTCTGCACCCCCACTTGTGCTACCTCTCTCTCTCTAAAATAAATAAATCTTAAAAAAAAAAACAAAAAAAAACTTTCTTATACCTTATCAATTCCCTAGCAAATTATGCAAAGCTGTTATTCCAAATCACCTGTATCATGAAGGCCCTCATACTGCTCTCCTCTCAAAAGATAAAAGTATGGGCTCCTGGTGGCTCAGTCAGTTGAGCATCCGACTCTTGATTTCAGCTCAGGTTATGATCTCGGGGTTGTGGGATCAAGCCCCGTGACAGGCTGTGCTCAGCGTGGGAGTCTGCGTGTCCCTCTCCCTCTGCTGCTCCCCCCCTCTCTCTCAAGTAAATGAAATCTTTAAAAAAAAATATATAAGTATGTCCACTAAGATGTTGTTAAGTTAATAACAAAACCATGTGGGTACATTAAGAAAAACTGGTGACATACATATACTTATATAACTGTATTAACTCAATTTACAGAAAATTTATATATGACTTCATAGACTTCCATGTGGGAACTCTAACATCCTCTAGGGGGCTCTAAGTACACAGACTAAGAACTATTATAGTTAATGGGAACAATACTGAAATGGGCTCTTAAAGATCTGAATGTTTCATTAATTAGTTCTGTTACTTTGGGCACATAAAGATTATTCTCTGAACCTCGGATTTTTTTCACCCATAAAATGTGGACTCAATATCTACATTTATTTTATCCCTGGTACAAGCAACATATTAGGTATTAGGAATACAAGAAGGGATAAAACCTGTGTATCCTCAAGGACTTTCTAACCTAGCAGAATGAGGCAGACATGCAAGCAAATGGCTGTCCAAAAATGTGACGGGTATTATGCTAGAAGACTGTACAATGTAGACAGGGAGAGGGGGAAAAGGAGAAGGAACCTGCACCTAGTCTTAAAAGGCAAGCTGGGGAGAGGGGAGAAGAAGAGTATTTGCCAGACATAAAGAGGATGGCGGGTGGGGTAGAACTCCAGATACGGGGAGTCAACCAAGCAAAGGCACAGATGTGTGTAACCAAGAGTACATTTAGAGAGCTACCCATGGCTTGCTACAGTTTGGGGGACTGTGTCTGTGTGTTCAGTGAGGTAGGGGGAGGGAGGGAACGCGCATAATAAGAGATAAGGCTGCAGAAACAGAGGTACAAAGAAGCCAGAGTTAAGAAACTTGGACCTTGCACTGTAGGTGATGGCAAACGTTTTAAACAGGAAATTAACAAGATTAAATTTATATTTGGGAGCATAAACTCTGGCAGTAAGGAAAGGATGAGGAGGTGAGGATGGGACCAGAAGAAGAGAGACTAAAATTGTTGACAGGCAGGAAATGTGGTGGCAATGGAAAGAACAGGACAGGTTTGAGAAATGTTACAAGATAGAAATACAAGATTTGTTAACAACAAATGGGGAAAAAAAGGTAAAAGTTTCCAACTCTGGGAACAAGGGTGGGTGTGGTATTAATTCACCACACTTGAGAACACGTTATCAACTGAAAATGGTGCCTTTACACACTTCATCTGCATAATATTCCTCTGAGATAAGTGCTCTGCAGCTAAGGAAACTGAGGCTCAGGGATGTGAAGTAAGTTGCCCAGGACCACACAAGTGAGAGATGACAGAGCCAGTACACTACTATTATTACCCTGATCTCTGCAAGAATGACTCAAAAATCCTGCGGTGACTTAGGAGAATATCTTCTTTTTAAGAGACGCATGCTCGGGGCGCCTGGGTGGCTCAGTTGGTTAAGCCACTGCCTTCAGCTCAGGTCATGATCCTGGAGTCCCGGGATCGAGTCCCGCATCGGGCTCCCTGCTCAGCAGGGAGCCTGCTTCGCCCTCTGACCCTCCCCCCTCTCATGCTCTCTCTCTCTATCTCATTCTCTCTCTCAAATAAATAAATAAAATCTTTAAAAAAAAAAAAAAGAGACGCATGCTCAAGTATGTAAAAGTAGCGTTAGGATGTCTGCAACTTACTTCTACATGGTTCAGCAAAAAAATGAGATTTTAAAAATGCAGCAAAATATAAACAACTGTTGAATCTGGGTGGAGGGTAGATGATAACCATTATACTATCCTTCAACAATTTCAGTTATGTTAGAAATTTTTCATAATGAAAAAATAGGGAAAAATATTTTAGAAATTCTCAAACTGTGTCCTTCTTGCTGCTTTAATACAATTTAATTCAACAAATATATTACTGAGCTTGGCTGGAGCCTAACCAGGTCCCCTAATCTCAAGGAGCTCACAGTCTAATTATAACCAAAATATTGTTCAAGATAGGACACATAAAATGTTTCCAATGACACAGCAAAATATGAACCAATTTATACAATTTAGAAATTAAAACCTTCAAATACAGCTTCACTTAAAAAAAATTAACACATGAAAGTAATGCTCCACCTAGTCTAAACAAGAATTCACCTTCTAAATCCTTTAATAGTTCCAAATGTCTTCAAAGATGTTTTAAATAAATCTAGATAAACTTGTTAAGCATTTTTTTCTTTCATCAAGTTCAAGAATTATTTGCTTTAATGCTTTTCTTTCTATAATAAGTTGGTCTGGGTGCTGCCAAATAACAGGTAATAACTTAACCTACAAAATAATACTTTTAAAAACATTATTATATAGGGGCGCCTGGGTGGCTCAGTCAGTTAAGCATCTGACTTTTTTTTTTTTTTAAGATTGTATTTATTTGATAGAGAGAGAGTGAGAGAGCACAAGCAGGGGGAGCGGCAGAGGGAGAGGGAGAAGCAGGCTCCCCACTGAGCAGGGAGCCTAATGAGGGGCTCGATCCAAGGACCCTGAGATCATGACCTGAGCCGAAGGCATATGCCCAACTGACTGAGCCACCCAGGTGCCCCAAGCATCCGACTCTTGATTTCAGCTCAGGTCATGATCTCAGGATTGTGAGATACAGCCCGGTGTCTGGCTCCATGCTGGGTGTGGAGCCTGCTTAAAATTCTTGCTCTCCCTCTCCCTCTGCCCCCCCACCCTAAAAAGTGTCAGTAAACCACTGGGCAAAATGCAAGAGATTAAAAATATAAATTAACTCTGACCTATATTTTTGTCCACAGTTTACCTAAATTAAAATCATGTTCTGAATACTTATTTTATACAACATGTAGCACATGCCAGAGTATAATGATATTATAGCTCTCTCTCTCCCCTTAGACTGTAAACACTGAGGGAAAGAATTCAACTTTGTGTCCTAACATAGCTGATGGCAGGTAGGAGCTCAAACATGTTAAGTGAACTCAATTCAGGTAGCCCCAAGTCTACTGGCTTATACATTTTGAAAAAATACCCCCCCAACACAAATAATACCTAACAGGTCACTACTTAAAAACAACAGTTGTAGAAAAGGGTTTGTCTATGAAGTTGTTCTGCTCTTCTAAGGCACCATTATAACACAATAGTTACAGCTATTGGGAAATTGCTTAAATAAAATGTAGGCATAAATAACTAGAGTGGGGAGATTTTACCATACTGAAGACAACAGGAAAGTACAAATATTTGCAAATATGTTAGTTTCCTGAAAAGTAACAATGACAATATCAATATCAAACTAACAGTAACAATACTCATACCAAGCCACCATTTGTTTAGAACTTTATCATGCCAGGCACTGCTATTTTTTTCCTCACTGAATCCTTATAACCCTATGATGACTGTGCTCTCATTAACTTCCTTTCACAGTTGAGAAAAGTGTTGACATACCTAGCAAGCAGCTACATCAAAATTCACACTGACTCAGTTCTGGTTCCAAAGCAGCCCTTCCTCTCAACCAACTAATCTAAACATTTTGTCAGTCACATCTACCTTAATTTCCAGTTCTGTTAATAATTGACTCCTTAAAGTTCCTTTTATCTATTGGTTTTTACAGAACTTCACCTGGCTTCTAGTGACATCGACTTCATCTGAGTTTACGCTCAAATATCATTTAAAATACAGGTGTCTCCAACTCTCACCTCTTGGCTGAGCTTAAATTCTTTATTTCCTCTATGATATTTTTTTTTTTTAAGATTTTACTTATTTATTTTGAGAGAGAGAGAGAGCATGAGCGGGGGGCGGAGGGGTAAAGGGAGAGGGAAAAGCAGACTGCCCGACACAGGGCTCGATCTCACAACACTGAGATCATGACCTGAGCCAAAATCAAAAGTTGGACGCTTAACCAACTGAGCCACCCAGGCGTCCCTCCTCTATGATCTTAATATCAAAATAGAATCTTAGAATTGGAAAGGCTGTTAAAAGCTATCTTCTCCAATTTAATTCAAATCAACAAATATTTTCTGAATGTCTTCACTGTACCCAGGCACTAAGAGTACAGGACAGAACAAAACAGACAGCCTCTGTCCTCGCAAAGCTTAGTCAACTATGAAGCCAGGAGCAAGTAAACTACAAGTAACTACAAGTACATATATGTATGTACACACACACACACACGCACGCACGCGCGCGCTCCACTTTTCTTTACTTTAAATGAACTGCCTTTCTCTAGGTTAAAGCCAAGCCTCACTTGTATGCTAATTTCCTCCCTTCACATCTACTTAAGAACATTACTATGGAAATCCCAACCACCCTATCCCCCTCCCATCCACATTTCCTTCTCTACTGGATCATTCTCACCAATATATAAACATGCTATTATTTTTCATCTTAAAAAAAAAAACTCTCTACTTCATGTCTCTCCTTCAGCTTCCACCCCCATTTTTTCCCTCCCTTTAGAAGAAAATTCTTTGACAGAGATGTCTATAATCACTGTCTCCTGTTTCTCTCCTCTGATCCCCTCCAGAGCCCACACCAGTAAGTTTTGTCCTACCATTCCATCAAAACTGCTAGTCTTCAAGTCACCAATAATAAATAAGCACATGTAGGGTGCCTGGGTGGCACAGTCGGTTAAGTGTCTGACTCTTGGTTTTGGCTCAGGTTGGGATCTTGGGGTCGTGCGATCGAGCCCCACATCAGGCTCCATGCTCAGTGTAGAGTATGCTCTGCTTGAGTCTCTCTCTTCTTCTCCACCTGTTCCTCCTCCCTGTTCTCTCTCTCTCAAATAAATCTTTTAAAATATATGTAAATAAATAAGCACATTATTAATCCAATGATACATTATCATTCCTCCTCTTCTTGACCTAACAGAAGCATCTGACACCACTCTCCTTGAACCACTTTCTTTGACTTTGGGACACCACACTCTCATGGTGGTCCCGTCTTCTCCACTCAGTCTCAGTCTCCTTTGTAATTGCCCCTCATCTCCCTGATTTCAAAACACTGGTGTACCCTACCCTGAAGCTCAGTCTTGAGAACTTTCCTTTTCCATCTACACTCAGTACTAGGCAATCTCATTCCATCTCATGGCTTAAGAACCATCAAAATGCTGGTAGCTCCCAAATTAGTATCTCTAGACTTTACGTTTCCCCTGAATGCCAGATCCAAATATGCAACTACATACTCAACATCTTTTCATCTTTGATGACTGTATCCTGTCTTTCCAGCAAAAATGACAGGTCCCCTCAAAGGCTGAGAGCATCTTTTAGATGGATGTATCCCTAGCCCCCAATACCATGAGCACACTCAAGAAGCGCTCATATATATTTGCTAATTGCATTGTTACAAGTTGCTCTAAGAAAAGAACATAAGTAAAATAAAAGATTGTAAATTAACATTAGGCATTAACATATCTAACAACAAACAGAATTTTATCCTGAAATTTGCAAGCATTTTCCAAGGGAGATCATTTCTTTTTATAGTAAAAAATTAGACTATGAAAATCTGTAACTTCAGTTCCACTTACCCCATTTTCTACAAAAAAAAAAATTCATTATATACCATGCACGTTAAATCAAATTTTAAGCTTTTCAATTCATGTTATGAAAACATATCAGTGTGAGAACAGTGGGAAGATTTTAGTTGAAGCAGTAAAGCACAACGGGTTTCTGTATCCTTCCACAATGGTATAGAGCAGGGCTTGGCAAACTACAGCCTGTGGCCAAATTCAGCTAGGGGCCTGATTCTATAAATAAAGTTTTATTGGAACAGAGCCATGTCCATTTGTTTGCATATAATCTATGGCTGTTTTCTTGCTACAATAGCAGAGCTGAATAGTTGCCAGAGTCCTCCAGAGTCCATATGGCCCACAAAGCCTAAAACAGTTACCTATGGCCCTTTACAGAAAAAGTCTGCCAATTCCTGATAAGTAAGCATACCTATTCTGATGCAGAGCATGGAGAGGAAGAATAGCCTGAAATGTGCAAACTAGGAAATATGCTCCAAGGAGGATACACATATTACAAATGTTAGCAACTATGCCTGAATGAACTCCTATGACTCAAGAGAAGGACTCTATACTAGGAAAAAAATTATTTCAAATGTTTTTTGGAATGAGAATCATGTTTCATGTTTTCCCTGTTGAAAATTCTAATTAAAGGGATCCCAAGTTAATGATGGGTATCTAATGGTTCTATACTTTAACAGCTAGACTTCAATTAAACAAACTAATCATCTCTTTGTTAATCTAATAAATTCAGGAATAACTTTATGAGACAGCCCATATTATATAAGACCACCTGCTCCTTTCTCATTTTAGAGACTATGTCAAACAACATAGCAAAAAGGAAAACAAAACTGGGGTCAGAAGATCTGAGGCATTTAAGACTGGGCTTTACACCTACCGGCAGTGTAACCTACTGGAAACTTAGTCATTTCACTTAAGTTTCTGTTTCCTCATCTCCAAAATTGGAGTGTCCCTGTCCCTCTCATGTGCTAAGCTGTACAGTTCATATGAGATGACTGGAAAGTGTAAATGACTACACAATGTAAGACATCATTCTTCTTGTTAATTAAAAGGTGATGTCTATCATTTCAAGGGGACACAGCTCCATGTCCATCGCATAAGAGAACTGACCAAGGGCGCCTGGGTGGCTCAGTTGGTTAAGCGACTGCCTTCGGCTCAGGTCATGATCCTGGAGTCCCGGGATCGAGCCCGCATCGGGCTCCCTGCTCAGCAGGGAGTCTGCTTCTCCCTCTGACCCTCACCCCTCTCATGCTCTCTCTCTCATTCTCTCTCTCTCATTCTCTCTCTCAAATAAATAAATAAAATCTTTAAAAAAAAAAAAAAGAGAACTGACCAAAATGAACCTTTCCATGAAAGTAAGTGGGAAGTATTAAAGTCTTAACAGGTTAGACTACTTGCTAAGATTGTGCAACCTACACTTGTAAAAGGCTTATTAAAACTGAAAGTAAAGGCCACAATCTTCAGCCTAAGAGCATTTTTAGTAACATAAATGCCACATGCAAGTATGGCTTTGAAATTTGAGAACAAAGCATGTTTGCAAATATGTTAATGTGCCTAATTTAAGATGATCTAATTAAAAATTACAGAGATGGGGCACCTGGGGGGCTCAGTCGTTAAGCGTCTGCCTTCGGCTCAGGGCATGATCCCACGGTCCTGGGATCGAGCCCCGCATCAGGCTCTCTGCTCAGTGGGAAGCCTGCTTCTCCCTCTCCCACACCCCCTGCTTGTGTTCCCTCTCTTGCTGTCTCTCTCTCCCTGTCAAATAAATAAAATCTTAAAAAAAAAAAAAATTACAGAGATAATGACAATTAAATATAATATGGGATCCTGGAACAGAAAAAGGACATCAGGTGAAAACTAAGGAAATTGAACTTTAGTTAATAATGATGTGTCAGCAGTGGTTCGCTAATTGTAACAAATATACCATGTTAATGTAAGATGTTAGGAATAGGGGCAACTTGGTGCCGAGTACATAGGAACTCCTTGTATTATCCTCTCAATTTTTCTGTAAATCTTAAACTGTTCTAAAAAAAATAAAGCGTATTTTTTTTTAATTACACAAGTAATACACTTATAAGTCCACGGATTCAATTTAGCAAAATTTTTTTTCAGTAAAAAAAAGTATACTAACTTGAGAAAACATTTGAACACCATCATTTATCACAATCTTCAACAACCACCGTCTAGAAAAAGGATTACCAGCTACCACATGATGTTCCAGGATCCATTAACAGCTGGTAACACATTTTAGTGTTCATTTTTTTTTTAAGATTTTATTTTTAAGTAATCTCTACACCCAGTGTGTGGCTTGTACTTACAACTCCGAGATCAAGAGTTGCATGCTCTTCCAACGGAGCCAACCGGGTGCCGCAACACAGTTATCACACTGAAAACATTTTCTCTCTTGGCTTACTGTGATCAGAAATGAAATACAGATACTTCATAACAAAATTTCCATAGGCACATTACATTTTGCACTAATTCCTGGTCAAGTGAAGCAAGGCAAACATACTTCCTAGCCAGAATTGTTTAAGAAAAGTGTTTTTACATTGATATCCATTTAATAGCAAACTTTTTTTTTTTTTTAAGATTTTATTTATTTGCAAGAGAGAGAATGAGAGACAGAGAGCATGAGAGGGAGGAGGGTCAGAGGGAGAAGCAGACTCCCCGCCGAGCAGGGAGCCCGATGTGGGACTCGATCCCGGGACTCCAGGATCATGACCCGAGCCGAAGGCAGTCGCTTAACCAACTGAGCCACCCAGGCGCCCAATAGCAAACTTTTTTTTTTTTTTTTAATAGCAAACTTTCTTAAAAGGCATTATAAATAGTAATGGCTGGGGCGCCTGGGTGGCTCAGTTGGTTGGGCGACTGCCTTCGGCTCAGGTCATGATCCTGGAGTCCCGGGATCGAGTCCCGCATCAGGCTCCCTGCTCAGCGGGGAGTCTGCTTCTCCCTCTGCCCCTCCCCCCTCTCATGTGCTCTCTCTCATTCTCTCTCTCTGAAATAAATGAATAAAATCTTTAAAAAAAAAAATAGTAATGGCTGAACTTTTTTTTTAAGATTTTATTTATTTATTTGACAGGGAGAGACAGCCAGAGAGAGAACACAAGCAGGGTAAGTGGGAGAGAGAGAAGCAGGCTTCCCGCCGAGCAGGGAGCCCGATGCAGGGCTCGATCCCAGGACCCTGGGATCATGACCTGAGCCGAAGGCAGACGCTTAACGACTGTGCCACCCGGGCGCCGCGTAATGGCTGAACTTGAAGAGAATTTTAATTGACTGGTGGTAGTAAAATATATCGGTGTTTAGGAAATAAAAAGAATAGTAACTGGGATGACTGGGTGGCTCAGTTGGTTAAGTGTTTGCCTTCGATTCAGGTCATGATTCCAGGGTCCTGGGATTGAGTCCCACTGCTCAGCGGGGAGCCTGCTTCTCCCTCTCCCTGCTGCTCCCCTTGCTTGTGCACTCTCTCTCTCTGACAAATAAACCAATAAAATCTTAAAACAACAACAACTACCACCACATATTTCAGGCTTGTCATGAACTAGGCACCAATCAGGGGCTTTAACATAGATATTCTCCTCTAATTTACGTAACACCCCTGAAAGGCAGGTATTCTTATCGACATTTTACAGGTGAGGAAACTGAGGAAATTAAATAATCTGCCCAAGGTCAAGTTAGTAACTGGCAAAGCTGAGAGTAGAATCCAGGTACATGTGGCTCACCGAGCTTTTACTACTATGCCATCTGTGAGTGCATAATTCACAGTCAAGGCCACTTTTAATCACTCCAATCTTCGGACAACTGTTAATATGCGAGTCAGTATCTGGACAAGTCCCCCTTTCTTTGAAAATTTCAAACTGTCTGACAAAGTCAGGTTTAGTTGGATTTCAAGACTAAATAAATAATATATTCCCTCAAATTCTATGAAAGAAATGATATATGAAAGTTTAGAAAAAGTTACTAGAGATTAATTCCTTAAATCCCTCTTTTTACATCTTCTAACTCATCTCCCACCATTTCCTCACTTCCCCAAAAGTAGCTGTTGCTGCCATACTATATCCTAAAGTCTCCAACATGAACAGATACTATTATATAGGCCCCAAAAGGCCCACAGCCTCCTTATGTTCAAATGAACTCAGGTTTATCCTTCAAGGCCCAGTCCCCAAATCTCTTCCCTCTGTGAAGCTCTGGGGGAACTGCTCCCACCAACAGAGTGCATCCCTTCCTCCTTAATGACACTAAACAACAATGAACCACAAAGTAGTAAAGTTACTCCATTTTCTTTTTCTTTTTTTTAAGTAGGCTCCATGCCCAGCGTGGAGCCCAACGTGCAGCCTCAACTCATGACCCTGAGATCAAGACCTGAGCTGAGATCAAGAGTAGGATACTTAACTGACTGAGCCACCCAAATACCCCAAAAGTTACCCCATTTTTCAAGTCTCTTTCAGTCCTTCTATTTACATCGTGGAGAAAATCTAAGCAAGGTGCCAATTTATCTTCAACACTTCTCTACCACTTTGCTAATCTCTCCTTTTAATTAAAGGATAGCAGGCCTCAAACCCAGCACCTTTTTTTTATTTTTAATTTTTATTTATTTCGAGAGACAGAGACAGAGTGCAAGCAGGGGTGGGGCAGAGGGAGAGAGAGAGAGAATCTTAAGCAGGCTCCACGTTCTGCACGGAATCCCACGAGGGGCTTGATCTCAAGACCCTGAGACCATGACCTGAGCGGAGACCAGGACCCGAACCGACACCAAGAGCTAGACGCTTAACTGACTGAGCCACCCAGGCGCCCCAAACCCAGGACCTCCTGCAAATAGTAGCTAGCTAGGTTTCATAACATTGTTTTGTTTTTATTATATTTAAGTTGCTTTTTATTTAGGATATAAAGTATTATTAGCCTTTCATTATGTAATAACATAAAACTTTTTTTTTAAGATTTTTATTTATTTGACAGGGAGCTGGAGAGAGAGCAGGAGAGAAAGCACAAGCAGGGGGAGCTGCAGACTCCCCGCTGAGCAGGGAGCCCAACGCAGGGCCCGATCCCAGGACCTGGGGATCATGACCTGAGCCAAAGGCAGACGCTTAACCAACTGAGCCACCTAGGCGCCCCAACATAAAGCTTCTTGAAAAATATTTTTAAATTTTGTCCACAAAAAAAGACAAATAAATAATAGTACAAGTAGGATGCAGATTTGGGAAAAATTATGATGTTACTCAAGGATTAAGCATGGGAAACATTTTTAGATACTGATGCCTACACCCTGACAGAACTGCCAGTTACTTTTTTTCTTGTTCATTATATAGGTACTTCTAGTGCTTACATAATATATTTTTTTCTTTTCTTAGTGCTTACATAATATTTGTATTAACCTGATATGGCAAAAAAGGACATGACTGCCAATTTTTAATGACATACCTGCCACAATGTTAGCTCCTATATTTTATCAATCAAATATTTTAAGTTTGAGGATTTATTTTAACTACCCACCACTTTTCAAGAATCTAACCAATCCATACAAGAGATAGACATCCCTTGCAAATATTTTTTATAAATATAAATAACCATCTTGAATTACAAGGATTTGTCTACATGACAAAGTCTACATGTCTACATGTCTACAAGACTTAACCTCGTTCAATGCAGTAATAGTTTATTACTCATTTTATAATGTTTTGTTAAATTATATGACCTAAAAATCGTCAGATATTAAAAATAATGAACTCATTTATTTCCAAAAAATGGACAGACAAGCACAGTAAGCTTAACACACTTCCTTCACTCATTCATTCAACAAATGTTTGTTAAACATCTACAATGTGCTAGGCACTGATGAACAAGATGGGTAAGGTCTGCCCTTCAGGGCCCCATGTTTTCACACTGTACGTGATAATAACAATTCTGAACGGTTTTCACAGATCAGATTTCTATATACCCTCTATTTAGAATCCTTTGCCAACTCTTGTCATTGGCCAGTTAAATCTCACTTAGGCATCAGAGTCCAGCTGAAACCAAGGAACCTTTCCTAGCCATTCTCATACTTTCTCATTTGGGCTCATCTCTATCACAGTATTTTATACTGTTAGCAACAAAATGTTGTTTTCTCAACAAAACTCCAAGTTACCTGAAGTAGGGAGATAGTCATCTTGGTATCCCCACTGCTTAGCAGACAGACTGGTGTTTAGCAGGTACTGATTTAATGTCTGCATTTATACAAAGTTAATAAAGGACTGAATGATGACGAGCAATGTGCTAATTAGGAATCAGCCAAGCGACTTCTAACCAGTTCCAAAATAATTAAAGAACAGTAACTAAATTTAAGTTGAAAATATCTACTATCTTTCTAATAAGCATATTTGAAATAATTATTAATGTACTAAAAAAGATACTTCCTCACAATTAAGAAATAACTATCAGGGCGCCTGGGTAGCTCAGTCATTAAGCCTCTGCCTTCAGCTCAGATCATGATCCCAGGGTCCTGGGATCGAGCCCCGCATCGGGCTCCCTGCTCCGCGGGAAGCCTGCTTCTCCCTCTCCCACTCCCCCTGCTTGTGTTCCCTCTCTCGCTGTGTCTCTCTCTGTCAAATAAATAAAATCTTCAAAAAAAAATTTTTTTTTTAAATATATAACTATCAATAAGGGGAAAAAAAGGAAACAATGATACTTTAATATCTTCAGTTGGTATATTTGAAACAATACTAAACCATCGTAGGAAAAAAAACAGACTTAGTATCAACTCTTCCTGGCACAAGAACAAGGAACCAAAAGGCACCCTACTTGGAAGATGCAAGTAATATAAAGCCAGAGAGTATTTACATCTCAAGTTAACACTACACCAGACTTTTTGTTATGACACCAAAATTCTAGACCCTACCAAAGTAAATAAAATCCAAATAGATGTAGATTTTACCCCCTATACACTACTAATTTTCCAGAACTAAAGAAGACAGACCACAAAAATAATGAAATTCATGCATACCCAAAAGCCTGTGGGTTAAGCTTGGATTTTATTATACAACTAAACTGAGAGAATATCAAAACCTGGACAGTAAAAGAAAAAAAAAAACCTGACAGCAAATAGGCATTACTTCGTAAATACTAATGTATCCTCACTTGTTCCAGTTCAAAAATCTTGACTTTTTAAAATATTACTTGAAACCATTACTAATGTAACTGGCAGTATTAAACAAGATTGAGTTTGAAAGACACTAAGTGAGTTATGGCACACCTCTGCTATCGAATACTACACACAATGATTAAGGAGACAGAGGTACACAGAAAGTTGTCCATCATCTACCATTACGTGAAAAAAGCACAGCACAGGACAATACACATGGTAAGACCCAGAAGCAGCTAAAACACATCACTTGAGCAAGACTACCTGGACTCAAATCTCAGCTCTGCCACTCACTAGCTGTACAACCTTTGGTAATTACTTCTTGCCTCACTTTTTTCATCTGCAAATGGATATAAAGTAGAATCTAATTCATAAGGTATGTTCACAGGGTTGTGAAGATTTAACAAGTTAATATACCTAGGGGCGCCTGGGTGGCTCAGTTGGTTAAATGGCCAACTCCTGATTTTGGCTTAGGTCATGATCGCAGGGATGTGAGATCGAGCCCTATGTCAGGCTCCGTGCTGGGCATGGAACATGCTTAGAATTCTCTCTCACCTTTTCCCTCTGTCCCTCCCCCCTCAAAACAACAACAACAACAACAAGTTAATATATGTAAAGCACTATGCAAGCACAAGTGTTAACTATAATTTCTGGGAAAAAAACAAAACAAAACCCAAAATGTATAGTATGTGCATGTATATGTGGGGAAGAAAAGCTTTCATTTTTTGCTTTTTTTTTTAAAGTTTATATTTATTTTTTTAAGTAATCTCTATACCCAACATGGGGCTCAAACTCAGAACCCTATGATAAAGAGTCACATGCTCTTCTGACTGAGCGAGCCAGGCACCCCTTTTCTGCATTGTTTTTAGGTTTTGTTTTGTTTTTTTAATTATTATATGTTATGTTAATCACCATACATTACATCCTTAGTTTTTGATGTAGTGTTCCATGATTCATTGTTTGCGTATAACACCCAGTGCTCCAGTTTTTTGTTTTTTGTTTTTAAGATTTATTTATTTTAGAGACAGAGCACGCACATGAGCAAGTGGGGGGCAGGGGCAGAGGGAGAGAGAATCCCAAGTCGACTTCATGCTGAGCACAGAACCCAATGCAGGGCTTGATCCCACAACCCCAAGATCACAACCTGAGCCAAAATTGAGTTGGATGCTTAACTGACTGTGCCACTCAGGTGCCCCTTAAGTTTTTGGGGTTTTGTTTTGTTTTGTTTTTAAGATTTATTTATTTGAGAGAGAGAGAGAGCACGCGCGCACACATGAGCAGGGGGGAGGGGCAGATAGAGAGGGAGAAAAAGACTCCCCTCTGAGCAGTGAGCCTGATGCAGGGCTCATTCCCAGGACCCTGAGATCATGACCTGGGCTGAAGGCAGACGCTTAACCAACTGAGGTACACAGGCACCCAGTTGTTGTTGTTGTTTTAAATAAAGAACATTACTTTAGTAATTTAAAAAAATGAGAACATAATAAAAACTTGGCACTAAGACCCCCCCCCCCCCCCGCTGAAAGATTTGCTAGTGCAATTACTTAAACATTCAGGACCAGACAAATTCTGTGAATAATTATATATTAAAACTGTGAAAGTTTTCAAGTGCAACAAAAAGGACAGTACTTCGGGACACAGTTCAACAATAACAAGCTACACACCAATAAGCAGAACTACAACAGCTTTAAAATTACGTCCTTTGATTTCCCAGAAGCAATAAATTATACAAAAATATGCACCCAATCTAGAAATGGGTATCAGGAACTTTCACAATTAGATAAATCTCCATTAATTTTATTAGTCTGAAATTAAATACCACCAAATCTAATTTCCTCTTATTCAACAATCTCTAATGACAACTCACTAAGACATATATAAACCTGGAGTTCAAGATAAA
The DNA here is from genome assembly GCF_029215605.1 of Mirounga angustirostris. Classification (NCBI taxonomy): domain Eukaryota; kingdom Metazoa; phylum Chordata; class Mammalia; order Carnivora; family Phocidae; genus Mirounga; species Mirounga angustirostris. Next base: position 84,065,637 of record NW_026991723.1, on the reverse strand, counting down.
CCAAATGATTTTTTAAAAACCTAAAATCCTTAGAACCCCTTGAGAATTTCTGAGAGGAAGATTTCACCACCTCACATGCTTTCAGGAAGCTTTGGTCCCTTGGATAAACATAGCTTCCTCCATAAATACAGCGAGTGTATAAAACCACCAAAGAGAAGAGCAGAAAGAGAACTTCAAGCTTCAGCTGCATTTTTGCTGAGCTGTAATACTGGTATAGCCTGTTTCAAGATCCAAGAGTCCACCCTAAAAATTAAGGAAGGTATATAAGCAGCAGGCTGTCATGTTCATTTTATCACATTTGCCAGAATGGTATCTCATAAAATTATAAATATTATCAAACTTCAAGAAGTATTATTATCATTGAAGGAAACTCCTTTATTTATAAATAAATAAATAGCAAATAAATCTAATTAGTTTAAATAGCTTTTCAAAAAGAATCAGTCATGGGGCGCCTGGGTGGCTCAATCGTTAAGCGTCTGCCTTCGGCTCAGGTCATGATCCCAGGGTCCTGGGATCGAGCCCCGCATCGGGCTCCCTGCTCCGTGGGAAGCCTGCTTCTCCCTCTCCCACTCCCCCTGCTTGTGTTCCCTTTCTCGCTGTGTCTCTCTCTCTGTCAAATAAATAAAATCTTAAAAAAAAAAAAAAAAAAAGAATCAGTCATTAAGATGCCTCCATAGAATTACAAAATTCCTAATTTTAACTAGTTTACATAATGCCTACAAAAAAAGAAAGAACTCAAAAATGCTAGTTGTCATTATCATTAATGATGGAACAGAAACTTACTTATAAGGAGGCTTAACAGGTCACTTTTCACAGAATCCAAGTTGGCCCATCACAACCTTGAATAGTCAGATATTAAAAAACACTTGGTTTTAGAGGACTCAAAGACTCCTTGGGTTCTAAAGGAGGTACTAAAGATGAAATAATTCTGCAAAAAGAATTCACCTAGTCTTTCCTAAGCTTTTCAATACAGAAATCTGTATTTGTAAACTTTTTGCAATTCTGCCTTGTGACTTTTAGACCTAATGTATTTTTGTCAGGTAGTCATGATTTACAAATAATGGAAGTAAAATCAATAGGTGGGGTCAGAGTTTTGCATTCGAAAATGAAAGGAGACAGTTTAGAGTGGGTTAAAAATAGATGCGTTTAGGGGCACCTGGGTGGCTCAGTAGGCTAAGTGTCTGCCTTCAGCTCAAGTCATGATCCCAGGGGCCTGGGATCAAGCCCTGCACTGGGCTCTCTGCTCAGTGGGGAGTCTGCTTCTCCCTTTCTCTCTCCCTCTGCCTCTCCCCCTGCTCATGCCCATTCTCTCTCTCTCTCCCAAATAAATAAAATCTTAAAAAACAAAAGATGAGTTTAGCCTAAGTCCTAAAAACTTTAAAACTACATGTATTTGGATAAAATTAAGACTGCTTAGGAAGATAATTTGACTCTGATTCTGTAAAAAGAGAAATAGGCTAATATCCCTTGATTAATTCTTTTGTCCTTTAAATTTTCCAATTTTAATCCTTTCAAAGATTCACATAAAATAAACTGGAAACATAAATTAGTAAGTAAAAAAATAAGGAAGAACTGAACATGTTTGACGACATGCTTCCCACTAGTGTCTAGCGTGGGTGTACTGGCATTATAAGGGAGCAAGACCAAGCAAGCATCTTTTCGGACAGAAAGATTAATGAGCAGACATCTTGCCTGCTTTTACAGTTAAAACAGTAGACTTAAAGCCTTATATTTTAAAAACAGCATACAAAAAAAGTGTACAAAGATAATTTTGGCTTTATATATATACACATATATATATAATTACACTGTTAGCATTAAGCTATACTTTTCTTTTAAACATTTGCTTAACCATTCATTTATATATATTAAATACAACAACTTGAAGTATCAACAAACATTCACCACTTCTGACTTTTGCATCGCAGAGTTCAAAACTGGGTTTCAGGAGCACCTGGCTGGCTCAGTTGGAAGACCATGCAATTCCTGATCTCAAGGTCATAAGTTTGAGCCCCACACTGGGTGTACAGATATAAACTTAAAAAAAAAAAAAAAAACCTGGGTTTCAGCTTAGAAACCATGAAAAACTGCCCTACTGAAAATGTTTTTACAAAATCATAATACATATTGAAACATATTCCAAAAAATGAGAAATATATAGGTAAGTATAAAGAAAGAATTTTTTTTTTAAAGATTTTATTTATTTATTTGACAGAGAAAGAGACAGCAAGAGAGGGAACACAAGCAGGGGGGAGTGGGAGAGAGAGAAGCAGGCTCCCCACTGAGCAGGGAGCCCGATGCAGGGCTCAATCCCAGGACCCTGGGATCATGACCTGAGCCGAAGGCAGACACTTAACCGACTGAGCCACCCAGGCGCCCCTAAAGAAAGAAATTTTAATTACCTATAATTTAAAAACAAGAAGGGTGCCTGGCTGGCTCAGTCTGTAGACCATGCAACTCTGGATCTCAGGGCTGTAAGTTCGAGCCCCACATTGGGTGTGAAGCCTACTTAAAATTTTAAAAAAATAACAAAAGCAAAAAAAAATAAAAACAAGAAATCAAACAGCTCGGTGCCTAAAGCCTCTTCTAAAATGTGTACATGATATAGAAATTATTGATCTTAGTTCCTTTAAAAATGAAAATACCTTGATTAGGATTATTTAAGGAGCAAAAGCCACAAATAATTCTATGCAAACACAAGTTTGGGTAGTTCAGATGTAAAAAAATACATAATTGAAATCCTTCATGACTATGAAAAGATTAACTCCAGAGAAGGAATTATATGTAGTGAAAAAACAGGAGTTGAAGAGAAAAAAAAATTAACCATTTGAGAAATTTTTTTCAAGTACTAGTCTTTCCACAGCAAGTAACAGAGATTCCACTTATATCAGCCTTTTACAAAAAAAAAATTAAATTAAAAAATAAATCATACTTTACCTTGCAGAATCCTAGAGTAATGTGGAACCAACTCTGTCCAATAAAATCCCCCCCCAAAATTTTTTTTTTAATTTTTTTCAAATAAAGTGAAATGTCTTTTTATTAGGAATATATCCACTTTGCCTCTTCAGTTTTCTACAATAATTAGGGGTAATTTTTCCAAATGCCATTACGAGGCAGCATCACCTTGTAAGGTGGGCAGCACTCTGTGCCACCACTGGAAAGCAGCTCACAAACTCACAGTGGAGCCAGCTGGGCGAAGTGAGAAGTGACAGCACTGTGACAGTGGCCAAGAAGGCACCAGAAGATTAAGGCTTGTTTTAAAGTCAGGGATGTGGAACCAAGGTGGAAAAGAGTTAAAGAAGATTGAGAGCTGGAGTACCAAAAGATAACCAGCAATTACTAAACGAAAGCCACGTTCCTGATGCTTTTCATATGCTATTGTTATTAGTCAATCCTATCACCCCCACTTTACAGATGAGGAATCAGGTTTAGAAAAGTCAGATAACTTACTGCCTAACACTCAGCTATCATGCAGTAGAGAATTCAAAACTAGATTTGTCTGACTTCACAGCCCACACTCTTCATTCCCCTATGCTGCCTCTCTGGCTCTTCTTCAGAATACTGACCTCAGGTTCCCTGTGAGCAATTTCACTGTAGCGAGCACTAGGAAGGGAGTGATACACCTGCAGGCAAATGATCACATACTATCATCTGGGTAGCCTCAATTTTTCAGTATTTCTTCATCTCAAGCTACCTTTACAATCTTTCCTCCCATTTTTCCATTTCACAGACCTAACACACTAGCCAGAAAAAGAAAAGAAAAAAAAAGTAAAAAGACTTGGATATTCTATCTAATTTACAAATTCCTCTTCGTTCCTCAGCTTACTCCTTCACCTGGAGCCCTTCTCCAGTAGCCCTATAGCCAATTACATCTATGATGTTCAATCCCGTTCAAATATCATCTCCTTCATACAGCACTCCCTGATCTTCCACTCTCCCATTCAGTGGTAGTATCTCCAAGCTAAATCTTCTTTACCCTTTATACTGGTACCTCTATAAACAACTCATGAGTCTGATAAAGTTTTAAAATAATCACTTCAGGGGCACGTGGGTGGCACAGTCGATTAAGCCTCAGACTCTTGGTTTTGGCGCAGGTCATGGTCTCAGGGTTGTGAGATTGAGCCCCATGAATGTGTGGTGGTTTGGGTTTGAGCCTGCTGGGTTGGAATCCTACCTTCCACAGACTGTGGGACTTTGGCAAGTTACTTAACCTCTATGTGCTTCCGTTTCTTCTTTAAATAGGACCTACTACATAGGGTAGTTGTGAGGATTTTATAGGTCAGAGAAAGTAAGGCATCTAGCATGGCGCCAGGCACACTGCAGGAGCAGAATGCCTATTAGCCAGATACAGAATGTGTGTCCCTTCAGCTACTGAAGTGTAGCAGAACAAGTTACTTTATTTTTTTTTTTACTTTTATTTATTTATTTTAGAAAGAGAGAGGGAGGGCGCCTGGTGGCTCAGTCGTTAAGCGGCTGCCTTCAGCTCAGGTCATGACCCCAGGGTCCCGGGATTGAGCCCTACATCAGGCTCCCTGGTCCCCGGGAAGCCTGCTTCTCCCTCTCCCACTCCCCCTGCTTGTGTTCCCTCTTTCGCTGTGTCTCTCTCTGTCAAATAAATAAATAAAATCTTAAAAAAAAAAAAAGAGGAAGAAGAAGGAGAGAGGGAGTGGGGAGAGGCAGAGGGGGAGGGAGAGGGAGAAAGAATCTGAAGCAGACTCCGCACTGAGCACAGAGCCCAACACTGTGAGGTCACAACCTGAGCTGAAACCAAGAGTTCAACACATAACCAACTGAGCCACCCAGGTGCCCCAGAACAAGTTACTTTATGGATTGAATGCCCTGTGCACCGTGGTACACAAATATTTATTAGTGCTCTGCTAAACAATTTCACATTAGACTCTGAAACTTTGATATTTTGATATAAAAATATTTGATATGTTTGATATTTTGATATGGAAGATAGGCTGAAGAGTGTGAACTGAGAAATGAATAAATACATAAGTATAAAATTCTGAGTATAGCCCCAACACATATTGCATGTATTATTACTCTGTGTGCAGGTTTAGAAGTCTATTGTCTTAAACTAGTGCTGGTGTTTTTTAAAGATTTATTTATTTGAGAGAGAAAGAGCACGCATGTGGCGGGGGCGGGGGGGGGAGGAGCAGAGGGAGAGGGAGAGAGAAACTCAAGCAGACTCCACGCTGAGCATGAGCCCATCACTCAGCTGGATCTCCTAATCCTGGTATCATGACCTGAGCCAAAACAAAGAGTTGGACACTTAACCAACTGCGTCATCCAGGTGCTCCTTAAACCAGTGCTGTTTAAAACAAACATAATGTGGGGCGCCTGGGTGGCTCAGCCGTTAAGTGTCTGCCTTCGGCTCAGGTCGTGATCCCAGGGTCCTGGGATCGAGCCCCGCATTGGGCTCCCTGCTCCACGGGAAGCCTGCTTTTCCCTCTCCCACTTCCCCTGCTTATGTTCCCTCTCTCACTGTGTCTCTCTCTGTCAAATAAATAAATAAAATCTTTAAAAAAAAAAAAAACATAATGTGATATGGCTGGGTGGCTCAGTCAGTTGAGCATCTGCCTTCGGCTCAGGTCATGATCCCAGGGTCCTGGGATCGAGCCCCACATCAAGCTCCCTGCTCAGTGGGGGGGGGGGTCTGCTTCTCCTTCTCCCTCTACCTCCTCCCCAACTGCTCACGTTCTGTCTCTGTCTCTAATAAATAAATCTTTTAAAAAGGGGAAAAAAGACTTTTTTACATTAAAAAAAAAATAAAAGAACGGGGCACCTGGGTGGCTTGGTTGGTTGAGCGTTGAACTCTTGATTTTGGCTTAGGTATTGATCTCGGGGTTGTGGGATCAAGCCCCATGTTGGGCTCTATGCTTAGCGGGGAGTCTGCTTGAGATTCTCTCCCTCTCCTCTCCCTCTGCCCTTCCTCCCACTCACACAAGTGCATGCTCTCTCTCTCTCTAAAATAAATAAATAAATCTTAAATAACATAAATCACTTCACTGATTACTTATTAATTACAAAGGAAAAAGGGTGCCTTTACAATATAAATCTAGTAGATACTACTTTATTCAAATGATCAAATTTATATCAATAATGAAACTGACATCTGGTGCCTCTGATGGGATACACTGAGACCTAAAATCCACTGCACAGCATTCCAACCAAAAATGTTTAACCTGAATCTGATCATGCAGAAACATTCAGACAAATCCAAATTGAGCGGCATCCTACAAAACAACTGGTCTGGATACTTACGGTCATGAGAGACACCCTCCGCCCCGCCCCCTCCAAAAGGCTGGAAAACCAGTCCAGATTCAAGCAGGTAACTAAAAGCAATGCAAGCTCCTTAAATTAATCTTGGGTCAAACACAAAACCAAATATCTAAGGACAGTATTAGGACAACTGGGGAAATTTGAATAGGTACTCTGCGTTAAAGAATAATATTATATCCACGTTAAATTTCTTGAGGGTGACAACTAAACTGCAAATATGCAGAAGAAAGTGTTTGTTCTTGGGAAATACATACCCGTATTTAGAGAGTAAAGTGTCCTGATGGTATCTATACCTAACTCCCCATAGGGTTCAGCAAAAAATGTGTCTACTAGTGCATAAAGCAAGCACAGCAAAATGTTAACAACTATGGAATCTAGACGAGAAGTACAAAGGTATCATTATACTACTGTTGCAACTCTTCTGTAGGCTTACAATTTTTCAAAGAGTTGGGAAACAATACTTAAAATTTATGGAGGGGGGGAGGGTGCCTGCTGGCTCAGTCACAGGAGCATGCAACTCCTGATCTCGGGGTCGAGAGTTCAAGCCCTACGTGGGTGTAGAAATTACTTTAAAAAAAAAAGTTATGGATTTAAAACAACAAAATCAACAGAAAATAGGGAAAGGTGCAAAGATGACTTAGCACTTGTATTCTGCCTTCCAGAATTAACTGTTAACATCATCATAGTTGCTTTTAGTCTTTAAAGAAAACTTACGGTGTCATCCCCTTTGCACCACCTCCACCCATTCTTAGAGCCCTCTAGAAGCTGCAAAATTATGAGGTAAGGTATGCCCATTTTCAACTTTACTAAATAACTGCAAATGTTGTCCCTCAAGGCAGCTGTACCAATTTAAACTCCTACATCGTTTAGAATCTGTCCTACATAGAAACTGTCCCACCGCAGTTTCTAAATTACCATTTTCAGAAACATCTTCACTCACTTTGATACTGTCAGACATTAAAATTTTTTTATCAATCTGATGTGAAAAATTCAGTGTCATTTATACCAACCTAGGATCACAAAGTAAAAGAACCTTAGCAAAGTAAGAACTTCATCTACAAACCCTTCCTTTTATCACATCATTGTAGAACGTTCAGGATAATCAAACCCACATGGCAGCAAGTACTAAGAATGATTAGTCCCCACATGAAACCAAATGCCCACAAAAGCACTGCATAATGTTTGGGAAATAATCTGTCTTTTAAAAAACGTAAGATGAGGGCGCCTGGGTGGCTCAGTCGGTTGAGCGACTGCCTTCGGTTCAGGTCATGATCCCAGGGTCCTGGGATCGAGCCCCACATCGGGCTCCCTGCTCTGCGGGGAGCCTGCTTCTCCCTCTCCCACTCCCCCTGCTTGTGTTCCCTCTCTCGCTGTGTCTCTCTCTGTCAAATAAATAAATAAAATCTTTAAAAAAAAAAAAAAAGCAAGATGAAAAGGTTCAAATTCAACCCAGCAAACATAATACTATTTGTAAGATTTTAAAAAAAGAGATATTTTATTCCTAGAAATAAATAACCTAGCTCTTATAAATTAACTCATTTACTCATTCATCAAGTATTTACTGAGTACCTGTTATGTGCCAGCCACTATTCTAGCATTGTGGCAAAGACAAAGTCCCTATTCTCACAGAGCTAACATTCTAATGGGGAGACAAAAATTTACAAGACTAGTATACAAATAATATGATATCAGATAGATACATGCTATTAAAAAAATAAAGGGCAGGGACAAAGAATGACAAAGGAGACAGCGTAAGGACAAAGTACCAGGCAATATCTCTCCAAGGCAGTGATTTTTGTCATATGGTGTGTTCAATTCAACATAAACTATTTCAGCACCAATATCTTTTCACAAAATACTCTTTTTCACTTTTCCATACTCCCCTATATTTTTCCCAGAAAAAAAAAGTTTGCTGTAGTGGTTTTTCCACTATTGCTATTTTTTTAGAGGGGAAAAAAAAAATCACGACAGGTGCTTTACAAACAGTTGCAAATTTCAAGTCCCATATACTCTAAAAAAATGTTAACTGGGGCGCCTGGGTGGCTCAGTCATTAAGCGTCTGCCTTCAGCTCAGGCCGTGGTCCCAGGGTGTGGCTCAGCGGGAAGCCTGCTTCTCCCTCTCCCTCTCCCCCTGCTTGTATTCCCTCTTTCACTGTCTCTCTCTCTGTCAAATAAATAAATAAAATCTTTAAAAAAAAAAGTTAACTGTGATCTGTCAGTGAGAAGTCTGATGCCAAAATAAAACTGAACTGTAAGAATTTAAAATGGAATTTTGAGAAAATGATTTACTAATTCTCCCAACTCTATCACCTGCACGTTTACTTTCTATCATATATGAAAAGAATAATAGCAATAGGAAAATATATCTGAAGAAAGATCCTGTGGTTTTTACTTAAGGACAAAAATATTAGAATTTTGGGGCACCTGGGTGGCTCCGTTGGTTAAGCGTCTGCCTTGGGCTCAGATCATGATCCAAGGTCCTGGAATCGAGCCCCACATGGAACCCCACCTCCGCCTGACTCCCTGCTCAGCAGGAAGTCTGCTTCTCCCTCTGCCCCTTCCCCCCCACTCATTCTCTCTCTCTCAGATGAATAAATTCTTTGAAAAAAAAAAAAAAAGAATATCCCCCTCTTTAAAAGCCACACTACCTACATGATTTAAAGAAAACCAGCACGCACTAAAATTTCCTTTCACAGGCTTACACAAGAGCTTAGAAGGCTTCAACCACTTAGAACTAGGCGGTGCCTTACTACAAAAATCTAAGGGCCAAATATTCACTTCCCTTTTTTCCTCAGATTATTTTGCTGATTCTCCTGAATGAAGTATCTGCTGTCTATCTTTCAAAATTATTACTCTGACCCAGCCAAAACGTCTTTTACTTCTCTGTGTACAAAATTCCCTTTCATCTATACTATAATCCTATTTGCCTTGTCTTTTCTTAAAAAATAAATAAATAAAAAGATCCAAATATCCTTCCAGGCTGACTTATGGATCCCCAAATACTTCTACCTCAGGAGTTCTTAATCTTTTTGCACCATGGATCTTTTTGGTAGTCTGGTGAAGCCTACGGACTCTCTCTCAGATAGATTTTTATTTTTATTTTTATTTTCTTGATTGTAATCTTGACACCCAACGTGGGGCTGGAGCTCACGACACTGAGATCAAGAGTCGCACACACTACCAACTGAGCCAACCAGGCGCCCCTCAGATTGCTTTTAAATACATAATTAAACATATGAAATTATGAAAGAAACCAATTATACAGAACTGTTACTTAAATATAGTGATTTGGTAATATATGTGCAGCTTTATCATCACATTAAATAACAAGATCTGTGTGTTTAATAATGCAATAAATTCAAAAAAATTATAAGCATAAGTGATATTCTGAGATATATGCAAAAACTGTAAACATGATATAAAAATATTTGTAATTTTTATTGGTGACAAAGTCACAGGCATTGCTAATTCCACTGTGGTTTGTTGCCTGCATTCATAATTGAAGGAACGAATAAATTAGTTACCAGATAATAAAAATAGATGTGATTTTATCCCCATTCTAGTTCAAAAATCCCCTATATTCTGTCCACCAACTGGTGAATTCCCAGGTTAAAATACTTTCTAGTTCAAAGCTGTGCTCAAACTGACTTCTGTCACAAATTTTAAAATAAAAACAATGATTCCTCCTCCTTTGGCCTAGCTCTCATCTGAACATATCACCATGCCTGTTTTTCCAGACCTATACACAGAACACTGTTTATTTCTATGGTTTGCCTAGCCAGCACCCATTTAAATTTGACAGTCAATAAAAGGTGAAGTTGAAGGAAAGGAGATGGAAGCAACCAACAGTCCCTCACTTCCAAGACATCAACAGCAAGTGGAAAGATGCCAAGTATACTGTGTGTGTGTGTTTTTCCAAGGTGGGCTGCCCCCAGACCCATGAGTCCAGCTTGTCAAGAGTCCCCGAAGCATGACATCTTCACCAGCGACACTCAGAAGATATTCCACCTCCTTCTCGCCTCCTATGCTCAGTTCTCCACCTGCCAGGTCGCTCGCCTGGGGCCCCCACCCGAAGCCGCCCCGCCGTTCCCGGTCCCTTCCCCCCGCTCCCGTCTGCCCCCGGCCGCCCTGGCCCCTGGGCGCCGCCACATCTGTCCCCTGGGCCTAACCGTGTGTCCCCCTACCCCCACTTCTACCGACACGGGAGGGAAGGGCGCAGGGGGTCAGCTGGACTGGGTGGCCCGGCCATTAGGCGCAGGCTGCGGCCCTAGGCCAGACCAGCCCGGCCGCCAGGCAGCGAGCCGCGCACTTCGCGCGAGTTAACCGGAGACGCGCACTCACCACCGGGATCACACGGAGGAAGGCACCCAGGTCTCCGCCGCACCGCCACTCGGCCTCGGAGCCGTCACCCTCGTCGCGCACTGCCACCACCGCCGCCGCCGCCGCCACTACTCGCTAGCTGGCTTTCCTGCGTCCTGCGGCGGCGCTGCCGCCACGCCATCGCGCGTGCGCGGCGCCGCGGGGGCCCCTGGGACTGGTGGTTCGCGCGGGCGGCCAGAGCGGTCCTTCCGCTTCAGCCCGCCCAGTCGGCCACCGACGGGAGCGGTCGTGGGCGTGTGCGGTACGGCGAAGCGCCTTCCGGAAAATTGTTCCTCATCAGACGCGCGACCTCGCTTCCGCGTACGGTGCTGCCGGGTGTGAAAAACACTCCTGTGCAAGTACGTGTAAAGTGAAAGATTCAGCGCATTAGCATCTTCGGTAACAAGTGTCACTTGCCCAGGACACATCACTCGACTCACACGCACGCGCACGCACAGACACACCACCCCTCCCTTTCTGTTAAAAGTTTCGCAAGTTGCCTTCAGGGGTATCTGGATTTTCAGTTTTAAACCTGATTTCCCAGTCCTCGTTTTATCTTACTTACTGTAAATTTGACCATACAGTTTTTTAAGCTGACTGATTTATCTGATAAAATTTTATTTTACAAAAATAACTCAGGTATATTCCAATGTCAAGTTAACGGAGCTGAATAGTCATAGAAACTTCAGAATTGGAAGACACCTTAAAGGTCGTTAGTCCAACTCCGGCCCAGGCAGGAATTCTCTCTTGTATCTTCCAGCCAGATGGTCTTCCAACCTTTTTTTTTTTTTTTTTTAAAGATTTTATTCATTTGAGAGCGAGCGAGCAGGAGCAGAGGGAAAAGCCGACTCCCCGCTGAGCCAGGAGCCCGACGACATGGGGCTCCATCCCAGGACCCGGAGATCACGACCCCAGTGGAAGGCAGACGCTTAACCGTCTGAGCCACCCAGGTGCCCCCGTCTTCCAACTTATATTTCCACAGTTCGAATTTCAGGGAGCTCACTATCTTAAGTGAGATAGCCCGCTCCACTGTTGGACAGCTCTGAAGGTTAGAAAATTCTACCTTCGGTGAAATCGGCTTCCCTTTACTTCCTTCCAGTGCTATAAGTTCTGATGCCTGGAGCAATATAAAATGTTTTCCATTTGACAGCCTTTCAAAAAATTGAAAACAACGATTACAACCTCCAACACTGGGAGTCTCCAGGCCAAAAAAAAAAAAAAAAAGTAACATTCAGTTTTCCAACTATTTCAAATGTGAATCAACTCCCACGTTTTTTTCCATTTAGTCATTCTCCTTGATGTATTACCCTTAAAAATAAATAAAAATATATTTTTTAATTTCAATGCTAAAAGCTAACTGAACCATTACATTCACTACATTTCTTTTCTAAAATTCACTTTCAATCAAACAAGTAATACAGAAATTCATTCTTGGCCTTAAAAATTGGCCAAAAAATTGTATTGTATACAATACAAATAAGTCAAAAAAAATCCCCTCAATTCCCATCCAATTCCACCCAAAGGGAGCCACTCTTGTCAATGATAGGGGGGGACATAATATCTAGATTGGGGGGACATAAATAGGATCACGTTGTACATACCATTCTGTTCTTTTCGTTTAAAAATAAATCCTGAGTTTCATTCCATATCAATACATAAAAATCTACCTCAGTTTTGAAACTTTGCATAGTATATCCATAGTATCACCTACCATAGTTGATTTAGCATCCCCTATCGATTTTGACATTTAGGTTGACTTTACATTCTGAATAACAAAAAATACATGTGAATGAACAATGTTATTTTTTAACATAGTTTAAAAAAATTTTTTTTTAAAGATTTTATTTATTTGAGAGAGAGAGATAGCGAGAGCAGGAACACAAGCAGGGGGCGTGGGAGAGGGAGTAGCAGGCTTCCCGCCGAGCAGGGAGCCCGATGCGGGGCTCGATCCCAGGACCGTGGGATCATGACCTGAGCCGAAGGCAGATGCTTAACGACTGAGCCACCCAGGCGCCCTAGTTTAAAAAAATTTTTTAAAGCTCTGGCAATCTGTAAACAACAAAAAAATTTAGAAACACATGGATGGAAGCTCTTCTACACAGGTGGCAGATAGTATTTCTTTATAAAATGCTTTTGCCCTTTGGAACAGCCCAGTTGCAAGCAAAGGACAAGACTACAGTCATAACCTTACTCCATGTTCTGGGCCCTAGGTTGTCTTACACTGGCTCCTACTGGCAGGCTCAGAAATAGTAGCAGTACTCAGAGATGGATTTACTATGAAGCTGATGGAGCTTATGATTTAGGGCCCCTCACTTGCCTGGGGATTCTTCCAAGGCCCAAGCAATTCAGTCAATATGGTTTTGCAACATTTGCCAAAGAATTTTTAATTATTGGCTCAGTTGAGGGCACAGATAAAAGCCCAAAACTTGAGAATACTGAAAATGAGGAAAAAGACGCCTATAGAACAGTCATAAATTATGCAACTTGCACTTCTGCACAGTGAAATCTACTATAAACCTTATCCTTCTAGGGTGTCTTGGTGGCTCAGTTGGTTAAGTGTTCGACTCTTGATCTCAGCTTAGGTCTTGATCTCAGGGTCATGAGTTCAAGCCTTGTGTCGGGTTTCACACTAGGTGTGGAGCCTACCTAAAACAAAACAAAGCAAAACAAACAAAAAAAACCTCCCCTTATCTTTCTATCAGTATCAGGGATGTCCAGACTGATGGGAGCTGTCATGTTAACGCAAAATCAAATTTTGGTACATTACCTGTATTTGTCTTATTTTATTTTTTTACCTGTATTTGTTTTAACCTATGACTATAACATATGAAATAACTTTAATGTAATTATACCTTTTTTCCAAGATTTTATTCATTCACTTGAGAAAGTGAAAGCAAGGGAGGTCACAGAGGGAGAAGCAGACTCGCCGCTAAGTGGAGAGCCGGACATGGGGCTCAATCCCAGGACCCTGAGATCATGACCTGAGCTGAAGGCAGACCCTTAACCGACTGAGCCACCCAGGCACCCCAATGTAGTTGTATCTTAAACATATTTCACTGACCTTTTTTGTTCTCTTGTATTACTTTTATTTTTTTTTAAGTATTTTGGAATTTATTGATTTGTATTTAAACTGTTGACAAAGATTCACCAGAAATAATCTGAACAAGCAGAAAAATAGTTAATACTGAAACACTAAAATAATTCAAGGACACATGGCTTATCCAACAAAACAATACCTCTTAAACGCTGTCATCGATACAAAAACTGACTGCTTCTTACTTTTCTAAACACAGTGGCATAATTAACAATATTCAATCATTTGGTTTTTCCTGAATATGTAAAAATTAAAATGCCAATTAAAAATTAATATATCTTCTCTTTAAATGTTTTCTACAAATACAATTTCAATATTTTCATTCAACAGTGGTGTGGTTTAAGAGATTCTTCATTCACAAGTCAAACAACAATCCACCCAAAGGGAACTGATAGTCTATAGGCTCATAGTGCAAATAAAGACTTTAGGAATGCAGTGAATGACATTTCTAACAAACATACCAAACAAATAAAATTCTTAGAAGATACAGGCAAGAAGCCCCTCTAAGCAGCTGGCCACAGAACTAGAACATTTGATCATTTTACTAGTGATTTCAATGGGACTCTAGATGTTTCCAAATTCAACTTGAACTCTCATCTTGGGCTTTGTATTTTGCTTTTCCAGTTTCACTAATGACACAAACATGATTCAAATCCCTGAAATATTCATTATAGTCAAGGGCATATCCTACAACAAACTTGTCTGGAATTTCAAATCCAACAAAATCTGGTCTGTATCCAATACTTTGAGGAGTCCTTTTCACCAGCAAACTTGCAACCTTGACCATCTTTGGATTATACTGCTGGACCAAGGAAAGCAAGGTTTGCATTGTTTTGCCTGTTTCAATTATATCTTCAACAATCAAGACATTCTTTCCAGTTAAAGTTGAGAGATCATCTCCACCAATTACTTTTATGTCCCTTGTGGACTGGTCATTACAGCTTTTCAGTCTAATGAAGTCTACAGCCATAGGAATAGATCTATCACTATTTCTGTTCAGTGCTTTAATGTAATCCAGCAGATCAGCAAAGAATTTATAGCCCCCCTTGAGCACACAGAGGGCTACGATGTGATGGCTTCCCATCTCCTTCATCACATCTCGTGCAAGCCGTTCCGTCCTGTCCATAATTAATCCATGAGGAATAAACACCTTTTCCAAATCCTGAGCATAATGATTAGGTATACAAAATAAATCTAGGTCATAACCTGGTTCATCATCACTAATCACAATGCTGGGGCTTCGCGTTGCCATAACGGAGCTGGCTGGTGCGTGGACGGAGGGCAGTTCTCTTCTGTATTACTTTTAGTTTTAAGTTCTTAAAGGCTTTTCAAGCTCAGTAAATTCCTGATAGATAAACAGGGATTTTTTTTTTAAATAACAAGAAAATGTAGACAAAAAAGTAACATACTTACAATTTACTCTTTTAAAAACATAGATATCAACAATTTTAATAGCTACATGTTTCATCATCTTGAAGTAACATAACTTATCATTTCAAAACAGAAAATTGTTCATTCTTGCTATTAAATACTAAATTCATGCAATTTTTTAAAAATTCTAGAATACAGAAATTGAGATTTAAGACTTTGTAAAGCATATTTAAAAATAATGGTATAGTATTTTTTTTTAAAGATTTTATTTATTTATTTGAGAGAGAATGAGAGACAGAGAGCACGAGAGGGAAGAGGGTCAGAGGGAGAAGCAGACCCCCCGCCGAGCAGGGAGCCCGATGCGGGACTCGATCCCAGGACTCCAGGATCATGACCTGAGCCGAAGGCAGTTGCCCAACCAACTGAGCCACCCAGGCGCCCCAATAATGGTATAGTATTATCATACTGTTAAGTAACTTACTTTTCTTACTTAACAATATGTAATAGGTTTGTTCTGCCAACTTGACAAGCTAATTCTAAAATTTGTATGGAAATACAAGTACCAAGAATAGCAAGACACTCCTGAAGGTGGAAGGACATGTTCTACTGGATATCAAGCTATAGTAATTAAGATGGAAGTTAATATGATAAATGGTAAAAATCTAAAGACTGTAACAATAAAGAAAAGTTAACTTTTTTATGGAAGAGGGATATAGGGTCAGCTGGGGTGAAAAAGTGAGGACTTCTTGGTGCTGACAACATTCTTTTTTTTTTTTTTTTTTTAAGATTTTATTTATTTATTTGAGAGAGAGAATGAGACAGCATGAGGGGGGAGGATCAGAGGGAGAAGCAGACCCCCCGCCGAGCAGGGAGTCCGATGCGGGACTCGATCCCAGGACTCCAGGATCATGACCCGAGCCGAAGGCAGTCGCCCAACCAACTGAGCCACCCAGGCGCCCCGACAACATTCTTTTTCTTGATTTGGATATTGAACACCTAGGGATTTATTTTATGATTATTCATTAAACCGTACACTTGCATTTTATGTACTTTTCTGTATTCACATTGCAATTTATAATAAAAAGATTTTAAGATATGTAAAACATCCAGCACATAGTAAATATTCAGGTAAGTGTAGCTACTATAGACATTTAAAAAAAAAAAAGAGGCAGTGGATTTGTGACAATCTCCAAGAAATATAGCTAACTGGATGGAAGCAGAACCATGCATGTAGCATGCTCCATCACTAGTTTTAAAACAGGGATACACACACACTGCATATGAATATGAATAAAACCTCTCTAGGCTACACAAGAAAGTGGTGACCGTGGTTATCTTTACCAGTGTAGAGGAATAAGGCTGGGGGTAGGGTGGCAGGCCGATTTATTTTCATTGTATATTGTACCCTTTGGATTTTATACCATGTACATATATTTCCTACTTTATTTTTAGGCATTTATTTCTTTAAGTAACCTCTACACCTAATGTGGGGCTCAAACTCACGACCCCAAGATCAAGAGTTGCACACTCCTCTGATTAAGCCAGGCAGGCGCCCCTATATTTCCTATTTTAAAAATTTAGAGATTTAGGGCGCCTGTGGCTCAGTTGGTTGAGCGATTGCCTTCAGCTCAGGTCATGATCCTGGAGTCCTGGGATCAAGTCCCACATCAGGCTCCCTGCTCAGCAGGGAGTCTGCTTCTCCCTCTGACCCTCCCCCCTCTCATGTGCGCCCTCTCTCTCTCTCTCTCTCAAATAAATAAATAAAATCTTTAAAAAAAAATTTAGAGATTTAGGATACATATTATCACTCAAATTCTATAGAGGTAGCTCTTTATAATTAGTAGCTTATTTTACTTCAATGGAAAATTTAAAACAGAAGAAAAATTAAAACGTTTTCTGCATAAAACTAAAATGCTTTTCAATTAATCAAATACAGGGGCGCCTGGGTGGCTCAGTCTGTTAAGCGTCTGCCTTCCACTCAGGTCACGATCCAGGGGTCCTGGGATCAAACCCCACGTTGGGCTCCCTGTCCAGTGGAGAGTCTGCTTCTCCCTCTGCCTTTCCCCCTGCTTGTGCTCTCTCTCAAATAAATAAAAATCTTAAAAAAAAAAATTAAAAATTGTTTAAAAATCATAAAATACCTTTATCATAACAGCCTTGTGAGGAGGCAAAATTATATGTATTTTACAGGCTAGTAAACAGAACCTCAGAGAGATTGACTTGCCCTAAATCATTGCTAGCTTAGTGACAGAACTAGAACTCTAGTTTTTATGCTTCCAAACCCCATGGGCTTTTCTATCATACTATCTGACACAGCATGCCCTCCTAAATGCCTCCCACCGGGGCAGGCAGTGGGGGAGGAAAGAATAGAAGATGCTCTACTTGTAACTTTTCATTTGTCTGTGGGGAAGGTTCCCTATTATAAAATTCACTTTTAAAAAGTCAAGACAGGAGCGCCTGGGTGGCTCAGTAGATTAAGCCGTCTGCCTTCAGCTCAGGTCATGATCCCAGGGTCCTGAGAGAGCCCCACATTGGGCTCTCTGATCAGTGGGGAGCCCACTTCTCCTTCTATCTCTGCAGCTCCCCCACTTTTGCTCACTCTCTCTGTCAAATAAATAAATAAAATCTTTTATTTTTTTAATAAATAAAATCTTTTTTAAAAAAGTCAAGACAAGGGCGCCTGGGTGGCTCAGTTGGTTAAGCGACTGCCTTCGGCTCAGGTCATGATCCTGGAGTCCTGGGATCGAGTCCCACATCGGACTCCCTGCTCAGTGGGGGGTCTGCTTCCCCACCCTCTGCTCTCTTCCCTCTCGTGCTCTCTCTCTTTCTCTCTCTCTCTCAAATAAATAAATAAAATCTTTAAAAAAAAAAAAGTCAAGACAAAGAAAACTAATTGCATAGCACATTGCACTTTCAAAAGCACACACACACACACACAAAGGCTACATGATTTATACCTAGTATTGTTCCTGGCTCAGGTGTCAGGGAGATACTTTTTACTCTTCAGTTGTTTAATAAAGGTTAAGGCCTAGTCTCTCTTTTCTTTTCTTTTTTTTTTAAGATTTTATTTTTTTAAAGTAATCTCTACACCCAGTGTGGGACTCAAACTTACAACCCCAGGATCAAGAGCCGCATGCTCTACTGACTGAGCCAGCCAGGTACCCCTACAATCAGAGTTTTCTTGAAGTAAATGCTCTAAGAAAAGGGAGGGTCAGGGGTCCAAGGGCTCAGTCTCTTAATACAAAAGACATCTACGTAGCCAATAGAAGACAGTAATTAGAACATTTAAAAAAATATTTCCAATAATCTGTCAAATTCAACATAATCACCAAACATTACTTTCCATTGAAAGAAATCTTGAAAATTGACTCAAGAGATGGTTTTCTTGAAGAGCTTCTAAAATTTCTTCTCATAGTATATTCACATGATTTATAGCATTCCTATTATCCTACAACTTCCCACACACTTTTCTTATCTCCCACACAGTATCTTATCTAATCCTGGAAATAAGCCTACTAAAACCAACAGGACAGAAATCCCTGACATTCAATACATGAAAAAATTGAGGCTCTGGTAGGTTTTTCTCCCAAGATCATGTGCCTTATCTCTTAGTTGTGTATTCTCCCCAACAAAGGATGTGGAAAATTCTTAATTATCAGGGTCTAAACATTCAATTTGTCAATTACGTAAGTCTTTTCCTTTTCCTTCCTGTTCTATGCCTGTAATTCCCTTTCAAAAAGGAAGATTTAGGAACTAAATGACATCCAATCCTAATCAGTCCTAACTCTACCTAGCTGAGATCAGATGGGAAATAGAAATCTATTTTCTTACCCAAAGGAGCACAAGTAAAACGAGCTGGTTTAAATTACTGGATAAAAATCTACATTTGTCTATCACTCATTATCAAAATATTTGCAAACTATGTAACTACTCTATATCCTAAACAAGATATACATCTTATAAACCCAAAACTCAGGATGACTACAGAAATTAAAAGTCAAATTGCCAAGGCTCAAATCCTGGCTCCCTATCTCCTCAGCTGTGTAATCTCCTGGGTAACTTTCTTCACCTCTCGGGGCTTCAGATTCCTTAGCTCTAAATTAAGGGTTAAAAAAAAAAAATGCTTTCATAAGAATTAAAAGAGATAATGCACATAAAGTGTTTAGCATAGTATCTAGCGCTTAGTTAAATATTGATAATTTGGCATCAATACTATTATTGGCATTTAACATTCAGGAAACTAGATTTATCTATGCACTTTTCTATTCAATCCATAAAAGATCGCACTTCAGGTTATACAATAATATACACCTAATATACTTGGTTTTAAAAAAGATACTACAACCACCAATATACTCATTCCCTTTGGAAATTAGCCAGATATCACTTATCTAAATCTTAGGAAAATGAGAGTTGCAAAAACGATTACTCCATCAATCAAGGAAAAGGCTGAAACTGAGAGCTTTGTTTTTAAGGGAAATGGATGTTATATGTACAAAGTCTCTTTGAAATGATACGAAGCTGTAAAGTGGCTGGATGGTGATTTCTCTCTTAATAATGAACTGATGCAACCTATAGAGGGTCAGTATTACAGCAGTATTACAAGCCCTGTTGTAAGATGGGTGATGCAACTTCTATAGTCAATTCTGAGTCACCAGCATAACCTTTGAGAAGCACTGAAGGAGAAAGGAAAATTCTTGAGTACTGACTGCTAGGCTGAACATCTTAGTAATCTGTGTGTAAGATGTTTCAGTGCTATCTGGACAGGGTATTATGAATACCATGAATCTCAAGAATACATTTAGTGGAAAAATACTGGAGTCATCAGTTCCTATGATAATGTCCCATGCATCTTTTGTAAGCTTCTCAAAATATTTTGTATCAGACCTTTGGTCTGTCCATAGCAGGTCCCCCAAAAAGATTTGTTGAATGAATTAATTAAAAGAAACTAAGAGCATTGGCTATGGAGCCAAGCTGACTTGGATATCGATTCTAACTCCATCACTTACCAGCTCTATGACTTTAAGCTAGTTATTTAATATTTCAGTCCCAATTTTCTCATCTGGAGAATGGGAAATGCCCAAGTATTAAATTATAAGGACCGAATGACATAGGGAACAGAACAATGCTTGGCACATTGTAAGTCTAAAGTAAATAGTAGTCTCTATTATTTTTTGCTACAGGTTGTTATATAAAAGGCAGTATCAAGACATCTTTGTCTATCGGATGGGTTTAAGCACAATCTGACCTTTTCCAGGAAGAATGCAGTTACAAAGGTATTAAGAATAAAGGAGGAGGAAGGCTGCAAATGATAACCCGGGGCCACAAAGAAAAAAAGATGAGCAGAGGAGAAGGCAAGGGGCGGCAAGCTGGAAAAATGATACATCCCAAGGTGGGAGCGATGGCATTAGCAAGCTTTTCAGACGAGATCGGGCGCGTTCAGGGTGGTATGGCCGTAGACAGGAGAGGGTTGCCACACTGGGGTGGGGACTCAGGGCGAGGAGGTAGTTACTTTGGCCAGGCCTGTGACTTACCGTGGGGTAGGGCAATGTGGAGAACCCTGGTATAGACAAAGATAGCGGGCTAGGGAGAGCAGGGCCGACAGAATGGCTAGGAGCCCACGATCCGCGGCCGTGCAGTGCTCCGGCCAGGCCCCAGCTCGAGGGCTGCGGGCCGGACAACAACAAAAAGCCCTGAGGCTCGGACACCCCAGCACCGTAGCCGCTATAAAGGGCAAAGAAATTTGTTCTGAGGTGATCACAGAACCTACGCGGAGACCTGCCTGCCTGGGACGGGTTGGAAGCTGCGAGGAGGAAGAGCCGCTTCCCGCTCCGAGATGAAGGACGGAGGAGGGACAGGCGGACAGTGGAGAAAGAGAAGCAAAGGACCCAAATTCCACCGCCTCGGGGGAATCACGCACACCACACTGGCCCGGGGCCCCCAGGGCCCAGCGTGGAAGGCGGGACTTCTGCCGTTACCGGCGGAAACGGCCTCCGGGTGAGAGGTCGCACGAGGGACAGGCAGCTGCTAAACCAATGGGGCCTGCGCCTGGGGCGGATGTTGCCTCCCATTGGTGGCTGTCGGGTGCGGCCAGCAGCCAATGAGTCCGCCGGGGGGGGCGTAGCCGTGACGCTAGTTGCGGAGGAGGCCCCTTCGAATCGGCGGCGGCCAGCTTGGTGGCCTGGACCAATCAGAGGCCTCCAACGAGCAGGGCCTGCGCCAATCGGTGGCCTCCACGACGGGGCTGGGGGGAGGGTATATAAGCGCCCTCGGCGACGGCGCGGTCGACGCTGGCCGGGACATCACACAATCACCGACTTGGGGGTTTTTGTGCGTCTGAGAGGTAAGCGCCGCGGCCTGTCTTTCCGGACCTGCCCTTCGCCTTGTCTGCTGCTCCTGCTGACCCCGGGCCGTGCACCCTCAGATCAGTAAGCTCGGTGCGCTCGGGTGCGGCGGCCTGTGGCCGGATTGCCTGTGACGTCCTGCCTGCCTGCTGACCGACTGGCCTACGGCGCCGGCAACATGAAGCTGTCCCTGGTGGCTGCGGTGCTGCTGCTGCTCGGCGCGGCGCGGCCCGAGGAGGAGGACAAGAAGGAAGACGTGGGCACGGTGGTCGGTATCGACCTGGGGACCACCTACTCTTGGTACGTGGGGTTTGGGCAAAGGGGGGAATGGGGCGTGGCCTCCTGGGCTGCTGAGAATCGCGGTGCTGATTCCTTGCGTTCTTGGTGATTTTTCCGCCAGCGTCGGGGTGTTCAAGAACGGCCGCGTGGAGATCATCGCCAACGATCAGGGCAACCGCATCACGCCGTCTTACGTGGCCTTCACTCCTGAAGGGGAGCGTCTGATCGGCGATGCAGCCAAGAACCAGCTCACCTCCAACCCCGAGAACACGGTCTTCGACGCCAAGCGGCTCATCGGCCGCACATGGAACGACCCGTCCGTGCAACAGGACATCAAGTTCTTGCCTTTCAAGGTTCGATGGGGTTTTCCTCGCCGGGATAGAGGTGGGCGGTGGTGGTCGGAGTATTTAAGGTTAGGAAGTTACTGAAAAATTGTTGAGACAACAAAAAGGATGCAAACGTGGTGTATCTGTAATAACTTGTATTGAGTAATCTTGGCATGTTACAAAACTTGCTTAAAGTAAGCTTGGCAAGCAAAGTCCTTTCACACACAACTATTCTGTCTGCATCGTTTAGGATTAAGAGCCTGATTAAAACTGAAGAGGCTTGTCTTTGTAAAGCACCCATACTCCTTAAGCATTTCGAGTCAATATGCAGTTCCAAGTGACCAAAGTAAACCAAACTACGGGGGAGGAAGTGGGACTCAGACAGCCCTCTTGAAGTTTTAAATGTTCCTGCTTCTGTGTCTGAAAACGGTAATCATTCTTTAAAATAGGTGGTTGAGAAGAAGACTAAACCATACATTCAAGTTGATATTGGAGGTGGGCAAACAAAGACATTTGCTCCTGAAGAAATTTCTGCCATGGTTCTCACCAAAATGAAGGAAACTGCGGAGGCTTATTTGGGAAAGAAGGTAAATATTTCTAGAACATTGTTAAGTAATTTTATTTTTCCTATTCTTGATTTATTATGTTGTATAGATGCTGTTATTGTTTTAATAATTAGAATCTGAATGACATCCGTGTATATCAGTTTTAATTACTTGCATGTTTTACTGTAGGCCAAACAAAATATTAGGGACTTTTCATGTATTACCACTTAATGCTTCAAAATCCATGGATATAAAATTACGTATATTATACCCATCTAACAAACAGATTGTCTTGGAAACTAAAATGATGGGTTTGAGTGCAATTCATGTAAGAGTTAAAACCGTGTGATAAAATACGCTTAATTACTTTTTGTTATCCCTTTAGGTTACCCATGCAGTTGTTACTGTACCAGCCTATTTCAATGATGCCCAACGCCAGGCAACCAAAGATGCTGGAACTATTGCTGGATTGAATGTCATGAGGATCATCAATGAGCCGTGAGTGTTAAATTCAAAAGTATGGTCATTCACCAAATAGGTGAAATGTAAACTTAACTAAGCCTTTTTTTCCTTTAACAGTACAGCAGCTGCTATTGCTTATGGCTTGGATAAGAGGGAAGGGGAGAAGAATATCCTGGTGTTTGACCTGGGTGGTGGAACTTTTGATGTGTCTCTTCTCACCATTGACAATGGTGTCTTCGAAGTCGTGGCTACTAATGGAGATACTCACCTGGGTGGAGAAGACTTTGACCAACGTGTCATGGAACACTTCATCAAACTCTACAAAAAGAAGACTGGCAAAGATGTTAGGAAAGACAACAGAGCTGTGCAGAAACTCCGGCGGGAGGTAGAAAAGGCCAAACGGGCCCTGTCCTCTCAACATCAAGCAAGAATTGAAATTGAGTCTTTCTATGAAGGAGAAGACTTCTCTGAGACTCTGACCCGGGCCAAATTTGAAGAGCTAAATATGGTATGTGCCTTGTTTTTTTTGCTTTGCTAAGGAGATCTAGTTAGACTCTGTGTTTGAGATACTGCATTTAGATATGTAGAGAATGTTTAGGTACAATAGGCATCATCACAGTAATTGTGTTTCCTATTCTAGGACCTGTTCCGTTCTACCATGAAGCCTGTTCAGAAGGTGCTGGAGGATTCTGACTTAAAGAAGTCTGATATTGATGAAATTGTTCTTGTTGGTGGCTCTACTCGAATCCCAAAGATTCAACAACTGGTTAAAGAGTTCTTCAATGGCAAGGAGCCATCCCGTGGCATCAACCCAGATGAGGCTGTAGCATATGGTGCTGCTGTCCAGGCTGGCGTACTCTCTGGTGATCAAGATACAGGTATGTCACTGTCACAGCATTTTCCACGGTACTTCCATAGCTTGATAGGAAGAGTATAATTATCTGTTGCTTTAGAAGGTAATAGAACATGAGCAACAAGGTCACATAGCTAGTAAAGGGTAAAGTGAAGGCAAGACCTGGCTCAGTTTCAAGATCATTAGCAATTATATTTAATTCACTGCTTCTGAAATGATTTTGCATAGAACCTCACATTAAATGGCAAGATGGAGAAGATAAAGTTACACAGTTGAGGGGGAGACTGCTTGGTAGTGCTCCTGTGACTCTTGAATTAGAATTTAACCTTGGTTAACTTACCTTGCAGGTGACCTGGTACTGCTTGATGTATGTCCCCTTACACTTGGTATTGAAACTGTGGGAGGTGTCATGACCAAACTGATTCCAAGGAACACTGTGGTGCCCACCAAGAAGTCTCAGATCTTTTCTACAGCTTCTGATAACCAACCAACTGTTACAATCAAGGTCTATGAAGGTAATACCTTACATTTATGAATGACATACTATGTTTTTGAGAAGCATGACTTCTTCATATATTCTTTTGAAATGAGAAGGGCTAGAAATATCTCCTCTTTTCAGACCGGGTCCCTAATATGACTAGTGTTGAGTTTGATAGAGTCAACCCCAAAATCTAGTTCTTATTTAGCTACCTGGCACTCTTTGCCTTTAAAAATAACTTCTGGCTCCTAGAAAAGAGTTCATAATGCTGCAGAGAAGAAATTCAATTAAAAGTTAGTAACTTAACACAGTCCCACTTGCCACTCCTTATAGATCAATACTGACCCACTTCTAGCTTGATAAGCATGGCCTTGCCAGTGTAGGCTCCAACAGACTGAAGTGTTAAGAATCCAGATGCACTAATGTTTGTCAGTAACAACTAACAAGTTATTTTTTTGGTGTAACTTCTAGGTGAACGACCCCTGACAAAAGACAATCACCTTCTGGGAACTTTTGACCTGACTGGAATACCTCCTGCTCCCCGTGGGGTCCCACAGATTGAAGTCACCTTTGAGATAGATGTGAATGGCATTCTTAGAGTGACAGCTGAAGACAAAGGTACAGGCAACAAAAATAAGATTACAATTACCAATGACCAAAATCGCCTGACACCTGAAGAAATTGAAAGGATGGTTAATGATGCTGAGAAGTTTGCTGAGGAAGACAAAAAGCTCAAGGAGCGCATTGATACCAGAAATGAATTAGAAAGCTATGCCTATTCTCTAAAGAATCAGATTGGAGATAAAGAAAAGCTGGGAGGTAAACTCTCCTCTGAAGATAAGGAGACCATGGAAAAAGCTGTAGAGGAAAAGATTGAATGGCTAGAAAGTCACCAAGATGCTGACATTGAAGATTTCAAAGCTAAAAAGAAGGAACTAGAAGAAATTGTTCAGCCAATTATCAGCAAACTCTATGGAAGTGCAGGCCCTCCCCCAACTGGTGATGAGGAACCAGCAGACAAAGATGAGTTGTAGACATTGCTAGTGCTGTAATATTGTAAATACTGGACTCAGGAACTTTCGTTAGGAGAAAATTGAGAGAACTTAAGTCTCGAATGTAATTGGAATCTTCACCTTGGAGTGGAGTTGAAGATGCTATAGCCCAAGTGGCTGTTTACTGCTTTTCATTAGCAGTTGCTCACATGTCTTGGGGTGGGGGGAAAGGAAGAATTGGCTATCTTAAAAAGTGGGTAAAAAAGCTGGGTTAGGGTGTGTGTTCACCTTGGAAATGTTCTATTTAACAATTGGGTCATGCGCATCTGGTGTAGGAACTTTTTCTACCATAAGTGACACCAATAAATGTTTGTTATTTACACTGGTCTAATTTTTGTGATAAGCTTCTAATTAAGTCCATTGCTTCAAGGTTGGAGTCTTCACTTGTGTGGAGGGGGTTGGGGGTTTTATTTAGTACTTTCAGGGAACTTGCCTAACAGTTATCTAGTTTAAGAAATGGGCGGGGGATGTTTGGGTGACTTGGTTGAGCATTTGACTCTTGCTTTCTGCCCAGGTCATGATCTCCATGTTGTGGAGTCGGCTTGTCCATCTCCCTCTGCTTCTCCATCTCCCTCTGCTTCTCACCCCGCCCCTCTTCCCCCTTTTTCCTTCTCTCTCAAATCTTAAAAAAAAAAAAGTGGGGGGCACCTGGGTGGTGCAGTCGGCTAAGCAATTGACTTGGGGTCAGGTTGTGACCTCAGGTCATGAGATTGAGCCCCCCATCGGCTCCATGCTGAGCATGGAGTCTGCTTGAGACTCTCCCTGTCCCTCTGCCCCTTCCCCCATACCCCCCCACAATAAAAAAAAAAAACAAGGGGCGCCTGGGTGACTTAGCTGGGCCTCTGCCTTTGGCTCGGGTTGTAATCTAGAGGTCCTGGGATCAAGCCCCACGTCAGGCTCCCTGTTCAGCAGAGTCTGCTGCTCCCTCTCCCTCTGCCCCCCCACCCCAGCTGCTTGTGCTGGCATACCCACTCCTTCTCTTTCTGTGTCAAATTAATCTTAAAGAGAAAGGGGCAGGAAAGGTAAACATTCTTACCTAGGCAAGGGCCATTTTACAGTGCCGAAGGGCGGAATTGTCTTGAACATACTTGAAATTTCTGATTTCCCCTTATCTTTAAAACTTTCTGGTGGCTTTTTATTACTAATGCTTTGCAGTGGCTGGAGTTCTAAGTAAGACTTGCTATGAGTGACGGATCACTGATGTTAACTTTATACACTTGGATTCAACTCACGATTTTAGGATATAAAGGTGTATTTTAAAACCTCTGCTATGTCAGAATCTCCATCTCTGACATTTATCATTAGTGGTCTGGAGGGGGGTCTAGGATGGTGACCCTGAAACTACTTTGAGTCCTACTACAATTGTGGATCAAAGGCAGTCATTTGTATCAAAAGAGGTTCAAGATTACTTGGATTGGCTCCCCGAGGAAAGGGATGATCTAAATGAATAATTCTGTGTGATCAATAAAGGGCAGGCTCTCGTGCTAATAAGAAATCCAACACTGCTCAAGGATAATAAATATTTTATAGGTGGGCAACCAGCTGAAAGGTTAATTTGCTAACTGGCAGAACTGGAACCTGACGGCATGATTATTTTACTCTGAGGCCCAGATCCCTGCTGCAGTGCCCCAGAAGCATTTGGACGAGCCTGGAGTGCAATACCAAAGGTCTTCAGGCCAAGTTCAATACAAACCTTAAAAATGACCTGCAGTGCTGTGTGCTGTGGTGTTAACAGGTGGCTGGGAAAGACAAGGGCCAGTCTTCATCCCTGTCCCCAACAGCTCTCAGTACCAAATGCCAACAGGCTGCACCTCTTTCTGGAGAGCAGCTCTGAATTCTAGAAAGATACACTTGAACCTGTAAATGTCCACTCCCTGATTTATACAGCCTAATTCCGCAACATTTTGGGGGTCAATTTTTTTTTAAAGATTTTATGTAATCTCTACACCCAATGTGGGGCTTGAATTTACAACCCTAAGATCAAGCGTCACGTGCTCTACTGACTAAGCCAGCCAGATGCTCCTCTGTGATCAATATTCTGAAGCAATCACACTTACTTAGGCTGTATTGCTGGTAAAACCCTTTTAATAGAGGTTTTTGCACTTGGGCTATCCATTTTTTCACCTACCAAAGTAGGTAAGAGCAAGAGGGCTACATGTATAGTGCAAAAAATATTTTGGAGGTACAAAACAGCTAAGGTTTCATTTAACTTTCCTGAAAGTTTGTCATTTAATAAAAATGTAGAATTTATTAGTCAACTACAGTCACAATACAGTCATTATAGATTTCCCCTTCTGTATTCATCCCGCCAAACACAAAACAGAGCAATGTGTCTGTCTGACTTTCCTCATGTAAATCACCACCTTGGGTCACTCCTTTTTTGGTGGACTCCCCTTTCTCTGTATCACAGTTTAGAGTGACAGAATTTGAATCTTCTTTCTCAGAAGCACACATCACTGGCCATGGAATGACACACATGGAATGATCCAATCGTCCAGGGGGTAGAAAATTATCAAATTTAAGCAAGGTCCAATGCTGCTTTTCTATGTTAGAGAAAAGACAAATATACAAAGACTCTGTGTTAAGACATTTCCAGAAATGCTCAGTGATTTGCTGTATCAGCCCTAACAGAAATAGGAAATTAAAAAAAAAAAAAAATCTGGGGCGCCTGGGTGGTGCAGCTGGTTAGGCATCCGACTCTTGGTTTTGGCTGAGGTCCTATTTTCAGGGTTGTGAGATCGAGCCCTGCATCTGGCTCTGCACTCAGTGTGGAGTCGGCTTGGGATTCTCCCCCTCCCTCTGCCCCTCTCTCTTTCTCTAAAATAAATAAATCTTAAAAACAAAAAACTAATGGCAGTGTTACTGCTTCCATGATGTCATTCATTCCCTAGAAGTTTGGTTTTCATTCCTTTGGATTTAGATGTGGAGGGAAAAGCCAAAGCACTGTAATGCTTTTCAAAGAATGGTTGCATTTGTTTAAAGACCCACGGTGAACACCTGCTCACCTATGTGATACTGGTACATTGTATCCAGGGCTCCTGTGGGACTCATCCCTCCAAAGACATACAGGTGTTTCCCCACAGCCACAGCTGAGTGGGCAGCACAGCCTGTGGGAGATGCCCCAGTGGGACTTAGCTTCTGCCACTTCATGTCACCTGCCAAGAGAAAGAGAGCGGGTACAATGTGACCTAGAATATGGACCCCACCTTACCTGTCAGACTCCCGCAGTGCGCAAACCAATCACGGAAGGCCATCCGCCAAGCATTCTGGGAGGTAATAGAGCAAGGTTTAAGGGGCACAGAAATTACTTGGGGGAGCTTCAGGTTCAGTGTGGGTGTCCAGGGAGGGAGGAGGACCTCAGGGGTCTATAGTTTCAGCAAGCGTCTCAGGTGGTTCTGATACAAGTGGTCTCTGGAGCACAGTGAATAACAGGATATTCTCCTTGGTGACTGTCACCGTTTACTAATTTGCAGCCCGGAAGGAGCTGAGTTCCACGTCTGTGTGTGCACGTTTTAAATACTAGCAGTTCCTTAGAAAGCAACTTGATGGGCGCCTGGGTGGCTCAGTCAGTTGGGCGACTGCCTTCGGCTCAGGTCATGATCCTGGAGTCCCGGGATCGAGTCCCGCGTCGGGCTCCCTGCTCGGCGGGGAGTCTGCTTCTCCCTCTGACCCTCCTCCCTCTCATGCTCTCTGTCTCTCATTCTCTCTCTCTCAAATAAATAAATAAAATCTTTAAAAAAAAAAGATAAAATTACATTTGTTGGGGGCGCCTGGGTGGCTCAGTCGGTTAAGCGACTGCCTTCGGCTCAGGTCACGATCCCGGAGTCCCGGGATCGAGTCCCGCATCGGGCTCCCTGCTCGGCGGGGAGTCTGCTTCTCCCTCTGACCCTCCCCCCTCTCATATGCTCTCTCTCTCTCATTCTCTCTGTCTCAAATAAATAAAAAAAATCTTAAAAAAAAAAAAAAGAAAGCAACTTGATGAGTGCTGGCTAGGCACTTTAAAGATTTTGCTTGCTCACAACAGTCCTCTGAAACTGCTATTACTTCTGCCTACTCTCTTTTTCCTGGTGAAGAAACAGAATCAAAGAGGGAGACACTTGTCCAAGATCAAACAGCCAGCAAGAGGCACAGCTAGCCTGATACTCAGGTCTGAAGCTAGAACCTGTGTTCTCCACACTGTAAGGTGTTGCCTCAAGCACCTGCTCCCAGGCTATTTCTGCAAGGATATTTGCAGCTTTTCAAACAAGCACTGAAATGAGGCATGATATTATTGGATTTTAGGTTTAGAGAATTACCAGGGTAGGAAAGGAAGAGAAATCGCCAGAAAGTAGTTCCTCAGCTGAGGGAGTAGGACTTTCTTTTTTAAAATACGCATTAAGGAGTGCCTGGGTGGCTCAGTAGTTAAGCGTCTGCCTTCGGCTCAGGTCATGATCCCGGGGTCCTGGGATCGAGTCCCGCATCGGGTTCCCTGCTCCGAGGGAAGCCTGCTTCTCCCTCTCCCACTCCCCCTGCTTGTGTTCCCTCTCTTGCTGTGTCTCCCTCTGTCAAATAAATAAAATCTTAAAAAAATATATGCCTTGGGCGCCTGGGTGGCTCAGTTGGTTAAGCGACTGCCTTCGGCTCAGGTCATGATCCCGGAGTCCCGGGATCGAGTCCCACATCGGGCTCCCTGCTCGGCGGGGGGTCTGCTTCTCCCTCTGACCCTCTTCCCTCTCGTGCTCTCTGTCTCTCATTCTCTCTCTCAAATAAATAAATAAAATCTTAAAAAAAAAATAAAAAAATAAAACCCCAGTTGAGGGGCGCCCAGGTGGCCCAGTCGGTTAGTATCTGCCTTTGGCTCAGGTCATGATCCCAGCGTCCTGGGATCAAGCCCTGTGTCTGGGTCCCTGCTTAGCAGGGAGCCTGCTTCTCCCTCTCCCTCTGCCCCTCCCCCATCCCCCCGTTCGTGCTCTCACTCTCTCACTGTTGAAAAAATAAAGTCTTTTAAAAAATAAACAAATAATTTAAAAATAAAATCCCAGTTGACTACTGCAAGGAACACTTCTGTGAAGATATTTTCCATCTGTCAATTCAAGGCAGGGGCCCAGCATCTCAGAGTTGGAAGGGAGATCACCCAACCTAGCCAAAACAAGAATCCCAGCCAGTGTCACCTAGCCTCAGATGTCACCAAACCAGAGAATCCATTGTTGGGCAAGGTAGCCCAATACACTACATAGCAGTTCTCGCGCCTTCTGCCCACTGTTCCAATTCTTGTAGTCTAAAGTAACGCAAAAGATGTTCATTTGTTTGTCCATTCAAGATACACACTCATCATCCTCAATCTACCAGACACTGTGTTAAGTGCTGGAAATATACTGGGAAACAAAAGAGACATAGCCCCTGACCTAAGGAAGCTCACAGTCTGAAAGAATGACTCAGAATAAGTGGAGGATCTTTATGACACATCAGCCCTTTAGACCCTTAGAGACAATTCTCATATTCTCCCTAACTTTCCTCTTCCTGGTGTGTGTGTGTGTGTGTGTGTGTGTTTAAGATTTATTTATTTGAGAGAGAGAGGGAGAGCACAGAAGGAGAAGCAGACTCCCCGCTGAGCAGAGAGCCCCATGTGGGACTCAATCCCAGGACCCTGAGATCATGACTTGAGCCGAAGGCAGATGCTTAACTGACTGAGCCACTGAGGCACCCTTCTTCCCGGTGTTTTCAACCATTTACCATGGCAATTCTGGTCACCAACCTCCGGACACACTCGAAGTTGTCCATGCCCCTCATGGGCATAGGGTTAGTCGTTGATGCCAGCCAGGGAATCCAGTCAGGGAACACAAAGCATAATGAATTTTAATGAAAGAGTAGGGTTGTTGGAAGCATAAGAGATAATTAATGGCTGTGTACATAGCAAGTACTCAGAAAGGGATTGCTTTCATTGGTATTATTATTATTATTCAGGCCACATTTGGCAGAAATCTAGCCAAGATTCTGCTGACTGGCCAAGGTACCCACACTTATGAGGAAAGCTATATTCTATCAAAGCATATTTTATTTAATTTTAAGCAGACAAGCCCCCATGCCCTCTACCCTACTTACTTATATCAATGCAATGGAGATCATCATAGAATTGGTCCCCTGCCAAGCCTCCATGGATGAAGAGCTTTGTCCCTGCTGCCACCATCACATGACCATGCCGGGGGGATGGAGGTTTTCCAAGTGTCTCTGGCTGTGACCAGGTCAGAGTGTCTAGAAAAGTAAATTCATTGACATCAGATGAAAAAGCTAGGAAGAACATGAGAAACAGACCCAAGCTTCATTTCCCAGCAAGCAGAGATGCTCAAAGCAGAAAGTGACCTTGGGGTCATTCACTCCAACGTGCCAACCCAATCCAGGCCTCCCTTCTCCTACAGCCTGTACAGCCTCGGCCTGAACACTTCCGGGGCTGGAGAATTCACTACCTAACAGGCCTGCCCTCTCTACAGGGCATTAGGAGACTATTCCTTGCTTTGACCTGGAACTGCCCCGGGGTTCAAAAGAATGAGTCTGCTTCTTCCCTTACAGGCCTTCAGTCTTCCTTTTTCAAGACGATATCTTTAATTGATTTGCTGGAAGCATGGGGGAAAAAAAGGACTACTTTGGAAGTTAGCAGGGCCTGCTAAAGTGGCAGTATAGGGTGAGAGTCAGAACACAAGGCATGGAGTTAAAACTGGCTCATTTCACTGAATAACTTGGTGGCCTTGCACCAGTGAATTCCTTAAGCTCTAGTTTTTACAGTTGTAAAATGGGGATAAAGATACTACCTAGCTCTCAGGGTTAAAGTATGGATTAAATGGGATGATGTACATAAAGCACAGGCTCAGAGGAAGCACTCAGTGCATGAGAGTTTGTGTTAGAATTACTGTTTGTGCCTGAAGATTGTGCATGGAGCCCCACTGTTCGAAGGAATACAGTTTGAAATAATCTGAAAAAGGTTTATGCACAAACACATTCATTACAGCATTGTTTGTAATAGAGAAGAACTGAAAATAGCTTCAGTGCACCAACAGGTGACTGGTTGTTATTGCTACAGTCAAGATAGAATACTATGTATTTACTAAAAATGTTGATAATTGAGGCACCTGGCGGGCTCAGTCAACAGTGCATGGGACTCTTAATCTCAGGGTCAGTTCAAGCCCTACATTGGGCGTGGAGCCTACTTAATACAAACAAATAAATAAAAATATTGAAGACTTCATGATCAGAGGGGAAGTGCTTAAGTGAAAAATATAGGATACAATATTACATGTAGAATTATCTCTGCTATTTTTAAAGATTTTATTTATTTTATTAAGTAAACTCTACCCCCAATGAGTGCCATGCTCTACCAACTGAGCCAGCCAGGTGCCCCATCTCTGCTATTAAAAAAAAAATAAGGGCGCCTGGGTGGCTCAGTTGGTTAAGCGACTGCCTTTAGCTCAGGTCATGATCCTGGAGTCCCTGGATCAAGTCCCGCATCGGGCTCCCTGCTCTGCGGGGAGTCTGCTTCTCCCTCTGACCCTCCCCCCTCTCATGTGCTCTCTCTCATTCTCTCTCTCAAATAAATAAATAAAATCTTTAAAAAAAATTAAAAAATAAAAAATAAAAAGATTGGATGGAAACACACTGAGATCTTAATACTTTGGGAGTGATAGTATTATATATATATGTACATAGAGTATACATATATATATATATACATTTTCTTCCTCATTCCTTAGAGTTTCATGTATTCAAAACCAACATTATTTAACATTTTAAAAACTGCCTTAAAAGATTTGCAAAGCCCATTCTTTCAGGAAAGAGAAAAGTCATACTGTGATGTGTCTTCATTCTTCCAATTTTACTTTGCAAGTTTGAAATTTTGCTTATTACATCTTCTCAAAAAAAGGGCTGCATCTCTCGTGAAAAACACACATGAAAACTATTTTTGTCACATGTTATTTGTAAATTGTTATTCATAAATGCCCACTAGTAAGAGGAAGAAATGCAAATAAATGCTCCTTACACAAAATCCTGGCAAGAGGTCTCATAATTCTAAATGTTTGCACCATTTTCACCCAGTAATTCCACTCCATCTCCTCCATATAAATGTTTGTAATACATAAAAAATTAATGTATATGTTCACTGCAACACCGTCAGCAAAAAGCCAATCAGTAGGAAAATGAATGAATGAATGAATAAGGAATACCCACAGGATATGCTCTGCAAGGAAATTGGTACTGACTTAGAAGACATCCATGATGTGTTATTAAATGGAGGGACCATTAACAGTTCATATTCCTGAGGTGCTCCCTATATGCCAGGCACTGTGCTAGGCACTATATCATATTATCTCATTTAATCTTTCCAGCTCTTTTTAGTAGGCACTATTACTATCTCTATTTTACAGATCAGCAAACTAAGACCTAGAGAGATTAACTAATCAAAAGTAATCCAGAAAGTATGTGTCAGATCTGGTCCTGCATCCAGGCTAGGTGGCTTCGAAATACATGCTTTCAGCTCCTGAGATTTAGCCTCACCCCTGCCTAAGTAAGCTGTAGAACGGTATTTATAATCTGATCCCATGTATGTGTTTTAAGGTTTCTGTATCATTTCAAAGTTCACAGAAAATTCATAAATGTCCATTTACACATATAAGTATGACTTAGAAATGCATAGGCAAGTCTGGAAGGAGACATCAGGAACTGCTAAGAGTTTTTCCCTCTGTTTGGGGAGGGGGAAGGAAAGGCTAAAGGGGAAACTTTCACCTTTTTTGCTTTATAAATTACGCTGTTTAAATATTTTAAATTGATCATTTATACCTTTTTAAATGCACATGTTGCTGTGGGAGGAACATATTAGCTAAGGGACACGTCAAAGACATCTAGAAGTGAGACACTCAGACAAAGTGTCATTTTCTATCCCCTGCCTCCTACATCAGGTAAGCTGGAGGCTGGGGTGGCTCTGACCTGGTTAAGTGGAGCCCCAAGGGACCCGCCAGTCCATACTTGCGTCAAACACATGCAGCTTCACGTCCTGCACAGGCTGGGCACCTCTCTCTCCACCCCCAAAGACATACAACTGGTTTCCAATGGCTGCAGAGGATGTGTGAAATGTTCTTGGAGATGGTGGAGGGCTGGTCACCTCTGGCATGGTCCAAGTCCTCGTTTCTGGTCCAGAGAGAGAAGGCAGGCACCTAAAATATCCAGGCTGATGGACCTCTGATCTTGACTCTGAGGCTAGGCAGGGTTACCTTCCACACCCCCAACCCCAACGGGGACAGCAGAGGTCCAGGTAAGTAGGGTTCTTGTGCCAGCGAAGTCAAGACGGGGTAGCAGGGGATACTGAGAATTTTCCCAGATTGAGTCATATCCCCAAGATTGAAAAGTCACACACACAATTAAGAATGAGGTTGATTTGTTTTTGGAGATCTTCCTTCAAACATCCTCTCTAAACGCTCTTCTCCTTTGTTCACTTCCCTGCCCTGGGCCCATTCAGAGGAGCCCAACACCTGCTAAAATTCTCCCCACTAGAGGCTAGAACTAAATGTGCCCAATTTCCCAGAACACATGGCCATTAAAAGAAAACAGACAAAGCAATCACAGTGTCAGCAGTAATAATAATAGCTCCTTCTAAATAGTATGTGCTAAGTAGATATTAGTTTCTCCATTTTACAGATAAGGGAACTGAAGCAGAGACAGATGAAGTCATTTGTTTAAAGTGATATGGTTAAGGGCGCCTGGCTGCCTCAGTCAGTGGAGTGTGCAACTCTTGATCTTGGGGTTGTGAATTTGAGCCCCATGCTGGATGTAGAGATTTACTTAAAAAATAAAATCTTAAATAAAATAAAGTGACATGGCTACTAAATGGCTGAGTTGGGATTCAGATTCCATTTGGATAACACCAAGATCTACGTATTTTCCACTCTTCTGACTTGAGAATAAAATTTAGCCACCTGGGGGAGGTGCAAAGAAGCTTCTCTCTTTTTAGAATACAGCATGAGTTTTATAGAAACAGATGCATCAATCAAGCACCTTCCTTGTGCAGAATCACTGTCCTTAGCATTCTGTCTATCATCCCCACTTACCTCTAGGAGGTGGCTGGAGAGCATCCTCATTTTGCAGATGAGGGAACTGAAGCTCAGAAAATTTAAATCCTTCCCCCCAGGTCACAGCGCTTGTGAGTAGCAGAGCAGAGGTTTGAACTCAGATCTGTCAAGACCCCCACACTCGCGGCACCATAGCACACCAGGAATTATTTCTTGCCTGGGAAATTCTGTGCCTTTTGTAAAGGTCTTCATTCAGCATATACAGAGTGCCACAGGAAGCATCTGTAATATGTATGGGACTCAAACATGAACCTCGAGACGAAACAAGTCTCAGCCTATATCCAAAGCAAAATGTAATTCTCTCTAGAGCTATGGATCTTGGGGAGCTTTTGGATCTTAAGGGGAGTTAGAAGGTGCACAACCTCAGGGATCAGAAGATCCTGAGATTGTGTCGCTCCCAAGTCAAAACACTAGCACAAATAGTCACAAAGGAGTCCTAAGCCATTTGACAGACTGGCCTTAGTAACAAAATAGCTAACGATTCACATTTTTCATATTTCTTGGGCATGGTGTCAAATTATACTTTCTAGGAGAGGAAAGGGATCTGGTAGAAAATCAACTCCTCTGACAGAGGCTTCCCAAATTCTCTGTATTTTATTCAAATGGATGCCATCATTGAAAATCAACAGGCCAGGGATCCAGAACTGATTTCCATCTGCCAAACCATAGCTATTTGAATCACAACCACAATTATCGAGCATTAACTGTGTGCCAGGCATTGAGTAAATTTAAATCCTTGCCAAACTTAACAAGGTAAGAACTATGACTATCCCAGTGTGATGAAAGACCAACTGTTTGCAAACAAGCATCTGATTGAGAGAGCACTGGGCAAGAGCTGACTGTCATGTGAAAAATGTCAAGGGTGCTAATCGTTAACAAAATGTATATTTAAATAAATAGATACAAATTTGTTGGCCTATCAAATCAGCAGTGTTTAAAAATGATAAATTAGGGGCGCCTGGGTGGCTCAGATGGTTAAGCGTCTGCCTTCGGCTCAGGTCATGATCCCGGGGTCCTGGGATCAAGTCCCACATCAGGCTCCCTGCTCCTTGGGAGCCTGCTTCTCCCTCTGCCTCTCTCTCTCTCTCTCTGTCTCTCATGAATAAATAAATAAAATTTTTTAAAAAAATAAATAAATAAAAATAAAAATGATAAATTAGGGGCGCCTGGGTGGCTCAGTTGGTTAAGCGACTGCCTTCGGCTCGGGTCATGGTCCTGGAGTCCCTGGATCGAGTCCCGTGTCGGGCTCCCTGCTCGGCAGGGAGTCTGCTTCTCCCTCTGACCCTCCTCCCTCTCATGCTCTCTGTCTCTCATTCTCTCTCTCTCAAATAAATAAATAAAATCTTTAAAAAAAAATGATAAATTAAGTGGTGTCTGGCTGGCTCAGTCAGGTAGACCATGCGACTCTTGGATCTCAGGGTTGTGAGGTCAAGCCCATGTGAGTTTGAGCCCCATGTTCAAGCCCCCCGTTGTGAGTTCAAGTCCCATTAAAATTAATAAATAAAATATTTTAAAAAAAGATAAATTCAGTGCCAGTCAGGAGTGAAAATTCACTACTGATCATAGCTGAAGAGAGCAGTTGGAAAATTCCGGAGAGCAATTGGGCAGCATGTAGCAAAAGTTTTTTAGTTCTGGGCATGAATTCTAAGCAAATAATTGTCAAAGACTTCTGAACAAAGACGTTCACACTTTTGTTATTTATAATGGCAAAAATCTGAAAACAAACTAAATTATGGTATTATCACAAAATGGACTATCATGCAGCCATTAAAAGCGATGTTAAAGCAAAGTTAATAGGAAACCATTTCTACAGTAATTATGAAATTCAAAGGAAAAAGGTACAATAGCGTAGGAGTGAAATAGTATGAACTCAGACTTACAGAAATGCAGAGAAATAAAAGAAAGGAAGTATACAGAGAGGTTATCAATAGCCTGAATGTCACAGGATCGTGGATGTCTTTTGTCCCCTTCACGCTTTTCAAATATTTTACAATGAATTATGTTTATAAAGAGAAAACAACAAAAAAAATGTTAACTACAATTTTTAGCAAAAAGACAAATCCACCTCCCATGGTGGTTCAGGAACATCCTCTCAGGAGAGCTGTTCCTAAACTGCTTCGTCTGTGATAAAACTGCCAGTTACACTAGGCAGGAACTTTGCACTGTTTGGCTAAAAGAAACGTAAAAGGAGG
The DNA here is from genome assembly GCF_029215605.1 of Mirounga angustirostris. Classification (NCBI taxonomy): domain Eukaryota; kingdom Metazoa; phylum Chordata; class Mammalia; order Carnivora; family Phocidae; genus Mirounga; species Mirounga angustirostris. The sequence goes on along the minus strand of NW_026991723.1, from coordinate 84,027,903 downwards.
ATCTAGGTCAGAGTTTCTTAACTTCGGCACTACCGGCATTTGAGCCTAGATAATCCGCTATTACGGGGGGCTGTCCTGTGTCTTACAGGATGGATGGCAGCACCTCTGGCCTCTGCCCACTAGATGCCAGTGGCAGCCCCCCAAGCCCCGAGCTTGATCACCAAAAGTGTGTCCAAACGTCCCCTGGGGGACACAATTGCCCCCACTTGAGACCCCCTGATCTAGGTAACAGGTTCTAGGCTGGTTTAGTCACTGACTCCCTGGTGACTTACTTACTTACTTACTTACTTACTTACTTATTTATTTATTTATTTATTTATTTATTTTAAAGATTTTATTTATTTATTTGAGAGAGAGAGAATGAGAGAGAGCACATGAGAGGGGGGAGGGTCAGAAGGAGAAGCAGACTCCCTGCCGAGCAGGGAGCCCGATGCGGGACTTGATCCAGGGACTCCAGGATCATGACCTGAGCCGAAGGCAGTCGCTTAACCAACTGAGCCACCCAGGCGTCCCCCCTGGTGACTTTAGGAAACTCACTTCCCCTGGACTTGGGTCACTCACTTGGCATAGCTGTTCTTTGAAGTTTCTTCCAGCTTTGGGTTTTAAGAAGTTGATAATTGGGGGCGCCTGGGTGGCTCAGTGGTTGGGCAACTGTCTTCGGCTCAGGTCATGATCCCAGGGTCCTGGGATCGAGTCCCACATCGGGCTCCCGGCTCAGCAGGAAGCCTGCTTCTCCCTCTCCCACTCCCCCTGCTTGTGTTCCTGCTCTCGCTGTCTCTGTCTCTGTCAAATAAATAAATAAAAATCTTAAAAAAAAAAAAAAGTTGATAATTGGACATGTTATGAGGTGCAGGGGGTGGGGGCGGGGTGGGGATGTAATTCTGTTATTTTCATATTCTTCCAGAAGTTAAAATTCCTATTTTCAGGCACCTGGGTGGCTTAGTCAGTTAAGCGTCCGCCTTCGGCTCGGGTCATGATCTCAGAGTCCTGGGATTGAGCCCCACATCGGGCTCCCTGCTCATTGTGGGGGGTCTGCTTCTCCCTCTCTCTCTCTAGCCCTCTCCCCCTCTCGTGCTCTCTCGCTTTCTCTCCCAAATAAATAAAATCCTTAAAAAAAATAAAAAATAAAAATTCTTATTTTCTATGAGGTCAGCAAAGTTAAATGAATTATTCAGGACAATCCAAATGAGTTTTGTTCCAGGAAATGGAATAGGATTTATTTCTTTATTTAGGTAAATAAAAATAACTTTTGGCTACTTACCAGGATTCAGAACTTGTAGGCAATTTCGATTTCCTGACTGGTCAGCACCTCCAAACACCCAGATGGTACGAGGTGCACAAGAGGGAATGAAGCTGGCATGCTCGTAACGGGGCAAAAGGCCCTCCGCGGCAGCCAAATCCCACCGGTGTGTTCCTAGAAGACATTTCACTCAGTCCCTGCATTGGAGCTGCCAATTGCTTCTATCAGTTGACAGCCTTGGGGGACAGTAGTGAGGAGAAAAGGGTCAAAGGCATAAGTGAACAACCATCAGGTCACTAACAGGGAATATGATCAAATTCTAAAAAGTTCTATAGTAGAACTTCAGGGGCTGTCTGCCTAGTCCAGAAACCCTCCTCTAGGGAAACTGTCCCCGTTCTCCCAACCCCGGGGGTAGAGATCGCAGAAGACCTATTTGTACTACAACACCTTGGCTTTGATTGGGTCAAAGGTAGTCACTTGACCCAAAATGGGTCAATCAGATCCTCCTTCCAGAGAAGTTGGAATTCAAACAGATTTCTGGATTTCTTCTATCATATGTGGAGAAGCAGCTAAAGCCAAAGGATGGAGAAGAGAAAAGAAACATCTACATAAAGAAGCAGATCTCCCCAGAGAGAGTGAGGGAGAAGGTAGATGGTTTCTGATGGCTTTCCAATTCGTATTTCTGCTCTTTCCTGAGGCTAGGCTGTGTTTCCTATGTTTGGATTCTTCCCCCTTTTTTTTTCCAGTTTAAGAGAGTTTCTATTACCTGCAACTAAACAATTTCTGGCTCAAACAGGTTCACAAACACCAAGGGGAGTAAGCTATTATCCCCATTTTACAGGACACTGAAGCCCAGATGGTTTAGACAGGTTAGCCAGGGTCACAAAGCTAGTACTAGGTCCCACCAAAGATGTACGTGAACTAGACAGTGAGTTTCTTGAGGGCTGGAAGAGATTTCACTTGCCTTTGATTTCCTACTGCCGGGTGTAGAAATTCAAATGCCTATGTAGGAGGGAACGTGGCAAATTGGGGGATGAGAACCCCACTGAGAAGCGGCATCTCTACTGTTGCCATGTAGACATGGAGGCCTAAGATGTCAGATCTCCCAAAATTATCAGGAGAAGCCAAACCATTTCCATTTTTATATGTAGACCCTTGCACATTCAGTTGGTGAACAACTTAGATTAAAACGGTAACAGCAACGTGACATGGACCTAACAAAACGTATATGTGGGCCACTGGTTTTCTTCAGCCCATTGTGTATAGCACAGAGTGGTCACTATTCATTCCTTCTTCATTCATTCATTCATCCATCAATCTATCCACCCAAATACTTAAAAAGCACCTACTCTGGGGGCACGTAGGTGGCTCAGTGGGTTAAGCATCTGACTCTTGATTTTGGCTCAGGTCATGATCTCAAGGACAGGAAATTGGGCCCCGAGTGGGGCTCTGCACTCAGAGCACAGAGCCTGCTTAAAGAATCTCTCTTGCCCTCTCTCTCTGCACCCCCCTTCTGTTTGTGCCCTCACTCACTCTCTCTCTCTCTTAAAAAAAAAAATTAATTTTTTAAAAAGCACATACTCTGTGCCAGGCACTATGGTAGTGGCTGGGGATACAATGAATGGTGAATAATATAACTATGTTCCTTGTTTCCAAGGAGCTTATACTCTTGTGGGGAAGACAGACAAGATACAATCACATGTGATAAGGGTTGTGAAGGGGGAATGGGAAAGTGAAGAATACTATGGAAATATAGAGGGCAGGTTATGACATTGTGATTTATATTAAGAAATATATATGTTATCTTTGTCAGTTCCAGGCACAGAGCTCTTAAAACCCTTGGAATTTCCCAAATTATAAGATTGAAAAGGTGTCTTATGTAACAAGCTCCTGTCAACCATACCTGGGTTTATGTTTATGGGGGGACTTCTGGAAAGCCCTAAGGATGGAGGCTGGTTGCCAGGGGAACCAACCATATGATCAGAAGGTTGGGACTTTCAGCCCCAGCCTCCCACCCCCATGTCTGGGAAGGGTAGAGGGGCTAGAGGTTGAATCAATCACCAATGGCCAGTAATTTAATCAATCATTCCTATGTAAAGAAGCCTCCAAAAAAACCCAGAAGAAGGAGTTTGGAAAGCATCCACGTTGGTAAACACATGGAGGTGCTGGTAGGATGGTGTACCTGTAGAGGATATGGAAGCTCTGTGCCCTTCCCCCATACCTTGCCCTATGCATCTCTTCCACCTGGCTGTTCCTGAGTTATATCCTTTTATAATAAACCAGTGATCTAGTAAGTAAACTTGGGAGTAAACTCCCAAGTTCTGTGAGCCACTCCAGCAAATTAATGGAACCCGAGGAGGGGATCATGGGAATCTCTGATTTATACTTGGTAGGTAAGAAGCACAGGTAACGAACTGAACTTTCGAGTAGTGTCTGGAGTAGGGAAGGGATGGGAGAGTCGTATAGGACCGAGCCCTTCACCTGTGGGATCTGATGCTAAATCCTGGGGGATCTTGTCAGAACTGAATTGAGTTGGAGGACACTCAGCAGGTGCTGCAGAATTGCTTGGTGTGGGGAAAGATCCCCAGACATTTGGGGGCCAGAAATGAAGTACTGAGACTAGTGTCGAGAGGTACGAGTAGAGAAGGAACACAGAATGGTTTCTCCTTTCCCGTGATAGTGCCTAAACTAGTCCAGAAGTATCAGGCGAAGCTTCCTAATGGAAGTGATCATTAATCTGAGATTGGAAAGATGAATAGTAGCCAGGTGATAAGAAAAGGGAAGAGCCTTCCAAGCAGACAGAGCAGTATGTACAAAGGCTTGGAGACCAGAAATTCAGACATGTCCAAGGAACTGAAGGATACTCAGTGTAGCAAATGTGAGTTTGGGAGAGCCAAGAAATGAGTGGGGAAAGGCTTGAAACATGGGAGTGACATGGTCAGATTTGTATTTTAGACAATACTCTCTGGCTAGGTATAGAAAATGCATCATCCAGGGGTAAACTTGGAAGCAGTGAGACCAGAGAAGAGCCTGTTGGAATGTCTAATAGAGAAGCAATAATGCTTGGACTGTAGTAGTAGGCAATATGGACAGACAAGGTTGAAGATGGAGAGACTTAGGACTTGGTGATTAATTGGATATGTGGATAGAAGAGGAGGTCTCTTCCTCTGTCTCCCAGAGGAATATTTGATGAAGGAATGGTTGGATGTCCAGGGCTCTAAACAGACTCTGTGGCCCCCAAAAAGAAGGTATTGGTTGGGTGGATGTGTTCTAGAGGTCTGCTGAGACCTTAGGGACTTCTCAGTGATGTTCATTTTCTTAGAGGAGAACCCTGCTCTCTGGCCTGGACTGGTGTTCTTACGAATGCTCTCGTCATGTCCAGTAGCACCAGCTCTGCTCTCTGGCTACAAGGCACCTGCCCCGCATCTGCTAGTCTTACCCAGATCCATGGTGTGCACATCTGAGAAGCTCCTGTTTGGATCTGCTCCCCCAACAATGAAGACCTTCCCTCTCTTGGCGTCACCGACTGGGGGTAAATATGAACAGCTGTGGCCAACCCGAGCACAGGGGCTGTCTCCAGGGGGGGTCAAGGTGTACCTGCCAGAGGGAGGATGCATTCAGGAGACCCGGGCAGTGGTGTGTTCTTTCCACTCCTCATGAAATACTCCCCAGAATGAGGGCTCTCATACACACACATACACACTAAGTTGTATCCAGCAAAGCGGTGTTTTCCCGATTAATAACACTAACTTCCATTTGCACATAACCTTTGACTTTTCAGTTTTGTCACTACTTTTGTCTCACATTAACCTAATGGGGATGCACTGGACTAGTAACTGTCTCCATTGGGTGGGCAGGGAAACTGACAGCCAGAAAAGTTCAGTGGTGTGTCCTGGCATGAGATGGGAGTCATGAGTATGGTTTGTGAATTCAGGCAGACCAGGCGCAAGCCCCAGGTCAGATGCTTTCGAGATGTGTGACCCTTCAGAAGTCATTTAACCTTTCTAAACCTTCCTTAGTTTCCTCGTTTGTAAAATGAGGATGGCAGTAGTTCTTACCCGTGAAGGGTAAGAAAAGGTCTTGTAACAGAGCAGGAAGAGCTCAGTAAATGGTGGCTAGAGCTTCAGGTGCACTCACATAGGAATCTACTGTCCTAACGCTCTTTAGCCACTAGCCCGCGAGGCACTGTCAAGTAATATTCTCCAGGATGTATTGATTTTAAGAGCTTTCCCAGATTATTCATAATGCTTGAGTTGATGGAAGCCAGAGCTAGGACTCTGAAAAAACCAAATATAGGATCCATCCATCCCACTCTCTAAAGTTATTCTGAACACTGACTCTAAAAACATACTTCAAACTTCCTGGTTGGAAAAGAAAATTCTGTAGCTGTTTCAGACCCTGTCTCGTTAGACCTCTCTGGCATTTGGTAGTCCTGACTCTTCCTTCCTTCTCATACCTTTCTCCTTATCTGGTTCCCCACATCCCTTACTTTTGGTTCTCCACCCATCTTTCTGGCTGCTCTTTTCTGTTTCCTGGCTCTGACTCCACTCCCACTAGCTGTTTCCTGAGCCTCAGTACCCCTGGCTTCTCTTCCCTCCTCTACGTTCGCTTACCCTATCAAGTTCATCTGCACTGACGGTTTGTTTCAGTTACCACCCACCTATATATTCATCAGTGATTTCCAAGTCTCTATTTCTTTTCCAGATCTCTCTTCTGATGACCAGATTCACACATCCTATAATCACCTGAATGATTACTAACAACATACCATGCCTGCTGCTAACTTTGTTACGATCCCGGTTTCCCTTAATCTGCACAAAACCCCTTTGAGGACAGTACTGTTAACATCACCTGCTTTTTACAACTGAGGGCCCAAGACTTAGAAAGGTTAAATAACTTATCCAAGAGCACACAGCCACCCAGATACATGGTGAATAAGACAGAAAGTTCCTGCCTTCAGAGCCCTTACAGATTAGTTGGGAAGAGAAACATTAAACGGATGATTTCACAAATATCCATTTTATTTTAATTGTGCTGTAAAGGAGGACAAGGGAAATATTGCATGACAACATATCATAAGGGGACCTCACCCTATATAAGGAGAGGTGGGAGAAGGAGGCGGTCAGAGAAGGCTTCCTGAAGAAACATCATTTGAACTGAGCTCTGAAGTATGAGTGGAAGTTAGCGGGGCAAAGAGAGGGATGAAAGATGGAGGGAAAGAGTGACCCCAGGTAGAGACCAGCACATACAGTACCAGCGTTTGCAGTGCAAGGCATGTTAAAGAAGAGAAAGAGAACAAAGGATGAGTTAGGGTACTTGAGGTTGGAAAGACAGGCAGGGACAGATCATGCAAGGTCCAATGGGCCATTTTAAGGACTCTGCTTTTTATCTTAAGATCGAAGAAGCACAAGGGGTGTCTGGGTGGCTCAGGTGGTTAAACATCTGCCTTGGGCTTGGGTGATGATCTCAGGGTCCTGGGGTTGAGCCCTGCGTTGGGCTCCCTGCTCCGCGAGGAGCCTGCTTCTCCCTCTCCCTCTGCCCCTTCCCCCCTCCTCATGTGCTCACACTCTCTCTCTCTCTCAAATTAATAAATAAAATCTTAAAAAAAAAAAAAAAACCAACAACATCAGAGAGGCACAAAAGGGTTTTAAACCAGGGAATGCCAGGATCAGATTTATGTTGGCTGGAGAATAAGAGGGGACACCGGGAAGCCAAACTGAAAGACTCTCCTCCAAGGTCCTACAGAAGCACTGCCTTCTCCCTGAAGCCTTCTGTGAGCCCTGTTTCAGTACTGACCACAATTCCTCACCATCACCTGCTCAGTGCAGCCCAAGTGACGCCGAGACTATTCACCTTTGTACCTTCAGCACCTACATAGCAGCTGCCCGCCAGGCCAGTGTTAGCTGAATAAAGGGTTGGTTGAGCCAGCGGCCAAGAAACAGTAAGGCCAGTTTAATCCAAATCCACTTCCCTGAAAATCTTACAAGTGAGTCACAGCTTGAGGGAAGACACAGTGTTGGAGCTGAGGATGCCAGATGGTCAGTGCCTTACTCTTCCTAGCAAATGGATTTTAATAAAATCAACATCTTTCTGTGATAATTATTGCCCCACTATCTTTCCTCTGAAGACCCTTTCAGACAGTTTGAGTCTAATTACCAGCAACTACAGACAGTTTCATTCCTACCCTTTTTCACAGATGATCAAGTATGTTAGTAAACTATGTAAAATGAAACAAAACTCATGCTTTTCTCTGTCTGACTCCTTCCTTACAGACCATGTTGCTTTCTTGGGCTTGCCTCCAGGCTCCAACACTGGTAGCAGCTTCATGGTGTCCTATGCATAAGAAAGAAAGGTACTTTTTAGACATTAATGATTATCTTCCACCTAAAACAGAACAAATCAGGTCACTTCCTTCCTTAAAAACTTTCCTTTTGATGTGCCACTTTCTAGGGCCCGATTAATTTGAATAAGCATTACCAACCCTTTGATATAAACTTATATTTGGGAGGCAAATATAACACAACTTTATTAACACAATTATAGAAGTTTTTGGCTAAAGTTTTCTGTGTGTCTGTGATTTTCAATTAAAAAAATTTTCGGGGGGGTTGGTGCCTGGGTGGCTCAGTCAGTTAAGCGTCTGCCTTCAGCTCGGGTCATGATCCCAGGGTCCTGGGATCGAGCCCCATATTGGGCTCTCTGCTCAGCAGGGTGTCTGCTTCTCCTTCTCCCTCTGCCTGCCGCTCCCCCTGCTTGTGTGCTCTCTCTCTCTCTCACTCTATCAAATAAATAAATAAAATCTTAAAATTTTTTTTTCCAGGGGTCATAAAATGTTCATGCTCATCAAAAGATAAAATGTTTTGTTTTATTTATTTTTTTAAGGTTTATTATTTTTAAAAAAGATTTTATTTATTTATTTGACAGACAGCGAGAGCGGGAACACAAGCAGGGGCAGGGGGAGAGGGAGAAGCAGACTCCCTGCTGAGCAGGGAGCAGGACATGGGGCTCAATCCCAGGACCCTGGGATCATGACCTGAGCCGAAGGCAGACGCCTAACGACTGAGCCACCCAGGCGCTCCAGCTTTATTTCTTTTAGTAAACTCTACACCAAACATGGGGCTCAAACTCATGATCCGGAGATCAAGAGTTACATGTTCTTCCAGCTGAGCCAGCCAGGCACCCCAAAAGATAAAATATTTTATTTATTTTTTAAAGATTTATTTGTTGGGGGGGGGCAGAGGGGAGGGAGAAAGAGTCCCAAGCTGACTCAGCCTGGAGTCTGATGAGTGGGCTGGATCCTACCACTCCAGAGATCACCACCCCAGCTGGAAACCAAAAGTTGAAGCCTTAACAGACTGTGCCACCCAGGCACTCCAAACAAAATATTTTAAAAGGCTGGGAAATACTGAACTCTGGGATAAATCCTGGCCTCAGCATGGCATTGAAATCCTTCTGGACTCAACCTTCTTCTCAGAAACTCAGCTCCACAGTTTCTTGCTATAGTGAGCTATTCTTGCTATATTTGTTGTTTCTAACATGGCAGGCCCTTTCATATCTTGCATCTTGTGCTACTTCCCCTACCTGAAATGTCCCTTCCTTTCTTGTCAACTAGGAAACTCCCAGTGAACCTCCAAAGCCCAGTTCAAATGTCCCCCCGGCTTCTCAGTATAACCTTCCCTGATTTGTTGCTTTCCATTTACATCCTCAAGTTACTTCCTTCTCCCTCTGAAGGTTATCTATCAAGCCACCATCATTGCAGGGATCACCCTGAATGTAATTATCTATTTAAAGGTCTCTAGATTAGATTCTAGACTAAATTCCAACAGAGGTGGGCCTCTCAGATTCATTTAGAGAACCTACCAATGGGCTCAGCTTAAAGTAGAACTGAGGGATGAGTGAATGAAGAAAGAAAATGGATGAGATTTCTGGGCGATAAATGGATAAATCCAACCTTTGGCCTAAGCCCCTGGCCGCGGTCCCCAAAACCCAGTGGGGTAAACTTCGCATGGGCGGGGACTTCCTACAGCCACCCCTGCCAGTCCCATCCCCCAGTCCCATCCCCGCGTGGCAGCGATAGAGGATAGGAGTCAGGGTCGTGAGAGGACAGACTGGTTCCTTTCCGTCAATGTGGCCGGGCCGGAGTCCGATCACGCCCTCCCCAGGGCTCTCCACCCGGTCAGGGGCCACTACCCTAAAGGATGCGACCGCCCCCGCCCAAGATAGCGTGAGACCCACCGCCCGGAGAACCCCAGACCCGGACCGCATTACCTGCGGCAGCTTAGGACGGTCCCGGGCTGTGGCTCCGCCCCTAACGTGGGCGGGGCTTGGGCCGTCGCCCCGCCCCCCAGACCCGGAAGAGGGCGGCGGCCAACCGCTCTCCGGCTCTCGATTCCCAGGACCCGGCCTCCAGGGCGCGCCCTTGGAACGGGACCGGGAGAGCTCCCCCCGTCGTCAGCCCGGAGAGTCGGCCAGGCTGTGCGTGTCTCGGGAACCGAACAGGCCGGCGGTCCCTGGAGCCAGTCCTCCCCAGCGGAGTGAATAAGCCAGGGCTACTTGGAAACGATTTACAAGCGAAATGCCGGGGGTTGGGCGTCCACTTGGACGACCCAAATTCCTTCGGCAGCAGGACTAAGGTATTTTCAGTTCCAGCGGCTGTTGGAAATGGTTTTTTGAAAGGGAGAGTTAAAGATGCTTTCCTAGGTGTGAAATCTCCCTGCGCGGTCCTTAGGCCACTTCAACCTTTGGCGCCTTAAACAGCTGACTCATTCCATAATTAGCGTTTGTGACTATGGCAGGCACTCTGCAGAACCAAATGTGGCCCCTGGCCTCCTGGAGTTTACAGTCTAACTTAGAGAGAGAGAGATTAAACAGAAAAACAAATAACTAGGTACATTTGCAAAAAGTGCAAGGAATAAAAAGTTCATCAATGAGAGTATTCTTGGGGAAGTTACCTTTCTCTGGGCTTCAGTGTCACCCATCTGGAATATGGAGCTGATAAGATTTCTGTCACAAGCCAAAAGACTCCACCCCAAAACTGCTAGAACTCATACAGGAATTCAGTAAAGTGGCAGGATATAAAATCAATGCACAGAAGTCAGTGGCATTCCTATACACCAACAACAAGACAGAAGAAAGAGAAATTAAGGAGTGGATCCCATTTACAATTGCACCCAAAACCATAAGATACCTAGGAATAAATCTAACCAAAGAGACAAAGGATCTGTACTCAGAAAACTATAAAATACTCATGAAAGAAATTGAGGAAGACACAAAGAAATGGAAAAACGTTCCATGCTCATGGATTGGAAGAACAAATATTGTGAAGATGTCAATGCTACCTAGAGCAATCTACACATTCAATGCAATCCCCATCAAAATACAATCCACTTTTTTCAAAGAAATGGAACAAATCATCCTAAAATTTGTATGGAACCAGAAAAGACCCCTCATAGCCAGAGGAATATTGAAAAAGAAAAGCAAAGCCGGTGGCATCACAATTCCGGACTTCAAGCTCTATTACAAAGCTGTCATCATCAAGACAGCATGGTACTGGCACAAAAACAGACACATAGATCAATGGAACAGAATAGAGAGCCCAGAAATGGACCCTCAACTCTATGGTCAACTAATCTTCGACAAAGCAGGAAAGAATGTCCAATGGAAAAAAGACAGTCTCTTCAACAAATGGTGTTGGGAAAATTGGATAGCCACATGCAGAAGAATGAAACTGGACCATTTCCTTACACCACACACAAAAATAGACTCCAAATGGTTGAAAGACCTCAATGTGAGACAGGAGTCCATCAAAATCCTAAAGGAGAACACAGGCAGCAACCTCTTTGACCTCAGCGGAAGCAACTTCTTCCTAGAAACATCGCCGAAGGCAAGGGAAGCAAGGGCAAAAATGAACTATTGGGACTTCATCAAGATAAAAAGCTTTTGCAAAGCAAAGGAAACAGTCAACAAAACCAAAAGACAACCGACAGAATGGGAGAAGATATTTGCAAATGACATATCAGATAAAGGGCTAGTATCCAAAATCTATAAAGAACTCATCAAACTCAACACCCAAAGAACAAAGAATCCAATCAAGAAATGGGCAGAAGACATGAACAGACATTTTTCCAAAGAAGACATCCAAATGGCCAACAGACACATGAAAAAGTGCTCAATATCACTCAGCATAAGGGAAATCCAAATCAAAACCTCAATGAGATACCACCTCACACCAGTCAGAATGGCTAAAATTAACAAGTCAGGAAACAACAGATGTTGGCGGGGATGCGGAGAAAGGGGAACCCTCCTCCACTGTTGGTGGGAATGCAAGCTGGTGCAGCCACTCTGGAAAACAGTATGGAGGTTCCTCAAAAAGTTGAAAATAGAGCTACCCTATGATCCACCAATTGCACTACTGGGTATTTACCCCAAAGATACAAAAGTAGGGATCCAAAGGGCTACATGCACCCTGATGTTTATAGCAGCAATGTCCACAATAGCCAAACTGTGGAAAGAGCCAAGATGTCCATCGACAGATGAATGGATAAAGAAGCTGTGGTATATATATACAATGGAATATTATGCAGCCATCAAAAGGAATGAGATCTTGCCGTTTGCAATGACGTGGATGGAACTGGAGGGTATTATGTTGAGTGAAATAAGTCAAACAGAGAAAGACATGTATCATATGATCTCACTGATATGAGGAATTCTTAAATGCAGGAAACAAACTGAGGGTTCTGGAGTGGGGGGTGGGGTGGGAGGGATGGGGTGACTGGGTGATGGACACTGGGGAGGGTGTGTTCTCTGGTAAGCGCTGTGAATTGTGCAAGACTGTTGAATCTCAGATCTGTACCTCTGAAACAAATAATGCAATATATGTTAAGAAAAAAAAAAAAAGAAGAAGAAGAAGGTAGCGGGAGGGGAAGAATGAAGCGGAGGAAATCGGAGGGGTAGACGAACCATGAGAGACGATAGACTCTGAAAAACAAACTGAGGGTTCTGGAGGGGAGGGGGGTGGGAGGATGGGTTAGCCTGGTGGTGGGTATTGAGGAGGGCACATTCTGCATGGAGCACTGGGTGTTGTGCACAAACAATGAATCATGGAACACTTCATCTAAAACTAATGATGTAATGTATGGGGATTAACATAAGAATAAAAAAAAAAAAGATTTCTGTCACAAGGTTATAGTGGGGGAAGACATGAGCTAATGAATATAAAGTGCTCAGTGGCTGGCACAGAGTTGGTCTTCTGTAGAGTGTAATGCTATTCCTAGCTATAAATGAAGTTTAGACACCAGTCCTGAGTTAGACTGCTCATTTGCCTTACCTCTGGTCTCCATAACCATAGGTTCCCTGAAGCTTTCCGGAAAATGGAGAGGTGGCTCACCCATGTCTATGTTCCAGGAACCCCACAATTATTTAGGAAGACTGAGGCCAGTTGTTGTGTCTTAGGAAATAGAAGAAAAAGCTAAGGAAAGAGACCAGAGGAGCTCCTCAAGTAATAGAGCCATGGTACCCTAGTGGGAACCAGACAGACATGCTTGGGTTCAAATCCAGGCTCCAGCACTAACCATGTAACCCTGACATTTGGCAAGTCCATTAACTTCTCTGAGCCCCAGTTTCCTCATCTCTAGAATGGGGATAGTAATACCTTGAATACCAGTTCTTGAAATTATAACAGGAATTTATCGACAAAGTGGAATTTGAGGTCTGCAGCTCTCCTCACTGCTCAGATATCCTCTTTCAAACACCTGGAGTCTTGGGGCGCCTGGGTGACTCACTTGTTAAGCGTCTGCCTTGGGCTCAGGTCATGATCCCAGGGTCCTGGGATCGAGCCCCGCATCGAGCCCCGCATCGGGCCCCGCATCGGGCTCCCTGCTCTGCGGGAAGCCTGCTTCTCCCTCTCCCACTCCCCCTGCTTGTGTTCCCTCTCTCGCTGTGTCTCTCTCTGTCAAATAAATAAATAAAATCTTAAAAAAAAAAAAAAACTGCTTTTCAAACACCTGGAGTCTTTTTGAGTTCCCTTTTTTTTTTTTTTTAAAGATTTTACCTATCTGACAGAGACACACAGAAAGAGGGAACACAAGCAGGGGGAGCGGGAAAGGGAGAAGCAGGCTTCCCGCGGAGCAGGGAGCCCGATGCGGGGCTCGATCCCAGGACCCTGGGATCATGACCTGAGCCGAAGGCAGACGCCTAACGACTGAGCCACCCAGGCGCCCCTATAAGTTCCCATTTTAATGGAAAAATCTCCATTGCTGTCTGCCACAGAGGATTTTAGGAGTATTCAGTAATTCTGGGGGCGAGTGAGTGGGTGGCTCAGTTGGTTAAACGTCTGCCTTCAGCTCAGGTATGATCCCAGGGTCCAGGGATCGAGCCCTGTGTCAGGCTCCCTGCTAAGTGGGGAGCCTGCTTCTCCCTCTTATCCCTGCTTGTGCTCTCTCTTGCTATCTCTGTCTCTCTCAAATAAATAAAATCTTAAAAAAAAAAAAAGGAGTATTCAGTAATTCTGCTCTCCTTCAGGAAAGAAAATGAAGGCTAGGTTGGCTCTGCCCTATGTCCATGCACATCTAGATGGGAGATTTCTGCTCAGAGCTGCAGAATGCTCTGATGGACCCTGTGTCTTTTGGCTAGCTCCATTTCAAGATGCCAAACTGGAGTTGTACATAGGAAAAACTGGAAGAGGTTTGTGGGCAAAATAGCGACCAGTTTTCTTTGTAAGATCTATGCTTTATACTAGAAATCACATTTCAGAAATTGCTGGAAGGAACTTTTGAGATCTATTTTAAAAATGGAAATGGAGGCCCAGAGAACTTAAAAATGATTAGCCTACATAAATGGCAGAACCAGGAGCCTAGATTTCCTCCTTTGCCCAAGGAAGACTAAGAATACATTCCAGTTAGCAAGTTCTATACAGTTTCCAAAATAAATGACCAATGTGTCTATCACCTCTTCTAAGAGGTCACCCAACACTCTGAAGGATGCTTCCCTTATTTCTTTCTGCTGTGTATATCAAGAGTGAGTTTCACTGAATGAGATGGGGCCACAGAGGGGAGTTCACAAGATGGTTTGGTAATGTGAGGACTGCCACCTGTTTTCGCTGGAAGGGGATACCATCCTACCTGTTCATTCACTGACTTATCAGCAAGGGAAGCAATGATGCTGATGACCTCTCCCTTTCAAGCATATTATAATTTGTAAAGAACAGTCATGTCCATCTCCTTACTTGCCTTCCTTCCCAGTTCTGAGAAGGTATCTTGAGTAGGATTAATTCCCAGTTACTGAGGTTCAAAGCTAAAAAGTGAATTGCCAGCTTTCTAAAGAGCACTGTAATAATAATTTTAAAAAGTCAAAAACAATAGCATCTTTTCCTCATTTGGAACTTTTTCTCCAAGAAATTTTGAACATGTCATCCTTATACTTTTTTTCCCTAAAATCTTGAATGTTACCTCTTCAGAAAGGCCTTTCCTGTCCACATAATACTAAGAGCTAACATTCACATTGTACTCACTTTGCACATATCGTTTAAGCCCTTTCTATATACTAACTCTATTAAACCTCAGTACAAGCCTCTAAGGTAAGTGTTATTCTTATCATCTGCATACAATATGATGACAGTTGTTATCTCCACATTGAAGCAGAGAAAACTGGAGCACAGAAAGGACAAATAACTTTGCCGAAGTCACACTGTGGGTAATAGAGCCTGAACTTGAACTCTGGCCATCTGGTGCTAGAGTTTGCACTTTACCTCTACTACATTGCCAACCTAAAGTAGGCCTCTTCCACTCCATTTTTCTTACAGTACTCCTTCTTTCCCTTTTAGGCACTAATCACACTTTGCAGTTAGGATTTTCTCATTTATATGTATTTTGTTAGTTTCTGTCAGATTGTAAGCTCCATGAGGGCAAGGATCATATCTGTCTCATTCACATTGTAAGTGCTATATAACTATTTGTTGAATAAATGAAGAAGTGTATGTTTGTGGGCATCATTAATTCTGCAGCAAACTTTTCAAAATTAATTTTAGGGGTGCCTGGCTGGCTCAGTCTATAGAGCATTTGATCCTTGATCTTGGGGTTGTGGGTTCAAGCCCCATGTTGGGTGTAGAGATCACTTAAAAATAAAATCTTCAAACAAAATAAAAAAAATTAATTTTGGGGTGCCTGGGTGGCTCAGTCTGTTGGGAGTCTGACTCTTGATTTCTGCTGTGGTTGTGATCTCAGGGTCATGAGATTGAGATTTTAAAGATTTTATTTATTTATTATTTATGAGACTTAAAAGATTTTATTTTAAAGTAATCTCCACACCCAATGTGGGGCTCGAATTCACAACCCAGAGATCAAGAGTTGCATGCTCCACTCACTGAGCCAGCCAGGCACTCCCCAAAATGCACTTTAGAGCAAGAGGATCCAGGCCAGGGTCACTTGAACAACAAATATTCTTAAGCACTTGCTACTATTGGATTATATAAGTCTCCTGACTGGTCTCTCATCTGCAACCATTGCCTAATAGAGTCTCATACAGCAGCCGGAGTGATCCTTTTTAAAATGAGTTACACAAGTTACTCCTCTGCTCAAAACCCTGCAGTAACTCCCCATTAGATTAAAAGTAAAGACGTTCTTTTCTCTCATCCCTTCTCCTCTTGCTCCAGTCACACTAATCTTGCCATTTCCAAGATTCCATTTAGATATGCTTCCATTTTAGGGCCTCTGTGTCAGCCTCTTCCCTCTGATTGCCCTCAAGCATCTGTATGGCTAACTCCCCTACCTCTTTATTGGTTCTTAGAAATGCATCACGCCATCTCCCTTACACCGCTGCTTTTTTCCTTCTCTCTAGCACTTACCACTTCCTAATATGCTAAACAGTTATTATTTTATGTTCTGCCTCTTCTTCTAGAATGTAGTTACAGATTGAGGAGAGGGATCTTTGTCTATTTTGCTTGCTAAATATCCTAAGTGCCTACAACTGTACCTGGCATATAGTTGGTGTTCAATAAATAGCCGTTAAATGAACGACTGTTGAAGTTATATTAAGTGACAGGTCCTGTTTTTTTGTTTTTTGCACTGGGGGTAGAACAAAACACTCCCTGCCCTCATGAGACTCACACTGAAGCATATTTAAACCAGGTAGACCCATGTTCTGGTCTCTGCTCCCCTGCCTAGTTCCTGTGAGTTAGGGGGCAAGTTACTTAACCTCTCTGAACCTTGCTTTCCTATCAATTGTTATGAGGATTAAACGGAAAAACAGCATTTATATAGCATTTAGTATAAGAAATCCTTAATCATTGAGTCCCTTCCTTCCGGGGCTGCAAGATTGGTAGCCTGATGTCTCTGCCACAAGCTTAAGCAAGGTTTTCACAAGGACTTGAAAAGGTGTGAACAGGTTAACTACGGCCAGGCTTACTCAATTTTTAACTGAAGATGTTCTGGTGAGAGAATGCTTAAAAGGGTCGAAGTGAGAAACCAAGAAATGGCTAGGGTCATCTACTTTGTTTTTTTGCATCGGAAAAGCCTCGCTGGGCCCACAGAAGTCAAAGTCTAAAGGAAGGGAAGGGGAGAAAAAGTGGGGTAACTGGCCACTACTGAAAACTACAAATCCCAGTACCCCCCGCGGCAGAAAACTACAGGTCCCAGCAGGTTTCACAGCCTGGACCAGGGGTGCCTCTAGGGACCCGCAGCCTGGGTTCAGCCGGAGAGAACGTGGGGCGTGCGAAGGCAGCGGGGAGAATCGGGTCAAGTTTTACGCCGCTGCGCAGACGCCTCTCACGGGCCGGACGTGACGTAGGAAGAGTTCCGGCTTCGGCCTCCGCCGCTGCCGCCGCCGCTACTAGAGCCGCCGCCGCTGCCGCCGAAGCCGTCGGGGCTTGGTATTTCTAAAATGGCGCCCCTAGACTTGGACAAGTATGTGGAGATAGCGCGGCTGTGCAAGTACCTACCGGAGAACGACCTGAAGGTGAGCCCGGCTGGGGCGGGAGCGCTGCTTGCGGGGCTCGCCCCTTCCGGCAGTGGGGCGCCCGCCGGCCCGCCCTTCCTCTCTGCGCCGGACCCCCGCCGGCATCCCGTCCGGTCCGGTCCTGGTGGTGGGCCTAACGCGGGGCGAAGCGACCCGGTCCGACCAGGCGTGACGCGCAGAGCGGGGGAAGCTCGAGTCTCCCGAATGCTCTCCCGGTTGCCTCCGTGGGGTCGCGAGGGATGTCGCGGCCTCTGCCCCAAGGTTGCCCCTCCTGGCCTTTGGGCTACCCCAGGGCTCCGAGCCCTGACAGCTTTGCGTGGAAGACTCCTCTCCGCTCACCCCGACCCCGGTCTCCCGGAGCCCGGCCGAGCCCCAGCGGACAGTGCCCTCGGGATGGGATCATCCCGCAGAGGTGGTGACAGGAGCTCTGGGTGGCCGGCGTCTGACAGGAGATGCCGCCAGCTCCCGGGACGCGGCCCCAGTGTGTTTAGGTCCCTGCGGAAGGGGAAGACGGTGGGCCGGAGCGGTCTGGTAGTGATGTCAGAGAACGGCTGGTCGTCCCTCCTTCCGTACGCCTCGTCTCAATTGCTTGTTAGGAGTGTTGCTTTAGTTCTGTTAATTCAGATATGAACCCATTTTCCGGTACGTTGTTGAGCTAATTTCAGTGGATAAAGTAGTAGGGCCTCAATACAAATACTTTTCTGCGTGAGCGGTGGCTGCCTCTTAAGTTGTTTCCTCATAATCCCTTCTTGACTGAAGATTTCCTTTTCTTGGTTTCCCAGAGGAGATGAGTTGTTCCTCGCTACTGCCTAGTGCAAGTAACAATAAATGTATGTGTGGATAAAGGAATGAATGTAAGAGAAAAGGAATGTAAGTTTTTGGTATCTTGCTTTTCTGAGAAGTGTTTTCATGCACAGCGCTTAGGTGACAGTGTTCAGCGGATAGTGCCAGTGCCTGTTTGTTCAGTTAACTTTGATTTGCTGTGTGGTAAGTGGGTAAACTGTTGGTAGTTTTGAGTTTTTTGTTTTTTTTTCCTTTACTTTATGGATGTAAAGCAATTTATCTTTGTAGATTTCTCTTAAGGAAGAGATTACTGGTTTTTTCTTTTGCTCTGTTCATACAGGAAGTTGATATTTAACATCAGTCAACAAGTATGCAAAATGTTTAAGGTCACACCAGCTCTCATGGATGTAACTTCATTGTACTTACATGTTAATTACATGTGCTCTACGATAGGGGAGTCATTCTTGTGCATTTCCTTTATTTATTTATTTATTTATTTATTTATTTATTTATTTATTTATTTAAAGATTTTATTTATTTGACAGAGAGACGCAGCGAGAGAGGGAACACAAGCAGGGGGATCGGGAGAGGGAGAAGCAGGCCCCCCGCCTCGCAGGGAGCCCAACGCGGGGCTCGATTTCAGGACCCGGGGATCATGACCTGAGCCGAAGGCAGACGCCTAACGACTGAGCCTAACGACTGAGCCACCCAGGCGCCCTGCATTTTTCCCTTTTAAATAGGATACTTTGATTAAAATGAGGACAAAGCCAATACTAGCAGTGTAGCTTTTATTTATGTTCATCTGCGTCCTTCAGACATTTTGTGGCTTCCTTCTGTTTAAATGCTTTTTAAAGGAACCAAGGATACAACCAACATTGGGACCTAATTCGTGGAAAACTAACCAGCTATCTTTTGGTAGCATTGTTAATTCCATAGATCAAGTTGATTTTCTCGTATCAGTGATTGGATGTGGAATTTTCTGGTTTTTTTTAGCACGTGTAAAGCTGTTTTGAGCTTTGTTTTTAATGAATAAAATGTTGCTTATTATTACAGTGTGTCTTGATAATAACTTGCGATTGGCTATATGATTTGGAAGATAATCAGTTGGGTTTTCTTTAGATCTCTTAGTTTGATAAACATTAGATTTCCTTCCCACCTTAAGGAAATAGAGGTATTAAACCATTTCATTTCCCTTTGCAAACCTATTGGGCTGTACTTAGTGTATATCTGTTTCTTTCTTTTTTTTTTTTTTAAGATTTTATTTATTTATTTGAAAGAGAGAGAATGAGGGAGAACACATGAGAGGGGGGAGGGTCAGAGGGAGAAGCAGACTCCCTGCCAAGCAGGGAGCCCGACGCGGGACTCGATCCTGGGACTCCAGGATCATGACCTGAGCCAAAGGCAGTTGCTTAACCAACTGAGCCACCCAGGCGCCCAGTGTATATCTGTTTCTTAATAAACTTTCTTTTTTTCAATCTTCTAGCAACTACTGGGAAAAAATAATTATGAATATTTCTCTATAAGTGGATGCTTTTCTTTGTTTTGGAAGTGGTTTTATTGGATGAATTTAGTTGTGCTGTTCATGTCTGGTGTATTTTAAAAGAAATTTAATTTTGTTTCTACTTCTTGGCATGAAATGGAAACTAAAATTAGACAAGCCAAGTATTCCAGGAGCACCTTTTCTGAGGCTTTAGAGCCAAAATAAAAGATTAGAGGAAAAAAATCATTGGAGCCACTTAATGATCATTATGGAAAAGATTTGTTCTGGTTAGAAAAGAAGACAGCAATTCACCTCTGTGTTTAATTTGACTAGAAGTTGGAGGTACTAAATAAAATAATAAGTGCATAGGATGTTCTACATCTAATTATGATTTCTCTATATCTAAATTGGAAGTGGTCAGATCATTAGTACTGGATTGAATCTGCATAACTGTTCTGTAGGAATAAAGATGAAATATATGAGAGTGGGCCAAAACAAAACATTTCTTAAAGAGCTCAAGTGGTTCTCATCCACAATTAAGATTTCAGAGAGAGTAATAGGAGATAGAGATTCCATATCTGGCCAAGTGGAAGAATGAATGATAAAAGGCGGGTGTACTGAATACTTCAGAATTTCAGAGGAGGAAGGGTTCTATAACTTGGGGATTGTTTGATCTCTTGGACAGTTCTTAAAGGTGGCATGTAGTTAAAGAGATTGCATAAGGAATTGTGCAATTCCGTAATAACCACTTTTATGAATTAATAGTTAATGTAATCTTTTTGGAACTCACTTTTATGTTTAGTCTGAGCCATCTCTGAGTTCTTCATATAAGGCTACTTGCTCAGCAAAGTTATACCTTTACTTGAAATGCCTCCATAAAGCTTCAAAAAATTCTCCTTTGCTTTTTTCTGAGATTTAGTGAATAGCCTTTTGCACCTCCTCATTCCAGACACTGATTTTATAGATTCTCATCATATATGGTAGTCTTTATCCTTCCGGATTTGCAATCTGTTAATCTAGTCACTCATCTTAGTGCTTGTTTCATTGATTGTTCCATTTACCCAAGTTGTTTGGTTTTTTGTTGTATCTTTTTCAGGTACTGCAGGGAAAACTGAACACGGTGTGGTAGTTAGGGACATACTAGAGCATTATATAGGGCTGGAAGAGTGTTGTGTTTCCAAGACCCTTTCTGATAATACCTGGCATTTTGTTTGTCTTTTGGGCCACAGAATCACATTCCCCTATGTTTTATGAAAACAGTCTACAACAGTGCTGTCTGGTAGAAATGAAATGCTCAGAAACATGAGCCTTGAATGGTCACATTTAAAAAAAATAGAAAGGAACAGTTGAAATTAATTTTAGTAGTATTTTATTTAACTCAATTGCAACATGTAATCAATATAAAATTATTAATGTAATATTTTGCCCTTTTTTGAGTACTCTCTGTGAAATGTGTATATTTTGCATTTATGACACATCCCAATTTGGACTAGCCACATTTCAGGTGCTCAGTAGTTATGTGTGGCTATGGGTGTTCTGTGGGAAGATACACATCTCTAATGACTCCCTAGTCCCTTTTCTAGAATTTCAGAGCTAAGAGAGAATCAGAGTTCTTCTAGTTCCATACCCTTCTTACTTTACTGAGGGTATACTGAACTTCATTCATAGAGTTTATGATCTGCCCGAGGATGTGCACCTAATCAATGAATGAAGTTGGAAATCTTCCTGTGCAGAGCTCTTAATGACACAATTAATAGCTTTTTTTTTTTTTTTTTTTTTTTTAGGATGACAAGTAGCATGCTTTTCTAGGTACATCTTCCACTTCATCACGTTTCTTTTTTTTTTTTCATCAAGTTTCTTTTTACCTTCCATTCTAAGCACATTGGACTGCCCTCTTCTGACAATATGCTCTATACTTTCTCCATCTTTGTTTCTTGCTCAGTCTGTTTCTGTCACCTAGTATTTTTAATACTTACATAGCACAAATAATAAATCATTTAATAATCTATGAGTTGGCTACTAATATTTGCCCCATTGATAGATAGGTAACTGAAGCACAGACAGATTATAAGTATCTTTACGTGGTTATACAGCTAGTAAGTAAGTGGAGGAGCTGGGATTCAAACTTAGGTAGTCTGGGTCCAGGGTTCACATCTATAACTACCATTTGTGTTTCCTCTATACAATATCCTCCATGTCCCTTTTGAGCTCTGCCTCAGATGCCACCTTCTCCATGCAGGGCTCCTGGATTCCACGGCCAGAATTATTAGCAATGATTAGAATGTACAATAGCTGCTTACAGTTTTCAGAGTACCTTCATGTCCATTCTGTCATTTACACAATCCTTGTGTAAGGCAGAACAAATATCAGAGCAGGACTTGAGGTTTATTTGGGTTTTGCCACAGTGACTCAGTGGAGTATATACCTGCATTTATTTGCTATTGAAAATTCCCACTTTTGGGGCACCTGGGTGGCTCAGTTGGTTAAGTGTCCAACTCTTGATCTCAGCTCAGGTCTTGATCTCAGGGTGGTGAGTTCAAGCCCCTGGTTGGGCTCCATGCTGGGCGTGGAGCCTACTTAAAAAAAAAAAAATTCCCTTTTTTTTTTTCTGTACTGACCTTTGCCCCATAGCACCTTATTGCTCCTTTTACCACTCTGTGTTGTTATGATAGCAAATATGTCTGTCTCTACCATTAGACTACAAACATCTTGAGGGCCAGGATCATATTTGTTTATTTTTGTGTTCTCCATAGTCTTAGAACACTGTCTTGTATGTGATAGACAAACAGTTAAGGTTTGTTGAATCTAATTGTATACTGTTTTGCAACAAACATTTCTTCAGATGTCTCCTTTTGTCAAGTACTGTTCCCTATGGGTGCTAGAGATAGAATCTGGTACTTCTTTATGAGGGGCTCTCAATATAGTAAAGGAGATAGAGAGGTAAACAAATGATTGTTGCATGGTGTGTTAGTTGCTATAACAGAGGGCTGTTCAGGATATTGGGGAACATATTAAAAGCATCTAACTGGAACTAGAGATGGTTTCACCAAGGAGGAACAATGAGAGGATGAGCAGCGTGTGTTCAGGTAGACAAAACAGGAAGGAAAGAAATGTGCTAGCAGAATAAATACCATATGCAATCGTATAACTTAATCTGAAAGAACATGGCTGGTTCAAGTAGTTTGGTATGGCTGGAGGTGGTGCTGGGAAGGCAGGCAGAGGCTAATCATGGAAGACTAGGCTGATAAACTTGGATTTTTATCTTTTAGGCGGTACATGGATAGACACTTTGAAATGCTTTTATATTTCAGGGAAAAACAAATCATACTGTGACTTTGGGATGTTGTTTAAAATGTAGCTAACTGGGGTGCTTGGGTGGCTCAGTGGGTTAAGCATCTGCCTTCAGCTCCGGTCATGATCTCAGGGTCCTGGGATCAGGCACCATGTTGGGCTCCCTGCTTGGCAGGGAGTCTGCTTCTCCCTCTCCTTCTGCCTCTTCCTCCACTTGTTCACGTGCTCTCTCTCTCTCTCTCAAATAGATAAATAAATAAAATCTTTAAAAAAAATAAAATGTAGCTAACTAAAAAGAAAAGTAGATTCAAAGAAAACTATTACAGGGATATACTGTTGTATGTGGTAGGAATATGACAAAAATCATAAAGATGGTATCTGAGTAGAGTTTTGGAAACACTGCCATAGAGGAGTGCTCTTGAGAAATTTTTAAGGACTGTGACAGTAGGTTCTGGCAACATTTGTGGACCATGGTTTGGAATGGGCAAAAATGTCATAGAAGCAGTAGGCCAGGTGACATGAGAATTTAAAGTAAGGCAGTGACAAGTGATTGTGGTGTTTAAAAGGAGATGGGGACCCCTGGTTGGCTCAGTTAGAAAAGCATGCAACTGGATCTCTGGGTCATGAGTTCAAGGCCCGTGCTGGGTGTACAGATTACTAAAAAAATAAATAAATAAAAGGAGTTGAAGAAGGTATACTAGGACCTGTTGACAGGTTAGGTCTAGGTTATGAGGAAGAGAGAAGAATTCAGTGTAATCTCAGGTTCTGGCATAGATTACTTAGTAAATACTGTAACTAGATTAAAGAATACAAGGGAGTTTGGTTTGGGCTGTACTGAGTCTGAGATGCTGCCAAGTCAAGATATTGAGGTAGAGATGTCCAGATATGTGTTGGATTCACAGGCTGGTAACAAATATTTACTGATTGTCAAATGTGCTCCAGACATAAATAGCTCTAATAGTAGTAAACTCAGAAGAAAGGTCTATACCATTGATTCTCAGCTGGGGGTGATTTTGCCCCTGAGAAGATATTTGGCAGTGTCTGGAGACATTTTAGATCGTCACAGCTAGGGAGTTGCTATGGGTATATAGTGGGTATAGAGGCCAGATACGGTGCTAAACATCCTATAACACATAGGAGAGCAGCCCCCCAAAAGAAAGAATTATCAGTAGTGCCATGGCTGAGAAACTCTGGTTTAGACTGAAGATATGGATATTTCCTTCTGGATTGTAAGGGTGTGAATATTAGTATCATTTTGGATTCCAGCTCCTCATTCCCAGTGATTTGTATTATAGTAGAAATTCTATACAAAGGCTATGTAAAAAATAATTTTAGATAGATTTTTATTTCTTAAGCCAAGAGATTGTATAAGTACTAGTATGTTGAAGTAAATAAAGGAAATGATATGTTTTAGATAGCAGGGTCAAAACAGAGAATCACAGAAATTTAAAACCCAGTGTATTTGAGGGACAAGAGGGGACAGAGAGACAGGAGCAGAGAATAGAATGGAACCCTAAGTATCTTGAAAAAAGGTAGAGAAGGGAAATAGGGTCTTCTAGGAAGGGGGCTATGAACCCCTATTTGTTCAAGATTAGGAACTAATTGGGCACCGTGGGGAGAGATGGGTATCGTTTGCCCCAAAGTTGGATAAGATTGAGAATCTTGCCTCAGAGACTGTTTTGGAGTAGTAAGAGAAACCACGCTTTGTACAAACTGAGCAGTAGAACAAAGCTGTGAAGGGCTTTGGAAGAAAGGACCATGTGTCTTCCCCCATGGCAAGGCTGGGCTCTCTGAGGCCACTGTGTGTGTAATTGGCTGACTTATATAGAATTTATATTGAGATTTAATGGACTTATTTTTGTGTGTGCTTGGTTTGGACGTGTAAGCTACTGCTGAACTGGAGAGATGAGAGGCAATGGCTTTGGCTTAGAAACTCAACTCTCTAAATCCTCAGTTGGGACTGCAGAAGTGGCAGTGACAGGAGACAACTGTTATTTTACTCAAGGTAGTGTGCCTAGTCTCGGGTTGAAGATGCTGCCTAAGTAGTTTACATGTGTTCCCTAGACACTCTCCAGTTTTTGAGATTGGCAAGGTTTCACAGTAACATTCTTGAGCTTATGTTGTACTGTTACTTTCAGGTCAGCACTGGGGGGTGTGGGCCAGTTACCAGGGGTGACTTGCAGTTCAAAGGGCATTATGGGCTAGGAGAGCCAGACATACGTGGGTACAAATTCTAGCACATTCATATATGGGAATCATGGAGTCCCTCAGGAATCTGTGCTGTGATTAGTTTCAAAATGTTAATTTGTTCCAAAAAGGATATAGAATGGTTTACAAAGGTGTATTCAATATAGCAAGATAAATTACATATAGAATAAGTAAGAAAAATGAGACAGAATGTAAAGTTAGGAAACCAAGATGGAGCCAGCAGTAAAAGTAAGACTTGTTTTGTTTTTTAAAGATTTTATTTATTTACAGAGAGACAGGAGCAGAGAATAGAATGGAACCCTAAGTTCCAGTGACGGAGAGAGACACAGCAAGAGAGGGAACACAAGCAGGGGGAGTGGGAGAGGGAGAAGCAGTCTTCTTGCTGAGCAGGGAGCCCGATGCAGGGCTCGATTGCAGGACCCTGGGATCATGACGAGCCGAAGGCAGACGCTTAACGACTGAGCCACCCAGGCGCCCCTAAAAGTAAGAATTGTATATAAAATAAAAGCTGTGATGACCAGATTACTTCTTTGAGATTAAGCCCTAAGCTTTCAAGGAGTCTACTGAAAGATAGAAACTGATCAGCTAAAAAATTCCCCAAGTCTAAAAGATGACAAACACAAGCTACTCAGGAAATCACATCTGTCCTTGATAAAGGGAGCAGAGACGGTCCTCCCCTGGGTCCTCCTTGAAGGTAACTGTTTAATAACAGCATCCTATGCATCTTGTTTATAGTCTACAGGATGACAAGCTCTGTTCCTGTAATGCCCCTTACCACAGGTAGATGGCGTGACATTAAAGTGTAATTTGGGAAAAAGTAATTGGGAAAGGAGGGCAGTATAATGCAGGGTGATGACAGGCCTCGCTAAAGGACAGTTTGGCTTATTTCAGAGTGGAGTTTATAGTAGGCTTCTTTCTTCTCTCTCTTTTTTTTTAAAGATTTTATTTATTCATTTGACAGAGGGAGACAGAAAGATAGCATGCACAAGCAGGGGGAGGGGCAGGGAGAGGGAAAAGTAGGTTCCCCTCGGAGCAGGGAGCCCAATGTGGGGCTTGATCCCAGGACCCTGGGATCATGACCCAACCCAAAGGCAGATGGCTAACCTACTGAGCCACCCAGGCGCCCCTATAGTAGGTTTCCTTAGGTAACATTTTAGTAATTGATGTTTTAGGGGTGTAAGCAGTGGAGCCCCCAAGTTTACAAGTAACCAACAGCTTTGTGAGGGTGGGCAAGTAGAGAAATCAACATTGTAGGAGGCAGAGAACTTTTCTCTTTCAGAGATGCATTGTGGAGAGAAGAATGGGAGGTAACTTCTTTGGTGGTTTGTGTCCAAGGATGTGTTGGGGGAAATATATATTCAAATTGTACTCCTGGTATGGGTTCTGACCTTCTCTGATAGAAGTTTGGCCTGTTCTTAAAAGATATAAAATCCAAAAGGAAGTGTGGATGGGACAGGTGCCTGATAACATGCAGGTCTCATGGGCAACACACAGAAAACTCTGCCCACTCTTGTACAGATTACAGCAAAGCATTTCTACAAATACGTTGGTAGAATTCTCTTTGAGAAGGTTTGGTGAGTGTACCTAAAAAAAATTACAAATATTAATTAGGCAAGGCATTATACCTAAAAAAGGTAGATAAGGTCCCAAGATAGGTACTTGAAAACATGACTGTATTGTTTTAGGGGCTTCTCGTCGGCTCAGTTGGTTAAGTGTCCGATTCTTGGTTTCGGCTCAGTTCGTGATCTCCAGGTTGTGCGATCGAGCCCCATGTTGGGCTCTGCACTCAGCAGGGAGTCTGCTTAAGATCGTCTCTCCCTCTCCTTCTGTCCCCCCCACCCACATGTGCTCTCGTGCACGTGTGTGCTCTCTCTCCCCCAAATAAATAAATAAATAAAATATTTTTAAAAACATCACTGTATTGTTTTATTTTAAAAATTGTATAACATCGGGGCACCTGGGTGGCTCAGTCGTTAAGCGTCTGTCTTCGGCTCAGATCATGATCCTAGGGTCCTGGGACTGAGCCCCGCATTGGACTCCCTGCTCAGCGGGAAGCCTGCTTCTCCTTCTGCCACTCCCCCTGCTTGTGTTCCTCCTCTCGATATCTCTCTGTCAAATAAATAAATAAATAAAATCTTAAAAAAAAATTGTATAACATCAGAAACAAAATTTCAGAAATGTTTGAAATTGGAAGGATAGCCATGTCCATGAGGAGTAGTTTTGAGTGATTCTCATCAAGGTGGTAATTATTATTTTTTAACAGGTAATATATATATTTAAATAAAATAATAGCTTTATTGAGAAATAACTTAAATATCATAAAATTAACTTTACTTATTTTTAAGATTATTTATTTGTTTTTAAATTTTAAGTAGGCTCCATGCCCACTGTGGGGCTTGAACTCAAAACCGTGAGATAAGAGTGGCATGCTGTCCTGACTGAGCCAGCCAGGTGCTTCTTTAAGATTTTATTTTATTTATTATTTTTAATTTTTTTTTTTTAAGATTTTATTTATTTATTTGACAGAGAGAGAGATAGCGAGAGAGGGAACACAAGCAGGGGGAGTAGGAGAGGGAGAAGCAGGCTTCCTGCTGAGCAGGAAGCCCGATGCGGGGCTCAATCCCAGGACCCCGGGATCATGACCTGAGCCGAAGGCAGACGCTTAACGACTGAGCCACCCAGGCGCCCCATTTTATTTATTATTTTTAAAGGTTTTATTTATTTACTTAGAGTGAGAGCACAGAGGGAGAGGGAGAAGCAGACTCCCTGCTGAGCAGAGAGTCTGATGGGGAGCTCGATCCTAGGACCCTGGGATCACGACCTGAGACATAGGCAGACGCTTAAATGACTGAGCCACCCAGGCGCCCCTACGATTTTATTTTTAACTAATCTCTGTACCTATTATGGGGCTTGAACTTAGAACCCTGAGACCAAAAGTCACATGCTCTACCGACTGAACCAGCCAGCCGCCCCTATTTAATTAATTTTTAATTTTTTTTTAAAGATTTTATTTATTTGACAGAGACAGAGAGGGAACACAAGCAGGGGGAGTGGGAGAGGGAGAAGCAGGCTTCCCACGGAGCAGGGAGCCCGATGTGGGGCTCAATCCCAGGACCCTGGGATCATGACCTGAGCCAAAGGCAGATGCGTAACGACTGAGCCACCCAGGTGCCCCTTTTTTAAAATTTTTTAATTAAAAAAATTTTTTTAAGTAAGCTCTGTGCCGGAGGGGCTTGAGCTCAGGACCCTGAGATCAAGAGTCACATGCTCTACCTACTGAGCCGGCGAGGCACCCCTAAAATGAACTTTTAAAGGGGTGCGTGAATGGCTTAGTTGCTTAAGTGTCCTGTCCGACTCTTGATTTTGTCTCAGGTCATGATCTTGGGGTCATGAGATTGAGCCCTGCATCGGCCTCTGTGCACTCAGCACAGAGTCTGCTTGAGATTGTCTCTACCACTCCCTCTGCCTCTCCCCCCTGCTCTCTCTCTCTAAAATAAATGAATAAAAATCTTTTTAAAATTAAAAAAAATAAATTAACTTTTAAAGTGTACAATCAGTGGGTTTTAGTATATTCAGAGTTCTATAATTATCACCATAATCAGTGTTTGTACATTTTCATTACCCCAAAGAGAAATTCCATATCTGTTAGCAGTAACTCCCCATTTCACCCTTATCCTAAACCCCAGGTATAGGCAACCATTAATCTACTTTCTTTGGATTTGCCCATACTGAACATTTCGTTTGAATTGAATCATATAGGGGCGCCTGGGTGGCTCAGTTGTTGGGCGTCTGCCTTCGGCTCAGGTCATGATCCCAGGGTCCTGGGATTGAGCCCTGCGTCGGGCTCTCTGCTCGGCAGGAAGCCTGCTTCTCCCTCTCCCACTCCCCCTGCTTGTGTTCCCTTTCTTGCTCTCTCTCTCTCTGTCAAATAAATAAATAAATCTTTAAAAAATAATAAATCAAATCATATAGTATGTGGCCTTTTGTGACTGGTATAAGGTTCTCAAGGCTCATCTACTATGTACCATTACTTCATTTTGTTCTATGGTTCAGTGATATTCATTGTATGGATGTACCACATTTTGTTAATCCATTCACCTGTGGATGGACACTTTGGTTGTTTTCACTTTTTGGCTATTGTGAATAATGCTGTAGTAACACTGGTGTAAAGGTATCTGTTCGAGTCCCTGCTTTCAATTCTTTGGCTTTATACCTAGGTGGGGTAGTCCTGGGCATGTCATAATTCTTTTTATCATTTCTTTTTTTTTAGATTTTATTTATTTATTTGACAGAGAGAGACACAGCGAGAGAGGGAACACAAGCAGGGGGAGTGGGAAGGGAGAAGCAGGCTTCCCTTGGAGCAGGGAGCCCGATGCGGGGCTTTAGGACCCCGGGATCATGACCTGAGCCGAAGGCAGACGCTTAACTACTGAGCCACCCAGGCGCCCCTCTTTTTATCATTTTGAAGAATTGCCAGACTGTTTTCCAAAGTGGCTGTCCCATTTTACATTCCTATCAGCAATGTGTGAGGGTTCCAGTTTCTCCACATTCTTGCTAGCACTTGTTATTTTTCATTTTTAAAAACTTGTAGTCATCCCAGTATGTTTGAAGTGTTACCCCATTGTGGTTTTGATTTGCATTTATTTCCCTAATGACTAATGATACTGAGTATTTTTCATTTAAAAAAATTTTTTTTAAAGATATTTATTTATTTGAGAGAGAGAATGAGAGAGAGAGAGCACATGAGGGGGGGAGGGTCAGAGGGAGAAGCAGACTCCCTGCTGAGCAGGGAGCCCTATGCCGGACTCAAGGACTTGATCCTGGGACTCCAGGATCATGACCTGAGTCAAAGGCAGTCGCTTAAGCAACTGAGCTGCCCAGGTGCCCAATACTGAGTAATTTTTAGTGTGCTTATTGGCCATTTGTATATTTTCTTGGGAAATACGCCTATTCAAATCTTTTGCCCGTTTTTTTTAGACTTACTTATTTGAGAGAGAGAGTGTGAGTGCGCACGCATGAGGGGAGGGGCAGAGGGAAAGGGAGAGAGAGAATCCTAAGCAGACTCCCTGCTGAGCAGGGAGCTGGGTGCAGGGTTTGATCTCACCACCCTGAGATCATGACCTGAGCCAAAACCAAGAGTTGGACGCTTAACCAACTGAGCCACCCAGGCACCCCCTTTGCGCATTTTTTAATTGAGTTTTTTATCTTTTTGTTGAGTTTTAGTTCTTCCTATATTCTGGATAGTAAACCCCTCTCAAATATATGATTTCCAATATTTTCTCCCATTCTGTGGGTTGGTTGTCTTTTCACTTTCTTGATAATGTCCTTAGATGCACACAGGTTTTTTAATTTTGATGAAGTCCAGTTTATCTATTTTTTTCTTTTATCGCTCATTTTTTTTTTTTAAGACGTACTTGTTTTAGAGAAGGAGACAGCGCATGTGCGAGTGTTGGGGGGGGAGGAGCAGAAGAAGAGGGAATCTCAAGCTGACTCCGTGCTGAGCATGGAGCCTGACGTGGGGCTTGATGTCACAATCCTGAGATCATGACTCAGCCGAAATCGAGAGTCGGACACTCAACTAACTGAGCCATGCAGGCACCCCTATCGCTCATTCTTTTGATGTATCTAAGACTTTATTATCAAATCCAAGGTCAAGAAGATTTACCCCTATGGTTTCTTCTAAGAGTTTCATAGTTTAAGCTCTTATATTTAGGTCATTCATCCTTTATGAATTAATTTTTGTAAATGCTGTGAGGTAGGAGTCCAGTTTCATTCTTTTGCATGTGGAAATCCAGTTGCCCCAGTATCATCTGCTGGAAAGACTATTCTTTCTGGTAATATGTTTCTAATAAGTTTTTTTGTATAGGTAATACATTCATATTTTTCCAAACTTAGAAGGTATAAAAGACTATAAATATAAATGTTAAGTCTTCCTTCCACCTCTGCCCCCAGCACCCAGTTCCCTTCCTCATATTGGTAGCCAGTGTTGTGTTTCTTATGGATCTTTCCAGAAACAACAGTTTAGGCATGTACAAGTTAAGTATAAGCAAGTGTGTGTATATATATGTGTGTGTATATATATGTTTTTTCTTTAATATAAGAGGTAGCATGTACATTATTTTGCATCTTGCCTTTTTTTTTTCAGTTAAGGCTCTTTTCTAGTTTTGACATTTTAGTCGTCTTTTTTTTTTTTTTAAGAAATGCAGTAACTACTGGAAAATAGGAAAAATAATCTACCAACGTATCTGTTTCCTTCCATGAAGAAAAAATGTTTTTCATGCTTCCTTAGAACGTAAAAGAAATTAAGATGAAAGTAGAATTCCTTTTGTTTGACATCTCCAGCAACTGCTATTGTGGGCTTGGTGTATATCCTTTTAGGTCATGTTTTATAATTCAGAGTACATATATATGTGGCAGACTGAGTATATAACCCTGTGTATATGTATAAAACTCTGCAGAGGGCGCCTGGGTGGCTCAGTTGGTTAAGCGACTGCCTTCGGCTCAGGTCATGATCCTGGAGTCCCGGGATCGAGTCCCGCGTCGGGCTCCCTGCTCAGCGGGGAGTCTGCTTCTCCCTCTGACCCTCCCCCCTCTCATGCTCTCTATCTCATTCTCTCTCTCAAATAAATAAAATCTTAAAAAAACAACAACAACAACTCTGCAGAGCACTTTGCATGCACTATCTTATTTAATCCTCAGAATCTCCAGGTAGGTATCTCTATTTTGTGGATGAGGAAACTGAGACACAGAGAAAGATCAAGTAACTTGCTCAGGGGTACACAGCTAAGGTAACAAACAGTAAGCTAAGTAATAGGTAAGAGGTAGAGCTGAATTTTGACCTCTGATCTTTTTGGACTTCAAAGGCTGTGCTCTTAACTTCTGAACTATACCATGGTATTAATTGGTATGCCCCTTTTCTTAGAGTATAAAATATTCTGGGAATGGTACTTGTTGATTAGACTTAAAGGAGTATTCCCTCTCAGCCCTACTCTACTTCTCCAAAATTTGACCTTCCAGCAGTATTGAACACAGTTGATTACTCCTCTTTTCCTTTTTTGCCCCCGCCCCTTGATCACTCTCTCTCTTTTTAAAGATTTTATTTACTTATTTGAGAGAGAGAGCACAAGAGCGGGGTGAGGGGCAGAGGGAGAAGCAGACTCCCCACCAAGCAGGGAGCCTGACATGGGGCTCTATCCCAGGACTCCGGGATCATGACCTGAGCCGAAGGCAGATGCTTAACCGACTGAACCACCTAGGTGCCCCCGATCACTCCTCTTTTGAACTATTTTCTTCACTGGACTTCCAGGATACCACATGCTCATGGTTGCCTTTCTGTCTCACCAAGCTGTCTCTTTTGCTTTTTCCTCCTATTTTCCCTAACTTCTAAATATTGGTGTATCTTAAGGATCATTTCTTTTCTTTCTTTCTTTTTTTTTAAGATTTATTTGCGAGAGAGAGAATGAGAGACAGAGAGCATGAGAGGGAGGAGGGTCAGAGGGAGAAGCAGACTCCCTGCTGAGCAGGGAGCCCGATGTGGGACTCGATCCCGGGACTTCGGGATCATGACCTGAGGCGAAGGCAGTTGCTTAACCAACTGAGCCACCCAGGCGCCCCTCTTAAGGATCATTTCTTGATCTTATCTTTTCCTCTCTTTGTAGCTACCACTTTAGTTATGTCTTCTAGTCTCATGTATGTATGTATGTGTGTATGTATATCCTGACAGTCTCTAAATTGGTCTCTCTGGCTCAGATCCTTTTCCTTGAATTCAAGACTCATTTGATCACTTGTTTACAGCACATCTGGGGCACTTGGAAGTCTGATAGGCGTCTGAGATTTAATGTGTCAAAATCAGATTAGGCGTCTGAGATTTAACGTGTCAAAATCAGATTCTGACAGCCAAATAATGGAAACCATCCAAATGTGTAGCAGCTGGTGAATGGATAAGTAAAATGTGATAAATACATACAGTGGAATATTATTTATTTAAAAAAGGAACAAAGTAATAACACATGTTACAATATGGAAAAGCATTTTCATTACATATAATGAAAAGCATTATATTAAGTGAAAGAAGCCAGTCACATAAAGGCCACATATCCAGATGTCCAGAGTGGACAAAGCCATAGAGACAGAAAGTAGATAAGTGATTGCCTAGGGCTGTGGGGTGGGGTTGTGGGAGGAGGCTACCAATGGGTACATAGCTTTTTGAGGGATGATGAAAGCATTCTTTTTTTTAATTTGTAGCTTTGAGGCATTTTATTATAAAAAGCTGTCACTCATATACATAAACTAACAATAACTTAAAATTCATCACACATTTACTTCACTTTTTAGCTTGGCCTTCTAGTAAATCTTCAGCTTCATTGATTTTGGCTGCTATATAAGGAGATTCTCCCTTGTCTGGGTGATTTAAAAACATAATTCATCGATGAGCAGCTCTTATTTTTCCTTTATTGGCAGTAGTATGCCTAGTATTAATGCTGCTTCTCATTTTGTCATTTTAGGTTCCAACCCACTTCTATAAGCCACCACTGAAGGCAGATTTTAGTAGACATTGAAAAACTTGTTTCACTTGAGGCTCCATATGTTTCATGGCTTGCAAAACATAACATCCTTCAAATCCTGCAGCAGCAGTGGTCAGTCCAACTGCTACCGTTATACTGTCCATGGCTCTCGCTCAGCTCCCTGGCCTTCACCGAGAGCAAGGTTCACCCCAGCTCAAAGGCCTCATTCCCATGCCTGTACCAGACAGTGACACAGCCACCACGAGCAAGCACTGAAAATGTTCTAAAACTAATTATGATGATGATTTCCGAACACTGAGTATACTAAAAAAACAATTGAATTTTGTGCTTTAAAGGGGTATTTTTTGGTATGTGAATTATATCTCAATGAGGTTGTTAAAAAAAAATCAAATTCCTTGTTAAGAAAAGAAAAAAAGAAGATAGCAGGAGGGGAAGAATGAAGGGGGGGAAACCGGAGGGGGAGACGAACCATGAGAGACGATGGACTCTGAAGAACAAACTGAGGGTTCTAGAGGGGAGGGGGTTGGGAGGATGGGTTAGTCTGGTGATGGGTATTAAAAAGGGCATGTTCTGCATGGAGCACTGGGTGTTATGTGCAAACAATGAATCTTGGAACACTACATCAAAAACTAATGATGTAATGTATGGTGATTAACATAGCAAAAAATTTTTTTAAAAATTAAAAAAATCAAATTCCTTGTTCCCTATCCCCCAAACTAAACTGAAACAAATCAGAACAATCTGCTCATGCAAGAAATAATTGATAAGCTGGACTTCATTAAAATTAAAAACTTTTGCTTTGTAAAAGACACTCGCAGAACAAGAACACAAGCCACACACTGGGAGAAAATGTTTGCAGATACACATCTGATAGGGCGCCTGGGTGGCTCAGTTGGTTAAGCGACTGCCTTTGGCTCAGGTCATAATCCTGGAGTCCCGGGATCGAGTCCCACATCGGGCTCCCTGCTCAGAGGGGAGTCTGCTTCTCCCTCTGACCCTCTTCCCTCTCATGCTCTCTCTCACAAATAAATAAAATCTTAAAAAAAAAAATACACATCTGATAAAGGACTTTTATCCCTAATATGCAAAGAACTCATAAAATTCAGCAATAAGAAAACAAACTGCTCCATTGAAAAATGGGCCAAAGACCTGAGCAGACACTTCACTAAAGAAGATCTACAAATGACAAGCATATGAAAAGGTACTCCTCATCACACATCATTAGGAAAATAAATGCAAATTAAAGCAATGTTATACCAGGGCGCCTGGGTGGCTCAGTCTTCATGTGTCTGCCTTCAGCTCAGGTCATGATCCCAGGGTCTTGGGATCAAGCCTTGCATTGGGCTCCCTGCTTGGCGGGAAGCCTACTTCTCCCTCTCCCGCTCCCCCTGCTTGTGGTCCCTCTCTTGCCGTGTCTCTTGCTATCAAATAAATAAATAAAATCTTTAAAAACAACAACAACAACAATGTTATACCACTACAAGCCTATTAGAACAGCCAGGATCCAGAACACTGATATTACCAAATGTTGGGAAAGTTGGAGAGCAACAGGAACTCACATTCATGCTTGCTGGGAATGCAAAATAGTACAACCACTTTGAAAGATTGTTTGGCAGTTTCTTGCCAAACTCTTACTGTACAGTCTAGCAGTCACGCTTCTTGCTATTTACCCAAATTAATTGAAAACTTGTGTTCACCCAAAAACCTATACATGAATGTTTATGGTAGCATTATTCATAACTGCTAAAATTTGGAACCAACCAACATGTCCTTCAGTAGGTGAATGGGTAAATAAATTGGTACATCAAGACAAAGGAATATTATTTAGTACTAAGAAGAAATGAGCTATCGAGCCATTAAAAAACATGAAGGGAACTTAAATGCATGTCATTAAGTGAAAGAAGGGAATCTGAAAAGTCTACTTATGTATGATTTAAACTGTATGACACTCTGGAAAAGGCAAAACTATGATGACAGTAAAAAGATCAGTGGTGTCCAGGGTTTGGGGGAGGGAAGGATGAATAGCTGAAGCACAGAGGATTTAATTGTAGTATGATACTACAATTCTATATACATGTCATTATACATTTGTCCAAACCCATAGAATGTACAATGCCAAGAGTGAACCCTAATGTAAACTATGGACTCTGCATAATAATGACGCATCAGTGTAGGTTCATCAGTAACAAATGTACCACTCTGATATGGAATGTTGATAGTGGAAGAGGCTGTATGTATGTGTTTGTGAGCAGCAGATATATGGGAATTCTCTGTATCTTCTCAATTTTACTGTGAACCTAAAACTGCTCTAAAAAATAAATTCTATTTAAAAGGTAAAAACAGAAAGTCTTTCCTTGGAGTCTTAACTATCTCAGTAATGACTATTAACACCCTTGCAGTTACTTAAGCCAAAAAAAAATTTTTTTTAAAGATTTTGTTTATTTATTTGACAGAGAGAGACACAGCGAGAGAGGGAACACAAGCAGGGGGAGTGGGAGAGGGAGAAGCAGGCTTCCCGCCAAGCAGGGAGCCCGATGCGGGGCTCGATCCCAAGACCCTGGGATCATGACCTGAGCCGAAGGCAAACGCTCAACAACTGAGCCACCCAGGCACCCCAAGCCAAAAAAATTTTTTGAAGATTTATTTATTGGGGTGCCTGGGTGGCTCAGTCAGTTAAGCGTCTACCTTTGGCTCAGGTCATGATCCCAGAGTCCTGGGATCTAGCCCCATGTGGGGCTCTTTGCTCAGCAGGGAGCCTGCTTCTCCCTCTCCCTCTGCCTGCCACTCTGCTTGCTTGTGCGTGCTCTCTCTCTCTGTCTGTGTCAAATAAATAAATAAAATCTTTAAAAATAAATTAAAAAGATTTATTTATTTTTTAGAGAGAGAGAGAGCACACGAGTGGGGGGAGGGACAGAGGGAGAGAATCTTCAAGCAGACTTCCTACTGAGCGCGAAGCAAAGCCCAGTGTAGGGCTTGATCTCATGACCCATGAGATCGTGACCTGAGCCAAAACCAAGAATTGGATGCTTAACCGCCACCCAGGCACCCCTTAAGCCAAAAACATTGAGTCATCCTTGATTCCTTTCTTTCAATACTCTCTTTCCAACTGTTCTCAAATCTAGTGGATGCTGTGTTCAGAAAAC
Organism: Mirounga angustirostris; assembly: GCF_029215605.1. Classification (NCBI taxonomy): domain Eukaryota; kingdom Metazoa; phylum Chordata; class Mammalia; order Carnivora; family Phocidae; genus Mirounga; species Mirounga angustirostris. The sequence goes on along the minus strand of NW_026991723.1, from coordinate 83,991,288 downwards.
ATCTGGAATTTGTTCACTTGTGACCATTTCCTACTTTAATGATGCTGGTCCAAGCCAGTATTAACTTTTACCTAGATTATTGTAGAAACCCCTTAAGTGGTGTCCTGCTTCTGCCTTTACCTTTTTCCTATTCCTGAGTTCCTCATAGCCCATAAAACATAGCAGACATAAAATCATAATCACTTCTCTGCTTAGGGCCTCCAATGGCTTCCTGTTAAAAGCTAGGTCCTTACATTCACCCCCAAGGACCTAAAAATATTCTGTGGTGCTCTCCTGTTTTTTTTATTCCGTCCACTAACTCCAGCTTTGATGTTTCTGAGACATCAAGCATGCTTTGTTCTAAGTATTTTGCACTTACTGTTCTCTCTTACCTTACCTTTTTCTGATTTTTGCTCAAAAGTCACTTCATCAGTAAGGCTTCTGTGCTCACCCTATTTAAGATATCAGTACTGCCTCCCGCCCCTGCCACTATTTACTCCTGTTACAGTGCTTAATTTTTCTCCATTCATCCTACCACTATCTGAAAAAGTAGTATGAATATATATTTTACTTACTTCTTTATTTTCTATACCTCTCCTCATTAGAGTGTAAGCCTCTTGAGAGCAGGGATTTTAGTCTGTTTGGTCTTTACTTTTTATTTACTTTGTTTCTGGAATTACTGATACCATATTAGGCTCTCAGTAAATATTCAAGATAGTACAGTGAAAAGAGGTAGGTAACCTGGATTCCAGATCTGTTGCTAAGATTAAGTAGCTTAGTGACCTGAGTGCTTGTGGGTCTCAGTCTTATCATCTGGGTCAAGTGAAAGATTTGACACAGGTAGTTTTTAATGCAGTGAGGTAATAGAAGTGTGTGTGTGTGTGTGTGTGTGTGTATTGGTCTCTGTCCCTAGTTCTTTTTTTAAAATTTTTATTTTTTAATTTTAATTTTTTTTTAGATTTTATTTATTTATTTGACAGAGACACAGTGAGAGAGGGAACACAAGCAGGGGGAGTGGGAGAGGGAGAAGCAGGCTTCCTGCTGAGCAGGGAGCCCGACGCGAGGCTCGATCCCAGGACCCTGAGATCATGACCTGAGCCACCCAGGCACCCTAAATTGTAGCTTTTAGATTTTTATTTATTTATTTTTTTTTAAAGTAATCTCTACACCCAATGTGAGGTTCATACCTACAACCCCAAGTTCTAGAGTCGCATGCTCTACCAACTGAGCCAGCCAGGCATCCCTAGCATTTAGATTTCTTAATTTTTTCTTAAGACTTTATTTGAGAGAGAAAGAGAGAGAGAAGAGTGAGAGAGCATGTGCACACGAGTTGGGGAGGAGCAGAGGGAGAGGGACAAGCGACTCCATGCTGAGCATGGAGCCTGATGCGGGGCAAATCCCACAACCTTGAGGTCATGACCTGAGGCGAAACCAGGAGTTGGAGGCTTAACCAACTGCACCCCCTAGGAAGCTCTTAGATTTCTTAATCATTTCATTATGCTTGTATAGTTGTTGTTGTTGTTTTTAAGTAAGCTCTACATCCAACTTGGGGCTTGAACTCATGACCCTGAGAAGCCAGCAAGGTGCCCCTTTTTAATTAATCAACTAATTTTTATTTTTAAATATTTTTTTAATGCTTGTGTAGTTTAATTTCTCCTTTCTTGGCTGACCTATTATAAAATCTGGTAGGGCCTCTGACTGTACTATAAATCAGTCTCAGATGGAAGGTAGGTTCTCCCCCAGTTCTCCATGTGCAGCAGGACTATACACTTCCTTCTCCACTGCACTGTTGTGAGAATCATTTTCCTTCTACGAAATCTTTTGATATGAGTGTTTTCAGAGGATAAATATTTTTTAAATGCAAACACTTAGAGTTTTTTTTTTAAAGTGGGGTTGACGCCTCAATTTTAGGTTTACATTTGTAATTAATTAATTTTAATCTTTTAATTTTGAGATAACTGGATTTATTTGTAGTTGTAAGAAGTAATACTGAGCGATCCCATGTACCCTTCATTCAGTTTTACCTAGTAAGGTCATGTAGAACTATAGTAAAAATACCAGAACCAGGATATTGACATTGATACAACCCATGATCTTGTTCAGATTTCTCCAGTTTTACTTGTACTCATTTGTGTGTGTGTATTTATTTCTCTGCAATTTTATTACATCTGTAGTTTTATGTATCCAATACCATATTCAAGATACTTCCATTACCATAAGAATTCCTCATTTTGTCCTTTTATAACCATACCCACTTCCTTCCTGTCACCCCTAATTTCTGGACCCCTGGCAACCACTAAGGTGGTCTCCATTTCTTTTTCTTTCTTTCTTTCTTTCTTTCTTTCTTTCTTTCTTTCTTTCTTTCTTTCTTTCTTTCTTTTTCTTTTTTCTTCCTTCCTTCCTTCCTTCTTTCCTTCCTTTCTTTTTTAAGATTTTATTTATTTGACAGAGAGAGGACACAGTGAGAGGGAGAACACAAGCAGGGGGAGTGGGAGAGGGAGAAGCAGGCTTCCCACGGGGCAGGGAACCCGATGCAGAGCTCAATCCCAGGACCCTGGGATCATGACCTGAGCCGAAGGCAGACCGACTGAGCCACCCAGGCACCCCTGGTCTCCATTTCTATAAATTTGTTATTTCAAGAATGTTATATAAATGGAATCATACAGTATGTAACCTTTGGGATAGGTTTTTTTTCTCACACAGCATAAACCTCTTGAGATTCATCCAGGTGTGTCAGTAGTTTCTTGTTATTGCTGAATAGTATTCCATGGGATAAATATACCACAATTGGTTTAACTATTCACTTGTTGAAGGACACCAACTTATTTCCAGTTTTTGGCTGTTATGAATTAAGCTTCTGTGGACATTTGTGCACAGATTTTTATGTGGACATACATTTTCATTGCTAAGAGTGCAGTTGTTAGGTCATATGGTAAGTGCATGGTTTGCAATTTACTGTACTTATTTATTTATTTATTTAAAGATTCATTAATTCATTTTAGAGGTGGGAGGAGGAGGGGCAGAGGGAGAAGGAGAGAGAAACCCAAGCCGACTCCGTGCTGAGCATGGAGCCTGCTGCAGGGCCTGATCTCCCAACCGTGAAATCATGACCTGAGCCAAAACCAAGAGTCGGGTGCTCTGCTGACTGTGCCACCCTGGTGCCCTGCAATTTACTTTAAAAATTAGTAGATAAAAACCTTTTCCTATTAAAATTATTTACTCTTACATTTGCTGGTGAAAAGTGTCATTTTACAGTTTCTTTAAAGCTGTTTTCTAGAACCTATTGTCTGTGTGGCCAGGGAGTTTGCATTTTGGAATAGCTGTTGTATCATTCTCAGGCATTATGAGATGAAGGTGGAAGTTGATGAATCAAACCACAGAATCGTTAAAGGGTAGTTTCCTTTCCTATGAAACAATATATGTATTAGTTCTTGTCTTTTTTGCATTTGATCCTTAGTTTTAATATTGTAGTGAAAGGTTGCATTTTATTTTCTCTTCTTACAGCGGCTATGTGACTATGTTTGTGACCTCCTCTTAGAAGAGTCAAATGTCCAGCCAGTATCGACACCAGTAACAGTGTGTGGAGACATACACGGACAGGTAAAATTTCATGAGCAGATTTTTAGCTTTTGTACTGTCCATAGTCCATGTGTGTTTCCACTTATGCTGCAAAAAAGCCACCAGAAAAACAAGAAACAAAAACAGCTGGTCATTTGATAGATTGCCTCAGTCTGTGTGACACTAATGATTCCTGGTTACTATTACAGTGAGTAAAAGCAGTGGTCAAATTATTCATGGAGTTTGTTGAAATTATACTTGCAAAGTGGATAGAATGCAGCATTATTGCTCTGTGAAGGGGGAGAGAGAAAATAAATGTGGACAGCTCACAGTGATTGTGATTAACAGGCGGTGCTTTGGTTTTAGGTGCTAATTTTCTATTCTATTTTCTATTCTATTCATTTCTGTTTATTCATTCTATTCACTCGTCACATTTTATTGAAAATGTATCATTTCCTTAGTGGGAATGAGAATAACAAAGGTTCAGAAAGATAAAATCGTTGGTGCATGATTTTACAGCAAGTCACTGCTAGAATTGGAGAAAGATTAGTCTTGTTTTTTCATCTGCTGGGTTTTTGTTTTTAAGAGTTTGAAGACCGTGGCAGGAGGAGTATACCTCATCTTTAGACTCTTATGTCAGTGTGTAGCCCGGTTGGAAACCCTCTGTGTATTTGTAGAGGTGTTGTGTGTGTGTGTGTGTGTATGTTTATTTATTTATTATTTTTTCTTTTTAAAGATTTTATTTATTTATTTGAGAGAGAGAATGAGATAGAGCATGAGAGGGGGGAGGGTCAGAGGGAGAAGCAGACTCCCTGCCGAGCAGGGAGCCCGATGCGGGACTCGATCCTGGGACTCCAGGATCATGACCTGAGCCGAAGGCAGTTGCTTAACCAACTGAGCCACCCAGGCGCCCGTGTTTTTTTATAACTGGGAATGAAAGCTGAACAGAACACTCACTCTGTCTGCTCTATGCATACAATGGAGTTGTGGCTATAAAACATATATTGTAAACTATATTTATCAATGCCAGCAGGACTTGCTGTCATCTGTGCCATTTCCCTGCCTTGAATGACTGCCTAAAGGAGCAGAAATGTGTGTAAATTGGTTGTGATTGAAGGCTGCTCCGTGAATTAAGTTCTATTTTGACCACTTTAGAGGGCTGTTTTCTTTTTTGGTTTTCAATTTGTTCTCTGGGTAGTTGAGGTCATAATAAATCTGGCATTTGCATGTTATCAGCTTCTAAATAGAGAGCCCATTATGTCATCTCTGATCTGTTGAAAGATTTATTTATTTATGTGAGGTGGGGGGAGGGGTGGGAAGAGGCAGAGGGAAAGAGAGGGAGAACTCAGGCCGACTTGGTGCTGAACACGGAGCTTAGGCGGGGCTCGATCTCAAATCATGAGATCGAGTCCTGAGCTGAAACCAAGAATTGGACGCTTAAATGACTGTGCCACTTAGGCCTCCATCTCAGATCTTTTAAAATCTTAGCTCTCTAGAGTAGACTTTAGGAGTGCATTTCTTAAAATTTCCATATAAATTCTCTGCAAAAATATAATAAACATTTGTATTTTTGCTAAGATAAATGATACTAATATAAGCATGCCATAACACGTTCCTGAGTGCTGAAATAAATCAAGTAATGTTTTCCCCTGATTATAATATTAAAATTGATGGATTATCTGGGTTATCAGGACTTTCTAGTACATAATTTACAGCCACTTTTTAGTATGTAATTTACAGCCATGATCAAAGGTCAGGAAATTAGAGACAACTTCAAACTACTAAAATTAATTAAAATAATAAAATTTTACTTTTGTAGTATATATACACCTTCAGTCAAATGTACAATTCTAGCTAACATCTTCTTGTGTTTTGAAGGTTAGCAAAGTGCTTTTTCACATATTCCATGTCATATTTTTTCAAGAGTCCTGTAAGATTGGATTATTTTGTAGAAAAGGAAACTTAGACTGAAAGATGGAAGAATTAGCCCAAACTCACACAGCTAAGGGACATAGTTGAGATTTGAAACTTAACTTTGGTGCTGGTGTCCATGTTATTTTTAATTTTTTTTATTGTAGTATAGTTGGTATACAATGGGTTACATTAGTTTCAGGTGTAAGCCCATGTTAAGACTACCACCAAATTGAACATTGTTTCTCTTATACTTGACCCTTTATATCACTTGCTAATCAAAAGCATGGGACTTTTGGAGCTTCCAAATGTATGTAAGATATATCCTTTGGGATTTGTAGAGTTGTCTTCTCCTTGGGCCAGTTCTGGCATTGTAAGATTGGATTATGAGTATAAATAAACTCATTAAAAAATTTTGGCAAGCATAAAGTACGGAGAAGCATTGAAACAGTGTAAGCTAGTGAGGAGATTGTGGACTTCATTGTCAGAGCTTGGTTTAAGTCCTGGCTTGGCTACACATTAACTGTTCAAGAAGTCACTTCGGCTAGGTCACAAGTTTTTTAGGTATGGCCTGTGGACCTTTGAAGGTCTGTAAGGTGGTACAAAATCAATTGAGGGTAAAACTGCAGGTATCTCAGCATAAATCAAGGGAGTAGCACCAGACTGTGCTCATTGTTAGTGTATTCTTCACCAACATGCATGCACAGTAAAATAAAATGCCAGTATCACTTAAGGATGTCCTTGATGATACTGACCTGGCAGGGGAGATACCATGATCACAAAGAATGCCCTTGATGAAGCAGTAATATTAATTGTAATTCTTAACCCTTGAGTTGATACATCTTTTGAATAGTCCTATGATGGAAACAGGAAGTATGCATAGAGCACATCTGCTGCATACCAAGGAAAGATGGTTTGCTCAAGGAAAATAGTTGTGTAGTTTTTTGTGTCACAAGCTGAAGTAGCTTCTCTTTTTATGGAACACTATTTTTACTTGAGAGAATGAATGACAAGCTATGGGTATTTGGCAACCATCTTTGCAACAGTGAAGGAATGAGCCAGTCACTTCAAGGAAAACAATTGACAGTTATTTATTGCCAGTGACAAAATTTGAATTTTCAAATAATGAGAATTTTAGAAAATTTGAGCCCACCATCTTGATGGCAGAGTGTCAGCTTCTGATGTTTAAGGACTTTTCTGTTGGTGGTGATAGTAACAAATACAGTTTTTTGGTGATGTATAATGAAATATCATTTCTGTTTTCCAAATGACCATTGTGTTAGCCACTGAGAGTGTTAGCCCTACTAAACGGAATAGGAAAAAGATCATTTATCAAGTGTTGATATATTAAAAGAATATGCACCATTATCTCTAAAGATTATTAAAATAGTCTTCCTTTTTGTAAAATACACTTGTGTGAAGCTGGATTTTCTTCATATACTTTCATCACTATATCCCAGCAGATTAATGCAGAGGCAGATTATGAAAATATAGCCATATTCAGTTTAGCCAGACATTAGATTTGTTTTATTTTTGAAAACCTTGTTTATTTTTCATTAGAAATATGTATATCTTACTATTTAATGAGTTGTTACTGATTTAAAAAATTAAATATTAAAAATGACTAGTTTTAATTTCCAATATGGTCAGTAGCAACTGATATAAATTATATAAGCAAAAGGTTTTTGGGCACCTGTAAGTTTTAAGACTATGAATAGGTCCTGAAACTAAAAAGTTTAAAAACTACTGAACTAGCCAACTGTTTCCTTGTCTCTATTGATGGAATAAAATCCACTTCTCAGGATTGCTTTTTTTTTTTTTAATATTTCATTTATTTATTTGACAGCGAGACCGCGAGAGAGGGAACACAAGCAGGGGGAGTGAGAGAGGGAGAAGCAGGCTTCCCGCTGAGCAGAGAGCCCCATGTGGGGCTCGATCCCAGGACCCTGGGATCATGACCCGAGCTGAAGGCAGACGCTTAACAACTGACCCACCCAGGCGCCCCTCAGGATTGCTTTTATTTTAAAATGAGATTTACAGGGGTGTCTGCCTGGCTCAGTCGGTTAAGTGCCCAGCTCTTGGTTTCAACTCAGGTCATGATCTTAGGGTTGTGAGATCGAGCCCCATGTCGGGCTCTGCACCCAGGATGGAGTCTGCTTCTCTCCCTTTCTCTCTGCTCCTCCCCACACTCATGTGCACGCTGTCTCTCTCTCTAAAAATAAATAAATCTTTTAAAAAAAATAAAATGAGACTTACAGAGTATCCATGATGTGGAAAACATATAATAGGTGGTAGAAATTATTTGTGAAATGATGAGGTGAGCTTCCAGTAATGTAGGATGAACTTAGTTGTCTGTACATGTTCTCAGTAAATGTTTATTATGTTAAAGAATTTTGGAAAAAATTTCCATTATGGAGTAGGAACTGTTGGGTCCCTGAAGCAGAATATTTGATCATCTATTAAATATATATAGGATAAATGGAAACTTACAACATTTTTATTTAAGAACATATTTCTATAACTATCAATAGAAAAGTTTAAGGATGCTCACTCTTCCACCATACCTTTACAAAAGCAACTGTTTCATGAAACTTAAATGTTCCCTTTCTGACTCTGTGTGTATACATAGTAAAATTGTGTAGTTTATTATAGTTATAGTTTTGTGTTCCATTCTTTTCCCTAATCATTTTTCCATTTTGCTACATAGTTTCCATTATAATCATTATTCATGATTGGTCCAGGTCTTGAGTTGGTAGATCATACTTTATTAAAATAGTCTCTTATGTTAGTCATGAAGGTTGTTTCTTTTATTATTATAAATGATGTTGTAACACATTTTCTATATATTCACACAGCATTTCCTTATTTATTTATGTACTTATTTATTTATTTATTTATTTTTGCCCTTAGGATATAGTCACAGACGTGGAATTACTAAGCCAGAGTAACACACACACATATTTTTATTGCTCATGCTGTGTGTATATATATAAACATATATGCTATGTAAATGATATATACATGCATCATATATACATCTGTGGGATGGGAATAGAGAAGTGTACTTTTTTTATAAAGATTTATTTATTTATTTTAGAGAGAGCCTCTGGAGGGGGTGGGGCAGAGAGAGAAGGAGAGAGAATCCCAAGCAGACTCAGCCCCCATGCGGGGCTCAATCCCTCAACCCTGGGATCAGGACCTGAGTCAAAACCAAGAGTCAGACAGTCAACTGACTGAGCACCCAGGTGCCCTGAGAAATATACTTTCAAAGGGAAGGGCTCCACATGGTAGAAATGGACAGCAAATACGTTGGACAAATAATAGTCTACCACTTGACTGAAATTGAACAGTTTCATTTATTTGCTTGCTAATTTTAAGAAGATAAGGAAAATTTTTTTTAAACTTTCTGAAGTTGTTTTTTTTTTTTAACTCTAAGCAAGGAACAACTTCAGACTTCTGAAATACTGTTATAAAGGGTAGTTCTTTATTTCTTTTAGTAGTTAACATTTAAATTTCAATTTTGTTCACGGTGACCACCTTTTTAAGTGTTAGAAATTTAATAATTTTATTTTCAAGTGTAAAAGATAACTGTGTAGGAAATGATTAGCTGTACTTGGTACAATATATTATAGTAAATTCCTTTAATCCAAAATCCTTTCTTAGAAAAACTGAAGTTTTCTTTAGGAATTAGGATTAAGATAATCTAGTTGACTGAGATTACCACATGTACAGTTTGTCAATTACCAATTTTCAGTGAAATAGAATATGATGAAATATACAATTATTTTTTACTGATTATTGAGAAGACACTCCACAGCTGAAGAGCCTGAGGGTATACATCTTCAAAGTAGAGTGTGGGAAGGTAGGTTGATGTGCAGCACTGCATGATGCTGTGAAGTGTCATGTAATTCATTCAAAAAAAATTCTTATCTACTCGTTTCCTTATCTTTTGTCTCATTAAAATAGATGCTGAGTATGGAGTGGGGTGGTTAGGTTAGCTTATTAACAAGTTAGATAACTGATCAGTTATTTCAAATTCTCAAATGGTGGGGCACCTGGCTGACTCAGTTGGTGGAGCATGTGACTCTTGATCTTGCGGTTGTGAGTTCAAGCCCCACGTTGGGCATAGAGATTACTTAAAAAATTCTAGATGACAGGATAAAATGAAAGAAATTTGAGGGGGAAGGCCTATAACATTAATGATCTAGGAATGACTCTACTGGTAATTGTGAGATTTATTTTAGTGCTTTTTTTAGACTTGAGAGCTGTGTGCTTGGCAGTTTTGCTTACACTTTATTTCTTTTTATAAATGTCAGTATTTGAGGGCTTCTTAATTACATGCTTCTTTACACATTTCGCTCTCAGTTTTATTATTTTACTCCTTCACAGGAATTTGTAATCAGCATATATTGCCTTTCTTTTATAGTTTTATGACCTTTGTGAACTATTCAGAACTGGAGGTCAGGTTCCTGACACAAACTACATATTTATGGTATGTAAACCCCAATGATACCACATACTTACTTAAAATGGAAAGGGTCTGACTTATTACGTGTACATTACATAATAATTTCATTGTCATGTGACATTCACTAATTATATGAAAAGGCGATGCGATACTTTTTTACATTTTGCCATGTTGTCTAGTTGAAAATAATTGCTTTAGTAAATTGCCATATGCATAGGACTGGGTTGTAGCCCTAAGTAATGGTTGGCAGAAAAATAGTCCAGAACCACCCAACTTTAAGGCACAGATCTTCAATTTACTGTTATTTTATCACACTTTTTTTGAGCATTCATTTTCATCTGTTATCAATCTGTGGATTGATGAATAGATGCACATATTTGCTTACTTTGCTTTTGGAATGTAATGTTACTGTTGAATTTTTTCTAAATCCTATCATTTTCCTTCCTTCTAAAGATTTCTGGGTCATTTTCCTATTCTTTTAGCTGTTTTCCTATTGATCTAACATTGTCCCAAGTAAAACATTAATGGGAAGTTTAAATAGTATGACTTCACATGCAGTTGTTAAATACATAGCTGAACTTAGAACACTGTTATAATTATGGTATCTGCTTTTACAAAAACACTATTTCTTCAAGTTGATAGTTTTTCTGATATAGTTAAGGTGATTTTGGGGGCGCCTGGCGGCTTAGTCAGATGAGCATGCAACTCTTGATCTCGGGGTTGTGAGTTTGAGCCCCATGTTGGGTGTAGAGATTGCTTAAATAAATAAATATTAAAAAATAATAAAGTGATTTTTGAAATTCATTTTAAAATTTTTGATTCTCATATGACCTTTTAGAAACATCTGCTAATGTAGGTAATAGAGAATTGGAAAAATGATGGCTTTGCAGGGAAGATCCTTGAGAGAATTGCACAGCAGGTTCCTGTAGGCCTCCTGAATCATAAGACTAGCACATTTAGTAGAGACCGCTTATTTACTTTGAGTTTTTTGTTAAAACCCAATTTCCAAGTAATTCAACATGTGACTCTTCATTTTTGTTATTTTTGGCCGTGTCTCTGAGTTTGCACACTTTGGTATAATTTTAAAAAATATTGTTGCTATTGTATTGTTTCTAACTTCTAAACTTTTACTCTACAGGGTGATTTTGTAGACAGAGGTTACTATAGTTTGGAGACCTTCACTTACCTTCTTGCACTAAAGGCTAAATGGCCTGATCGTATTACACTTTTGCGAGGAAATCATGAGAGTAGACAGATAACACAAGTGTATGGATTTTATGGTAAGACTTTCTATTTCTCTGATTCTGAATATTGTTTTACTTTCCTCTTTGGGAGAAAAGCCATACAAGTCATACATGTGCTTTATAGTAAAATTAGAAATACAGATCATCTTTTTCTACTTTCTCAACCTTTAACTCTTGTTCCCCCAATCAATTGAGAACCTTACCATGGAGAGAGAACTGTTCTTAACTTTTGGTGTACATTGTCCTAGATCATTGCCTCAAAGTGTAGCCCTCAGTTTAGCTCAAATGAATCATCAGGGGTGCTTGTTAAAAATTACATTGCTGGCCCCCACTGAAAACCTCTTGGGGTGGGAATCCTAGAATCTGCTGAAGGTGAATGTTCTGCATTTGAAAGTTTGAGAAATATATATGTACGTGTGTGTGTTTGTGAACATATTTGTGTGTGCACATACCTGCTTTTTTCACTTAATGCTACCAGCCGTTCTTTACTTCATTGACATTATTTTTATAGCTGCATTGTATTATGCTGTATGGTTGTACTATAATTGATTAAACCAGTATCTTTAACATTGGATGTTGGAATTTTTTTTTTTTTAAAGATTTTATTTATTTATTTGAGAGAGAGAATGAGATAGAGATCTTGAGGGTCAGAGGGAGAAGCAGACTCCCTGCTGAGCAGGGAGCCCGATGCGGGACTCGATCCTGGGACTCCAGGATCATGACCTGAGCTGAAGGCAGTCGCTTAACCAACTGAGCCACCCAGGCGCCCTGGAATTGTTTTTAAGTTGCTGTTATACACATAGCTGAATGAATATCCTTTTACATATGTATAATATTATACGTGTATAATATATATAATTATCTATCTGCTCCATCCAGAGAATGCTAGGACCTCAGGGGTCAGAAACGAAACTTAACCTTTAAAAGCAAAATATCTGCTTCTATAAAACTTTTATATGGTTTAAAGTTTTAAAAAATGAGGTTGGGGGAAAAAATGAGGTTAGGAAGCTCTTTGAAGGAGACGGCAGAACTGTTGAGATTATTAACATGAATTTTCCTTAAGCATAATTAAGGCAGATATTGAGATATTTGAAAATATTAATCTCATAACACTTTAGTTTTAGATTGTATATTTTGTTTTATTTAGTTTTAGATTTATATATTTTGATAATTTATGATTTATATAACTGTTTATAGTAATCGAAAAGTTAGATCGCTAATATTTGTCTCCTTTTTACCAGTTACTTTTGATTTTCATTCACAAAATATCAAGTACCATTTAAAATAAAAGTTTTTTGATTCTTTTGCAAAAATAGTCAATAGTATGGATAGTATGTACTGTGGTGTTAGCTTAGTAAAAGCAACTGGCTCTAAGATTGTTATAATTACACCTCAAAATTTGACCGTTTATCAGTGTAGGGCAAAGGGATAAAAGGGGAGAGGAAAGAGGACTATTTTAATCAAGATGCCTTGACTGAAGAAAATGATAACAATACAACATCTAGTATTGAATTCTTTTGTTCCCAAGCTGTGCTCATCTATTATTTTGTTTAATAAAAGAAAGCCTACTAGTTTCTCAAGCGGGAGATAATTTTAGTTATCATGGAACTTAACATTGATTTTAAAGTAGTAAAAATGGGGGCGCCTGGGTGGGTCAGATGGTTGAGCGTCTGCCTTTGGCTGGGGTCATGATTTCCGGGTCCTGGGATCAAGCCCCACATTGGGCTTCCTGCTCAGCGGGGAGTCTGTTTCTCCCTCTGCCTCTCTCCCCTGCTTGTGCTCTCTCTTTCTCTCTCTCTCTGTCTCTCTCAAATGAATAAATAAAAGCTTTAAAAATAAAGTAGGGCGCCTGGGTGGCTCAGTTGGTTAGGCGACTGCCTTCGGCTCAGGTCATGATCCTGGAATCCCTGGGTCGAGTCCCGCATCGGGCTCCCTGCTCGGCGGGGAGTCTGCTTCTCCCTCTCCCACTCCCCCTGCTTGTGTTCCCTCTCTCGCTGTGTCTTTCTCTGTCAAATAAATAAATAAAATCTTTAAAAATAAATAAATAAATAAAAATAAAAATAAATAAAGTAGTAAAAATGTCCATGTATAGCTATTAATTATATTGGGCCTTCAGTTCACACTGATAAACATATACTGAGCAGTTATTATGAACCAAATGCTTTGCATATGTATAAAGAGGAAAAAGAAGATTCCTGCTTGCAAGCTCAGCCCAGTGTTAGTGCTCTCATGGCAAGTTTACATAAGGATCCTGCTTCACACATAGAGGTAATTTAGAAAACCATGAGGATTTATCATACCCCATAGTCTTCTATATCATTTTCTTTTTTTTTTTTATAAAACTCAGATGTTAATGATATTTTTTTTAATTTTTATTTTTTTTTAAGATTTTATTTATTTTTTAGAGAGCGAGTGAGAGGGAAACAGCATGAGAGGGGAGAGGGTCAGAGGGAGAAGCAGACTCCCCGCCGTGCCGGGAGCCCGATGTGGGACTCGATCCCAGGACCCCGGGATCATGACCTGAGCCGAAGGCAGACGCTTAACCATCTGAGCCACCCAGGCGCCCTCTTCTATATCATTTTCATTTGTACTTATGGCAATAGTGATATGTCAAGGTTTTTTTATTTATTTATTTTTAAATTTTTTTTTTTAAAGATTTTATTTATTTGACAGAGAGAGACAGCGGGAGCAGGAACACAAGCAGGGGGAGTGGGAGAGGGAGAAGCAGGCTTCCTGTGGAGCAGGGAGCCTGATGCGGGGCTCAATCCCAGGATCCTGAGATCATGACCTGAGCTGAAGGCAGACGCTTAATGACTGAGCCACCTGGGCACCCCTGTCAGGTTTTTTTTAAATTAAGGAAGAAGTCAAAGAACAGAACTTCCATGATATTAATGAAAGAAGAGATGTATATCCTTTTTTTTTTTTTTCAAAATTCCAATGACCCTTGGCTTTCTTTTTTTTTAAACGTTTTTTGTTTTTGTTTTTTTTTTAAGATTTTATTTATTTATTTAAGACAGAGAATGAGAGAGAGCACATGAGAGGGGTTAGGGTCAGAGGGAGAAGCAGACTCCCTGCTGAGCAGGGAGCCCGATGCGGGACTCGATCCAGGGACTCCAGGATCATGACCTGAGCCGAAGGCAGTCGCTTAACCAACTGAGCCACCCAGGCGCCCTTAAAGGTTTTTTTTTTTTTTTTTTAAGATTTTTATTTATTTATTTGAGAGAGAGAATGAGATAGAGAGAGCATGAGAGTGGGGAGGGTCAGGGGGAGAAGCAGACTCCCTGCTGAGCAGGGAGCCCGACATGGGACTTGATCCCAGGACTCCAGGATCATGACCTGAGCCAAAGGCAGTCGCTTAACCAACTGAGCCACCCAGGCGCCCGAAGAGATGTATATCCTATTAACTGTTGTAGACAACAGAGAAAGTGTTCAGCTGGGAATATATCAGAGCCTGATTGGCAGTCTGTCTCCAGTGATGACTGCAGGTGTACTTACTGGAGCTCGAGTATTTCATTGCACAATGTGCAGAAAATCTCAGAAGAGACAACCTAGGCCTGAGAAATGTTGAGATAGGAATCACCAGTGCTCCTATAATTAAGGGTCCTCTGATTTGTTTGATTACCCTACTAGAGTAAGGTGGTCACATTAAATAAATTATTCTGTTTGATAGAATTATCCCATATGAATAACATAATAGACCAAAGCATTTGTTTGAGGATATATGAATTTAATATTTAGCTCTTTCTGATCATAGCATTTTGATCAATAACTTGAACTGCTTTGTAGGGCCACTTCTGGAATGAAAAGTAGGACCACATACTTAGACTAGTTAAACATAAGTCTCCTTCATGGCTCTACGTGGAAGACCTACCAGGTCATAGCTTGCTGTCCTAGTTTAAGTTAAACTTCTTTAGTATTGGATGCATTCTTTATTTTTATTGGCAGCTTTAGAACTTCATTAATGAGAAACTCTTCTGTTTCTTTCACAGATGAGTGCCAAACCAAATATGGAAATGCTAATGCCTGGAGATACTGTACCAAAGTTTTTGACATGCTCACAGTAGCAGCTGTAAGTTTATGTAAATCTTTGTAAAACCTCAAGTATTTTCCTGCCAATAACCCTTTGCATACTTTTATCTAATTGCCATCTCAATTATATTGACATCATTAACGTTCATTGATGAGTTTAGATATGACTGAGTTTATTATTATACTTTCAACTCTGTTATCCTTTTTGCTAGTTAATAGATGAGCAGATTTTGTGTGTTCATGGTGGTTTATCTCCTGATATCAAAACACTGGATCAGATTCGAACCATTGAGCGGAACCAGGAAATTCCTCATAAAGGAGCATTTTGTGATCTGGTTTGGTCAGATCCTGAAGATGTGGATACTTGGGCAATCAGTCCCCGAGGAGCAGGTTGGCTTTTTGGCGCAAAGGTCACAAATGAGGTAAAGCCAATATTTTTTGAAAAATGGTTTGTTGGTTGCTAATGGACTACATAAAGAACTATTGTGGCTATAGATAACAACCTTCTGTTTCTCATCTAGTTTATCATGTAGGTCTTTCCTTAAATGAGATCACATAATGAAAGCACCTCCTTCAGTATCCACTTGGTAATATGTGTAAAATAAATGTTTTTTCTTTTTTCAGATATTTCAATTAAGTAATACGATAGCAAGGGCAAGATAGGCAACTTTTATATATATATATATACACACATATACATATATATACATATACATAGAAAATGTTAATATATATTTTCAATTTAGATTGACGTGTAACGTATTAGTTTTAGATGTACAACATGATGATTTGAGATATATATAGTGAAAAGCCAACTTTTGAAGTTCAGCTGTTTTCAATTAAAAAAACACACACATAGACATTATATACGCACATAGGGATGAGCTTATATTGGGACGTAATCCAGCACAATGGAATTAGAGAGTTAGGTTCAGCATAATTTAGGTAAATTATTTATGCTCTCTGAGCCTCTATTTCCTTAAGGTACAAAAGAAGAATAATCTCAGAATTCTTGTAAGAATCATACTGCACCCTCAGTAAATGATACTGATAGCGATATATTTTTTATTATACCATAAAAACTTTGTTTCATATCTGATAGTGTTTATAGAATGCTTTTCTTCCAGAAACTTCTAATAAATTATGTGACTGTGTGATTTCTATAACTTAGGCCGAAGCAGCTCTATTTGTCTATAACTTATTGGAAGTAGTGGGGATAACTAGTAGAATGGGTTCTATAATCATGAGAACTTTAGTAGTAAAAAGATTTGTTATTTATTTATTTATTTGGGGAGGGGAGAGGGAGAGAGAGAATCTTAAGCAGGTTCCATGCCCAGTGTGGAGCCAGACATGGGGCTCGATCTTACAACCCTGAGATCATAACCTGAGTGGAAATCAAGAGTCAGGCGCTTAACTGACTGAGCCACCCAGGCACCCCTATACTTTATTTAAATATTATTTTCATATATATAGAGATATATATATAATATATATATATAATATATTTATAGCATGATTTTTAAAAAATGTGCTAGATACTTAACAAAACCTTTCTAAATTGCAGTTTGTTCATATCAACAACTTAAAACTCATCTGCAGAGCACACCAACTAGTGCACGAAGGCTATAAATTTATGTTTGATGAGAAGCTGGTAACAGTATGGTCTGCTCCTAATTACTGCTATCGTTGTGGAAATATTGCCTCGATCATGGTCTTCAAAGATGTAAATACAAGAGAACCAAAGTTATTCCGGGCAGTTCCAGATTCAGAACGTGTTATTCCTCCCAGAACGACGACGCCGTATTTCCTTTGAGGCCTTCGCCCATCCTGCTGACCCATTTTTCTTCCCTCTTCTTACCCCAACTTTTGTGTATTACCCTCTACAATATACTTTTTATCAAGCACTTTGCTGCTGAAATGCTGCCTCTTGCCTTTTTTTTTAATTTTAAATTATCTAAATTTATTGTTTGTTATGGTGTCTATAGCAATGTTTTTCTATCAATTTTCTCCCCCATCCCATCCCCACCTTGGACTCATTTGAGAAGACTTGAGAAATGTCTTAATACTCACACTGCTGCATGTAGCTCTTGCTTATTTACTGGTCTGGGGGAAACAGGATGTGTTTCCTCTTTTTTAAAAAGCCAATTGACAGAACAGACTACACCGAAATGCTCCTCCTTTTGTATCATTCAGCCTTTTGTTTTAGTTTGGTAAGTTTTAAGAAATTTCAGCAGCAAAGTTGTTATTCAATGGGCACGATGGACTGCAGATGCCTCGAGTTATGTATACCTGTCCCAGCTGTAAACTTCATTGTCCTTTGTTGAATGATATTTTAAATGGATATAAAATAAATTGGTCTAAAGGGCTGCCCTCCTTGTTGTGTTTTTAAATTTTAGTTAAAACTGCTACAGCTTATGACTTTGTACAGTAAGATAATTGTATTGATCTTTTTTCAGATTCCTTGTATTTTTTAATAAAGTAATCTTAAATAAAACCCAGATAGGTTAAAGTGTTAGAAATTTTAAACAGCTTACATTGTTAGTTTAAAGTTATTCTTTTTTTCCCCCCCAATCAGAGCTTTTGACCCTTTGGTTATTGAGTTTAAAACTTCAACTGAAATTCAATAGTATTTATTTAAAAAAAAATCACTAAACTGTGCCTAAAGAACATAACTGCCATATTAATGTCTTGGTTTATATTCTCTATAGTAATAGAAAAACATTTAATACTTGTAATGCTGATATGTTCATTTGATACCAGTTGAGTAGAATGTGATAGGTCCAGTTTACAATCTATCATGAGTATCATTAAGTAAAATCTGTGTACTTTTCAATAGGAATCATTCTCCTCTTGCTGTAACACTTGACCTTAACTTTTAGAAAGTGTTCATTTTTTAACTGCAACTGGAAAGGTTGAAAAGTCAGGACTCTTGTATTTGTGAACTGTAATTTGAAGCAAATTTTAAAAAGTGTAGAAAGAAACAAATTGTCCTATTTTGTAAAGGTCTGTGATACCATGTTTCGGCTTTGTGTAAGTAATTTGAATATCCAAAGGGTGTGATGATCAGTTCTTTATATGCAACTGTCCACTTAATAAGGACAAGTGTTCCAGTGTCTCTTATGACTGTGGTCATAAATGATGTTGGAATTTACTATTTTGTGAAATAGTTGGTATCCCTTTACTACTATAATTAATTTTTGTCATTCCAGGAAATCTTTGTGAAGCCAGCCAATTAATAAAGCACTTTAGTATCTGTTCAGGTAGTTTTGAAAACCAACTTTTCCCCTTCAGGATAAGAACTTCCAGGTTACCTAAAAATGCAATAAAAATCTTTATAGTCTAAGCTTCTTGGCACATAATTTTTCATCAGGGTTTTTCTTTTATTAAATGAGCACAATAATTTTGATTTTTATTTTCTGCAACCACCTAGCTCCTTGTTTAGTTTTTAATTGTATAGCTATATGAAAGAAGTGGCTAAGACATTTGCTGCACACACTTGAACTGTTGGGTCAGTAGCTTTCTGTTACTGCCCTGACCCCAGTGTAATTCAGGGGGAAACGTATTTTTATCTTACAGGGATATGTAGCTATGTATTTTACTAATTGTGAAACACTGGAAATTAATGATGCAGACAACTTGGTGTGGTCTTTGAACGGCTCTCTGCAGTGTTTTTTTCTGTTACCATAAATTGTATTTAAGTGCTTGCTCTCCTCTGCTTTTAAGTTGTACCAATAAAATCGGTAACCTCAGCCTCCCCTTCCCATTTGACACTCCTTAGCTTAAAATGATGTAGTTGTTTTAGTTATCCTTGTAATGTGACTTATTTTTAAGTCATGGTGTATTACATTTGTTTGTCACTAGTTGGGCATGTGCCAATAATTTTCTGTCCATTCCTTAATTGCCATCTCTATTTTGTCTGATTTTTTTCTCTTCAGCTGAATAACAGCTTTTTTGCATGAAAAAAATAGTTTTTACTATTAGACATGTAAAGGGAAGAGAGAGTGAATGTATTGGACTTTGTAAGCCTAAAAGGAATATTTGGATCCCTCTAATAAATAAGGGCTATGTACGATATAGAGTAATCATGTAGTGGAAGATACTTGCAAGTCATAGATTTGTAGGCAGGCGGATCTGTTACTCCCTGTATCTAGGCTGAATGTAAAATCCTTTATGTTGTATTAATGGGGGTAATAACTATTTTTATTTGCTGATGATATACTTGGTTTCTAATAAAGTGTCCTAGGCTCTAGTGAGACCTGTCTACTTTTAATTGCCAATTACTTTCTTTCCTCTTTTCCTGATATGCTCTTGGCTAGCTTTTTATTGGTTTAATGCTTTTTCCTGAAATATCACACCACTTTAAATGTGTTCATTTGGGTGTGATCCTAAAAAGTCTGGATCAAGAGCACATCTGATATGCAACCTGCATCAGCTCCTACTCCATCTGGATGACCAGAACTGTTGGAAGATTGTGACGTCTTAAACCCTGGGTTTTGTGTTTGAAATAAGGTTTGAAATATTGTTCATTGCATTAAGATTTGTGTGTTTTTGCTTTGTAAGCCCAGCACCAGGTTTTGAAAATGCCTGTATTGCGAAAGCAAATCCGAACTCTTTCTGAGCCTCTTTCGTTGTCAGAAATAGAATTCTTTCCATCAGCCTACAGAAAATTGTGTATCTGGAGTTGAAGAGATTTAACAGCACGAATCCAGATTTTTAAATGTAATTGTTTTTTAAATGCTAATGTTTGTAAAGCACCTTCAGTTCCTTGGATGAAAGGTGCTATATTCTCTCAGTGTAAACTAATAAAAAGATTATAGGAAGTTTGTCAGAAACTTTTATCTAATGCATAGTCTGTAGCCTGTCCCGACAAGAAGTTAGCGTTTTATATAACACAATTTAAATTAAAAAATGCTTATTCCTTCACTTGGTTGCTTGACTAGTAAACAGAAGTGAAACTTTTTCTTGTTCTGCATTTGACTTTGAGCTACGTTTTCCAGTTCTTTAAAGGCAAGATTCATTGTTATGTCCTGGATCCAGTGCCCAGACCCATGCATCATGAGATCATCCCAACTCTTTCAAATTGTATGTTTACAGTGTGCATTCATGCTGATGAAGTATACAGTAATAAAACACCAAAAAGCATTTGGAAAGTCCTCTAGTCTGGTGCCAGACACAGTAGATGCCTGGGGAATGTTTGTTCCTTATTCCCCTCTTAATTTTCTATTTCCTTATCAATCAGTTGGTGATTGCCTTTCCTTACCCTCATGAGAGATTATGCTGGCTTGGATCACTCAAATATTTCCTTTTCAAACTGCGTGAAATTTATGAGGATTTTGTATGTGTGTGTATCAACAAAATACTTATTACATAAGTATATTCCACTCAATCCCTGGACACCCACTATTGTTCTCAGCACTCTGCTTTTGTGTATAAATGGAATGAGATATAAAAGACTGCATGGTGGCATTATGGAATAGTGTAAAGAATATAGGCTCTGGGATCAGATGTAGGTAAAAAAACCCAGCTCTGCCAGGCAGTAATAGCTAACTTAGCTGAAAGCTGTATGTGCCCTGTTTTGTGTTTACCTTTACCATGGTTCTATGACTGTATTACTTCTTCCCCTGACCCCCTTCAGATGAAGGAACAGATTTAGATAGGTGACTTTGCCAAGGTTGCAAAGGAAAGCTGGAACTTGAACCCCTTTAGGGCATACAAGAGTGTGTCTTAAACCCTCTTAAGCCATCTTAAGCAGTATTGGTTATTGTAGCTATGTGACCCTGCACGAGCTGGGTTCTCTGGATCTTAAAATCCTGTGTCTAAAATAAGAAAATACCAGAGTTGATCTCAGGATTAAAAATAGCACACATAAAGTACCCAGTCCCTGGCCCAAAGCTGCCATTTATTGAGGGCTCATTCTAATATACCGTTTGCCCAAATTAAATGTAGATGGGAAGTAAGAATAATCTAAGGCAATATATAATTGCTGATACAGTAGCTTATGAAAGTACAAGGAATTTGGAGAAGAAAGTGATGTAGAATGGAGTAATTGGGAAAGGCTTAAAGGAGGAAGTGTGAAATGTGGACAAGAATGATGGGATGTACATTTCTTATTTAGTAAAAACACAGAAACAGAGATTACTAGAACTTGCATGTGACATGAAGATAGGACTGAGGGTGCCCCGTGGGAAGGCTTAAGAGATGAAAGCAGCAGCTCTATTGGCAGAACCATGTATCAGGAGTTGGCCAATTATAAAAGATCTTGAAAATGACACAAGACTTTAATCCCTATTTTTAAGAAATGTAATGAGTGATATTTCAAGATCAGTCTCCTAGTGAGTTGATGGCCCTCCCCACCAGGACTCCTATTCCACCTGCCACACTCTTGTCTGACAAATTATTCTGCCCCCCCCCCCTTCTGGTTTAGTTGAGATAAAGGCTGTCCATAGTTTGGTGATTTGGGGATTACATAAAAATTAGGGGAACCAACAGACGTTTGACATTTTTTTCCTTGTCAAAGCCATTTAAAACCCCCCACTACAATTTACCATTATTTCATAGAAGGAATGTCATTTTTAACATGAAAGAAAAGAGCCATCTGAGAATAAAGGATAGCCCTTTCCACCAAATAAATTCGGTTTTGTGAAAAGCTAGTGTCCTAATTTTTGCCATTTGTGAGGGTCAGTGAGAGATTTGTCCCCAGCGTGCTGGTGTGATTTACTCTAGGCTGTCACATTATTGATGCATAAAAATATTTTCTAATAAAAAGGTAATAGCAAAAGAAAGTTTGATGCCTCCTCCCAATTCCAAATAGTTGCCAAGTATCTACCAAAAACAAAAACCTGTTCATGTGG
Organism: Mirounga angustirostris; assembly: GCF_029215605.1. NCBI lineage: Eukaryota > Metazoa > Chordata > Mammalia > Carnivora > Phocidae > Mirounga > Mirounga angustirostris. The sequence goes on along the minus strand of NW_026991723.1, from coordinate 83,969,248 downwards.
AATGTAGAGAGGCTGTAGACTACATTGAAGGAAGAATTTAATATGTTAATGACCTATGTCGTCTTCTCTCTTTTTTTTAAAGATTCTATTTATTTGGGAGAGAGAGCATGAGAGCAGGGAGGGTCAGAGGGAGAAGCAGACTCCCCGCTGAGCAGGGAGCCCGATGCGGGACTCGATCCCGGGACTCCAGGATCATGACCTGAGCCGAAGGCAGTCGCCCAACCAACTGAGCCACCCAGGCGCCCCTTATGAGCTATGTCTTCTTCTCAAGGATGGCCTTATTAAAGTATAATAGGAATGGTAACTAATACCGTGCTTATGTGCTGGTAGTCTTGCATGTTTAGGTCTGTCAACAAAAATGCAGTGAAATTTATTTTTAAATCGATTAACTGGCATTGAATTTACAATCATCTGCAGTATCACAGGATGGTTAGCACAAACTCAAGGATCCATTCTACTTAGTCCTTCCAAAATGGAACACATTGCTTTTAGTTATGGCATCAATTCTGTTTGCAGTGATGATTTTTCTTTCATGGTAATTTTTTAAACCTCTTGCTTTCTTGGAAGTCTGCACACAAGTTTGTGATCTTTTCTGCAGGGGACTGAGCATCTGAAACATGCTTTATTTTGGTAGATTCTTGCAGTTTTCTTGCTGGATCCTCTATGAAAGGTACCTGTGAGCTGTGAGACCATTTCAGCATGATGTGGAGTTAGGGACTGCATCGAGGTGGTTCAAAATGAAGCTCGTTCTGGAGAGTTACCTCACGGTCGCACCTGCCAGAGTTTGGGAAATTGCAGTGCTTGGCTGTTGGTCCTGGCGTGGTGCAGTGTTGGGGGGCGCCAGCTGGTGTGTGGAATGCAGGACGCAGAGCCGGGAGAACCTGCCGGCAGGTGTCTGGAGCCTGAGATGCAGTTTCTAGTTTGCAGCGCATGGTGGCGCTTAGGTTTCCCTTGCCCTGCTAGCAGTCTCTAAGGCACCTCCGCCGCCACCTGCAGTCTCAACCAAACCTAGGTGGCGGGATGTGACGGCCCGAGCGTCCAATCGACTGCCAGGTTTTCGGCCACACAACGGCTCTAGCCAATGGGAGTCGGGGAGAGGCGCGGAGGGGGCGGGCCCCGCGGCATGCCAGGCAGAGGCGCGAGGCCCTCCTCCCGCCTCTCCGCCTACTCCAGCCTCCGCCGCCTCAGCTTCCCGAGCGAGCCCTGCGGCCGCCGGAGCAGCTCCCGCGGCGGAGCAGGAGCCGGATGGTCAGAGGAGCCCGGCAACCCCAGCAGCCGCGGAGTCGCCTGGCCCCCAGGTGGGGCGGGAGCTGGGTCGAGGTCGGGTTTGGGGATGGGGTGGGGGCGCGGGAGCGGGCCCAGGGGCAGCGGCTCGGGGCCGTGAAGCATTCGGGGCTCCGAGACGGGAGGGGCGGGGGGTTCTGGCTGAGGGGGGATTAGGGGGCGTCCAGGGGCGGGGGAGTGGGCTGGGCGGCGATCGCATCCTCGATGCCGGGTGAGAGGGGCGTGTGAGGGAAGGGACGCCGAGGGGTGAGACTGGGGGCGCAGGGCCGGGAGGGGCAGGGCGCGCGCGCCCCGCGGACGGGCCGTGGAATGCGGGGGGCGCGGGGCCGGGGGGGCGGGGCTCGGAGGGGCAGTGCACACTCGGGAGGGGGTGGGCACGCGAAAGGGGAGGCCGGAGGGGCTTTCGGGGGTGACGAGGCAGACAATGAGTAGGTGGAGGTGGGTGGTTTTGGGGAGCGGGGCTGTGACGAATAGGAGCTGAGGATGGAGTGAGGGACTAGCAGGGAGAGCAGGGTTTGGGCAAAGCAGACATTAGGGGAACCGTGAGTCCCAGGATTGCTTGGTCTTGGTAAATAGGGGAAACAGAGCATAAGGTGTTTGTAAGGTCAGGTCTGAGCTTAGCGAGCCTGTGGTCCTAGAGGGTGGTACGCTGAGTTTTTGACTGGCACAGTAGGGCCAGGAGATGTGTTCTTATATGTTACTTTTAGTTACCGTCTTATTTGTTTGGTTTGTAGACTGACTGGCATAGTGGAGAAACCACCTCGAAAACGGAAAAGCAGGTAAGGCAAAATGCCTTCCTATTTCGCTTCGTGTTTTTCCATTTGCTTGGCTACACCTATATGCCATACTGCATAGTTATACACTGTCAGTGGATGAAGTTTTTTATTTAGCTCCTTTCGTAATGAATATAACTCCATGCAAGACCTTTCTTTTGAGGAGGTCGGAGTACTACCTGTACCGTGTGTGTGTGTAAGATTATATGGGAAAGAGACGTGGGTAATTGAGAAATCCTAGTTTTTTACTTTAGCTATAATTTCAACTTCTTCACCAGCTCTGTTTAAAAAGCTGGTGTTTCGGGGCGTGGTCGGGGGGGCACCTGGCTGGCTCAGTTTGTGGAGCATGAGACTCTTGATCTCAGGCTTGTGAATTTGAGCCCCACATTGGGTGGAGATTACTTAAAAATAAAATCTTAAAAACAAAACGGAACTAATGTTGGGGCACCTGGCTGGCTTTTCTTGGTAGAGTGTGCGACTCTTGATCTCAGGGTGGTGAGTTCAAGCCCCGCGTTGGGCATAGAGCTTACTTTAAAAAATAAATAAAATATATTAAAAGCTAATGTTTATTGAACATCTACTATGTGCCAAGTACCATGTGCAAGTGCTTTATATGTATTATCTTCTATAATCTTAAGCACCCCAAGGAAGTATGTACTGTTATCACTATTTTGCAGAAGAGGGAAGTGAGGCACAGGGAGGCCAAGATCACTCATCTAATAAATAACGGAACCCACATCTGAATCCAGGCAGTCTGACTCCAGAACTTAGGCTCTTACCCATTGTACTATAATGCCTCTAATAAACATGCAATTGAAAATAGATTTTCTTACTGCTTTTTCTTTTATCATCATACGTAGTACATAGAGTCTAATAACTAATCAAACCATAGAAAAATAGAAACGGAGGGCTTAAGTAGTCCGTAGACAAGTGAATTACTACTTGAGTGATGAAGAAGAGCATATATCCATCCCACAGACATTTTTGTGTGCGTTCCACATGTCAGATACTATATAGCAATTCTGTGTGGTCATGAGAAGATTTCTTTTGCACAGATGTAGGCAGTGGTCTAGAGAGAAAGTAAGATACAGTAGCGAGGATGTGACCAGTAGGACCACTGTCATAGTTAATACTTGGTAAGTTACCGATGTTAGGACACAGAATACCTCAACAGTAAGTAGATATGAAATGCTGATGACAGAAGTGCTACCAGCCAAAGGTCCTTTGTCATTCTGGGTAGCCATATATGACCATAAAGCACTTGAAATATGGCTGGCATGGCTGAGGAATTGAATTTTAAATTTTATTAATTGTAATTAATTTAAATTCAAAAACTGGTACTTGACTCCCTGGAAAATATTCAGTATGTTTGGAAAAATTTGGGTATGTGAATCTACTTTTTCATCTGTAAGTTTTATGAAATCTATATACAGATCAAATATTTCCAGTGAAAATTTAATGTCCAAAACAAGGTGTGCTCTAAGTAAAAATACACATCAGATTTCCGATTAGTATGAAAAAATGAATGCAAAATTTCTTATTACTAATTTTTATATTGATTATATGATGAAATCATGTTTTAGATATATTGGATTAAATAAAAGTATTACTAAAATTATTTTCTTTTTTTTTCTTTTTTACTTTTCTAACATGGCTATACAAAAATTAAAAATTATATATGTGGCTTACATTACATGTTTTTTTGGGGACAGATTTTAACTCTCATTACTCCGCTGTCAGTCTCTTGCTGTGGCCTCCTGACTGCGTTCTCTACCTCAAATCTGTAATTCATTCATCATGCTGTGCAAGTTGATCTTGTAATTCTCCTGCTTCAGTCCTTCTATGGTTCCCCATTGCTTATTGAACATAATTCAGACTTTTTAGCCTAATGATAAAAAGAGACTGCCTTTGGGGTGTTTGGGTGGCTCAGTTGGTTGAGCATCCAACTCTTGATTTCAGCTCATGTTGTGATCTCAGGGTCGTGGGATCGAGCCCCTGCATCTGGCTCTGCTGAGCTTGGAGCTTGCTTGGAATTCTCTCTCTCCTTCTCCCTCTGTCCCTCTTCTCTCTCTCTCTCTTTTGCCGCCTCCCCCCCCCCCAAAGAGACTGCCTTTATTTCACTTCTGCTTGTCTTCCCAGTGACAGTTTAATACTGTGGCCATGGAAATTCTCACTACTGGACCTCTTAAATGTCTAATATTAAATGACTTAACTTTCTGGTGAATCCTGCACAATGAATGAATTGCTGAATGTAACTCTTATGTTCTGCTTGCCATTCCCAGAACTTATGTTCTCTCTTTGCTTTGGGTTTTTGCACATGATTTCTCTTTCTCTCTGGAATACTTTCTCCTTGTTCCTTGGCGAGCGAGCTCCTTTAAGACTGTTAGCTCAAATGTCACATCCTGTGTGTGGACTTTCCCACCCTCTCCTTCACCTAATCTGATCCTGTGATAACTTGTACATATGCCTAGGTATAATGATTTGGGCTGCATTTGAGTTCTAGCTCTGTCACATAAAAGTTGTGAGATCACACGTAAGTTAATAAACCTCCTTGAGCCTCAGTTCCCTCAGCTGTATATGGAAATAATATACATATATTATCTATATACGGCTGGCTGGCTCAGGTGGTAGAGCAGGCAACCCTTGATCTCAGAGTTGTGAGTTCAAGCCCCATGTTGGGTGTAGAGCTTACCTAAAAAAAAATTTAAAAACAAGTCAGGCTCTCTGCTCAGTGGGAGCCTGCTTCTCCCTCTCCCTCTGCCACTCCCCCTGCTTGTGCTCTCTCTCTTTCTCAAATAATTAAATAAAATCTTTAAAAAAAACTTTTAAAAAGAATAATTTAAAAAAAGAAGTCCAACCCTCAGAGGGTTATAAAGTGCTTAGTATAAATAGTACCTGGCACATAGAAAGTACACAATCAATTTTATGTTAAAAAAGCAGCCATCAAATACTCTGTATTTCCCGCCTCTTTTCTAAATGTATACAGGCTAAAGGATTAAAAATAAGGTATTAAGGCAAAGAAGAAACGAGAGAAGAATAATAAACCAGTGGCAAAGTTAGTATATAGACTAGAAAATACTGTAGTTACTAAAGATGGGTTCCGTATTTGGCTCTTAGTTTTCTCAAACAAAGCAAAGAAGAAAATAAAGCTCAACTTCCAGATTCATGGTGTTTATAAAATCAAACACGTGTTTGTTTGTTTTTTAAGATTTTGTTTATTTATTTGAGAGAGAGAGGGAGAGAGCAGGAGCAGGGGGAGGGCCAGAGGGAGAAGCACGGAGCCCCCTGGGGGGCTTGATCCCAGGGCCCTGGGATTGTGACCTGAGCCGAAGGCAGATGCTTGACGACTGAAGCACCCAGGTGCCCCCATATGCATGTTGTTTAAGAGAAGTACAACTTTTTTTGATTGTTAGTTTTTTTTTAAAGATTTTATTTATTTGACAGAGAGAGAGAGCACAAGCAGGGGAAGTGGCAGGCAGAGGGAGAGGGGGAAGCAGGTTCCCCACTGAGCAGAGAACTGGCCTCTGGGCTCCATCTCAGGACCCTGAGATCATGACCTGAGCTGAAAGCAGACGCTTAACCTACTGAGCCACGCAGGTGCCCCTTGATTGTCAGATCTGAGAAAAATTTGTCTCACTGGTCTTCATTGTGGGGACCTGTGTTTTGGGGGGAGGGAATCCTAATAATAAACATAGTAGTGAGTTTTTAAAGATTGCTTCTTATAATGCTTCTCAACCCAGGTTCATGTAATGCCAGTGAACATTCTCCAAAGAGCCAAATCAGTGTATAAGTATACATCTCACTGATGGCTGGCTTGGTTCAGAGATAAACAAGGATGAAGAAGCTGCAGGGATTCTGTTTATTCCCAGCATCTAGACTAGTGCCTGGCACTTAGAAAATAGTTGGTTGAATCATTGAATGAATGTGTCCTTAAATACTTCGCTATGAATATTATTTCTTTTCTTTTAATTAACAGATTTTTTTTACTGTCTTTGTTTTTTTAAGTTTATTTATTTAATTTTTTAAATAATCTCTCCTTCCAGCGTGGGGCTCAAACTTAAAACCCCGAGATTAAGAGTCACATGCTCTTCTCACTGAGCCAGCCAGGCGCCCCTAAAACTATTTTCTTAATAATACTGAGACCTTACTTGCCTTTTTTGCTATTATTCACTCTCATTCACAGTGGAATTTTCTGAGGCTACAAGTAGGAGTGATTTCACTTCAACTCTGAGGGCTAATGGAATATGTGTTTCTGTATTACTGTGTTTAAAATTTTTCTTTTACAATCTAATATAAATATCGATGGGTATACTCACAAAGATAGTTTTTAAGAGTTGTTAAGGGGCTCTCCTGCAACCAACAAGTTTGAGAGCTGTACGAGAGAACATATTGTAAGAAAGATTAAATTGTCCTTCACTCTCAATTCTTGGGATGCTCCTTTAACAGTAGGTCCCTCCTTGAGGCGCCTTTCCTTCCTCCAGAATTGCTGCCTCTGGGAGTCCCCAGTGTGGGCTTCCTGAATATTATTTCTTGTAACCAAGTTTTAGTAAGCATCAGGCAGCAATGAGTTGAGGCTTCTATTCTTAGTCAAGAATCATGAGAGCATGTATTTCGCATGTCTGATTAGGTCAGACCCTGATCAAGTCAGGATTTAGAACTGAACGGACCGCCAGCATACATCTCTGAAGAGGTCCTGTGGACAAGACCGTGATTTTCCCCAGAAAACAGTTCTGGAATTGCTCTAAAAATAGAGAACAAAATAACTAATTAAGGCCCTAAAGATGGATTATAAAGAAGGGATGTAATGATCCTAGCCAGAAATTTTTTATAGCTGTTATTATCAGTAGCATACTGTGGCCATAAAAACTCTCAATATCAAATGAAATGACTTCCTGATTAACACTTCAAGATGAATTAATTGTTGAACTTGGTCTTAAGCACCCCTTTGAGTTGGCCTGCTGTGTAGAGTTGTTGACTGTTATGCTATATATCCTGTTATAGTTGGGAAAATGGTTGCCAAAAGTATCATTTTTATTTTAGGGTAGTTGGTGTTAAGTCATTCTTTTTTTTTTTTTTTTAAGATTTTATTTATTTATTTGAGAGAGAGAGAATGAGAGACAGAGAGCACGAGAAGGAGGAGGGTCAGAGGGAGAAGCAGACTCCCCGCCGAGCAGGGAGCCCGATGTGGGACTCGATCCCGGGACTCCAGGATCACTACCCGAGCCGAAGGCAGTCGCCTAACCAACTGAGCCACCCAGGCACCCCAAGTCATTCTTTTTGATAGACATTAGTTAGTGGCTGAATTATTCCTTTTCTTAAGTTTTTATTTAAATTCCAGTTAGTTAACAAATAGTGTAATATTAGTTCCAGGTGTAGAATTTAGTGATTCAACACTTACATACAATACCTGGTGCTCCTCACGAGGGGACTTCTTAATCCCCAGCACCTATTGAATCCCACATTTCCCCGCCCTGCACTCCCCTCCCCCCTCGTATCTTTTGAGAACATTGCTAGTACACACCAAACTATAATAATGTTTAAGAAGAACTAAGATAATTTGAGATAAGCATTTCATACACTACTCTTATTAATTCTTCCTGTATTTTTTTCTCACTAAAACTTTTATTTCTTTATCTTAGTACATCTTTGTACCCTTAGCACTGAGTGGGTGCTCAGTAAAACTATAGTGAACCAGTAAATGCGTTGGTAGCAAGAGGGAGTTAGTGTAGGTTGGAGCTTTAGTGGTCCAAAATACTGTGACACTATTTAAGGACCCTGATAAACTGTACTAGACCGAAAGGAGTTTTAAGGTTAGGAAATTTGATCTCTATGTGGTTTTGGAAATTCTGAAGACCTCAACATGTCTGCTTAATAATGTTTGGGTTATGAGTTAGAACATCCTCTCATCCTATCAGGAACAAGACCCATTTGTTTGGATAGGATTCCTGTTGTTTAAAGCTTTACTGTATGATGTGGGGGTTTTTTTTTAGTGATGTGTTTTAAGCAAAGAGATCTAAGCATTTTTCTTTTAAAGATTTTATTTATTTGACAGAGAGAGAGATCACAAGTAGGCAGATGCAGGGCTCGATCCCAGAATGCTGGGTTCTTGACCCAAGCTGAAGGCAGACACTTAACCGACTGAACCACCCAGGCGCCCCGAGATCTAAGCATTTTGTTGGTATATGTAATTTGTTTGAATTACATTTGAATTCTAAAACCATTTAAATGCTCTCTAGTCCTGGGTGGGTACCAGGGATACAGACACAAGTAAGATTTGGCCCTTGCTGGGGTAAAACTCATGTGGTAGTGGAGAAGGCAGACCCAAACAATGGGACAGTGTAATGACTTTGTATGTATACAAAGGGTTTATAGTAATTCTGCATACGGGTAGTGAGGGCACTTTTCACAGACATCTCATCTAGGCCCTGGAGGTTTTTAGGAGGTTACTTTGGCATAGTGTGACTATTGAATGACAGAGTAGACCCTGGATGGATTGACTAATGACAAGATCTTAAGTGAGCTGAATTTAGGACCTGAACCAGGGCAGTGTCAGGTGTGGAAAGAAAGGTGTTTTTAGGGGTGCCTGGGTGGCTCAGTCTGTTAAGTGTCTGCCTTCAGCTCAGGTCATGATCCTGGGGTCTTGGGATCAAGCCCCACATCAGGCACCCTGCTCAGTGGGGAGCCTGCTTCTCCCTCTCCCTCTGCCCCTCCCCCCTGCTCATGCTCTCTCTCTCTCACTTGCTCTTTCTCTATCTCAAATGAATAAACAAAATCTTAAAAAAAAAAAAAAGGTGTTTTTAATAGTTTGGGCTGTGGTTTCAGTTTTTAGAGATTAAGCAGGGGCTCTCAAAAAGGGGCAGTTTTGCCTCCTGGGGGCATTTGGCAATGTCTGGAGGAGACATTCTTGGTTGTTAAACTAAGGGCATCTAGTGGGTGAGGCCAGAAATGATGTTAAACACCCTACAATGTGTAGAGTGGCCTCCCACGTCGAAGAATTATTCAGCTCAAATTGTCAGTGATGCTGAAGTCGAGAAAACCTGGACTAGAGTCGAATCCCAGCTCTTCCAAATACTGCCTTTGGGCTCTGGAACAAAGTATAGATTTAATCTTTGAACCTGTTTGCCCTTTTGCAAAAAGCAGGTGTTGACAGTACTTCCTTTGGAGGATTATTCCCCCCCTCCCAATAGCATGTAAACTGTGAATGCAGAGATTTTTGTCTATTTAAAAAATAGATTCATTGAAGTAATGAATGTAAAGTACATGATAACAGTTACTGACATGTATTAAATATTTAATAAATGATACCTGTGAGTGTTATTAGTTTAAATATTTTTATTTTGCCTTTCCTTCTAGTCTTTTTAAAAACATGTTGATCCGAGGTATTATTAGTGTAAAAAAAAAGTGCACCAATTTTAAGTATGCAATTTGATGAGTTTGACAAATGTATACATTGTGTAACCACCCACTGTAATTATGATCTTGAACCTGCCATTGCTACCCTCCCCACCCCCACATTTGCTCATGTTGCCTTGTTGTCATGATTCTGGGAACCGCTAATCTTTCTTCCCTATTACTATAGCTTTGTTTTTTCTAGAATCTCATGTAAGTAAATCATTCATTAGATAGTCTTTTGTGTCTAGCTTCTTCCACTTGGCATAATGCTGTTGAGATTCATCCATGTTCTTGTTCATAACTGTAGTTAATTTCTTCTTATCACTTGGGAGCAATGTATGTATGTTTTTACATTGTATGATTTTACCGTAATTTGTTTATGCATTCACCAGTTGACAGACATTTGGCTTGTTTCTGGTTTTTGGCTAGTATGAATGCATCTGTTAATGAACAGTTGAGTTAAGTCTTCGGGCAGATATGTTTTCATTTCTCTTGAGTAGATAGATGCCTACGAGTGGGCTTGCTGGGTCTTACGGTAAATGTATGTTTAATTTTTTAAGAAATTGCCAGACTGTTTTCCAAAGTGGCTGTACCATTTTGCATTCCCACCAGCAATGTTTGGGATTCCATGTGTTCCATATCCTTGCCAATATTTGGTATTGCCATTCTTTTTCTTTTAAAAAGCTTTATCAAGGTATAATGGCATACAATAAGCCACACATATTTAAAGTGTACAATTCGATAAGTTTTGACACACGTGTATACCCTTGAAACCATTACCATTGTTTGCCTAGGGGTATATATCATTATGTTTTTAATTTGCCTTTCCCTAGTGATTGATCGTGTTGAACATCTTTTAATGTATTTATTGGCCATTCATAAAACTTCTTTTGTGAGTTTTCTTTTCAAATCTTTTGTCCATTTTTTATCAGTTGTTTGTCTGTATACAGTTATAAGGGTTCTTTATTCTGGAAACAAATGTTTTGCAGATATTTTCCCCCAGTCTATGGCTTGCCTTTTCCCTGTCTTCACCGTATCTTTAGCTTGAATACAGTTTGGATGGCAACCCTTTTAATGGAGACAGCAGAGACAGGGGCAAATTTGGAAGGGTAAGATTATGAGTTTATTTTGACTCTGTGGAGTGTAAAGTGCTTCAGAGTTCGCCGTCTCTCACCAGGCAGGTGGAAATATGGGTCTGGAGCTGAAAAGGGCGTAGGGCTTCAGATACAGAGTTGGAAGTCATCAGTTACCCAAGTTATGCAAATGAACGAAATAACTAACGGAGACCATCTTGAGTGAAATGTGAAGAAGAGTAGAGCGTTGTAATAGCATGGTGTGGAAATAAACCAGACTGCTTTCTGTTTTTTGGATGTTCTTTGCAGTATTATCTGTCCATTGCAGTTTTTCTGTATGTAGTCATCAAACAAGTAATGTTTATCTCTGGGAGATAGATCTCCATACTCTTTAGTGAGGAACAGATTCTGGAGGTAGTTATATTGAAAACCAGGTGAACATTTTCCAGTTTACACTGAAACACAGAAATATCCTCTACTTAGAGAGTTTGTGTATGATGGTGTTTCCCTTAGTAACATCCCTACAGAAATGCAGTGGTTTTGGTAAAGCTGTTTCTTACAGCATGTGTCAGTGAAAACCTAGGACATACCAAAATTCAGTTCTGCAAAAACAGATTTTACAGGGCCCAAGATAGTATGGTCAAAGTGCTGAGCATTTTCATGGTAATATTTTACTCAAGAATAAAACCTAGACTGGCTCAAGCAGTGATTTTTTAAGGGTGTTAAGAAATGAGCCCAGGGGCGCCTGGGTGGCTCAGTTGGTTAAGCATCTGCCTTTGGCTCAGGTCATGATCCCAGGGTCCTGGGATCGAGCCCCACATCGGGCTCCCTGCTCCGCGGGAAGCGTGCTTCTCCCTCTCCCTCTGCCGCTCCGCCTGCTTGTGTTCCCTCTCTCGCTGTGTCTCACTCTGTCAAATAAATAAAATAAATAAAATAAAATAAAGTAAAATAAAATAAGCCCAAAGATTCATTGGGACTAATTCAAGGGCTCCCTGGAGGGTGGGAGTAGGTAGAAGAAAGTTAAGCAGGCTAGCCTCTAAGGCTCCACTTTGACTTTTATGTATGTATGTGTGCATATATGTCTGTATGTGTATTTTTAATGTGGAAAATTTCAAATACAGACAAAATTAGAAGGCTTAAATTGTTCATCCAGCTTCAATAATTATCAATTGAATCTTGTTTCATTTATATATCCTCGTACTCTACCTGAAACATATGCCATACATGGTATTCGTCTAAATATGGTAGTATGTGTTGTTGAAAGATAAGGACTCTTAAAACACATTACAATACCATTAACGATAACTTAAAAATTAACAGTATTCCCCTAGTATCATCAAATATCTTGTCAGCGTTTAGATTTCCACATTTGGCTGATCGTTTTTTAAAATGTCTGTTTGTTCAGGGTGTGTGGGTGGCTCAGTTGGTTAAGCATCCAAGTCTTGATTTCAGTTCGGGTCGTGATCTCAGGGTCATGAGATTGAGCCCCACCTTGGGTTCTGTGCTCAGTGGGGAGTCTGCTTGAGATTCTCTCCATTCTCTTTTTGCCCCTCCCCTCCTCTAAAGTAAATAGATCTTTTATTTTTTATTTTTTAATTTTTTTAAAGATTTTATTTATTTATTTGAGACAGAATGAGAAGAGCGAGCACATGAGAAAGGGAAGAGTCAGAGGGAGAAGCAGGCTCCCTGCCGAGCAGGGAGCCCGATGCGGGACTCAGTCCCAGGACTCCAGGATCATGACCTGAGCCGAAGGCAGTCGCTTAACCAACTGAGCCACCCAGGCGCCCTGTAAATAGATCTTTTAAAAGAATAAATAAAAATAGAATGTTTGTTCAAATCAGGATCCAGGTCAGGTTTGTAGCTTGCAATTTGTTGATTAGATCTCAAGTTCTTTTAAGTCTGTAGTTTTCCCACTCTATTTTTCCCCATGCTCTTTATTTGTTGAAAGAAGTATGTTTGTTATTAAGAGTTTCCCACAATCTGGGACGCCTGGGTGGCTCAGTCAGTTAAGCGTCTGCCTTCGGCTCAGGTCATGATTGTAGAATCCTGGGAGCCGAAGGCAGACGCTTAACGACTGAGCCACCCAGGCACCCCAATAAATAAAATCTTAAAAAAAAACTACCAAGAATAATGAGTTGTAAAAGATATCCATAAATTAGTAAATTAATTGACTATATAGTAGGGCTACGAATTTTTTTTAAGATTTTATTTGTTTATTCCAGGGGGTGGCACACAAGCCGGGGGAGGGGCAGAGGAGGAGAAAGAGGGACAAGCCGACTTTGTACTGAGTGCAGAGCCTGATGTGGGGCTTGATCCCACAACCTTGAGATCATGACCTGAGTCCAAACCAAGAGTCAGACATTCAACCAACTGAGCCACCCAGGTGCCCTAGTAGGTACGAATTTTATTTCACAAAATCAGGTAACCAAGAAATGTTACAATATTTTAATTCCTTCACATGAAATTAAATCCAACCTTGGGACATGTGCCCCTCCCACCCCCAATCCACCACACTGATGAAAAATTCAATCTCAGTGATTAAGAATGGGCATCCTCCCCTCCTTAGGGTTGTATAAGAATCTGGGAGCCTTATGAGGAGCCAGGCAAAGGGTGAAAGGTAAGTTTTCAGTTCATAATGGCTGTGACTGGTAAGAATGTTGTCTGAGAGAGTATGGTTCCTTGATGTTTGGTGGTTCTGACAGTTATGGCCCACTTCAGGCACATGAATTTTTGCTAAGTATGGGGACTCCAGTGTAGAAGTTTCAGCTTTCCTAGGTATAGCACACACCCATTAACCTCCCAGGACCTGTCATTTATCTAGAGCACTGCCAGGAAGTGGGGTTGCAGGCCCCCTCTTTTTGTGGGTCCTGAAGAAGTCCTTCCCCTTACTAGATAATTCACTCCTTTTTTCTTCTTGTTTCTGCCTTTCTGCCCTCAAAGGTACTGTTCTTCCACCCTTCCCTCAGCATCATCTCCTCAAGGAGCTCACATTTTCAGAAAACAAGCAAAACCTCCCTTGAGGCTAGGACTGTCTTGGAGACGGGAATACAGTGAGAATAAAACATTCATTGATGTCTTAATAACTATCCAGCTACTTTTTTTTCCTTCAATAATTCTTTAGTCCCTGTGGTGGTTTTAAAGATCTGTCCACAAATTCTTTGCTTCTCCTTTCTTTAAAAGATGGAGCTTAATTCTCCTCCCCTCGAGTGTGGGATGGACTTTGTGTCTCCCTTCTAGTGGCTAGAAAACGGCGGAAGTGATGAGACCTCACATCCCAGATCAGGTCGTCAGGAGACTTAGGCTTGTCTTGTGTGTACTCTTTCCCTCTCTCTCTCAAATCACTTGCTCTATGGGAGACTAGCTGCCATGACTTGAGGCTGCCCTGGATAGACGAGAGCCACTTGCCATGTTGTGAAGACAGGCAGCCAATGTCGAGGGCCACAGGGTAAGAAAGAAAGCCTGCCAGCAAGCACGTGAGTGAGCTTGGAAGAGAGTCCTGCATTGGTTGAGCTTGAGATGACTACAGTCCTGGCCAACAGCCTGACTCACTATCCTGGCTTCACAAGGGCTGAGGTATGTAAGCCTGTGATTTGGGGGGTGGGAAGGGTCTCCTTTCATTCGACACTGGCTCTGTTGTACCCAAGGGATCAGTCTCTGGCTAAGCTTTCTCTCCTTCTGGGTAGGTCTCTGATGGGCATTGGGAGAGAGAGAGAGAGAGAGAGAGAAAGAGAGAGAGAGAGAGTGTGTGTGTGTGTGTGTGTATTTGTATGTTTTGGAAGCAGCTATCTTTTGATTAAAGGCATTGCAGGACAACTGACTTTCAGGCAGTGATGTGTGCCTGTCGTAATAGCCAAATCTCTAACCATTTGCTTTCCTCTTCAGAGTCTTTGCTCTGTCCCTGATCTTTTGTCCCACAGATTGGGAGGTAGTCCATGCTCATATTCATTCCTATTAAGGCAAGAGCCAAAAGGTTGTTGCCCGATGAAATTCAGTTTTCCTCTGCCTGGTATCTGTCACTAGGTTTTGAACTTTTTTTCAACCCCTTCTTGGCTATCTGGGAAGAGTGGGTGATGGTTAATTTTATGTATCTACTTGACTGGTGCCTAGATATTTGGTCAAAATTGTGGGTGTGTGTCAGGCTGTTTCTGGGTGACAGTAACATTTGAATTGGTAGACGGAGTAAAGTAGATTGACCTTCCCAATGTGGGTGGGCCTCATCCAATCAGTTGAAGACCTGAAAAGAGCAAAAAATCTGAATAAGAGGTAACTCCCCCTGCTAGACTGCTTGAGTTGGGACATCAGTCTTCTCTTGCTTTCAATTTGAGGTGAAACCTTGCTCTTCTTGGGTCTTTAGCCTGCTGGCTCTCAGCCTGGAACTTAAACCATAAGCTTTCCTGGTTCTCCAGCTTTCAGACTCCAACTAGAATCATACCATCGGCTCTCCTGAGGTCTCCAGTTTGTTGACTGCAGATCTTGGGACTTTTTGGCCTCCATAATTGTGTAATCCAATTCTTTATTATCTATCTATCTATCTATCTATCTATCTATCTATCTATCTAGACACACACACACATCCTATTGGTTCTGTTTCTCAGGAGAACTCTGACTGATACATAAGCCTCATCTTTTTTGTGGCCTTAGTTTCATCCCTAGGTTGCCAGAGTGCTCCTAAATTTGTCGTAGCTTCTGCATAATTAGCTGTGGGTTCTCTTCATGGATGCAGTCTGCCGTGAAATGTCCATCTTCACCACGAGCTGAACAAAAGGAGAAATGCTTGTGTTTTCATAAACTTGGCAGCTGTTTTGGAAACATTGCACACTAAAGCTAGGCATCATTCTTTATATTCTTGTTTTGCGGTTGGGTTTCCTTCTCCCAAGCTCTCTCCATATACTCCCATGGGCCTCAGAAGCATATGTGCCTGTTTGGCAGGATCCTGGGCATTCTTCCTGGATGGAGGAGCCCATGATGAAGGTGCTCACACATGGTTTTCCAAAAGCCTGCAAAGTGGCAGTCAGAACTGTTAAAGTTTTATTTATTTATTTATTATTTATGTATTTATAAGTAATCTCTACACCCAACATGGGGTTTGAACTCAGGACAATGAGATCAAGAGTTACGTGCTCTTCTGACTGAGCCAGGCAGGTGCCCCAGAATTTTTAAGTTATTGTGATAATTCCAAACTGTAGCATTATCTACATATTTTTAGAGAACAATTGGCCCTCCTCCCCCAAAGACTTTAGATTTAGAACAGTTGCCATTAGCCTGTCTTTCTAACAATAGATAAGCAAGTCATTTATCTATTGTGGTGACTCCTAGCTGGTGATAATGAAATTGTCATCAATGAGTAAGAGATTTCTTACCTTTTTTAAAAAATAGGAATATGTATCTATATTGTCTCAAACCAGTTTTAAGCTATTGAGATACAAGTTTAAAAGAAGGGGAATGCTTTTAATAATTTATACAAGAATTATAGAATCTGTATTGGGAAAGATTCATTACTGAATTCAGCAGTAAGCACAGTAGGAGAAATCCTACTGTAACATACCAGAAAAGGAGGTCCTTTGAAATTCCTCAGTCTCCGTCTTTTCAAATATGGTTTACTTACATGTTCATTAATTGCTGACATGTATTTCAGTGTTCCTAAGAATTTTATCTGAATCAAATGTCTCATGTACCTGCTATTCGTATTTTATATGCCCTTGTGACAAAATACCAATGGCATTTAGTAGAGGTGTTAGTGAGTTCAAGGTACTTCTCTCATTGTTGATTTTTCTTAATAACCAGTTAGCGGGCCCCTGGGTGGCTCAGTCGGTTAAGCATCTGCCTTCAGCTCAGGTCATGATCCCAGGGTCCTGGGATCAAGCCCTGTGTCAGGCTCCCTGCTCATTGGGAAGTCTGCTTTTTCCTCATCTTCTGCCCCTCCCCACTGCTCATGCTCTCTCTCTCTCAAATACATAAGTAAAATCTTAAAATAAAACAAAACGAAACAGATAACAAAACCACAATTGTTATATATATGGCCATAGAATTTTTTAGTTTTAAAAAGAGGTTCTTATACCTGAAAACATTGGAAACCACTGGATTAGATATCTTTGGAGCTATTTCTAGCTCTGATATGTGGGAGAGAACTGTGGCTTAGGGATGGAGTCTGTTTAAGGATGTGTGTGAAGAGCATCCCAGAGCATGCTGGTGAAATCCCCAGGGCTTTGGCTGGTTTCTAGTCACTCCTTTTCTTTTTTTTTTTTCCCTACATGCCCTAGGGGTTTGATTCATCTTTTTTCTAAGAGTCATTTGGTAATCTGTTGTTGCCTCTGCCCATAAACCTATCTTCTTTGAAAGAGAATGCAGGTGCCTCAGCTTTCCCTTACCTTGTTAACTCTGAAAGTGTTTGATGCTTTTTCAATTTCAAGGGTTTTTACTGCCAGTAACAATAGAGAATGAAATGAATGAATAAAATCTTATGCATTTTAGAATTGAGAATTTTATTAAAAATAAGAGGTTTCCCTAACCTTTGTTGAAGAGTAAATGAGTAGAGCTCAATTTTCTAGTAGTTGCTGCAATAAAGGCAATAAACTAAGTGATGTCAGAAGTTTCTTCCAACTCAAATATCTTTAATTTTTAGGGAGAGGTTACTCACTTTCCTTCATTTTGTCACTCTCTTAATCTGGGAAGTACCTAACCATCTTTTCTTCTCTTTTTCTCTATCGTTTGTCCCTGAAGATAATTACTTGTAGGCCATCGAATTCATTTCATCACAGAGGAGGAGAAGCTCCAGGTTATTGTTTTCAGTCTCTCTCTCTTTTTTTAAAGATTTTATTTATTTATTTGACCCAGAGAGAGAGAGAGAGTACAAGCCATGGGAGTGGCAGGCAGAGGGAGAGGGAGAAATAGCCCCTGTTTTCAGTCTCTTTACCTGTTGCTTTTTGCCGGGTTCATTCCACATGTTCTCCTCACATTGTGACCTTGACACTCCTTCCATCTGCTCTTGTGGTTTGTGTCCCCGTCTCTTAACCAGAGCAGGCCTTTGCAGCCGTCTTCACCAATAGAGCATGGCTCAGGCACAACCGTCTGACTCATGGGGCTAGGTCACAGAAATGCCATGTGCGGGCGCCTGGGTGGCTCAGTCGGTTAAGCGACTGCCTTCGGCTCAGGTCATGATCCTGGAGTCCTGGGATCGAGTCCCGCATCGGGCTCCCTGCTCGGCGGGGAGTCTGCTTCTCCCTCTGACACTCTTCCCTCTCGTGTTGTCTCTCATTCTCTCTCTCAAATAAATAAATAAAATCTTAAAAAAAAAAAAAAAAGAAAGAAATGCCATGTGCTTCTACCTTCCTCTCTTGGGATACTCACTTTTGGAACCAAGTTCCCAGGCTGTGCTATGAGGGCACAAGTGAGAGTCTGTGTGAGAGAAACTGAAGCTCCTGGCCCTCAGCCCCCGCTGAACTCCCAGCTGACATGTAGCCTCAGCTTGCCAGCCATGTGAGTGAACCATCCTAAAAGTGGATCCTAATCCTCCAGATCCCCATCATACAGCCCCAGTGGGTGCCCATGTAGAGCAGAGAAGAGCTGTCCCTGCCAAGTCCTACCCAACTGCAGATTGATTCACAAGCACAATTAAAGACTGTTGTTTTAAGCCGCTCAGTTATACAATAGTGGGTGACTGACTTGCTATTCCATTTTGCCAGAGTTTGGAGAAGAGACCGTACTATATATTAACATGCTTCAACTTAGAAACAAGACATATTTCCACCTTCAGAACCGCTGTTAGTATCATAAAAGAAGAAAAACAGATTCTGTGTCCTCTTCCCTTGTAGATTTTTGTCTCCTAGGCTTTCATTTTATGTATTTATTAAATTATGGGTCTTTTTAATTTAAAGAGTAGTACAAAATAGCAAAAATTGGAAGTAATGTCCCTGCCCAGACAACTCCATTCTTATGTCCTTCTGATACAGAAGGTTGTATGCATGTTAATAATGAGCAGTGACTTTGGAATGATTCAGGTGAGGTGTGTGACCCTGGAAAACAACATCCTCTTTGTAACTCAGTTTCTTGTATAAAATGGTTTCTACTTCATAGGGTTGTTGTGAGTCTTCAGTGCTATATACATACAAAGTGTTTAGATAGTGCCTGTCACAAAATGTTGGCTCTTCATTAATACTGCTGGTCACTATTACTGTTAATGGCATTATTATTTTTAGACAAGGGAGGGGAAGGATAGCCAGCAGAAAGGTTGCAGTCTGAAATGATGGAGTAAATATTCCTACAGTGTTAGGGACAGAGGGATGTCGGGAAGTCTAAAGTGCCTAAAGAATTAATAAATGTGTTTTAGATTTTTATAAGGCTTAAAGTTGCACTTAAGAGGTGAAGACCAGAGGGACTCCTTTGGGAAAGAAGATTAGGGAGAAGGTGATGAAATTTCAGAATCAGGGTGGGCTGTTGCTGGTTTTTGGACTTCTTGATAATGATTGGCATTTACTGATATATTAGCCAGTGATTTCTCATATATATTACCTGTTGTCACTAGTTCATTTTTTTTTTTAAAGATTTTATTTATTTATTTGAGAGAGAGAGAATGAGAGAGAACGAGAGGGAGGAGGGTCAGAGGGAGAAGCAGACTCCCCGCTGAGCAGGGAGCCCGATGCGGAACTCGATCCTGGGACTCCAGGATCATGACCTGAGCCGAAGGCAGTCGTTTAACCAACTGAGCCACCCAGGCACCCATTAGTTCATTTTTTTAGCAAGCCCTTTTAAATTTATTAATGAATACTTTACATGCAATAAAATGTATAGATCTTAAGTATTTGGTTCAACTATTTGTTTTTTTTGTTTGTTTGTTTTAAAGATTTTATTTATTTATTTGAGAGAGAGAGAATGAGATAGAGCATGGGAGGGGGGAGGGTCAGAGGGAGAAGCAGACTCTGCCAAGCAGGGAGCCCGATGCGGGACTCGATCCTGGGACTCCAAGATCATGACCTGAGCCGAAGGCAGTCGCTTAACCAACTGAGCCACCCAGGCGCCCTCAACTATTTGTTTTTATCAATTCCTAATTGTTTAGTGTTCAGGTTGATTACAGAGTAGAGTCAATGAACTAAATGGGAGGAGGGGACCAAGGGAAGATAACTCCCAGGTTGCTCATTGGTGCTTATTATCAGGTCGGGTCTATGTTTGTTACTTCATTAGAGGACAGATGGTATTGTTCCCATTTACAAATAGAGAAGCTGAGGCTCAGGAAAGTAAAGTGATTTACCTAGAGTAACACAGCTAGCAAGTGGCTCAGGCAGGACAAAACACAGTTTTTTCTGTCTCTATGATATTTTTGCGGTTCCAGAGTGAAATAGTGACACTGGCATTTTTTTTTTTAAACTTTAGTGGAGATCATTTCCTATGAGGGTTTATTAAAGTCCCATAAGTAAAATGAAAACGATTCTTGAAATGCATGTCTTCTAGTTTCAAGTACTTCAAATTTCCTCAAGCTACTAAAACCATTATTTTTAATTTTACCATTTTCTGTAATTGACATAGTGTAGCTTATCAGATATTCCTCTCCAATGGCTAAGGTAATTAGGTAAAATTAGTTGTTTGGGATAACCTAGTGCAATTTTACTTTTAACGTAAAAGTAAATAAGAAAATAAAGAAAATAAAGACCATTAAGAATGAAAAGAAGTCTGTTTCTAGACAGTTTATGCTATTACACATCTCTTAGATATAAGATTTAAAGGTAGAACTGTAAGTGATGTTAGTTAATTTTCCTGGATAACAAATGACCTTGTGCTCAAGACTAGATGATGGACAAGTAATTTGATACGTTACCGAGTGGAGAAATCTTCAGGTGCAGGAATGTAGTCTTTGATTCAATCAGCATGGTATTCCTGAAGCTCTCAGATTTTTCTTTCTTCTCTCATATTTTACATTGTTTTATCCTTTGCAGCATATTCTATTTCTTTGTGTGTGTTCTATTTGAAAATTGACACTACATAAAGAAATAAAGGTAACAGATGGAAAGGTAAATGAGAGCTGAGCCATTCATTTTCAGAAATTCTTTAAAATTTTGTTTATTGGGGCACCTGGGTGGCTTAGTCAGTTAAGCATCTGCCTTTGGCTCAGGTCATGATCTCAGGGTCCTGGGATCGAGCCCCGTGTCAGTCTACCTGCTCAGCGGGGAGTCTGTTTCTCCTTCTCCCTCTGTGGTCTCTCTTGCTCTCACTGTCTCTCAAATAAATAGAAATCTTAAAAAAATAAAATAAAAATGTTCTTTATTTTATGAAAAATGCTAGCTCTGAAAATGGGGTCATTAAGACAGATTTCATGTGCAGCCAGTCGTTTAACAGATATTCTAAAAGTATCTAGGTATGCTTTGTACTTTTTTTTTTAAATATTCTGAGGACTTTTAATGGATAGTTTACTTGACATTCTCAAGAATACTAAAAGCAGGGGCACCTGGGTGGCTCAGTTGGTTAAACATCTGCCTTCAGCACAGGTCATGATCCCGGGGTCCTGGAATCGAGCCCCACATTGGGCTCCCTACTCAGTGGGGAGCCTCCTTCTCCCTCTCCTTCTACCCGTCCACCCCCCCACTCATATGTTTCATTCAAATAAATAAAATTTTTAAAAAATCTTTAAAAAAAAAGAATACCAAAAGCAGAAAATGGTTTTCCCTTAACATATTGTTGATGTTTTCATCTTTTAGATTTTTCTCAGTTTCTCTCTTTTTTTTTTAAAGATTTTATTTATTCATTTGAGACACAGAGATACAGAGAGAGAGAGAGCATGAGCAGGGAGAGAGGGAGAGGGAGAGGGATAAGCAGGCCCCCTACTGAGCCAGGAGCCAGACGTGGATCTCGATCCCAGGACCCTGGGATCATGACCTGAGCCAAAGGCAGACGCTTAACCTTCTGAGCCACCCATGCGCCCCTCTTTCTTTCTTTCTTTCTTTTTTTTTTAAGATTTTTTCACTCATTTATTTGAGAGAGAGAGCAAGATAGAGAGCACGAGCAGGGGGAGCAGCAGAAGGAAAGGGAAAAGCAGGTTCCCTGCTAAGCTCTATCCCAGGACCCCAAGATCATGACCTGAGCCGAAGGCAGACAGACGCTTAACCAACTGAACCACCCAGGTTCCCTGATTTTTCCTAGTTTCTTATAAACTGGTAAACATCTAAGAGTTTCTGTAATACAGCTTTACTTGTAATAAAAAAATTTTAAACGTCTCAAGTTAAATTCAGTATTTCATATGGCAATCTGCCCTGTACTCTCAACATCCCTTTCTCTGCTCTACTTTTGATTTTTTTAATTAAAAAAAGTGTTGGATTTTAGGGGCACCTGGGTGGCTCAGTCGGTTAAGTGTTCAGTTCTGTTTCAGCTGAGGTTGTGATCTCAGGGTTGTGAGAACAAGCCCCTGCATTGGGCTCTGAGCTGGCTGTGGAGCCTACTTAAGATTCTCTTCTCTCCCTCTCTGACTGCCCCTCCCCCCATTAAAAAAAGTTGTGGGTTTTTTTTTTCCCCCATTCATTCAATCTAGGTTTTGCTTTCTAGAGGTCTTCTTCCTTTACTAGAATGTAAGGTCTGTGAGGACAGGAATGTATGTTTGTTTATAAAGCACAGAAAATATCTGGAATGCGATAGGTATTTAAGAAATACCTTGTTGAGGGGCGCCTGGGTGGCTCAGTTGTTAAGCGTCTGCCTTCGGCTCAGGTCATGATCCCAGGGTACTGGGATTGAGCCCCACACTGGGCTCCCTGCTTAGTGGGAAGCCTGTTTTTCCCTCTCCCACTCCCCCTCCTTGTGTTCCCTCTCTTGCTGTGTCTCTCTCTCTGTCAAATAAATAAATAAAATCTTCTAAAAAAATAAATAAAAATAAGAAGAATAAATTTTTTTTTTTTAAAGATTTTTATTTATTTATTCATGAGAGACAGAGAGAGAGAGAGGCAGAGGGAGAAGCAGGCTCCCAAGGAGCAGAGAGCCTGATGCGGGACTCGATCCCAGGACCCTGGGATCATGACCTGAGCCGAAGGCAGACGCTTAACCATCTGAGCCACCCAGGCGCCCTAAGAAGAATAAAATTAATATCTTTGTTCCCACTGGCCAACTTTAAAATTAGTATATTATCACTATCTTGGAAGTTCCTTATATGCCTCTCTTCTATGGCATTCACCTCCTCCCCTCACCAGTTAGAGGAAAGCACTATTTGAAATCATTTTCATTTCCTTGCATTTTCTTCCATGGTTTTACAACATATGGATGTAACTGTACATATATTGTTTAGTTTTAGATTTGGTAATCTTTATATACATGAAATCATACTGAATTTGTTCTTTGGTTTGCTTTATTCATTCAACATTAGGAGTTTGAGATCTATTCATGTTGATGCACATAGATGTGTGCCATTCGTTTTCACTGTTACATAGTATTCAGTTACTTGACTGTGTCACAATTTTTTTTTCAAAGATTTTATCCATTTATTTGAGAGAGAGTATGAGAGAGAGAGAGAGCGCAAGCAGTGGGGAGGGGTAGAGGGAGAAACAGACTCCCTGCTCAGCGGGAAGCCCGATGCAGTACTCGATCCCAGGACCCTGGGATCATGACCTGAGCCAAAGGCAGATGCTCAACTGACTCAGCCACCCACGTGCCCAACTGTGTCAGAATTTATCCATTCTCCTATGGATAATTGAATTGTTCTAAGTTACAAACAATGCAAGCACAAACATTTTTTTAAAGCATCTCCTGTACGTGTGCAAGAGTTTTTTAGGGTATACGTCTAAAGACTTTCTGGGTCATATAAAATGGGTATTTTCAGCTAAATATTGACATTGTTTTCTGAAGTGGTTGTACCAGTTTACACTCCCATCAGCTACTTTTGTGAGAATTCACTGTGAAGTTGTTCCTTTATTCCCCCTTTTCATACTATACTCTTTGATAGGAAATCATTATGTGCAGTCCATACTTAAAGAACGGGTGTTATGTGTCACTTCTTTGAAGACAAAGTATGTAAATTATTTTAAATTCTTCTTTATAGGAGACTTGTCTGTTCTCCATTTATTTATTTGTCTATTTATTTATATTTAGGCATTTATTTATATAATTGGATTCATGGATTTTTTTTCTTTTTCTTTTTTTTTTAAAGATTTTATTCATTAGAGAGAGAGTGCGTGCTCAAGCATGAGTGGAAGGGGTCGGGATAGATGGAGAGGGAGAAGCCAGGGAGTCCGATGGGCTGGATCCTAGGACCCTGAGATCATGACCTGAGCTGAAGGCAGATACCCAACTGAGTAAGCCACCCAGGTGCCCTGGATTTTTTCTTTTTTAATACATTGGGTTATATTCCAACACTGCCTTCTTTTTTTTTTTTTTGGTGCCTAAATTTTTCCAGTTTGGCCATTGGGTGCTCTTCAGTTTGCTGCCGTGTCCCTTTGACATACTCCTACCATTGTGGGTTAAAAAAGTTTTTTTTTAATGCTTCCTTCCTTTTTGGCACTACAAGATGCCCCAGGCTCATCTTGTATATTTCTTGCCTCAGTCATAGAATCAGACATTTCTCCAAGGAATCCTGTTTCCTTTTATTGGAGAATGGTATTAAAAATCAAGATCTGGGGGCACTTGGCTGGCTCAGTGGGTAGAACTTGTGACTCATGATCTCAGGGTCATGAGTTCAAGCCCCATGTTGGGCATGGAGCCTACTCAAAAAAAAAAAAAAAAATTGGGGCGCCTGGGTGGCTCAGTCGTTAAGCGTCTGCCTTCGGCTCAGGTCATGATCCCAGGGTCCTGGGATCGAGCCCCACATCAGGCTCCCTGCTCAGCGGGAGGCCTGCTTCTCCCTCTCGCACTCCTCCTGCTTGTGTTCCCTCTCTCGCTGTGTCTTTCTCTCTCAAATAAATAAATAAAATCTTTAAAAAAAAAAAATCAAGATCTAGGTGTTGAGTGTGCTTGTTGCTACTAGGGTACAATGTGGTATTAATTAGCATTTTTCTGATGACTAATGAAGTCAAGTACCTTTATAGATGTTTATTGGTTTTTGTATGTCCTGTTTTTCATGTGACAAGGCTATTTAAGAATTTTATTCAGTGGCAGAGTTGAATAGTCGTGACAGAGACTGTATGGCTTACAAAGCCTAAAATATTTACTATTTAGCCCTTTACAGAAAAAGACTGCTTATGCTTATAGTTATGCTAGCTATTTTAATGTCAGTTCTGGGTAGATTTTGATTGGTTAATTTTTTCATCATCACTGGTCATATTTTCCTATTTCTCTGGATACCTAGTAATATTTGTATGGATGCCAGACATTGTGGAGCGACTGGAGTTTGGTTTGGTTTTGTTTTTATCCTTCTTACACATTTCTGGAGATTTTTCCTGGGACGCAGTTAAATTATATAGAAATATTTTGATCCTTTTGGGTATTGGTTTTAAGCTTTGTTGGGTAGGATCAAAGCAACATTTAGGGCTTTCAGTACTAGGGCTTATTCTTTATTATGTGGCAAGACCCTGTGGAATACACTACCAGGAAATTATAAGGTTTTCTAAGTCTGGCTAATGGGAATAGGCACTATTGTTGGCCTTTGTAAACTCTAGGCACTGTTCCTACAATTCCTCTTGGGTGATTTTTTTCCTCTGTGTTTGGTAGTTTTCTTGGATGCATGGGCCAGTGCATATTCAGTGGAATACTTTAAAGGAACTCCCTACAAATCTCTAGTACTCTAGTATTTTCTCTCTGTTTAGCTTTTTTCCTCTACAGTATTCTACCCTGTGAACTCTAGTTGTCTTGGTCTTACTGGACTCTCAGCTCCATCTTTTCAACTTAGGATATTCCTTGGGCTTTGCCTGGACTCCTCTTCCCTGTGCCACACCTTGGAAATGCTCTCAAAGTGGTAAGCTGGGGCAGTTGTAGGATTTACTTTTTGTTGTCAGAGATACTGTTTTTTGTTGCCTGATGTACAGTGTCTTGAAAACCAGTCTGTTGTCTAAACCATTTTGTCTGCTTTCTTTTGGTTGTTTAATGTAAGGGGATAAATCTGGTCCTTGTTACTATATCTTGGCCAGAAGTAGAAGTCTTTGAGATCTTTTTAAAAATCCTGAATGTGTGTTTAATCTTTTTTTTTTTTTTTTAAGATTTTATTTATTTATTTGACAGAGAGAGCAAGAGAGCACAAGCTGGGGGAACAGTAGAGGGTGAGGGAGAAGCAGGCTCCCCGCCAAGCAGGGAGCCCGATGCGGGGCTCGATCCCAGGACCCTGGGATCATGACCTGAGCCGAAGGCAGACACTTAGCCATCTGAGCCACCCAGGCACCCCATGAATGGGTGTTTAATCTTATCAAATGTTGTTTCTGTGTCTATTGAGATGATCATATGATTTTTTTTTCTCCTCTTTTTTTTCTGTTACTGTGTGTTGAATTACATTGATTTTTTTCTGATGTTAAATCAAGCTTCCATTTCTAGAATAAACTGCACTTAGTCATGATGCATTATCTTTTTTTATATATTGCTATATATACTTTAGAGGAACTAGTATATTTTTTAGAGTTTTTGCATCTGAGTTTACATTCATATACTGCCCTTCTTCAGATTTTGACATCAAGGCTATCCTGGTTCATAAAATGGGTTGGGAAACATTCCTTCTTTTTCTCTAGAAAAGTTTTGTTAATATTGATGCTTTTTCTTCCATAAATGGTTAGAAAAATCCTCTGGTGAAGCCATGTGGTGATTTCATTAGGGAAACTGTTTAATTACAGATTATTTCTTTAATAGACATAGGACCATTCAGATTTTTCATTTTTTTTTTTTTTTTTTTTTTAAGATTTTACTTATTTATTTGAGAGAGAGAGAATGAGAGACAGCATGAGAGGGAGGAGGGTCAGAGGGAGAAGCAGACTCCCTGCCGAGCAGGGAGCCCGATGCGGGACTCGATCCCGGGACTCCAGGATCATGACCTGAGCCGAAGGCAGTCGCTTAACCAACTGAGCCACCCAGGCGCCCCAGATTTTTCATTTGTTGACATTTGAGTTTTGGTCAGCTGATTTTCTAAGAAGACAAATGATCTGTTCAAGGTCATAGATCTAATAATGAATAAATCTTCCAAGACTGTGCTTTTTCAAACTTTGTCATACCAGCATAATCTATACTTTTAAATTTGTATACTCTTTTATCCTCTACTGTAGATTATAAACTAGCAGGCAGGTTCTATCTCTGATAAAACTTAGTATCACTGGAGGATTAGGGCCAAATAGATATTTAAATTAAATTAAAGCACATTTGGGGTTTGTATTGAGATTTTAAAAGAAGAGATTTTGATTTAAGTAGTTCTTTTAGTACTTCATTTGGACTCTTTCAGTCTCTAAAAGATACATTTTACCTCTTTGGTAGTGGATTGTTGCTGGTTAGAATACATATTGAAGAAAAAGGTGGGAGCAGTATAGTTCTTACACTTTAGAAGTAACATTCATATTGTTGCATTTATTCTTTTAGATTTCGATTTTTTTTTTATTTCCTAAATAACCTAGTAGGGTGAGTTATCTGTCTGTGATTCTAGGGCAATTGAAAGAAAGAAAAATAACTCTAGTTCAGAATATGATTTGCCAAAACCATTTTTTTGATATATGTTCAAGAGACATTGTAACTAAGATTCTATTTCAGGGAAAATTTAGTGAATATGTAACATTTCAATACCATAAACTGTGTCCATCTTGTTATAGTAGACTCAGTTTAAGATTCACATGTTGTGGAAGAATGTGAATTTGAGTGGAGAGGGTTCAATTGAAGGTCTGTTTCTATCAAGTATGTAGTCTGTTGCCAAAAGAAATATTACCTAGCAGCAGTTTACATGTGCCAAGAGAGGCCAGGAAAGTCTTATAGTAGAAATTGTACAGGGGAGCTGTCAAACTAGATCCCTGAGGATGTCAGACAGGAAATAAAGCTTACAATGCTAAAAAAATTTTACTGGATGGCTAGGCGATTGGAAATAAATCTTCCAATGTTTGTATTTTTAATCACGCTTTTATGTTGAGTAGGCATTTGAGAATTACAGTTAGGTAATTTAAACTGTTTAAAAAATTTAAACCAAAACTTAAGAATTTTCCTAATTTTATATTGAAGTATTATTTCTTTTTCCTACATAGTGTTTATTCTCTGAGATTAGGTTTGGAAATGTATTGGGAGAGGGGCTTTAAGTTCTTAGGAATAAAATATAGTAAGTAAACAATTTCCTTTTCTGTGCCCAAAATGGAAATGTAGGGCGCCTGGGTGGCTCAGTTGGTTAAGCGACTGCCTTCGGCTCAGGTCATGATCCTGGAGTCCCAGGATCGAGTCCCGCATCGGGCTCCCTGCTCGGCAGGGAGTCTGCTTCTCCTTCTGACCCTCCCCCCTCTCATGCTCTCTCTCTATCTCATTCTCTCTCTCAAATAAATAAATAAAATCTTTAAAAAAAAATGGAAATGTAGAAAATGTAAATAAGTAATTGTGCCAAAGTATTTATCTGTAGTTCTTTTTATTTCTAAAATACATTTCCCATTTCTACTATACACATTCAGATATATACTATAGAGAATTATAGAAATTTCAAGCTTAAGGGACTTTTTTTTTTTTTTTTTTTAGATTTTATTTATTTGAGAGAGAGAGGCAGAGGGAGAAGCAGGCTCCCTGATGAGCAGAGAGCCCGATGTGGGACTCGGTCCCAGGACCCTGGGATTATGACCTGAGCCGAAGGCAGACGCCCAACCAGTTCACCCACCCAGGCCCCCTAGCTTAAGGGACATTTAAGGAACATCTATTTGGATTCCTTTATTATGTGAGTAGGAGAAACAAGGCAGGTACAGTTCAGATATGAATAACTTGCCTAGTATCATGAAGGGGGTAAGAATACTTGTGGCACTTGGGGAAATAGAGCCTGGTTTAGTAAGTTACTTGAAATTTCAAATGTATGGTGATGGCCTTGCTTTTCTTGCCACCTCGTGGCTTCTAACCATTGGTGTATCAGCTTTTAGTTCACTACCAACAAAAGTAAAAACTGCCAAACCCTTTGAAAACCATTATTATTCAGGAAACAAACAGTATTGACACTTTAAATAAAATAAGAGTAGTTTTAGGTTTTTCAAATTGAGAGAAGGTTATTAAGAAATTACAAGCTTTCTAGGCTGCTTCTACATTGGTGACACGTTTTCTTCCATTATGAGTACCCCTTGACATTCACAGATAGGTTTTAAACTAATGTTATAAAGCACTAAAAGGAATAGAGATGGTCCTGTAATTTTAGTTATAGGTAGTCTTTGTAACTGATCTATGTTAAAATCTTTTCTAGGGCAAGACTTAAAATCAGTCTGGTTCACTTCTGGGTCATAGAATGTTGATACTAATTATTTTAAAAATGCATACAGTTCATAACAACATTAAAGAACTTTCTGAAGAGGACAAAGAATGTGCCACTTAATGTGATAAAAAATTTCTTTTTACAGAAAAGTTTTTTACTCATTTTTATTTTTAAAATTTTTTTATTAAGTAAGCTCCACACTGGGCATAGAGCCCAATATGTGGCTTGAACTCATGACCCAGAGATTAAGACCTGAGCTGAGATCAAGAGTTGGACATTTAACCGACTGAGCCACCCAGGTGCCCCCAGAAAAGTTTTATTTTGGGCCCAGGCTGCAGCTGCATTATAACCTGTCCAGCAGAGGCAGTGTCGAATCATACTTTAGAGCTAGAGCTTTGTCCCTTACTAGCTCTGGACTATTGAGCAAGTTACTTCACTTGCCTGTGTCTCAGTTTCTTCAACTGTAAAATACTATGTACCTCATGTACTTTGTTTTGAGGATTACATGAATACTTGTGAATTGCTTAAAATAGTGCCTAACATGGTTAAGTACTCTGTGGATGTTAGCTGTTATTATTACTCTCATAACATTTAAAGCTCGTAGAATCTGGCTTAGTACGTATTCAGGAAATGCAAGCTCTTACTGTTATTAGGCGGTTTTAGTCAGTATGTAATAGGCTTTAGGTTCTTAAAGTAAATTCAGTGGTTTAAACTAGCATTTTCCAAAGTGTAAAGCAGTAATTCAGTATTCTGCAAAGCACTCTCTTAGTGATAAACATTTCCTTTCCTTTTTAGCCTTATAAAATACTTTACTCATCCCTGCTCCCCGGAGACAACCCAGAAGTCCCATCTAATCAGCACCAGGCTTAAGGTCCTGGCTCTCTTCATAGTCTCTATGTCAGACCCGATGTAGTCTCCACATTGCTTTCTGCTGAGGTTCTCTCTGAGCTCGTACCCCACTCCCAGCGTTGAGGGCTGGGTCAGGGATGGTATTCCCATTCTCTTCTTCCCCCCTCTTCCTTCCCTCACCTCTTCATCCCTTTGCCTTCCTTGTCCTCTCCTTCCCTTTGCTTCTGCATTTGCTCTTTCTGGCACTATTTTAAGTTCTGATAGGAAATATATTTTTTCTACTCATTTTCTTTTCTTGGATCAATCATTTTCCTTTTAAGCTTATCCTTTTGTGTTTTATATTTGAGTTCCTGGTTCTTGGAGTTCCATCTTTTCTTAATTTTCTTGATTTACTCCAAGAATGAGAAGAAATGTACACAGAATATGTGCTCTTCATCTGTATGTTGAATATTATATTTCTTAGCCTATTTTTATATTTTACATAATTTTGTATTGGTCTCAAATCTAACATTCCACTCTTCTTCTTTTTTTTTTTTTTAAGATTTTATTTATTTATTTGAGAGAGAGAGAATGAGAGAGAGCACATGAGAGGGGGGAGGGTCAGAGGGAGAGGCAGACTCCCTGCTGAGCAGGGAGCCCGATGAGGGACTCGATCCAGGGACTCCAGGATCATGACCTGAGCCGAAGGCAGTCACTTAACCAACTGAGCTACCCAGGCACCCGGTCACTCTTCTTTTAATAGACTGATTAAAATTCTGTTTCTGTCACTTGCTACTTTTTTTACTTTCTGCATTTTATTTTATCATTTGAGACTTAATTTTCTTATTTTTAAAAGGTACTTCATAAGATCTTCCTCCCAATGTTATTATAAATTTAGATTAACTTTTGCTTAAAAATGATGCACTTCCATATGCATTTACATTTCTCTTAATATTAAAAAAGCAGAAAAGGTTAAGACTAAAAATAAGGAGAGTGAGAGCAGAGTAGCTGATGAGAGATTTAATAAAAATTTTGATGATAGAAACTTGATAGAGGAAAAAGTAACTGACATATTAGGACAGAGAAGTGTTATTACCCTTTAGGTATTATCTTTAGGAACTGAAGATGTGGTGCCTATAAAAAGTAAACTGATTCACTCCACAAATTTCTCAAGTGGCATCAGGTACTTCAGAGGTGGGAGTGAGACACTGAACCGAAAATGAGGCATTGGTTCAGAGTCTCTTTACTGAAATGTTGGATCCCCAGGTCCTTGCCTTATAGTGTGCAGCCAGGCAACTACCTGCCCTCCCCCCCCTCAATTATTCAGGGATCTCTAAATTGAAGACATTTCAGGATGGAGTGACAAATGGGACGGAAAGTGGAGACTATCTGTGTATTGAACAATGGACCTACAACCTCTCACCTCTCACAACCCAAATATACTGTTGCTCCTGACCATTGGCCACCAGATTTCTGTGGCTAATTCAGGAAATTGAAGGGATCTTTTTTAGAGAAACTGAAGAAGACTCAAAGAAAATATTTTCTCATACTGACATTTAAGGGTCTCTAATGAAAGAGCTATTTCCTATAGGGAAGCTCTCTGACATTCTTAAATAGGAACAGACAATTACTAAGGATCATGAGACAAAAAACCTCATGTGAACAACAGAGACCAAAGTGAACACATTGCATAGAGGAATCTGGTGGAAATAGAGGTAGGGCAGGACTCAGAGTAAAAATGTAAAATGAAATAAAAAATAAAAAAAATGGGCGCACCTGGGTGGTGCAGTTGGTTAAGTGTCCAACTCTTGGTTTCAGCTCTGGTTGTGGTCTTGGGGTCATGGGGTCAAGCCCCATGTTGGGCTCCACACTTGGTGAAGAATCTGCTTAAGATTCTCTCTCCCTTTGCTCTCGCCTTCCCTATTCATGCTTTCTCTTTCTCTCTCTCTCAACAACAACAACAAAAATCCCACCAAACCAAGCCAAAACTTCTCTAACTAATAATCTTATAGAGGTAAGAACTTACAAAATGAGAACCAGATTCTTTGAAGAAGGAACAATTTAGGAATAAAAAACAACCTTTGGATATATGTAACTATGGCAGCTCAAATTAAAAAACAAAACAAAACAAAACATTTTTTAAAATGGTTGGAGCCAAGTGAAGTTGAAGAAATCTCCCAGAAACTAGAAGAAAAAGTGCTAGAAAATAAGAGAAAAAAGATGCTCTTTGAGGAAGTTGCAGCTACAGTAGAGCTTCTTCAGGCCTGCTTCTGCTCCCCATTCACTCTCCTCGAGGAACAAGTTGGTCAAGAAGCCATGCCGTGGCCATGGCTTTTATTTATTTATTTATTTATTTTTAGGATATAATTATTTATTTTAGAGAGAATGTGTGCAAACAGTGGGGAGGGGCAGAGGGAGAGGGAGAATCCCAAGCAGACTCCCCACTGAGCACGGAGCCTGATGTGGTGCTCAATCCCAGGACCCAAGATCATGACCCCAGCTAAAATCAAGAGTTGGATGCCAACCGACTGAGCCACCCAGGCACCCCGTGGCCATGGCTTTAAAAAACACCCGAAAGACCCATGGAACCACGTGTGGCGATTCACTGAATTAGTGACTCTAACCAGCCACAGCATAAAACCTTTGAGGAAGTTATGTGCTGACTTGATCAGAGGTGCAAAGGCAAAGAATCTCAAAGTGAAAGGACCAGTTCAGATGCCTATCAAGACTCTGAGAATCACTACAAGACAAACTCCTTGTTGTGAATATTCTAAGACTTGGGATCATTTTCAGATGGGGATCCACAAGTAACGCATTGATTGGCACCATCCTTATGAGATTGTTAAGCAGATTACTTCCATCAGTATTGAGCCAAGAGTTGAGGTTGCAGTCACCGTTGCACTTGCTTAAATCAACCCTTTTAATAAATTGATTATCAATTGTTAGAAAAAAAGAGAAAAAATGAGAGGCTTATAAAATTAATTGAGGAGGTCCAATGACGGACTAATAGAAACTGAAAAGATGATTCATGGGGCGCCTGGGTGGCTCAGTCGTTAAGCGTCTGCCTTCGGCTCAGGTCATGATCCCGGGGTCCTGGGATCGAGCCCCACATTGGGCTCCCTGCTCCGCAGGAAGCCTGCTTCTCCCTCTCCCACTCCCCCTGCTTGTGTTCCCTCTCTCGCTGTCTCTCTCTGTCAAATAAATAAATAAAATCTTTAAAAAAAAAAAAAACAATTCACAGAATGCGAGAATTGATTTGCAAATCATATATCTGATTAGGGACTTCAACCCAGAATGTAAAAAAAAAAAAAAACTAACCAAAAAAAACTCCTCAACTATAAAAAAGCAAGTAACTCAATTTATAAATGACCAAAGGATTTGAATAGACATTTCTCTAAGGAAGATACATAAATGGCCAATAAGCTTATGAAAAAATGCTCAACATCATTAGTTATTAGGGGAATGCAGATCAAAACAATGAGATACTGCATCA
Source organism: Mirounga angustirostris (assembly GCF_029215605.1). NCBI lineage: Eukaryota > Metazoa > Chordata > Mammalia > Carnivora > Phocidae > Mirounga > Mirounga angustirostris. The sequence goes on along the minus strand of NW_026991723.1, from coordinate 83,936,119 downwards.
TACCCACTAGGATGGCTGTAATAAAAGAGAAAGGCAATTACAAGTGGTGATGAGGATGTGAAGAAGTTGGAACCCTCATTACATTTGCAGGTGGGACTGTAAAATGATGGTCATTTTAGCATACAGTTTGGTAGTTCCGTAAAAAGTTGAGAGCAAGGAGTTACCGCATGACCCAACAATTCCACTTCTAGGTATACACTCAAAAAAATGGAAACATATGTTCATGCAAAAACTTGTACAGATTTTCAAGGCAGTGTTATTCATAATAGCCAAAAAGTGGAAACAACCCAATTGTTTATCTACCGATGCTTGGGCAAATATGATGTGGTATATCCATACAATGAACTACTGTGTAGTCATAAAAGAAATGAAGTACTGAGACATGCTACACCATTGATGAATCTTAAAAAAAAAACATGATGTTAAATGAAGGAAGCCAGCCACAAAAGTCCACATATTTTATGATTCCATTTATATGAAATATCCTGTAGAGGCAAATCCATGGAGACAAAATAGATTAATCATTGCCAGGGTAAGGGGAAATGGGGAGTGACTGTGGGTGGATATGAGATTTCTTTTTGGGGTGATGAAAATGTTCTGGAATTAGATCGTGGTGATTGATGTAGAATTTTTGATTTTTTTTTTTTAAAGATTTTATTTATTTATTTGAGAGAGAGAGAATGAGAGACAGCACGAGAGGGAAGAGGGCAGAGGGGGAAGCAGACCCCCCGCCGAGCAGGGAGCCCGATGCGGGACTCGATCCCGGGACTCCAGGATCATGACCTGAGCCGAAGGCAGTCGCTTAACCAACTGAGCCACCCAGATACCCCTGAGTTACACACTTTAAAGAGGTTATACACTTTATGGCATGTGAGTTGTATCTCAATTAAGTTATTAAAAAATCCCTAAGTGTTATGAATGGCTTATTCTAATGACTAATAAGAGATTGTTTTCTGATAAAATATGAATTGGAATCATAAAGCAATTAACCACCTCCAGATTGGGTGATGACTGAGAAGCAGTTGAGAAAAAAATTGCATGAGCCTCCAGTAGACACCAAATAAAACTTGGCATTTATACAATAGCTACTGTATGGCTAAACATAAGGTAACATTTTTGTTGTTTAGGCTAGATTTGGGCGGGGGGAATAAGTCATCTTGATATAAATTTGAAGATGATAATTAGTTTAAAATGTGTATTTTGTTCTTGTAACAAGTTTATACTTGGGTGGGTTAAAATAATGATTGTAAAACTAGGATGTGACAGGGCGCCTGCGTGGCTCAGTCGGTTAAGCATCTGCCTTCAGCTCAGGTCATGATCCCAGGGTCCTGGGATCGAGTCCCTCATCGGGCTCCCTGCTCAGCGGGGAGTCTGCTTCTCCCTCTGCCTGCCGCTCCCCCTGCTTGTGCTCCCTCTGTGTCAAATAAATAAATATTAAAACAAAACAAAACAAAACAAAACTAGGATGTGACAAAATAGAAGCTGTCCTTTTAATTTCAGTTCATTGTCAAATCATTCACCAAAGAGGTAGAAGAAAGAACTGTTTTGGCCATAAATGTCCTCCCTTGTTGCTTAGATAGAAGTAGATGCTCTCTTTTGGGAAACAACATGAATTACTTTCAAAAAAGTATTTGGTGGTTTTGCCAGATTGGTTTAGGTCAGTATTTTCATCTTATATTTGTCATTTACTGTTTTTTTTAAAAATATTTTTTTATTTATTTGACAGAGAGATACATAGCGAGAGGGGAACACAAGCAGGGGAGTGGGAGAGGGAGAAGCAGGCTTCCCGCTGAGCAGGGAGCCTGATGCGGGGCTCGATCCCAGGACCCTGGGATCAGGACCCGAGCCGAAGGCAGACGCCTAATGACTGAGCCACCCAGGCGCCCCTGTCATTTGCTGTTTTTGATGAATATTTGTTTTAAAAAATAATTGAGCCATGACCTGGGTTTTTGGAAGTGTACCAACGGTACTATGGTAATTTTATATAAACATTTCCCTAGCTTTATCAACTTTAATTTATTGCTAGTCTGTGCTAGATTTTAATGTGATAATGGAGGTCAGAAGTTATACTCATGTGATTATCCACTCTGCAATTTCCTTTAATCATTTAAAAACAGATGTAATTTTGCAGTACGATTTGACCCAAGAGGTTATGTTATTTGAAGTAATGCTAAAGCCCTCCTAACTTTGTGAAGATGCATGCTCAACTGGTTCATTTGGGCAAGTATTTGACTAAGGCCCAATTAAACATTTGTGTCAGCTCTAGTCAGTAGCTTCTTCAAGATAATTATCTTAAAGCAATTTTAGCTTTGTGTTGTAACAAATAGTCCAAAGAATTTCTGTAAAGTATACCGCTAGAAACTTCATTTTGCAGCATTTGTGAATTTTTTGTTTGTTTTTCATTTAATGTGTTGAGAGCTGGCAAAGATGATCTGACAGGCAGAATTAGAAATCTTTGGGGGTGGTGGTGACGTATTTGGATTCTAAAGCCTAGAGCCTAGAGGAAGTGATGGTAGGAGTAGAACTGTAAACTTCAAAATGCCAGTAACTTCAGATGCATTCAAGACTTTTCTCCATAAGATTTGGAGTTAACTCTTTCAAAGTAGTTACAGTCAGGTGATATGTGTACCTCATACTAGAAACTCCTTTGTCATTTTTCCAGTTACTTCTGCCAGATGGATTTTAATACACGGAAGAATATGATGTCAGCTCTTTTGTACTTTAGACTAGAATGATTTTCTCCTCTTGTCTACTTGAAGAGTCCAGTTGAATCCCTCTTTAGTACTGGCTTTATTTTTTAAATTGTATTTTCTAAGTCTCCATTTCTACTTGCAGTGATAATCCTGGTAGGATGCATATTACCAGCTGTATGTGAAGGTGTAGCTATATGGAGCATAAAATTAGACATGCTTCCTGCCTTTGGCTCACAATCTAAATTTAGTAGGCAAGAATCTCCTTTCCTAGATGTCATTAAAAATAGAAGAAACCCATCTGTCCAGAATGGTTTAGATACAATTCTGCCTACAGGCTTGGAGATGAAGATGACTCTCTTTTAGCCCCAGGATTCTTGGGAAAATATATTCTTCTTTAATACAGAGGCCAAGAGTATATACAGCTTACAGTTTTGACCTTAAATGATCCCGTAAGTTTTTGAAAATCAGGAAGATCTAAGTATTAAATTTTGAGGAGAAATGTAAAAGATAAGATGAAACAATATCACTTGGTTAAGAAAATTGGCTTTGAAGTAAAAGCTAGTTACAAACTAATACTTATGATTTGCTAGCTATATGAGAGAATTACTGAACTCTTCTAAGATTGTAACCTCATTTATAATGTTGAAATAGTAAGGCCTACTTCAGAGAGTCGTTGAGGAGTTAGTTAAATTAGTTAATGTTTTTAAAGTGCTTTCTTCAGTGCCTGGCACACAGATGGCATTTTTTTTTTTTTTTTGGTGGTAGTTATTATTGTTTATTGTAATAAACAAATTCTGGTTCTGTTTTTTTCCAAATTCTGCTATCTTGCTATTAACAGATCTTAGTTTGGAACTCAGGATATAATGGGGTCAGAGATAAACAGAGAATTCCTAGGGGTATTTGGAGTGATGGAAATCATTTATAAGAGTACTGAAAGTCACCCCCAAAGGACTGCCTACATTTTGGGGTGACAGAAGACACAGGGAAATAGAGAATACTACCAATGAGGTGAGAAGACAACTAGAAGAGTGATGTCACGGAATTCAAGACATAGGTTACTCCCCAGGTCACATATTTTCTTCAGAAGTTTATTAAAAAAACAAACAAAACACATAAAAAATGAAACCCACAATAAAACAAACAAAAAACAAAAAGAAAAAGTTTATTCAAAATATTTTCAACAGGAGGTGATGTCAGGTAATGACAAAACCCTGAGGAAACCACTGAACTGGGCTGATGGGAGGTCTTGATCTTTGAGAGAATAGAGAAGTGGCTGTAGACCCAGATTTTATTGGGCAGAGAAATAAATGTGAGGTGAGGAAAAGTGGAGGCTTATGAAAAGTTGTATAGAGGAGGGCGCCTGGGTGGCTCAGTCGGTTAAGCGGCTGCCTTCAGCTCAGGTCATGATCCTGGAGTCCCGGGATCAAGTCCCGCATCGGGCTCCCTGCTCAGTGGGGAGTCTGCTTCTCCCTCTGACCCTCCCCCCTCTCATGTGCTTGCTCTCTCTCATTCTCTCTCTCTCAAATAAATAAAATCTTTTTTTTAAAGGTTTATTCATTCGAGACACAGAGATACAGAGAGAGAGAATATGAGCAGGGGGAGAAGCAGAGGGAAGGGGAGAAGCAGGCTTCCCGCTGAGCAGGGAGCACGATGCGGGGCTCGATCCCAGGACCCTGGGATCATGACCTGAGCCGAAGGCAGACTTTTAACTATCTGAGCCACTGAAGCGCCCCTCAAATAAATAAGATCTTTAAAAAAAAAAAAAAAAAAGTTGTATAGAGGAGAGAGAGAAACTTAAGGGGCTGGAGAAAGGGTTTGTATTTGTTTTGTTTAGGAAGGAAAAAAAAAATGAGCATGTTTGGAACCTGAGGGAGAAATTAAACATACTAAACAGTGGATAATTGATGAACAGGTCATGGTATGAGGTAAGTGGGAACGGAATCCAGTGGGTAGGTAGAGGCTAAGAGGAGCAGCTGTTGTTTTGTAGAAGAGGAGGAAAGGAGGAAGACAAGGAGGTTTGAGGTGGGAGGGGACATCAAGGAAATCTATGTCGAATGGCCTCTATTTAAGTGGGAAGGTGGTTAGTGAATTTAGTGAGATAGTAACAGACCAGTAGTCTTCAACTGAGGATGATTTTTGCCTCCTAGGGTACATTTGGCAATGTCTGGAGACATTTTTGATGGTCATAAGTTGGGGGATGTACTATCAGCATCTAGTGTGTAGAGGACAGGGATGCTGCTGAAGGATCTATAATGCACAGAGCAGCTTCCCACCTCAAAGAACCATCTCGTCCCAAATGCCAACAGTGCTGCGCTTGCCCTAGATCAGATCATTCCTGCAACATGATCTTTAACAAAAGCCAAGTGGTTTGAATAATGGCTTCATATATCCCCTCTTAGAAAGTCACAGTACAGGGCGCCTGGGTGGCTCAGTTGGTTAAGCGACTGCCTTCGGCTCAGGTCATGATCCTGGAGTTCCTGGATCGAGTCCCACATCGGGCTCCCTGCTCAGCGCGGAGTCTGCTTCTCCCTCTCCCACTCCCCCTGCTTGTGTTCCTGCTCTCACTGTGTCTCTCTCTGTCAAATAAATAAATAAATAAATCTTTAAAAAAAAAAGAAAGTCACAGTACATATTTTGAAGTCTGAAAAATCCTCAGGAGAAAATCTAAACTGTTTAGCCAACTGACTTGTTTCTCTTTCATAACAGCCGTTAACACTCTGAAAAATACATTTAGAAAAAGATGGTACTTTTGATTTCTTGGCTGGCTGGTATCGTATTTTCATCCTTGTATGTAAAGCACTTAGCTCAGAATCTGGCATTTAGTAAACCACCAATAACTGATAGCTGCTATTATTACAATTTTCTCCGTTCCAGCTGTGAAATCCTGGGCCACTTCTGACATTTGTTACAAGTTGCAATTTTAAGGTTCACGTAGTCAATGTGAACCATCAACACAAGAGACAGGAGATACCTCTCATCGATCTGTAGAATACACTGAATTTGTGCTTTAAAATCTTACATTAGAGTATAGTGGTTCCCCAAAGACTTAAACTGAGAATTACTACATGATTCAACACATAGTTCTGCTTCTGAGTATACACCCAAAGGAATTGAAAGCAGGGACTCGAGCACATATGGGTAGGCATACCAGTGTTCATAGCAGCATTATTCACAATAACCAAAAGGTGGAAACAATCCAAATGTCCATCCGTGGATGAATGGATAAACAAAATGTGTTTTATGTATATGTATGTGTGTATGTATACATACACATATAGCGTAATATTACTCGACCGTAAAAGGAATGAAATAATGTCACATGCTACAACAAGGATGAACTGTGAAGATATTATGCTAAGTGAAATAAGCCAGACGCAAAAGGACACATATTGTCTGCTTCCACTTATATGAGGCACCTAGAGTAGCCAGATTCATAGAGACAGCAAGTAGAATGGTGATTTCCAGGGTGTCAAGGAGGGGGAATAGAGAGCTGTTCAGAGGGAACAGAGTTGCAGTTTGGGAAGATGAAAAATCCTGGACATGAGTGGTGGTGATGATTGTACAACGGTATGAATGTACTTAATGCCACTGAAGTGTATATTTAAAAATGGTTAAATTGGTGAATTTTATGTTATGGCTATTTTACCACACACACACACATACAAACACATCTCACATTAGAATACTTAGCAATTACCACAAAGCAGTCAGGATGCTCCCTGGTGGTCTAGTGGTTAGGATTTGGCCCTCACAAAGCAGTCAAGAGCTTTACTGAGGGTTTTTTTTTTTTTTTAAGATTTTTTATTTATTTATTTGACAGAGAGACACAGTGAGAGAGGGAACACAAGCAGGGGGAGTGGGAGAGGGAGAAGCAGGCTCCCCGCAGAGCAGAGAGCCCGATGTGGGACTCGATCCCAGGACCCTGGGATCATGACCTGAGCTGAAGGCAGTCGCTTAACCAACTGAGCCACCCAGGCGCCCTTACTGAGGGTTTTTATAGAGCTTCACAAGGGTTAGCAGAGACCAGTTTTAAACCACTGATACTGTTCTAATGAGATAGAACAGACATAAGCAAAAAATACATTCTTTTATTATATCTGTGATTAATATAAATTTAACACCCCTACTGACATGCACATAATTTTCTCATGTGCATTACTACTTCAGACCTTTTGAATGTTCATGTCCAGGGTAACTGATAATTCTTATGTTTTATTCAAATAAAAGGTACGTATTTGTTCAGAGGGAAAAAAAAGTGATTCTTTTTATAATTCTGTAGGAATTACATCATGGTTAGTTTAATTTGGGGGAGTATCTACATATATATTTTCTCCCACATTTTTATATATATTCTTAAAGGATGTTAAAAATATAGCTAGCAGTATCAGAAAGAACCTTCATGGAACTGCAGTCACTTCTCTACATCTCAAGAAAATCCCCTGCAAGTAAATCTGTTTCTAAAAATTGTCTAAAAATGTTTGCATCAAAGGCAACATGGGGCACACTTATCTAGGGTAATTTGTTTTTTAATCTTTGACTTTGCCCATCAAGGAGAAATGGAAAAAAGAGTGAGAATTTTGATATTGTGGATGTACTTGCTGATTAAGAGATAAGAGCACATACACACAAACCCAGGAATTATCTTACTTCTGCTAAAACAATAACAAAACCCTCAGATATCCAATGCTAGCCTGTGTAATTGCTTTCGGCATAATAGCTATTACCTCTGACAGACTGAAAGTTTAATAACTAGATTGGAGATTTCCCTTTGCAGTGCACAAATAGGAAAAACACCACCATGGAAGTTCTCTCTCACATCTGACCCTCCTCTGCTTCTTAATTTACCATCAGTGCATCTCTCTGCCATGCCTCATCTTAACGTTCTTAAATTACAATGGTACAGATTATTGGCCCACCAAAGTTTTTGATATGTTGATATTGAACAGTTCCAAATGAGTATAAAACAATCTTGTCATTCATAAGAGTTTGTCTTTTAAAGGTTTCTGTTTGATTTTATGCACCAGTATTGCCATTTTGTGGAAAATGAAGTTTACATTGCTTTAGTAAATCTCTTTTACACTTGTAATCCAGAATTTAATATCCAATAAGAGATCATTTTTACTGTTACATATATATTTTTTAAGATTTATTTAATTTATTTATTTTAGAGAGAGACAGTGCATGTGCACAGAGGAAGGGGCAAAAGGAGAGGATCTCAAGCAGACTCCGCACTGAGTGCGGAGCCCCATGCAGGCTCAATCTCAGACTCTGAGATGATGACCTGAGCTGAAATCAAGAAATTGGTATTGAAATACTGGAATTTTCTATTGCTTGTTGACTGTTATTTTAATTCTTGGAGGCTATGAGACATCTGTAAACTCTTCTTCCTTGAAATGTAGGTATAATTCAAGCAACATATCCTTCTGAAATATCCAAAATATATTTTGCCAGTAACAAAAGGATATTCCTTGGAAACACCAAACTTCAAATAGCAATAGACTAACAATACACATACACATCATGTAATTCTCCTTTATCTTCTGCCTGCCTCCTTAAATCACAAGACTCTAAAGAAGAACATCCTGATTTTTTACATGAATTTTATATATATCTTAAATATATTTATAGTTATATGTTTTGCTGTTAATGTACTGAAGGTTATATATACATATAAAATATATTAATCTTTTTCAGACATTTAACCCCTTTCGGGAGTTTAAAGATGTAGGGTAAAGAAGATATAATTTACCTACTTTTTAAAATGATTTATTTATTTATTTGAGAGAGAGAGTGTGTGAGTAGGGGGGCATAGAGGGAGAGGGAGAGAAACCCTAAGCAGACTTCATGCTGAGCACAGAGCCTGACTCAGGGCTTCATCCCACAACCTGAGCAAAACCAAGATTCAGACGCTCAGCCAACTGAGCTACCTAGGTGCCTCTAATTTATCTGTTTTTAGTAAATGCTGCCTTGCTTCTTTTTGGTGTTCCTAGAAGTCAATGTATATATCATCTTTTTTCTCATTGATGAGCAGAACTACAGGTATGAACCAAAGAGGTTTCTCCTCTTTGTAAATTCCTTCTTCACTTCTTGCCTCCAAAATAAATAAATAAATAAAATAAATAGATTAATTAATTAATTAAATTTCTACACCGAACGTGGGGCTCAAACTCATGACACCCAAGATGCTCCTCTGACTGAGCCAGCCAGGTGCCCCAAAAACGTTTTTGATTTTTATTTAGACTTTAAGTTATAGGCAGCCATATATCCTGAAAAAGAATGAGGTGTATATATATTCTGTAGTCATGGAATATGGTCCATGAACCATGTTATTTTTTTAAAATCAGTTAATTAACATAGAGTGTATTATTAGTTTCCGAGGTAGAGTTTAGTGATTCATCAGTTGCATGTAACACCCAGTGCTCATCATGTGCCTTCCTTAATGCCGTCATCCAGTTACCCCATCCCCCACCCACCTCCCCTCCAGCAACCCTGTTTGTTTCCTATAGTTAAGAGTCTCTTATGGTTTGTCTCCCTCTCTGATTTCTTCTTGTTTTATTTTTCCCTCCCTTCCCCTGTGCGCCTGTTTTGTTTCTTAAATTCCACATGTCCATGAACCATTTTAAGTGAAAAACGTGAGGTGTATGGTTTACCTTATAATTCCATTTTTATTTAAAAGAGTCACCGTATATTTGATTTTGTAGAGGAAAAGTTTTGGCAAGGTGTTCAGGTGTTAACTGTGATGAACCCTAGGGAGTGGCATGGTACTCATTGGATATATCCACAATGAATACTGTCTCAGGTTTGGGTCCCCAGAAACAGAACATGGGGTGAGATTTCATGGGAAAGTGACTTACTTGGAAGAGTTTCAGGGAATCTTGGTAGGGATTGAGGAAGTGGGACTGGGAAGAGAGAACAAAGCTAGAGGCCAAGCAAGGATGTAGCAAGGATCAAGCAAAGCCTCAGGGAGGACACCTTTGGCTCAGGCCTGCAGGGGAGTTCTGGAGCTTCTTCCTAACAGGTATCATAAGGACAAAATAAAAAGGTAGAGCCTTTGTACTCCCATCCCCATCAGTCATTGCTTAAGGAGTGCCGCTCATGAGGAGGGGTGCACAAATGGCCAGAAGTACTGGCGGTCTGAGAGTAGCCTCCCTCCGAAGACCTGCAGGTGCTTACTATGGCGAGCGAGAGCACAGGGTTGGGGAAAGATGCAGCCAGAGTACAGACGGCAATGGTAGCCATCATCCAAATTATAGAGGTTCAACAAGATAGAGGTTTTGTTTTTTGTTTTTTTTTTTTCAGGTAATAATCGAGTTTGAGAAGTGCAGGGCTGGTATGGTGGCTCCACAGGGTTCTGGGCTCCTTTTACTTGGTTGCTCTGTCGTTGTTGGGTTGTTGCCCACATGTGCATGATCTGAGATACTCAATATTATGTCCATGTTCCCTTTCAAAAAAAGGGAAAGGTCAGAGGGAAAAGGGCACATTAATTCCTCTAAGGACAAGTTCTGGAAGTTATACACATCACTTCGGCTCAGATCTCCGTGGCCATAACTTAGTTACATGGCCACACCTGGATGCATGGAAGAATAGCCTTATGGTTAGCTTTATGCCCAGTTAAAAATAGGGGACTCTTTCATTATGTAACCATTTCTGCAGAAGGAGAGAATGAATATCATAGGACTATCTGTTATAGGGATGTTAGTTTTCTACTTTATATGGATGAAGTTTATTGGTTTTTTAGTTTTAACAACAAGCATGTCACAGGTTGGGGTCTTCTGGAAGCAGAATTTGAGATAGAGTTTATTGCACAGGATGTTAAGAAGTGCCGTTATGGGGGCACCTGGGTGGCTCAGTCGTTAAGCGTCTGCCTTCGGCTCAGGTCATGATCCCAGGTTCCTGGGATCGAGCCCCGCGTCGGGCTCCCTGCTCCGCGGGAGGCCTGCTTCTCCCTCTCCCACTCCTCCTGCTTGTGTTCCCTCTCTCGCTATGTCTATCTCTGTCAAATAGATAAATAAAATCTTAAAAAAAAAAAAAAAGAAGTGCCGTTATGTTCAGTACCTGTGGGAGGGATGGGAAAGAGGCAGGATTTGGCAGGAGAAGTTGAATTATGGTGGTGTCCTGAACAACAGTGTTAGCTGACTGTATAGAGAGCCTAGAGCTAAGTGGCCTTTTAGAGTTGTCCTGCATTGGGCTGAAATGGCTGCACCATTATACCCTTCTCTCCATCAGTCACTGGATGTAGGCTGCTTTGGGAGGAACATGACCTTGGGCAAGACAGCTCTGCATGATCCCTGAAGGGGTGACAGCACTCCTGGCAAATGGGACACCATGTCCTTCTTTGAATGGGAGATCTAGGAGGCACATATTTATATTACAACTTGTGTGTGTTTGAAAGTAATTAATACATGTTTATATGTCCATTTATTTTTAAAAAGATTTTATTTACTTATTTATTTATTTTGAGAGAGAGTGTGTGCACGCGAGGAGAGAGGGAGAGAGAGAAACTTAAGCAGACTCCATACTGAGCATTGAGCCCACCACGGGGCTTGATCTCACAACCCATGAGATCATGACCTGAGCCGAAACCAGGAGGCAGATGTGGGATGCCTGGGTGGCTCAGTCGGTTAAGTGTCTGCCTTCAGCTCAGGTCATGATCCCAGGGTCCTGGGATCCAGTCCCGCATGGGGCTCCCCGCTGAGCAGGAAACCTGCTTCTCCCTCTGCCGGCTGCTCCCCCTGCTTCCACTTGCTCTCTTTCTCTCTCTCTAACAAATAAATATATAAAATCCTTAAAAAAAAAAAAAAAAGACACTTAACTGACAGCCATGTAGGCATCCCAATATCCATTTATTTTTTATTTTTCAAGTTTTTATTATTGAAGTATAGTTGACATACGTTTTGTTAGTTTCGGGCGTACAACATGGTGATTTGACAATCCTGTACATTACTCAGTGCTCACCACAATAAGTGTAGTTTTTAAAATAAATTTTTATAATAAAAAAAGCTAGGGGTGCCTGGGTGGCACAGTCAGCTAAATGTACAACTCTTGGTTTCAGCTCAGGTCATGATCCTCAAGGTCATGAGATCCAGCCCCACATCAGGCTCTGTGCTCAGTGCAGAGTCTGCTTGAGATTCTCTCTCCCTCTCCCTCTGCCCCTCCCGCTCGTGCTCTCTCTCTTTAAAATAAATAAATAAGTCTTTTAAAAAAAACCCTAAAATTTACTTAATAATATCTTCCACAAGAGTTTGTTGAGCAACTACTAGGTGCCAGGCTCTGTTGTAGGCACTGAAGATAGGGAAATGAGAAAACAAAGTCCCTCCCCTTGTGAAATTTATATTGTGTCTGAAGATAGGCAGTAAATAAATAAGTAAATTTATGATATATCAGATGGTGATAATAACTTGGAAGAAAAATAATGTAGTATAAGGAAGGGTCTTTCTGTTTTATATAGACTGGTCAGGGAAGTGTTCTCTGATAAGGTGATTAGACCAGAGACAAGAGTGAGATGGTGGAAATAGCTCTGCAGGTATTTTGGGGATGAGCATTATAACCTGAGATTATAGCACATGCAAGACGATCCTGTGCAGGAGTGTGTATTGTATTGGCATGTTTGGTGATGTAAATGGTATTTAGAATTTTTGCTTTTTAGGGGCCCCTGGGTGGCTCAGTCGTTAAGCGTCTGCCTTCGGCTCAGGTCATGATCCCAGGGTCCTGGGATCGAGCCCCGCATCGGGCTCCCTGCTCAGCGCGAAGCCTGCTTCTCCGTCTCCCACTCCCCCTGCTTGTGTTCCCTCTCACTGTCTCTCTCTCTCTCTGTCAAATAAATAAATAAAATCTTAAAAAAAAAAAAAAAGAATTTTTGCTTTTTAATTATACCCATTTTTGGAAGGCAACACTCAGTGAGTGACAGGTCATTAAAAGGGGATGGGCGGGGGGAGGCATCGCATTGTTCCAGGGAAGGTTCTTGGTTGAGAATTACAGACCCTAATTCCAGCCAAGTTAAGCAGAAAGGGAATTTATTGGAAGGTTGTCAACTACCTCACAGCACTGATGGAAAGACTGGTTTAATGGTTTAGAAAGCAGGCAGCAACCAAGGGAATCAAAAGATCTGGAATTACTGCCAAGCAGACTCTGCACTCACACCACTGGAAGACCTGGGTTAAGGTTATCTGGTTAAGGATGCTGCTGTAGCCTGAATGTTTGTGTTTCCCCCAGTTTCATATGTTGAAATCCTAACTTCCAAAGGTAATGGTCTTAGTAGGTGGGGCCTTTGGGGTGTGTTTAAATCAGGAGGGTGGAACCTCATGGGATTAGTGTCTTATAAAAGAAGCTCCAGAGAGATCCTTTAACCCTGTCCACCATGTGAGGACACAAGTGTGTGACCCAGAAGAGAGCCCTTGCCTGAACGTGCTGACACTCTGATCATGGACTTCTAGCCTCCAGAACTGTGAGAAATCAGTTTCCGTGTTTATAAGCCACCAAGTCTGTGGTATTTTGTTAGAGCAGCTTGAACAGACTGAGACAAATGCTGTTGCCGCTGTTTCGGAACCCCGGTGTTACAGCTGGTGGGGGTCTGACTTCCAAACTTACCCCTTACTTGAGTCACTGGATCTATCTCAAAGACCTTAAGAAGATTACGCTGGCTGCTTTGTGAAGAATGAAGTGAGGGGTTCAGGAGTAGAAGTGGGGAGGGGTGCCTGGGTGGCTCAGTCGTTAAGCGTCTGCCTTCGGCTCGGGTCATGATCCCAGGGTCCTGGGATCGAGCCCCACATTGGGCTCCAAGCTCAGCGGGAAGCCTGCTTCTCCCTCTGCCACTCCCCCTGCTTGTGTTCCCTCTCTTCCTGTGTCTCTCTCTGTCAAAAAAAAAAAAAAACTTAAAAGGAGTAGAAGTGGAGAGAACCAGTCATGAGGCTCCAGTGTGGATGACGTTAAGTTAGGGAGATGATGTTAACAGGGAGACGAAAAGAATGGATGGATTTGTGAAACAGGCCATTAGGTTGCTACTAAAATTCTTGTCTTGGAAAAATTCTTCTTCTTTTTTTTTTCTTCTTCCTCCTCTTCTTTCTCTTCCTCTACCTCCTCTTCTATTTCTTTTCCTCATTCTTCTTTCTTGAAATCTAAACCTTTCTAGAGGCCTTGTTGCCGTCTTGTCTTGCACAGGGCAGTGTAACTTACCTGGCTTACATTTCATAAAATCTTGTTCAACATTTGTTCGTTGAAAAAATATTTCTAAGCTCCTACTGTGTACCCTACAGTGCTAAAGGAGGTTGCTAGTTGTGGTCATTCTAAATTGAGTTCAGGTTTAGACACTCAGAAATGGTTCCTTTCTTCCAGGGCGCTTCATGATTGCTGACTAGGACCACCCTTTTCTAGGTGTGAATAATTTGAAACTACTTGAACTCCCTTCCTCTAAACTTTTTTCCCCAGGACTGTTAGTCCCTTATTTTAGTCTTTTACATATCAGTTATTTGAAATAGGCCAAATGCATGTCCGTTATTTTAAAAAGTAATGAGAAAGAAAACGGTATCTTTTTTTTTTTTTAAGATTTTATTTATTTATTTGAGAGAGAGAGACCGAGAGAGAGAGAGCATGAAAGGGGGGAGGGTCGGAGGGAGAAGCAGACTCCCTGCCGAGCAGGGAGCCCGATGCGGGACTCGGTCCCGGGACTCCAGGATCATGACCTGAGCCGAAGGCAGTCGCTTAACCAACTGAGCCACCCAGGCGCCCAAAACGGTATCTTTTTTTAATCCTCTTAAGTACAGTGATTTTCAAATAGAACCAGTCATTAGAAATGGCTAAAATAGTTGGAAAAAAAAAATAGAGAATCCCAGCTCTCCTGAATCATATCTGGAAGAAGATCTCAGAAATCTTTATTTAAAAAATGAACATTCCCAGGTTTGGGAACTATAGCTTTATGCTATTGAGACTAGCTTTGCTCTTTACAAGGAGAATTAATTAGATTCTTCTTGCTTAATGGGACGGATCCATTATAAATAACTGATTTTCTCAGCTTGATTTTAAAATATGACATTTGTCTCACCTTTGAGAATGGTTTCATAAGATTATAGATAGTTTATTGGGGGGTGGTAGAGGTGGATTCCATTAATTTTTCTCTTACCCTTTGGCTATTTTGTAACTGTACAGTATTTATTTCATCTCCAAAAATAAAAGAAACTTAATCTCCATATTACAAGAATATAGCCCACTAAACTTCAGCTTCAAGCCAGTTTGTATAAAAAAACCAGTTTCTTAAGCTTAATGTGCATACGGATCACCTGGAGAGCTTGTTAAAATGCAGATTCTGATTTAGTAGGTCTGGGGTGGTGCCTCAGATTCTGCATTTCTAATAAGCTGGGCGATGCTGATGCTGCTGGTCTGTAGATCTCATTTTGAGTAGTAAGAGCCTGGACGACAATTGTATTACCCTGTGAGCTTTCATCTTTGTATGAGTTACTCTGCTTTGGGGCATGCTTTGGGACTGTTTAGTTTGACCAAAGGTTGAGTAGTATATTTTAAGATTGGATTATATAACCTTTATTGCTTTTTCCCATAATCTTGAAGCTTATGGTACTATATATAGCCTAAGGTTTTAGTTTCAGGCTTTGGAACTGAATAAAGGAAGTGTCAGAAGCAGTATATTTTTTATTGAATCGTTAAATCTGCAGTAGCAAAATTGGTTTATATACCTGAGGTAGTCTGAACTACAAGTAGAGTATTATTAACTGAATTAAGAATAAGAAAGTGATATAATGTTGAAAATTAGTAGTAGATATGCAGGATAGACCTAAGCATTGGGGAATTTGTGTTTTGCAGAATTGGGACTGCTTTGGATAAGATATATGTTAGGGCAGTGGGTTCTTAGCTGGGGGGGATTTTTACCTCCCGGGGACACATTTGATAATATCTGGGGACATTTTTAGTTGTTATGGAGTAGGGTGGTGGTATTGCTACGGTATCAGCAGGTAGAGGCCAAGGATGCTGCTAAATACCCAGTAGTGCACAGGACAGCCCCCCCCCCCCCCCCGCCAAGGAATTACTTGGCCTAAAATATCAGTAGTTCCAAGATTGAGACACCTTATGTTAGAAAATTTTCACAAGTACTTTTTTTTTTTTTTTTTTTTAAAGATTTTATTTATTTATTTGACAGAGAGAGACACAGCGAGAGAGGGAACACAAGCAGAGGGAGTGGGAGAGGGAGAAGCAGGCTTCCCGCCGAGCAGGGAGCCCGATGTGGGACACAAGTACTTTTTTTTTAATTTAAGAATAATACAGAAAATCATTCATATTGCCACCAATCAAATTCAACTGTTGTTAACATTTTGTCATATTGGATTTTAGCCTTTCTGTTTAAGAAATTTCACTCCAGGGGCGGCTGGGTTGCTCAGTTAGTTAAGCGTCTGCCTTCGGCTCAGGTCATGATCCCAGGGTCCTGAGATCGAGCCCCGCATCTGGCTTTCTGCTCAGTGGGGAGCCTGCTTCTCCTTTTCTCTCTGCCTGCCACTCCCCCTGCTTGTGCTCTCTCTCTGTCCTGTCAAATAAATAAATAAAATCTTAAAAAAAAGAAAGAAATATCACTCCAGGGGCGCCTCGGTGGTACAGTTGGTTAAGCATCTGACTCTTTGTTTCAGCTCAGGTCATGATCTCGAGGTCCTGAGATGGAGCCCCACATCGGGCTCTGCACTCAGTGCGAAGTTTGCTTGAGATTCTCTCTCTCTCTCCCTCTGCCCCTCCCACTCATGCTCGCTCTTTCTCTCAAATAAATAAATCTTAAAAAAAAGAAATATCACTCCATTATTTTGGGGAAAATAACATGATTATTATTTTGAATTCAAGTAATGTAGAAAGTTCAAGGATGAAAGTAATGAAGCTATCCCAAATCTCACCACCCAGACATAAGCATCATAAACACCAGCTGAACATTATCCCAGGTGTCTTTCCATGCATATGTATAGATAGAAGAATAGAGAGAAGTGCTTTCATAAAATTGGGACTGTACTGTAGATGAACCAAAAATAACATTTTTCTTATGAAAAATTTTAAACCTAAAGAAAATTAAATGAATTATTAACCCCTATATACTCATCACTGAGCTTCAACAATCGTAAATACAGAGCCAATCTGATTTTATCTACATCTGTACCTACTCACCTGACACTGAGTATTTTGAAGCAAATCTCAGACATCACATCACTTCATCTGTAAGCATTTCAGTGCCCGTCTGTAAAGCTTGAGGTCTCTTTCTTTGAGCTATTAATCATACACAGATAATTAACAGTTTCTCCGATTGATTCATTCTCTCCCTCCTTCTCCCCTCTTTGTCTCTCTCTCCCTTGAATTATGTTTTCTTCCAAATGGAAGGGATTTTTTTTCTACCGAGAGAGCACAAAATGCAAAGGCAAGAGCAGTAATTGCACAAAGCAAGGGAAATGGGTACTGCAGAGCAAACAAAAGCTGTCTGCCACAAATACTTCCTGCGAATTTTGTGTTTTCTTTCTAGAATGTCTTAATCTATTTGGCAGTACCATGTAAAATAGTGTATTTCTCTTCTTTACTATGTTCATTTTTCAAGCTACCCATCTTTTCCAATATTTCTTTAAGATATCTTCCTGCTTCGGTGTATTTGCTTATAGCAGTGGCCTCTCCAACTATTAGCAGGAAAGTACCTGCAGGAATCATTTAACTGTGGTTAGCTTCTTGAGGGCAAGGAGTGAGTCTTACCATCTCTGCACCTGATATGATAACTTTACTATGTCCTCAGTATTTGTGGGATGGTTGTGATTAATTTTGAGAGAATCATGCCAATATTGATTGGTATATTAATTAAAACCATTTATTTACAACAAAACATAGTCTAACATATGTGCATACAGGAGAATATAATTCAGATGCTAACATTTGTATCTATGGGTGGTCTCCATATAAAGAGATGAAGCAGGGACTTCTGCTCTCTGGTCACATCCTCTTGTTTTTTCTGACATTTATAGGGTGACCATATGTCCTGGTGTGCCTGATACAGTCTCAGTTTCTACACGGTCTTGATGTAATTATTAATAGTGTCCCTTTTCATTCACAGAACTGTCCCAGTTTAGATGGTAATTTTTATTTTTAAGATTTTATTTATTTGACAGAGAGAGACACAGCGACAGAGGGAACACAAGCAGGGGCAGTGGGAGAGGGAGAAGCAGGCTTCCCGCGGAGCAGGGAGCCTGATGTAGGGCTCAATCCCAGGAACCTGGGATCATGACCCAAGCCGAAGGCAGACGCTTAATGACTGAGCCACCCAGGTGCCCCTAGATGGTAAATTAATGGTAATCCTACTTATATGATATTTAATGTGTGCCAAGTTTTTTTCCAAACACTTTGCATACATTCTCATTTAATTCTCATGATAACCCTAGGAAGCAGATCCTATTATTATCCCCATCTTACATATGGGTAAGTTGGAGCACAAAGCAGTCAAATAGCTTGGCTAAGATCACAAGGCTCTGTTCAAGTAGTAAGTGGCAAAACCAAGATTTGAGTCCAGGCAGTTTGGTGCTGGTGCTCTTCACCACTCTGCTATGTTGCATCTGCTGGCCCCAGATGTATCTTTGTAGAATACCTGCTGACCTACCAGAGTTTCCTGATGACTGATCTGTATATTTGTAGATCAGAAGGCTTTGGGAATTTGAGTGATTTCCTTATCGTCACGAAATATTTGTAGCTTCCTCATGTACCACCATGCCAATCTGATTATAGACTTCTTTCTCTGAAGATTGAACATGTGCCTTTTTTCATTCTCTCTTTTTTTTTTTTTAAAGATTTTATTTATTTATTTGAGAGAGAGAGAGACAGAGAGAGAGCATGAGAGGGGGGAGGGTCGGGAGGGTCAGAGGGAGAAGCAGACTCCCTGCTGAGCAGGGAGCCCGATCGCGGGACTCGATCCAGGGACTCCAGGATCATGACCTGAGCCGAAGGCAGTCGCTTAACCAACTGAGCCACTCAGGCACCCTTTTTTCATTCTCTTAATGGCAGCTATTTGGTATTCCCTTCTAGATGCTCAGGGAGGTGCATAAACTCAGCTTCTGCAGATCGTCCAGTCACTTTTCCTTACTTTTGGCCGTCTTTGGTATTTTAAATTTACACACACACACACACAGTATCTCCAGCACCTACAACAGAGCCTGCCATTCACTCACTACCTTTGATGATCAGTTCATATTTTGGAGTTGTTTGGGGACAGTTTTCACGGCCCTTGCATAGGGGTGCTTTGAGGAAAGATTGAGACAGCTACTGCTTTCAAGGAGCTTACAGTCTAGTAAGGGGATGATGACTGTACATGAATAACTATGACACAAGGCAACTGAGCTGTATGGGTAAAGTAATTTAGAGTTTGGAGCAAAACAAATCGTTTCTGACAGGGTTGATCCAGAAAAGTTTTGTGAGAGTGGATACACTTAAGTCAGTTTAATGACTTCCAAATAGGCCACAAACCTTGTGCTAAGGACAGGGCTTAAGTTTGCCAAGAGTAGAGGCCTGACAAAAGAATAAGATGTGATTAACTCAGAGGAGAGGAGGACTCCAGTCAGTCTGACACTTGGTGTCCTTATGAGAAATCCTCAGTTAGCAGGATTGCTCTTTTCTTCTGATATCATCATCATCTTCATGGCACATATTGACCCTCTAGGTGGGTTATAAGCAGCAGGAACAGATGGTACTCCTCAGCAGCAAAATATTTTATTTTTTTAATGTGGGCTATTTATTTATTTGAAATTTTTTAGCCTTTTTAAAGTCTTTTGATGTACCAAGGTCTTTTTCCGTAATAAAAACATTGTCTACTTCTCTTACGCAGTTGACCCTTGAAAAATGTGGGGCTAGGGGCACCAACTTCATGCACAGTTGAAAATCTGTGTGTAACTTTTGACTCCCCAAAACTTAACTACTAATAACCTACTATTCACTGGATGCCTTACCAATAACATAAACAGTTGATTAATGTGTATTTCATATGTTATATGTATTATATACAATATTATTACACTAAAGGAAGCTAGAGAAAAAATGTTACTAAGAAAAGCATAAGGAAAATACATTTACAGTATGGTGCTGTATTTAGAAAAAAATTTAGAAAAAAATGTATGTGGATCCACACAGTTCAAACCCATGTTGTTCAAGGGTCAAGTGTCATTGGATTTACCTTGTTAACTTTTCTTTTTAAGATTTTATTTTTAACTAATCTGTACACCTAATGTGGGGCTCGAATTTACAATCCCGAGATTTAGAATTACATGCTCTACCAACTGAGCCAGTCACGCACCCTTTACTTTTTTACTTGATTATCTTAATAAGAAAAAATGAATACATTTAATTAGAGCTTATCTCAGTAGCTGGGTGAGATAGGGCAGTATTCATTATCCTCACTTAAAAATGAGGAAATTGAAGTTAGGTTACACAGTAAGCTATGTGATTTGGCTGAAAATAGCACAATTCGGACTTGTACTTGGGTTGAAGCTTCAGAATGCAGATCCACTATATATCCTGTGGTCTTATTTAATTTATTAGATTATAATTTTTTTATCAGTATCCAGATAAAGAGAAATAATGAAAGTTGGGATTATCTCACATTTTAACTCCCTTTTTAATGAATGTCATTATAGAATCTAGTTCAGCATAATTAGTCTGTTTCCTTTTCTGAGTCAACAGTCCTAGTAACACACTGCTTTGTGATTGTAGATCCCATAAATCCTACTGAAAGGGAAGTCCCATAGAGGCTGCAGGTGGCCCTACATGGTACCTCTGTGCACATTAGCAAAAGGCAATCTCTCTAGATGGTTAGGCCAGTCAGAAGAAGGCATCCCTCCTTGGGGCACGTCCAGCCCACATCAGGGTGCTGGCCTTGGGAAATAAGTGTCTGGATTTTCTTCTCTTCGGTAGCACTCAAAAAACAGCAGCCAAGAATCCTGTTTATATAAATTTATGAGTAGCTGAGGTTTCTTTCGTGTTGCGTTTATAGACCGCACCTCTTGTTCTTATTCTGTACACTGCACGCATACCTCCCTCAGTAGCTGTCCTTGTTCTCTCCACCTCGAACCCCAACCTCCCTGATACTACTTGGCTCACTCCTTCACTTCTTCCAGGTCTCTGCTTAGCGCTTCCCTTTTCAAATGTCCCCTCACCTACTCAAGCTGAAATGTTACCCCTAGTCACACTGTCCTTCCTGTTCTGTTTTCTTCATGGTACTTCTTACCATTTGGAATATTAAATTCATGTGTATTTTATTTTGCTTTTGTCTCTCCACTAGACAGTACACTTTGTGAAAGCGGGGGTTTTGCCTGTTTTGTTCACTGCTCTATTCCAGTACCTAGAAAAATGCCTGGCATTTACGGGGCTCTCAGTTGATATTTGTTGAATGAATGAACAAACATTGGACTGTTTATATTGTGACTGATGGTATAAATGACCAATTTTGATATTTGCTACCTTCTACTGACTATATCTGTTTACTTTCTGGACTATAGTGTTATGAATATTGTCTAATTTAACTGTTATGATAGCTATATGAGAAGAAAATAGTGTAATCCTCATTTTAGAGTTGAAGAAATCCTAAAGCTTAGACAAATTAAATAACATTCCCAAAGTCAAAAAGCTGACAATTAGAATCATTCCTTTACAGGTAGATTCGATAACCAAAGTTTGTTTAAAATCATTGTTTTAGTGATTCTTTGGGTCTTGTAGTTTTTTTCAGAGGGATTTCCAATTACTGGGGGAAGAAAAAAACCTTAAAAATACGGTCAGCTATGTTTTAAGGGAAAGGAGAGATAAGGCCCATGGGATTTGAAGCGTTGGGATACTGGAGATCAGACAACTCTCCTTTGTAATCTTTGCATTCTTATCTAAGGGTGCTGACCTTGAGGGTCCTTTGGGATGAAGAGCATGATTTTGGAGTCCTTTTCCAAGTGTGTAGGTCTGGCTAAATAGCTTCTCTGAGCCTTCTTTTCATCTCTAAATTCTAGTAACAGTGTCTACCTTAAAGGGGTATGGAGATGAAATATGTATATAAAATGCCTGGCATAGTTTCTGGCTCTTGGGAGCTTGATTTCTCCTGTCCCCTGCTCTTGTCTTCCTCCCTTCAGCTGCAAGGGACCAGAAATCCAAGGTTTTTTTTAAGATTTTAATTATTTATTAGAGAGAGAGCACAAGCAGTGGGGAGAGGCAGAGGGAGAGGGAGAAGCAGACTCCCCGCTGAGCAGGGGGCCTGGTGCAGGGCTTGATCCCAGGACTCTGGGATCATGATCTGAGCCGAAGGTAGACGCTTAACTGACTGGGGCACCTGGCTGACTGAGCCACCCACGTGCCCCAGGGTGATTTTTTTTCTTGACAACTTCCCTCCAGATATATAATCTCATATGTTAAGCTGTTTTCTGGTAGTATGTAGGCAATCAAGGTACCTTTTATAATTTGCATGTCATTTTGTTTTATCATTGCAATTCAAGGAGATATTCATGGGCTTTGTTAGTAAGTGTTGTGCACATATTGCCTTCACAAACCTTTGGGTCTGATTCCTGCTTTT
Organism: Mirounga angustirostris; assembly: GCF_029215605.1. Classification (NCBI taxonomy): domain Eukaryota; kingdom Metazoa; phylum Chordata; class Mammalia; order Carnivora; family Phocidae; genus Mirounga; species Mirounga angustirostris. The sequence continues at coordinate 83,913,880 of NW_026991723.1, read as the reverse complement.
TTGTAATTGAATGGTCATGAAAACTGAGTATCAGTAACTAGGAAGCCCTCTTTACTTTGTTTCTTATATCCTTCTCCCCATGTTCCATGAAATACCAGATTTTTTTTTAAGTCAGTGACATGTTTGCTAACACATATAGGTTTAGATGCTTACTAGAATTTCTTAAGTACCATCTTATAATTTCTATAATTTTCACCATGTCCACAGAATAGTAGTGTCATGCACAGATTCAGAGAAAAGGGTTTCCTGAATCAATGAGTAATTGAGGTAGGAAAAAAAAAACCAAACAGGAATTTTTCAGTTCTTTCTCTGAAATTAAACAGTACAGCATTTGATTTCTAACTGAAAAATTATTTACCAAGAAATGGGGAACAGATTAAGAGAAATATAACCAACTTCCAGTGAAAGATGTCTGAGCATCCTTCTCAATTATATGCTGATCTTTTCCTCCTCTTAATACCCTCTTATATGTCATATAATGAAGCAATAAAAATGTTTATTATTTAAATATTAATTATGGACTTAACTGGAAGGTATATAATTTAAAGATAAATTAACTAATCCCAAGTAATGATATAATTATATTGGAAGGGGCAGTGGGAGTAAAAGAGAACTAATTCCTTATTTGTCATTACGGAAAATATGTAATGTCAAAAATGGATGAATCAAGTAATTGCAAGAAAAGCTTTTTATGTGGACTGTAGGGGACACTACTGGATGAAACAGCCACAAGAGTTGAAAGTTGTTGATGCTGGTCGAGGAAGGGTGAACCAGTGAACTACTGCTTTTCATTTAAGTCTTATTGGGTATTACTGAATTGTTAATTATGTATGTATTATTTTGATTAAAAAAATAAGGGCTAAAATGGCAAGAGAAAAAGTAGAAATATAACCAGTCTAAGAAAGTGAAAAGACAACCCAAGAAAGGGAGAAAATATTTGCAAATCACATCTCTGGTAAGGGACTTGTATCTAGAATTATGCAATGAACTCTTACAACCCAACAATAAAAAACCAAATAACTTATTCAATAGGCAAAGGATCTGAGGAATCATTTCTTCAAAGATGATTGTTAAAGGGCCAATAAGCATGTGAAACGATGTTCAACATCATTAACCATCAGAAATATAAATCTAAACCATGAGATAGCGCTTCACATCCACCAGGATGCCCAGAATAAAAAAGGCAGGTAGTAAGTATTGGTGAGGATGTAGAGAGAGAAGATCTCTCATACATTGCTATGATTGTAAACTGGTACAGTCACTTTGGAAAACAGTCTGGTAGTTCCTGAAAAGGTTAAACATAGTGTTACCATATGACCCAGCAATTCTCCTCCTAGGTATATACCCAAGAAAAGTGAAAAACAGATGTCCACACAAAAACTTGGATGCAAGTGTTCATAGTATTATTCGTAATAGCCGCACAGTGAAAACAATCTAAATGTCCATCAACTGAAGAATGAATAAACAAACTGTGGTATATAGCCACACAGTGGAATATTATTTAATCACCAAAAAGAATGAACTACTGATATTTGCGACAACATGAATGACCCTTGGAAACATTATTTTAAGTGAAGGAAACCAATTACAAAAGCCACATCGTTTATGATTCCATTTATGTGAATATCCAGTTGTTAAGTCCATAGAAATAGAAAGTAGACTAGTAGTTGCTTAAGGCTGGGGAGAGAGCTGTTTTAGGGGAAATGAGGCATGACTACTGATGAATATGAGGTTTCTTTTTTTTGGGTGATAAAAATGTTCTGAAGTTAAATGTGGTGATGACTGTATACCTGTGAATATATTGAAAACCATTGACTTGTATACCTAAATAAGTGAATTGTATGGTATGTGAATGATATTTCAATAAAGCTGTTATATTACTATATATAGAGATACAGATATATGGACATATCACCAATCAGTTACTGCTAAAAGAAACAGTAACTTTTATTTTTCTTTTAGTGAAAAATTTATCATTTTCTTTCTTCTGCTTTCAATTTATTACAGATAAAACCTGTAATTTAGGAAAGCAGAATTGTCATGGTATACATCATAAGTATCTTTTAAGGGGTTGTTGGTTATTTTGTTTTTGTTTTTAATTCTGCTTAACACAAATCAAGTGTGACCTAACATTTGCGTGACTAACAACTTTCTCAGAGTATGCTGAGATGGTGGTTATGGGTGGCCCCAGATGCTTTTCATGTTGTCTGTTTTTAGTATACTGTATACACAGACTTTCAGCTGCTGCCGCTGTTATCTTTGTTTGTGATTGATAAGAAGAAGTCTGTGTGGTCTGCACTTCTTCATATACCGAATAATGTCTTGTTGGTTGGTGACTGAGATTCTTGCCTGAACTTCTTGTTCCCTCTTGAGTTTTTATGTGATGAATAAACGGCTATTTAAACTGAACTAGATTGTATTTGACTGCTGCCTCAATGGGTTCCCCCACAGGAGACAGATTTTATGAATTGTGAGCCTTAGGCTGCTTCAGAGGATGTTTTCTCACATTATTCTCAAGGGTACATATTTTGGTGCTTTCTTTCATTTTGTATATTTTTGTGTCTCCTGCCCCATTAGCTTCATGAAGAGTCCTTGCATGTGTCTTGTTGATAGTTGTCGTTTTGAGATGACTGACTAACTAACTGCCTGCCTGCCTTCCCTTTCTTTCCCTGCAGTGCTTTCGGTTAGGCTGTGCTAGGTCTCCGTTGAGTAAGTACTGGATTTGCGTATTTGTGTGTTAGATAAACACATCTCTTTTTCCACATTTGGTAGGCAAAATATCTTCCTAGTCTCGTGCACAGTATCTCACAAGTGGCATTCTGGCTGTGTGTACATCACTGGGGCTCCATGCCCTAGCTCCTTTGGCTTCCTTTTCTTAAGCTCTCTTTGCCTTCAGTTCATTCAGTTGCTGTCCACATGGAGCAATGAGAAGTGTGGTGCTTATGCATTTCTCCTACGGTTGTTCTTAGAGCATGTAACTGTTGGATTAAGTCCGAAAAATTGTTTTCAGAAAATAATTTGTATGTAATTCATGAAGTTTTATGCTGTCTTTGATATGTAAACATGCTTTCCATGCTGGGAAGGACCAGCTTTTGAGCACTGCTATTTGTTCATTTTATCGGAATACCATCTGTACCAAGCAAGCAGTAGCTTCTTGTTCCTTTTACAATGAATGTGTGAAAACCATCATCATCACCCCCTACATACACACACACACTCAAAATTCTTTTTGTACTTGGTATTTTTCAATTTATGCTCTGTTTTGAGTACATTTATGGCAATTTTACAACTAATAATTTTAGAGTACATCATAATTTACATGGCAGTTTTATATCCATTAATTCATTTTATTGTCCAACAGCCTTACAGGGTAGCTATTACTAATATCTCATTTTTATAGCTGAGAAAACATATGTGTGGTACGCTTTTTTTTTTTTTTTTTAAGATTTCATTTGTTTATTTGTCAGCGAGAGAGAGAAAGCACAACCAGGGGGAGTAGGAGGCAGAGGGAGAAGCAGACTCCCCGCTGAGCAAGGAGCCCAATGCGGGGCTCGACCCCAGGACCCTGGGATCATGATCTGAGCTGAAGGCAGACGCCCAACCAGCTGAGCCACCTAGGCATCTCCACTTTTTTTTTTTTTTTAAAGATTATTTATTTATTAGAGAGAGAGAGCGGAGGGTAGGGCAGAAGAGCAGAGGGAGAGAGACAAGCCGACTCCATGCTGAGCTCAGAGCCCAACAGGGGGCCTGATCTCAGGACTCTGAGATCATGACCTGAGCTGAAATCAAGAGCCGGACTCTCAACCGCCTGAGCCACTGAGGCATCCCTGTGTGATAGACTCTTATGTTGACGCTTAATTAGACAGCCATTCCATCTCTTTATATGTCTTTTAAAAAATCTGAGTGCATAAGAAAATGATCTCTTTCCTACCATGTGATTTCTATAAATATATTCTCTGTTTTGTCAGAATAAATTTTTTACTATATTTTAGTTTCACTTCCAATGTATTTCCATTCTTTTCTTGACCTGGTTCCCTTTTAGTTCGTTCTTTTCTTTTCGGGAGAGAGAGTGCCGGAGACCAGGAGATGGGTAGAGGGAGGGGCAGAAGCAGGCTCCCTTCTGAGCAGGGAGCCCCATCCCAGGACCCTGAGATCATGACCTGAGCTGAAGGCAGATGCTTAACCGATTGAGCCACCCAGGTGCCCCCCCCCCCCCCTTTTAGGTCTTACAATAGGGCGATTCTCTGTTTCTTTCGAAGGATCACTAAACTAGAGTAATAATCATGGTGATATTATACATTATGAAGTGTTTTCAGACTTCTTTCACACCTAAATAACTTTGCTCTATCTTCACAACAGTTATTTGAGATAGACAGAACAAGTGCAAATTGCTTGTTTTTGCAAATTAAAAACTTGCAACTCAAAGTGTTAGCTAAAGTTTTTGTTTGTTCACAATCACATAACTAAGAAGTGTTAGGAACAGGAATACTCGGGCTTCTGGCCTAGGGCGGGACTCTTTCCACTGCTGTTAGGACCCTGCATGTGCCTCCTGGTATCATGTAATGCACACTTAACCAGATTTCTTTCATACTTTCCTATTGCCAACCATTTACTCAGAATTCAATCCAGAGTAGCAGTTTCTCTTACTGCTTTGAAAGACTTCTAAAAAAGAAATTGTCAACAAGGCAGGTCAATAATTTGCCAGATGCTCTGTATTTAGCAGAACAAGTCTTTGAACAGTTGTCTCTACTCATTGCTCTTTTGCTGTGTGTCTGTTTTGTAATCTGTATCAAGACTGTCATATATGGATGGGTTTCCTAGGGCTGCTATTACAAATTACCACTAAGTGGGTGGCTTAAAACAACAGAAATTTGTGCTCTCACACTTTAGAAAGGCAGAAGTCCAAAATCAAGGTGTTGGCAGAATTGGTCCTTTTTAGAAGCTCAGAGGGAGAATCTGTTCCATTCCCTCCCCTAGCTCCTGGTGGTGGCCAGCAATCCTTGGTGTTCCTTGGCATGCAGCTGCATACTTCCAGTCTCTGTCTGCTTCTTCATATGGCTGTCTTCCCTCTGTGTCTGTGTCTGCACATGGCATTCTCCTCACTGTGGGTGTCTGTCTCCCCTCAGCTTCTAAGGACACCAGTCAAATTGAATTAATACTCTATTCCAGTATGACTGCATGTTAATTTACATCTTAATTACATCCGCAAACACACTAGTTGACCCTTGCACAATACGGGTTTGAACTGTGCTGGTCCACTTGTGGATTTTTTTCAGTAAATATATAAACTGACAGTATCAATGAGTACAGTACTGTGACCGTATTTTCTATTCCTTACGATTTTCTTTTTTTAAAGATTTTTATTTATTTTTTGACAGAGAGAGAGAGAGAGAGACAGCGAGAGAGGGAACACAAGCAGGGGGAGCTGGAGAGGGAGAAGCAGGCTTCCCGCTGAGCAGGGAGCCCGATGTGGGGCTCGATCCCAGGACCCTGGGATCATGACCTGAGCCGAAGGCAGACGGCCAACGACTGAGCCACCCAGGCGCCCCTAAATTTGGGTTTGTTTTTTTTTTAAAGATTTTATTTATTTGACAGAGAGAGACAGCGAGAGAGGGAACACAAGCAGGGGAAGTGGGAGAGGGAGAAGCAGGCTTCCCGTGGAGCCGGGAGCCCGATGCGGGGCTCGATCCCAGGACCCTGGGATCATGACCTGAGCCAAAGGCAGACGCTTAACGACTGAGCCACCCAGGCGCCCCACATTATGATTTTCTTAATAACATTTTCTTTTCTCCAGCTTACTTTATTTATAAGAATACGGTATATCAAACATATAACGTACCAAACATGTGTTAATCTACTGTTGATGTTATTGGTAAGGTTTCTGGTCAACAGTAGTAGGCTATTAGTTAAGGTTGGGGGGGGTCAAAAATCATACGTGGATTTTCAGCTGCACGGGGAGTCAACTTGTCTTTTCACTTTCCTATTAGTGTCTTTTAATGATTACAATTCTTGGTTTTTAGAATGATCTCATTTTTCCTTAGTGAAGAATCCTTTTGGTGAATTCTTTAAATAATCTTTTTCTTTAAACCCCAGGGTCATGAAGATTGTCTACCGTATTATTATTTAAGAACTGTTTGATTTGGGGGCACCTGGGTGGCTCAGTCTGTCAAGTGTCTGCCTTTGGCTCAGGTCATGGTCCCAGGGTCCTGGGATCAAGCCCCACATTGGCGGGGGAGTCCCTGCTCAGTGGGAGGCCTGCTTCTCCCTCTCCCACTCCCCCTGCCTGTGTTCCCTCTCTCACTGTCTCTCTCTCTGTCAAATAAATAAAATCTTTAAAAAAAGAAAAGAACTGTTTGACTTTACCTTTTATATTTACTAGATCAATCTAGTCTACCCAGATTGATTTTTGTGTAATGTAGATAGGAATCAAGATGCATGTTTTTTCTTTTCTTTTTTTTTTTTAAAGATTTTATTTATTTATTTGACAGAGAGAGAGAGCGAGAACAGGAACATAAGCAGGGGGAGTGGGAGAGGGAGAAGCAGGCTTCCCGCCAAGCAGGGAGCCCGATGCGGGGCTCGATCCCAGGACCCTGGGATCATGACCTGAGCCGAAGGCAGACACTTAACGACTGAGCCACCCAGGAGCCCCTCATGTTTTTTCTTTTAATTTAGATATCTAGTTGACCCAGTACTGGTTCTTTTTCTTTGTTTTTTTGATAAAATTATTTTTTCTCATTGCTTTACTTCTGTGTGTCATAAATCAAGTATACATGTACATGTGGGCTGTTTCTCAACTCTGTTCTGTTGTATTGTTCTGATTTTTTCTCCTTGTGCCAATACCACAGTCTTCAGTCCTGGAGCTTTTCAAAAGTCTTGACGTCCAGTGGAATCAGGTCTTCCATTTTCTTCTTCTTCAAGATTATTTTAGCTGCTGTGGCTCTTTGCATTTCCATATAGATTATAGCATCAATTTGTCCAAGGGTGCCTGGGTGGCTCAGTTGTTAAGCATCTGCCTTCAGCTCGGGTCATGATCTCAGGGTCCTGGGATCGAGCCCCGCATCGGGCTCCCTGCTCCGCGGGAAGCCTGCTTCTCCCTCTCCCACTCCCCCTGCTTGTGTTCCCTCTCTTGCTGTGTCTCTCTCTGTCTAATAAATAAATAAAATCTTAAAAAAAAAAAAATTAGTGCTCAAGCTCTCAGGGTTTTATAGTTTTCTGTGATTCATCTTGTATATCTATTATATTTATTCTTAGTTATTTGATATTACTTGGTACAATTGTAAATGGCATTTTTTTAAGTTTTACTTAATAATTATTTGTTCTCTGGGATATAGAAATACAGGTGGCCCTTTTATATTCACCTTATATCCAGCAACTTTGCTAAACTTACTGATTAATTCTGATAATTTGTCTCTAGGTTCTTTTGAACTTTCTATGGAAAGGTTCATATCATCTACAAATAATGACAGGTTTGTATTTGTTTGATAGAAATATAATTGAGTCATGTGTGATTTTAAATTTTCTAGTAGCCACATTAAAAAGTAAAAAGAAACAGATGAAGTTAATTTTAATAATATATTTTATTTAACTAAAATACCAAAATATTATTTCAACATGTAACAATTAATTAAATTATTAATTATATACATATATAATGTATAATATACATATACATATACATATGTATATGTAATATACACATGTATAATATGCATATAATATACAATATAATGTATACTATGTATAATTATATTTATGATTTCTTTTTTTTAAAGATTTTATTTCTTTATTTCAGAGAGAGAGAAAGTGAGAGAGAGAGAGCACAAGCAGGGGAGGGGCAGAGGGAGAAGTAGACTCCCTGCTGAGCAGGGAGCCCGATGTGGTGCTGGATCCTGGGACTCCAGGATCATGATCTGAGCCACCCAGGTGCCCCTGTATGTATGATTTCTAGTGGAGTCACTGAAGAAGACTACTGTCATGATCATATATAAGTACCAGGGAGAGATTAGATTTTCAAGGAAGGTTTTACTGCAAAGGTGTCATTTGAATGTCTTGAACTATGAATATAAATTTGCCAGGTGAACAAAATAGGCAAAGAGAATAACATGTAAAATTGTGATGTTATATAAGAGTAGAATTTGTTCAGGGGCGCCTGGTTGCCTCAGTCAGTTGTGTGGCTGACTCTTGATTTCGGCTCAAGTCATGATGTCTGGGTCCTGGGATCAAGCCCTGCATCAGGCTCCCTGATCAGCCGGGAGTCATTTTCTCCCTCTCCCTCTGCCCCTTGCCCCTCCCCCTGCTCATGCGCTAGAGCTCACTTGCTCTCTCTCTCAAATCAATCAATCAATCAATCAATCAATCAATCAATCTTTTTAAAAAAAAGTAGAATTTGTTCAGAGGCTTGCATATATTTCACTGTGGTTGGAGGATAGTTAGTTGTGTGAGAGAGTTAGGTGACTGGCTAGCAGTTCTTCACCAGTTCCCTGCATTATGAGTAATTTTTAGTAGTGGTAGTTCACATGTTCCTTAAGATAAATTTCCAGAAGTGTAATTGCTCGGTCTAGTAGAATAAATACATTTCCCAATACATCCAGTGAATCTCAGGGTCTGAACTAATTTACACTGCCCCTAGCAAATATGATGGTTTCAGTGCATTGTCAACTGTTATAATCAGTGTATTTGTAATGGGCTAACTTTGTTGTATTTTGTTGATTACTGGTAAGGTTTAACAGTTTTTCTTATCAACAGTGAATACATTACTTCCATCTAGTTCTCAGATCTCATTCAGGCTTTCCAGTTGTCCCAGTAACATTCTTTACATCAGGAAGATCCAGTTCAGGATCAGGCTTTTTTGCATCCCGGTCTTCCCTTTTCTTTGGAGGAAAAGACATTTTCTTGACATTTTTGAAGATTATACGTTGATTGTTTTGTAGAATGTCTCCCAATTTGGTTTTGTCTGTTTCCTCATGATTAGATTCAAGCTCTCGATCTTTGGCAGGAACATAACTTCTTTGTTGTTGTTTTTATTTATTTTTTAGAGAGGGAGGGATAGAAGGAGAGAGAGAATCTTTTCTTTTTTTTTTTTAAGATTTTATTTATTTATTTGACAGAGAGAGAGACAGGGAGAGCGGGAACACAAGCAGGAGGAGTGGGAGAGGGAGAAGCAGGCTTCCCGCTGAGCAGGGAGCCTGATGCGGGGCTTGATCCCAGGACGCTGGGATCATGACCTGAGCTGAAGGCAGACACTTAATGGCTGAGCCACCAGGAACCCCAAATCTTTTTTTTTTTTAAAGATTTTTATTTATTTGAGACAGAGAGGGAGCACAAGTGGGGAGGAAGTTCAGAGGGAGAGGGAGAAGCAGACTCCCTGCTGAGCAGGGAGCCCAACATGGGGCTCGATGCCAGGACCCCAGGATCATGACCTGAGCCGAAGGCAGACACTTTACCAACTGAGCCACCCGGGTGCCCCTCTGTAAACGTTTCTTTTTTTTCCCCTTTTTTTCTATATATTTTTTTCTTTTTATTATTATTAACATATATTGTCTCAGGGGTAGAGGTCTGTGATTCATTAGTCTTATACAATACACAGCACTCCCCACAACACATACCCTCCCCAGTGACCATCACCCAGCCACCCCATCCCTCCCACCCCCCTCCATTCCAGCAACCCTCAGTTTGTTTCCTGAGATTAAGAGTCTCTTATGGTTTGTCTCCCTCTCTGGTTTCTTGTTTCATTTTTACCTCTCTTCCCCTATGATCCTCTGCCTTGTTTCTCAAATTCAACATATCAGTGAGATCATATGATAATTGTCTTTCTCTGATTGAGTTATTTCGCTTAGCATAATAACCTCTAGTTCCATCCATGTCATTGCAGATGGTAAGATTTCATTTTTTGATGGCTACATAGTAGTCCATTGTATATATATACCACATCTTCTTTATCCATTCATCTGTCGATGGACATCTGGGCTCCTTCCATAGTTTGGCTATAAGCAGGCTCCACGCACAGTGCGGAGCCCAGTGTGGGGCTCAGTCTCATGACCCTGATCATGACCTGAGCCAAAATTGAGAGTCTGATGTTGAACCAACTACGCCACCCAGGTGCCCCGAGAACATCACTTCTCATTGCATCCCCTCAAGAGGTACAGGACTTCGGTTAGTTCACTTTGATCATTTGATCAAGGTGGAATCTGCCAGGTTTTACTACTATTAAGTTACCTTTTTCTTTTGGAATTTATGTGGGTTGGGGGAGAAGACTTACCCAGGGTCATTACACTGTGAAACCCCTTCCAAGGCCAGCACTTTTCAAGGTCTGTTTCCCTTTTGAAAACTCCTAGCCCACTGAGCACAGAAAGCAGTGGTAAGAAGAAGGAGCATGTGAACATGCAGGGACCAGCCAGTACCATCTGTGCAAGGCCCCGCCGGCTGGCTCCACGGCACCCACTTGTTACTCTGCAGCCCCTTGACATTTTTAGGCTTGCTGACAATCCTCCTGCCCTGTAACCATAATTGCTTGTTCGAGAAAATGTTGGAGAGAAAAATATTTACCAAAATAACTGCACCACACCTTAACTCTCATCTCTGGTGTCTGGCTCTTGTCTGCTCTGCCTGTATTTTCACCCTACATTGGGACCAGATGTCTCTACGTTGTTCCAGGGATTTCTGTCCCTATGTAAACACAAATGAATTCTTTTGTTTAGTATAGGTTCATACTATACATACTGTCCAGCAACTTGCTGTTTTTAAAATGGCTGGTTACCATGATTGATTACATATGAAGGTAGTTTGGATTTAATAAAATACAGCTTTAATATATACATGTGTATGTGCGTGGTTTCTATATCTTTTTTACACTGAGATGTCTGCATATTATTGTCTTACCTCAAATATAATTTTAAGTTAGTGATAGGGTAGAGTGCAGTTGTTAGTGTTCTGTGAAGCACTTTAAAAAAAAATTTTTTTTTTTTTAAAGATTTTATTTATTTGCGAGAGAGAATGAGAGACAGAGAGCATGAGAGGGAGGAGGGTTAGAGGGAGAAGCAGACTCCCTGCTGAGCAGGGAGCCCGATGTGGGACTCGATCCCGGGACTCCAGGATCATGACCTGAGCCGAAGGCAGTCGCTTAACCAACTGAGCCACCCAGGCGCCCTGTGAAGCACTTTTTAAAAAGTATTTTATTTATTTGAGAGAGAGAGAGCACACAAGCAGAGGAGAGGCAGAGGGGGATGGAGAGAATCTCAGGCAGACTGTGTGCTGAGCACAGAGCCCGATGTGGGACTCCATCTTACAACCATGAGATCACGACCTGAGCTGAAGCCAAGAGTCGGACACTTAACCTACTGAGCCACCCAGGTGCCCCTGTGAAGCACTTGATAATTGCCCTCTTTGGTTCTTTTAGGTTGTTATCAACCTAAAAATATTATGTTATGAACCTAAAAATGTATCTTTTAGGTTGTTATCAACCTTTTAAATATTATGATACTGAAATAAATATCTTTATAGATAAAGAGTTTAACATTTATAGATCATTTTCGAGGATGGATTTACAGAATGGATCAACATTTTTGATTCTTAACCATGTAGAGGAGGACTTGGAACATAATAGGCATCAAATAAATGATTTTTGTTTGGATGAACAAATATTATAAAAATTACTTTCCAATACGGATATACCAATTTTCATTCCTACTGACAATATGAGATTGTTTTCCCACACCATCTTGTACTTACCTTATTTTGATGATTTGTGATCAGAAGAATTCTGTATCTATCTTGAAAAAAATGCTATCAGATAATATATGTTTCTCTTTTTATTTTCACCTACTGGATAAATGGACATATGTTTTCTTACAGGACTGAATTTGCGCTTAACGAAATCATGTCCTCTGGAGGTGCTGAAGATGATATCCCACAGGGAGAGAGGAAAACAGTTACAGATTTTTGTTATCTTCTGGATAAGTCTAAGCAGTTGTTCAATGGATTAAGGTTAGTGGACTCTTGATGCCTTAAACTCTTCTGTATTTTTTTCCATGGCTGGTATATGGTAAGTTTCTGAAAGTTATGGGTAGACTGTTTTATAAATACCTGTATTAGAGGTTATCATGCTTTTTTCTTTGACACACTTGATTCTCAGATGAAAAAACAATAGGAGAAAGGATAATTCCTATTGTTTTATTCAAGTTGAGAAGAACTATTTTGTTAGATGGTTTTATATACATTGTTCGACATCATACCTGATTTATATCTGATTTTACACATTGGGGTATTGAAGTTAATGTATCTTTCAAGAAGACATTTAGAATTATAAAGATAATTACAGGATCATCAAATGAATCCTCCTGACCACTATCTAAAGCTATACTTTCAATTACTTTATCCCTGTATTCATTTAATTTTTTTAAGATTTTATTTATTTTGAGAGAGAGAGAGCATGAGCAGGGGCTATGTATAGAGGGCGAGGGAGAAGCAGACTCCCCGCTGAGCAGGGAGCCTGATGAGGGGCTCTTTCCCAGGACTCTGGGGTCATGACCTGAGCCTAAGGCAGATACTTAACCGACTGAGCCACCCAGGTGGCCCTAATTATTTTTAATAAAACTCATTACTATCGTGAGCGATCTTATTAATTTGCTTTATAATGTCTTCCTACCTAAAATTAAATGTTCATAAGAGCAGAACCCTGTTTGTCACAGTTTCTGTAGTATGTAAGCCAGGGTTTGGCCCATTGCAGATGCTTCATAAACATTTGTTTGTTTGTTGTTGTTGTTTTTAAGACTTAATTATTTATTTGACAGAGTGAGACAGCGAGAGAGGGAACACAAGCAGGGGGAGTGGGAAAAGGGAGAAGCAGTCTTCCCGCTGAGCAGGGAGCCCAATGCGGGGCTCGATCCCAGGACCCTGGGATCATGACCTGAGCCGAAGGCAGTCGCTTAGCCAACTGAGCCATCCAGGCGCCCCTTCTTAAACATTTGTTAAATGAAGGATTCCAAAGACAGTGTTAACTCCTACACTCTGCTGCTGCCTATTTTGTGCTACAGAAGAATCTTTGAGATCTGCTTTTGCTTTTGCTAATAATCAGATTAATTTCATCTTTTTAAAGAATTATTTTCATTATTAAAATTCAAAAAATGAATTTTAAAGCCTAGGTTTTAAGTCTTCTTTTTTTCCCCTGGAATATCATAAATCTTTAAAATTTTTAAAAAAATTTTAACAAGATTTTATTTATTTATTTGACAGAGAGAGACAGTGAGAGAGGGAACACAAGCAGGGGGAGTGGGAGAGGGAGAAGCAGGCTTCCCACGGGGCAGGGAGCCTGATGTGGCTGGATCCCAGGACCCTGAGATCATGACCTGAGCCAAAGGCAGACGCTTAACAACTGAGCCGCCCAGGTGCCCCGGAAATCTTTAAAATTTACCTGTTTAGACTTTTTTCTTCTTTGGTCTCCAGTATTATCCAGGTGAACCTTATTTATTCAGCATTTACTTGAGCCCCAGTATGTGCCACATTCTGTATTGGGTACAGATAATTTAAAGATAAAACTACCAATCCCTGCCATCAAATAGTCTGTGACGAAATTAGAAAAACACAAATCTGTAGCCTCAGATTTAGCATATCTGTTAAGCAAATTTCCCACACACCTCTGTGTACTTGTTGAAATTAAGGCAAATAAAAACGTTAAAGTGGTAGTAGATTTAAAGAGTGAGAAGGCGTTTAAAAGTTTGCATGAAAATCCTTTGTGACTCCCAAACTCTTTTATTCTCAACTCTTAAAACATTAACAAGGTTATAGGAGCTCTGACCACTTCCCCTCCTCCTCCTTCTTCTCCCCTTTTTCCCTTCCCCCTCCTCCTCTCCCTTCTAATTTATAGAGCTGTATTTCATATAATAAAATTCACCCAAAGTTTATAGTTAAGTGGTTTAGTATCCTTACAGAGTTGGGTACTATCAGCACCATCTAATTTTAGAACATTTAATCATCCCCAGAAGAAACCTCATACCCCTTAGCTGTGACTACCCCCTTCCCCAGTCCTCAGCCCTTGGGACCGGACCACTAATCTACTTTTTGTATCTATGGATTTCCCTATTTAGGATATTTCATATAAAGAGAATCATACAATGTGTGGTCTTTTGGACTGGCTTCTTTCATTTAACATGTTTTTCAGGTTCATCTAGTAACATGTATCAGTACTTCATTCCTTTTATTACCGATTAATATTCCATGTATAGATTTACCACACTTTGTCTATCTAATCATCAGTTGATAGACATTTGAGTTATTTTGCACTTTTTGGCTGTTACAAATAATACTGCTATGAACATTTTTGTACAGGGTTTTGTGTGGACATATGTTTTTAGTTCCTTTGAGTGCATACCTTGGAGTGAAATTACTGGGTCATATGGTACTCTATGTTTAACCTTTTGAGGAACTTCCAGACTTTTTCAAAGAGGCTGCACGCCCAGCAGTGTATGCGGTTCCAGTGTCTCCACATCTCACCACACTTGTTATTGTCTTTTTTTTAAGATTTCATTGTTTTTTAAGTTTTTTAAAAAATTTATTTAAGTAATCTCAACACCCAACTGGGGCTCGAACTCACGACCCCGAGATCGAGTCACATGCTCTTCTTTTTTTTTTTTTTTAAAGATTTTATTTATTTATTTGACACAGAGAGAGAGAGTGAACACAAGCAGGGGGAGTGGCAGGCAGAGGCGCAGGCTCCCCAAAGAGAAGGGGGAGCCCGATATGGGACTCAATCCCAGGACCCCGGGATCATGACCTGAGCCGAAGGCAGTTGCTTAACCAACTGAGCCACCCAGGCGCCCAAGTCACATGCTCTTCTGACTGAGCCAGCCATGTGCCCCTTTAAGATTTTATTTTATTTACTTTTTTATTTTAAGTAGGCTCCATGCCTGACATAGAGCCCATTACGGAGCTTGAACTCATGACCCTGAGATCAAGACCTGAGCTGAGATCAAGAGTTGGATGCTCAACTGACTAAGCCACCCAGGTGCCCCAAGATTTTATTTTTAAGCGATCTCTACACCCATCATGGGGCTTGAACTCACAACCCTGAGATTGAAAGTTGTATGCTCCACTGACTGAGCCAGTCAGGCACCCCTATTTTCTGTCCTTTTGATGAGAGCCATTCTAGTGGGTGTGAGGTGGTATCTCATTGTGGTTTTGTTGTATTTCCCTAGTGACTAAAGATGTTGAGCATCTTTTCATGTGTGTATTAGCCAAATGTCTTTTTTCTTTTTCGGGGAGGATAGAGCGAGCTCAAGTTGAGGGGAAGGAGGGCCAGAGGGAGAGAGAGAATCTCAAGCAGGCTCTACACCCAGCATGGAGCCCAGCGCAGGGCTCATCTCACGACCCTGAGATCATGACCTGAGCCAAAATCAAGAGTCGGATACTTAACCGACAGAGCCACCCAGGCATCCCAGCCAAATGTCTATTCTTATCCTTTGAGCATTCATCAGATTGGGTTATTTATCTTCTTAAGTTATAGTTGTTTTGGATATAAGTCCTTTGTGAGATGTAATGATTTACAAATGTATATTTTTCCATTCGTTGGGCTGTCTCTCCACTTTCTTAATGGTGTCCTTTGAAGCAGAGAAGCTTTTATTTTAGTAAAGTCCCACTTGTTATTACTCTCTTTCATTGTTTGTACTTTTAGTGCTGTGTCTAAGAAATCATTGCCTAACCTGAAGTCATCAAGATTTATTCCGGTTTTGTTCTTTTATGCTGCTCATTCATATTTAGATCTGTGAACCATTTTTAGTTAATTTTTGTGTATGGTGTGAGGTCTTAGACATTTTTAAAATCAGAAAACATATTTTTTCAATTGATTATTGCATTTCTTTCATATTTTTCTTTCTTGTTCCTTGTTCTCCCTCCTTGCTTATACTTGTAATGCTTAGATTGAATATTCAGCCCAAACCCTGTGCAACAATCTAGTCTCTTTTCATTTTCATCTCTATTCCTTTTTTCATCACTTTCAGAAAATGTCTCTGAAATTTGTCCACTAAATGCCATATTTCTTTTTTTATTCATTTACTATTTATGAGACATATTTCATCTTGTCATTTCATATCAGCACTTTTTGCTATACTGCTTTTCAAAAACTAGGCATTACATATTTGACCCAAAGTTTACTAGCTTCTCTATTCTTATTTGAATATAAGAATGAGTATAGTATGAGTATGTTTTCACTCAGTAGGTCTGAGAAGCATAATGAATTTAGCAATGGCATTTCCCTTCTTAAAAAAGGAATTATTTTCCTAATCTGATTCTGAATTGTAAATGAATCATAAAGTTCAAGTATTGATCTCCTGCTAGAGATTCTCTGCCTGGTTAAAATCACTGTAACTACTACAACAGTAACAGTAACACATACATTTCCACATAGCACCCTACAGTTTGTAAATCACTTTTTTTTTTAAGATTTTATTTATCTATTTGACAGAGAGAGAGAGAGAGAGATCACAAGCGGGGGTGGGCAGAGGGAGAGAGGGAAGCAGGCTCCCGGCCGAGCAGGGAGCCCGATGCGGGGCTCGATCCCAGGACCCCGGGATCATGACCTGAGCCGAAGGCAGACGCTTAATGACTGAGCCACCCAGGCCCCCAGAAATCACTTTTAAGTACATCTTTATCTTTAGGCCACATGATGACAGTATCTATAGTATCCAAAACCCTTCCTAACTAGGAGTGCCTGCGTGGCTCTGTTGACTGTCCCAACTCTTGATTTTGGCTCAGGTCATGATCTTGGGGTCATGAGATCGAGCCCTGCATCAGGCTTTGCACTCAACAGGAGTCTGCTTGAGATTCTTTCTCTCTCTCCCTCTGCTCCTCCCCCTGCTCGCATGCACATGCGCGCACTCTCTCTCTTTCTCTCTAAAATAAATAAATAAATCTTTAAAAAAAAAACAGCTGCTAACTAGAATTGAATTGTTTCATTTCACTCTTTTTTTGAAATGTTTCGATTGTGCAAATGTATTTTACCAGCTCAAATAGGTCTCATTTTGATCTTTTTTTTTTAAGTGCCATTTTAATGATCACACTGATTTTATTTTATTTAGTTTTAAAGTAACTACAGAGTAAAATTGAGTCTGTGGGGATGGTAGGAAACCCTAATACATGGAGAAAGTTGTGTGAGATCTAATCTTTAGGACTATTTATTCATTGTTACAGAAATTTATTATAATATGCCTATGATGCCTATTTCAGTTTAGTTCTTGAGCACTTGAGACTATATCCGTTCAAGAATTAATCCTTTGGGGGCGCCTGGGTGGCTCAGTTGTTAAGCATCTGCCTTCCGCTCAGGTCATGATCCCAGGGTCCTGGGATCCAGCCCCGCATCGGGCTCCCTGCTCTGCGGGAAGCCTGCTTCTCCCTCTCCCATTCCCCCTGCTTGTGTTCCCTCTCTGTGTCTCTCCCTGCCAAATAAATAAATTAAAAAAAAAAAAAGAATTAATCCTTTGACTCTTGTTCTCTAAAATATTCAGTATATAAAGACACAGGTCCCACCAGTTTGAAATCTCCCTTCTTCATTTGTTAAGTCAGTAATTTTGTCAGTATATGTGTGTAACTTGCAGGTATCATAAATTGCTACCTTGAAAACAGTATTTTCTATACTAATATATTGATTGCCTCCCGGATGTGGAACAGTCCTTTCTAAAGTGCTATTTTAAAATTTGGCAATACTACTAATAATAAATTTTGGCCTAGAAGAATGGGTAAGCAAATTCATCAGGGGTTTATTTTCAGTGTTTTATGTGCAAGGCTCTCTTTATTTTAAACAGCCATAATTATTTCTATGCTAAGTGTGGTGAGTAAAGAATATATATTATCTGAATGCTTTTGGGTTGCTGTTCGAGAGGAAATGTGGCTAGTGGGCACAGGTCAATAGTTCCTGAGAGATTAGTACTTAGACTCCCTTCCTTTTTCTTCTCACTTTTTAAGAAAGTCTGTTTTACATATACACACAAACATAGAATAATACAGATCTATTAAAAAGATTTTGGTGGATATGTAAATGAAAGGTATATGGTATATGATTAAATGATACATGGTTAAATGAAAAACCATAAATTGTAAAAACAGTGTGCTCTTTATGATCTTGATTTATCAAAAATTCTATATTTCATTGATGTTCTATATACCATGTTAACTCTTAGTGGGGACTGTTTGCTCTTAGTGCCTAGTTCAGTCCCTAACCAAAGACGAAATATATTTGGGGGCTGATTTTCTCAAGTGTCTGGTACGTGTAGGGTTATCTATTTTCTGTGCTTGTTTATATAAATGAAAGTGCTTTGTTCAGTATTAGATCTTTTTTTTTATAATTTTTTTTATTATGTTAGTCACCATACAGTACATCATTAGTTTTTGATGTAGTGTTCCATCATTCATTGTTTGCGTATAACACCTAGTGCTCCATGCAATACATGCCCTCCTTAATACTCATCACCGGGCTCACCCATCCCCCCCCCCCCAAACCCTCAGTTTGTTTCCCGGAGTCCATAGTCTCTCATGGTTTGTCTCCCCCTCTGATTTCCCCCCCTGAGATCATGACCTGAGCCAAAATCAAGAGTCAGACACTTAACCAACTGAGCCACCCTTGTGCCCCCACTTTTTTTCTTGAGTTCACAAACTAGTTATTAAACTTACAGTGCAGTGTAATATGCTTTCAGACAAGTACACATATTATAAGTGTGGTTTTTTAAAAAGATTTTACTCATTTATTTGACAGAGAGAGACACAGCGAGAGAGGGAACACAAGCAGGGGGAGCTGGGAGAGGGAGAAGTGGGCTTCCCATTGAGCAGGGTCCTGATGTGGGGCTCGATCCCAGGACCCCGGGATCACAACCTGAGCAGAAAGCTGACGCTTAACGACTGAGCTACCCAGGCTCCCCTTTAAGTGTGTTTTTTACAAACAGAGCACATCTGTGTGGTTTGTACTTGCATGAAGAAATAGAACATAGAGCACCTCAACAACACCCTTGTATTCCCTCTCACTTGGACTTTTTAAACTCCTTATGAGCAGAGCAAAAAAGTGCATTTCAGTACATGAAAGGCTTCAGAGTTTCTATATAATATCTTGGGTATAATAAGTTCCCTTTTTACTCTTGAAGGTGTGTCTTTCCACCTTATATTAACTCATTCATCTAACTTGTCAGAGCCTTTTGATTTTCCTAGACATGAATATCTTAATGAAGTGTTTTTCTTGACTGAAAATATCTCCTTATATTATGTGCATAATAAATAAGTTCTTTCCACTCACTGTGTAAGAAAACATAGTCCAAGACAGTGAGAAATGGATAAAATGAGTGGTGTTTTTCTTTTAGTAGCTCTTGCATGTGGTTACAGTAGTAATGAAGTGAGAATAATGTTAGAAATATCTTTGAATACTGTCAGAAAATGATCAAAAGCCCAAGTGCTTGCAGGGTTCCAGTTACCATGGTGACTAAGACTGCTAGAGCAGAATGGAATATTTGCTGGGATTATATAAGGCAGCATCTTGAGACATGTATTTGAAATACACAGCTGTGTCTACCAGTGATATCCATGACCTCTGGTGCTTTGAGACAACAGAGGCCTCCAAATCAGTGATTATTTGACTCTGGAGAAGCAAATACACATGGCCAAAATAAGTATTGGAGGTCATAAATATATATATACATATCGACAGAGAAGTACACCAAAGTAAAGTGTAATGGTGTTAAATAAAAATAACTGTAGAAATTATTTTGATTAAATATGCTCCCAGTATTTCAAATTAAAGAAGAAATCCCCTACAATGCTTTCTTGAAAAGCCTATTTTTAGGATGCCCTGGTTCCTAAATAGGAGAGGGTAACTGGGAAATTAAGGGTTTGCTCCCTTGTTCCCTTCCTCCCCTACCCCACCTCCTCTTTCCTCTTTCTTCCCTCTTTTTCTGCCCTTCTCTCTTCCTTCTCTTTTTTCCTCAAAAAATTAGTATTTTCCTAGAGGCAAGTTTTGCAAACTGGTAATAGTAAAGTATATGTGATTTCAGAGATGATACTTAAACTACCTGTACAAGCTTATGATGAATGCTTTTGTTTTCTGTGGCTTACCACTCAAAAGAATTGCACATGCATTTGAGGTAGCCTGCCACCAGAGTATAACAGATATCTCGATCACGTGATCTAGGGAAGCAATGACTAATAAGAATTTAATATGAGCCACAAATGTGATTTTCTAGTAGCTGGATCTTAAGCATGTAAAAAAAAAATAAGTGATGTATTTTGTTTGATCCAATATATCTAAAATACTTTATTTCAACATGTCATCAATATAGAAAAATTGAGATCTTTTACATTCTTTTTTTCATACTTAGTCTTTGAAGTACACTGAATATTTTATACTTATATACATTTCAGTTCAAATGGGCCACTTTTCAAGGACTCAGTACCCACATATGGCTCTTGGCTCAGGCAAAATTCCTCCCACTTTTAACTTCCATTCTCAGAATGGTCCACTGTGCTTTCTGGTGAATACATATTGGCTGTTTGGGGGGCTTCTCTTCTTTGCAGGTCCATCAGATGTCGTATTTGTTTCTTCTGTCTCTTCCTGTACAGATGCTAGCGGCCTGTGGATCTTTTGGCTGTTGGTGATTTGTCCCCACCCACCTGTGTTTGGGGACTTGAGAGATACTTTATTACTTACTGTATTAGTTTGCTAGGACTATCATAACAAAATACCACAGATTGGGTGGCTTAAACAACAGAAATTTATTGTCTCACAGTTCTGGAGCCTAGAAGTCCAGGATCAAGGTGCCACAGGCTTGGTTCCTTCCGAGGCCTCTCTCCTTGGCTTGCAGATGGCCGTTTTCTTTCTCATATGGTCATCCCTCTATGCATGCGCATCCCTGGTGTCTCTGTGTGTGTCCTCATCTCCTCCTTATAAAGACTGTATTAGTGCCCCCCCAAAAGGCCTTGTTTTAATTTAATTACTATGCTTCTTTAAAGGCCCTGTCTCTAAATGCACATTCTGAGGTACTGGGGGTTAGGACTTCAATATATGAATTTGCAGGTGACATAGTTAGCTTATAACATAACACTTACTTTGCTGAAAATGTTGTTTGTAGGGTTTTGGTTTTATTATCTAGGGGTTCTGTCTGTTTTTGGAATGTATCTGAGTAAAGACTGTGCTGCTACCCTTTCCCCAGAATCCAGAAAATCAGTGATTTAAATGCTATGCCAAAATTTTAAACTATAAAAGGATGAGTATATTTCTAATTAGTTCTTTCTGACCATCACAGTTCAGTATAACCTGACCTGAAACATTACTCTTTATGAAGATCTTAATTGTCAGGCCTGGCTAGGAACAGAAATAAGGCTTCTTCACCTTTTTAGTTGCTAGTGGGTGAGATCAAGGATTGGTAAGGGGGAAGATATTTGTGTTTACTTTTTGAGGTCTTCCAGGAGGAGTGTAAAGAGGAAAAGTAAAGATGTTTTAACAACAGTGGATTTCATGAAATCCTCCAAACAACCTCATTCACGTCTATTTTCTTGGTTTATAAGTGAGAAAGCTTTGGCAGATAAAGCAATAGCTTATGTTAATGGGATAGGTTCTAATTTGGGAATTGCTACTTCAGAGAAGTTCTTCCTCAATATGGGAGTTAGGATCCCAGAATTACAGGGGAGCTCTGATAGCCTCTTTTCTGGAGGTGACACAGGCAAATGCTCGACTGAAGGAATGGCTCAGTTAACTTCCTGGCTTCTTGTACTCATTCATCTCCTTGGTTCTCAGAGGAATTCATATCTGTCAAGCTCCTTTGGGTATCATCATACCTACAAAAGAGTCATGGATGTTTGGTGGGACAAGGCAGCAACACCATAGAGGGGACGTGGGATTTAAAACTTGACAATCTTTTTTTCCTACGAGCAAGGTGCCATTAGAAATAAATTTATTAATAGTTCCATTTCTAAATGTAAAAATTTTTATACTTCTGGAGCTGGTTCACAGGAGGAGGAGACACAATTCCATAGCTTTATTTGGCTTGGCAGGTCTAAATTCAAACTGGGGGTGATTATTCAAAGTTATTCAAATTCATAAACCATTATTAGGAATGGAACAATGTGCTGAGTGTCTTCTTTTTTTTTTTTTTAAGGTTTTATTTATTTGGTAGAGAGAGAGCGAGCACAGCAGGGGGAGCGGCAGGCAGAGGGAAAGGGAGAAGCAGACTCCCCGCTGGGCAGAGAGCCCAACGACGGTCTCGATCCCAGAACCCTGGGATCATGACTTGAGCCAAAGACAGACGCTTAACCAACTGAGCCACCCAGTCACCCCTGCTAAGTTCCTTCTATGTGTCCGCACCATTCTAGGTACAGGGCTAGGAATAGAAGCAGGATACCAAGATAAAGAGGATGTCCACCTTCAACCTAATCAAGCACTCTTGTGCATTTTCTCTCAAACTCTCATTCAAAAAAAAAGCTTTCTCCCTCTTCAGTAAACAAAAGGGTTGATATTGTGGTACCATTAAGGTATCCTCCCCTAAAGGAAACACTCAGCCTTAATAGCCTACACCTCTTGATACCCCCAGCATTTTCAAACTCACAGATCTATTCCTAAACCTAAATTTGGAAACCAGATATACCAGTCAGTGAAGAAAAGTGCCATTGTTAAAACAAGGAATTGCTCAATTGGCTTTGCAAGTCCCAAACACAGTTTTGTCTGGTATACAAATGAACACAGAGGCATGGATTGGAACAACGGTGTCACTGTAATACAGACCTCTCTGTGTAAATAAGAATATGTAATGGGACACTGTGCTCCTTGACTGAAAACCTTGTTCAGAGAAGTTGAGTTAGGCGTTTGACCACAGCTTTGGCCACAGCTTTGTTGGAGGTCATTTGCATCCCATGACCTGGGAGAGCCCAGAGAGAGAGAAATTTACTGATGTAGAATCAAAATCTAGGTTGTTTTCCTTATGGTAGAAAGAAGAGAACATTAGATTAGGGGTTAGAAGGTTTGAATCTGAATCACAGCTCAACAATTTACTGATCATGAGTTCTCAGGCAACTCACTTAAGCTCCTTGATCCTCAGTGTGTGTGTGTGTGTGTGTGTATTTACATATACATATACATATACGTATACGTATACATGCCCTGAAGAAGCCAAGCAGTTAAGGATGGGCTAAGGAAGGAGAAGCCAGTAGAAGAGAACAGAAAGAAGAGAGAATTTTAAGACGGCACACCCCAGGGAGGACTGACATCAGGAGGACGAAAGAGTGGCTGTTGGACTGGAATGTTAGGTGTGGGTGGGCATCAGCGATCCTAGCTAATTCAGTTTAGTTAAGACAGTTGATTTATAGAAACCCAGAAGAGATTTCCTAAATTTTAACATCTCAGCATACATTGGAAACATCTCTGAGAACCAGGTTTAATCATTTGTACTACATTTCTTCCTACCATAGTCTCCTAACTTTTGTTGAGAGTTTAGGATTTAAAAAAAGAGCAGTTAAATGCCATACTTTGAATTTCCTCTAAAACTTTGGATGAAGAGTATGAGCAGCCGATTTAGAACATAGTTGTCTTTGCAAAAAGTGAAATATCGGGTCATTTAGCTTACAGGATAATTCACAGAGCCTCATTTAACTTAATTCTATGGACCATTGATTTCCCATCTCTAACATCAGTTATAATGACCAAATGATATATTCAGAGTTTAAAACCATAGTCAAGCTCTGAATAGTAAAGGAATTTGTCTAAAACCCTTTATAAAATACCTCAGTTAGTTTTAGACTCTAATAGAATTACAGTGGTTTGTGTATTAGCTTCTGTGACATGTCTCATTAGAGAAAGGGTGATCATAGGACTTACCCTTTAGGAAGTTAAAAAAAAATTTTTAACTCTATGTTGAAAAAGAAATTCCTGTCATTATAGCTGAGTATTTAGACTACCGTGACAGATGTTCTAAATTCTTTTATGGGAAATAGTATAGAATTTAGCCAACATTGTTCAGAGCTATAAATCAGGAAATATTTGTATGCTTACTACTTATTGTCAGGCGCCTTGTTCTAGCCTTTTAGATCGCCTTCTTCGTGCTTTTAGTCCCTGTGTAGAATTCCCTTCCTTAAAGCCTTTTATGGTGAACACCTGAAATTATATACGTCATCATGAAATAAAACACTGAATTCTAGTTCTGTTTTCTCAGTTAGCGGGGTATATTACTGAGGTTTATTAAATCCGTCAGTTTGGGAAACTCGGAGGAACTTGCAGGCACATGCTTACTTGAAAATCTGCCTAAAGACTTTACACAGTATCTGTAAAGAAGCCCCCAGGTGTTGTCAGTTTTCATGTAGGTGATGTTGCTGCTTAATGCTGTTATATAATAATACAGTCTTCCTAGCAGGAGCCACACGATAAGAGTCTTAAAGATTCTGGCAGCAACTTCAGTTTTAAAATATCTGATTAGCACTTTCTCACTAGGGGTACATGGAGACATTAAAAAAAAAATGAAAACTTGGAACAGATGTGGAAACTGGTATCTAGAGTTAACTTATTTCTGTAATCTGAAATGAATTTCTCCTTATCGTAAGGATAATGGAAATGGATTTAAAAATGTAGTTACTAACTCATTCTTGTTATGTGTACCTGAAAATTTCACGTAGTCCCTTTGCTTTTTAATTCATTGTCTTAACATCCGGTAGAGAAATGCATATCTTTTTTCACTTGTTAACTCCACTTACAGAAATTTACCTTTTACTCATATGGCATAACTATTCAAGATTATTAGTATGAAGATGTTTATTGCAGCATTTTTATAACAGGGAATAACTGGAAGCAATATAAATGTCTGTTGGGAAGGGATTGGTTAAATAAATTGGTTATTATGTACTACATTTTACACAGTAAATGTTGATATGATTGTATATGCACTAAAAAACGCTGATATATTTTTAAATTTAAAGGGCATGTTAAGGGGCGCCTGGGTGGCTCAGTCATTAAGTGTCTGCCTTCAGCTCAGGTCATGATCCCAGCATCCTGGGATCAAGCCCAGCATCGGGCTCCCTGCTTAGTGGGAAGCCTGCTTCTCCCACTCCCACTCCCCCTGCTTGTGTTCCCTTTCTTGCTGTGTCTCTCTCAAATAAATAAATAAAATTTTTAAAAAAGGGCATGTTAAAATAAATATACAAATAATAAATTAAAAGGCATGTTATAGAACATTATATGTAGTTTTGATTCCATTTATGTAAAATAATAGAAAAACTCACATATTTACTTAAATGTATATAGAAAATGCATTTTTTTAAAATTTTATTTTATTATGTTATGTTAATCACCATACATTACATCATTAGTTTTTGATGTAGTGTTCCACGATTCATTGCTTGCGTATAACACCAGTGCTCCATTCAATACGTGCCTTAATGGTGGTTATTTTGGGGGGCTAGAATTGAGGGGCAAAGCAAAAGGGTATTTTTTCTTGCTGTACAACATAGAGCGTTTTTGTTTTCACAAGAGACTTTTTCAAAATTGAGAAAGAAAGGAAAAAATATAAGATTTCTGTGATAGATTGCTTGTAAAAATCATTCCCTTCCCTGTATCCATGCCTGTGAGTCATCCCCTCCCACACTGACCCTGGACTCGGCCATGAGGATTGCTTTGGCCAATGGGACAGTGCAGACACGATGCAAAGAATCGAAAAGAATGATGCACATTAGAACTGCCCTCTCTGGGACGCCTGGGTGGCTCAGTCGGTTAAGCATCTGCCTTCAGCTCAGGTCATGATTCCAGGGTCCTGGGATCGAGTCCCGCATCAGGCTCCTTGCTCAGCGGGGGGGTCTGCTTCTCCCTCTGCCTTCTCTGCCTGACACTCCCCCTGCTTGTGCTCTCTCTCTGACAAATAAGTAAATAAAATCTTAAAAAAAAAAAAAAAAAGAACTGCCCTATCTTTTGCTGCTTTTGGGATCCTCATGGAAACTGAGCTAGCCTGTTGGATGACAAACATGTGACCCAGCACCCTGGCTGCCAGCCAGGCAACTGCCAGACATCTAAGGGAGGCCCTCCACCACTAGCTGTCCACAGCTGCATAAGCGAGGTCTGGCTAAGACTTGTGCAACTGTTTTATTAGCTGATAATTGCCTTTGTTTCTCTTGCATATTATCTTATTTCTCTCTCTCTCTCTCTCCCTGATGATCACTTCTTTCTCTTTTGCCTATCCAGATCACTTTCTTCAAGCAGCTTTCCCTGACTACTCAAGCCCTCCAATGTATCTCTTTTCTACATCTCCTATTACTTTTACTTAGTCACATATAATTAAATACTTAAGTGCTATTTTTTCTCTTTTTCCATATATGTGCTAGTCTTTTCTATCTAACTAAATAATAAGCTCCTTGATTGTAGAGATCATATTTCACATCACATTCTCTGGCCTTCATAATACTTAGCACTTGATAGAATTATATGTAGTGACCAGGTTTCCTCCTTCCATCCCATGTCTTCAAAAAACACCTTGCCTAACTGCAAGGCAAGTGTTAGCAATAGCAAGATACCCCACTAGGGCAAGAGAAAAGCTATAGAAACATAAGCTGTATTTGTTTCTGCTCTGTAGCTATCTTATTTCCATGAAATTATGTATCCTTTGTTAAGTAAGTTAAAAAATATATAGCAGGTTTGTGGGGGGGGGGAGTCTCTTTCTGCTAATCTCAAATATGTAAGTGTATTATACACAGTGCTATGTATGTTTATATTAAACATGAAAAATGTTAACAATATAGTAAGTGAAAAAAGTTTACATTAGAAAACAAGACAAGGGTGCCTGGGTGGCTCAGATGGTTAAGCGTCTGCCTTCGGCTCAGGTCATGATCTCAGGGTCCTGGGATCGAGTCCCGCATCGGGCTCCCTGCTCCTTGGGAGCCTGCTTCTCCCTCAGCCTTTCTCTCTCGCTCTGTCTCTCATGAATAAAAAAAAAAAAGAAAAGAAAACAAGACAAATACTGTGCCTGTATACCCAAATACTGTATATGTATAAAGTCTGGAAGGATATACATCCCTCTCCCCCTACCCCCCAGTTTCTCAACAAATACTACTTCAACAAAATACTACTTCAGATTTCATTATATTAGTATAGTTTACCAAGAATATTTAGCTTATTACTTAGTTATATGAGATAAATAAAGGATTTCTTTTATACTTGAAAGTTAAACTTAGGGATGCCTGGGTGGCTCAGTCTGTTAAGCATCTGCCTTCGGCTCAGGTCATGATCCCAGGGTCCTGGGATCGAGCCCCGCATCGGGCTCCCCGCTCGGCGGGAAGCCTGCTTCTCCCTCTCCCACCCCCCTGCTTGTGTTCCCTCTCTCGCTGTCTCTCTCTCTCTGTCAAAATAAATAAAATCTTAAAAAAATAAATAAGTAAACCAGCTTTACAAAAAAAAAAGAAAGAAAGAAAGTTAAACTTAGGTTAAGTGAGAGAATTTATATTTAAAAGTCTCTTTTTGGAGTGCCTGGCTGGCTCAGTTAGTTAAGCATCCAACTCTTGATTTCAGCTCAGGTCATGATCTCAGGGTTGTGAGATTTAGCCCTGTGTTGGGTTCCGTGCTGGGTGTAAAGCCTGGTTAAGATTCTCTGTCTCTCTCCCTCTTTCCCTCTGCCTCTCCCCAACCCCGCACTCCATCCCTTCTTCTCACAAGTGTGCACGTTCTCTCTCTTTAAAAAAAAAAAAAAATAATAATATAAAAAGTGTCTCCTTTTACCATGAAACATTTAAGTGTTTTCTCTATTTTTAGGTATTTTAGTAGACTTTTGGGTTATAAGGGTCATTCTGAAATATAGCCTGCACTTCTTTTCTTAATTGAAAATAGTGCTAGTGGTGATCAGAGGGGTATTAATTTAGATGAAGTCATATTAGCATAGACAGGTAGATTAATGAAAAAGAATAGTGAGCCCCCAAACAAAACCACTTTATCTGGAAACCCCAAGTAGAAGGGATTGGCTTTAAGTTTATAATCTAGGAAATGCTCAGGTACATTGGGATTCATTGTACTGTTTTGTTTTTGTATATGTTTGAAACCTTCCAGCATAAAAAAATTTTAAGACATAACTTAAAAAATAGAGATACCTTTCACAAAAGCAGTAAAAATACGAGACATTGTAATAATGTCAACCAAGAAATAGTAGACCTTTATACAAAGCATTGTAAAATTTATTTAGTGACTGTTTTCAACATAAATGGAAAGAGATACTATTGACACTAAAAATTATTTTTTAAATGTCAATTCTCCAAGTGGATGTCTAGATTCATTCAGGTCTCACTAGAACCCATTAGGATTTTTTTTTTTTTTTAGAACTTTTAAGCTGATTTTGATGTTTATATGCAAGTATAAGGAACCAAGTATAGCCAAGGTGTTCCTTAAAAAGAAGAAACATGCCACACTTTTTATAAAGCTATAGTAATTAACAGAATGTTAATGAGGAACTAGAAAAACCAATAGAACAAAGAGCTGAGACCCAAGCGTAAAGGAAAATTGATGACTGCAATTCTTGTTCTGTCAAATTATTCAAAAGTCAAGTGATTTTTTTTTTTAAAGATTTTATTTATTTATTTGAGAGAGAGAGAGAGAAGCAGCATGAGAGGGGATAGGGTCAGAGGGAGAAGCAGGCTCCCTACTGAGCCGGGAGCCCGATGTGGGACTCGATCCCAGGACTCCGGGATCATGACCTGAGCCGAAGGCAGTCGCTTAACCAACTGAGCCACCCAGGTGCCCCCAAAAGTCAAGTGATTTTTAAAAATATTTATTTATTTGAGAGAGAGAGAGTGAGAGAGAGAGAGCACAAGCAAGGGAGGGGCAGAGCAAGAGGGAGAGAGAATCTCAAGTAGACTCTGCGCTAAGCATGGAGCCTGATGCGGGGCTCTATCTCAAGAATTGAGATCATGACCTGAGCAGAAACCAAGAGTCGGACACTTAACCAGGTGCTCCAGTCAAATGGTTTTTTAAAAAATTATTCAGATAGAATTTGTTAACACATATCTGAGACTCAATTTTGGTTATATTAAAGAGTTAAATTTGAAAGGTGAAACTTAAAATCTTTTAAAAGAGTATATTATTGTATGGATGAATTTCTTTAAAAAGACAGAAAAAGCACTTTCCATAAAGATAAGCTGATACATTTTGGTAACTATTCATAAGAAAAACCCAAAAACCCAATCAATAAACATGAGAAGACAAGTCATAGACTGGGGTAAGAAGTGTACCTCACTGTAATCAGTGGGTGATTATTGTTCCTTTATAAAACAAACACCATTTGGCAGTACAACTCTCACAAGATTTGGTTGACTCTATTTGATTCAGGTTAGTTTTCACAATAGCCATAGCCATAGTTTTTTGAAACTTGCCTCTTTTTTTTTTCTAGATGTTATTACAGATACCTTGAACTTATGAAGCTTCTACAAGACAATTAGATCCTTAGATTCTTTTCCTTGATCTATCTTGTTCCACTGAAAAATATACTTGGGGCCACTTTCATAGATTTATTCACGGGCTCTCCTCTTTTACCCTGAGGACGAGGACTCCATTGTTAGTGGCGTTTATAACCAGCATTTCTCCATTGTATCTTTTGCACTTATGCATTAGAAATTGTTCTTTCAATTCTGAAAGTCCTGGAACTTGTGGGTTATCTTTTTTCCTTTTCAGCCCTGCTTGCAGCTAGTTCTTTCCTGAGTTCATCTCTTTTTTGTGTTTTGTTAAGTGCACATAATAGCATCCAGGGCTAGTAGCATACTTTTCCCAGCTTCTTTGTATAAATCCATATGTTCACTAATCACCTTAACTGCTCTCCAAGTGATTGCAGGCAGATGCTGTTTTGCCTCTGTCTTGTATGTGTCATCATTTTTCCAGCCTTCAGTACCAGTTTCGTGCTGCTCGGTTCCAATGCCAGCATTACATATGTTATATATTTGTTACGGCAGTAGCCTATTCCTGGTATCCATTTCTGTACTGGCTTTTCCTCAATAAGGCTGCTGTAACAGATCCAACATTTTAGTGCCTTACTACAACAGAGATTTATTTCTAGCTCACGTGCTAGCTAGAAGTTGTCTGCAGTTCTGAGGCTCCGTTAAATGGGTCTGACTCTGTGTTCCAGGCTAAGGAGCAGCCCTATCTTGGTCTTAGATTGGAGGGAAGTGAAAATGCTAAACTATGCAGTATCTCTTATGTCATCTTCTCAGACATGGTGTGGGTAACTTGCAATAATAGT
This sequence comes from Mirounga angustirostris, assembly GCF_029215605.1. Lineage (NCBI taxonomy): Eukaryota > Metazoa > Chordata > Mammalia > Carnivora > Phocidae > Mirounga > Mirounga angustirostris. The sequence goes on along the minus strand of NW_026991723.1, from coordinate 83,883,677 downwards.
TCATTGGCCAAAGCAAGTCTTAAGTGTTCAAATGACAGGGAAGAATTTGTCTCTGAGGGGTTTACTGTAAGTCACCAGACCCAAGGACAGGGATGTATAGTTTCACTTGTAGGGAGAGGATAGAATAATTGGGAACAATAATACCACGTGCACATCCGCTCCTAGATACATTCCGTAAAGCAGCAGTGTTTTTCAGAGTTCTGAATTCTTATATGAAGATAATAAACATTTGGAAGTTATCAGCGTATAAATGACTGGGAATAAGATCATCCGGGGAGAGCAAAGTGCTAGAAACCTCATGGGACAGGTATCTACAGAGAAGACTAAGAATGAACAGAGGTGGGGAGAAGAATAGGAAAGAACATGTCCTGGACTCTTACAGAACCATTTCTGCTCCAAAAATTACAACTTATTTATTATTTTTTTTATTTTTAAGGTTTTATTTATTTATTTGACAGAGAGAGACACAGCGAGAGAGGGAACACAAGCAGGGGGAGTGGGAGAGGGAGAAGCAGGCTTCCCGCCGAGCAGGGAGCCCAATGTGGGGCTCGATCCCAGGACCCTGGGATCATGATCTGAGCCGAAAGCAGATGCTTAACGACTGAGCCACCCAGGCGCCCCCAAAATTACAGCTTTTTTAAAAAGAAAGCCTGAATGCAGAGGCTTTGAATCTCTCCAGTTTATACCATCACAAGACTTAATTTCCAAATAGCATCAGAGATTTAAAATTTATACTTGTTTGTTTGTTATTACAGAGATTTGCCACAGTATGGGCAGAAGCAGTGGCAGTCCTATTTTGGAAGAACTTTTGATGTTTACACCAAACTCTGGAAGTTCCAGCAGCAGCATCGGTAAAGGAATTTTATAGTTACAGGAGAATGAAGATCCAGTTTATATTAGTCTCAGTTTTGACCTTTACTACCTCAGTGCTTTTTATCTCTTGGTAATTTTAATATATTTCATCTTCATTATGCAAAGGAAAATAATTTTTTTTTCCTATTTACTTAAGTTTTTAAAATGTAATGCTCTCATTTGATCTTTAAAGATAGTATTATATCTGAAATGGTTCAGATTAACTCTAACATAGGTAGGCTGGTGTGTGGTTTCATTCTAAAATAGGTTTTGTTTATTTGGTCAAAACTGTTTGGAGGGGGGTGTTGCTTTTAATTTTCATGAGCATAGCTCAAAGAAGTTTCTTTTCATGTTTCAGCTTACTTTAAATAGACATTTAATACATGCTTCTTGAATTTAATTGAATGATGATGTTGAAATCTCATGAAAAATTCATGAATTAGAATACATGAATTCAGAATTTCATGCTGAATTGGGTGGTATTTTATCCTATTAAATTTACAGATTTGGTTATTTTTGGAATTTATAGTCTCTTATGTCTATTTTCTTATCTCCTATGTAAAACAGACAAGTCTTGGATAATCGGTATGGCTTGAAGCGGTGGCAAATAGGGGAAATTGCTTCTAAGATTGGGCAGCTATACTACCATTATTAGTAAGTGAATTGCATATGGAAAAAATAAAGCGTTGTCCTGATTTAAACACAGCATGCAGAAGTATGCATAATATCCTTCTTGGTAGGAGGGAAAACTAAGGAGTTACAAATGAACCCCAGATCATAGTGATCAAAACAGTATTATGAAACGATCTTCCATAATCCAAGAACATTATTTGCTTCAAAGGCTTACCTTCCAAATAGTTCATTTGGGTAAAGACTCATGTATAACTTAAATGATTATGACCTTGGTTTTAGATAAATCATAAATACTAAATGAATTTATAGTTCTTAATGACTTCACTTAAATCTTGATACATGTCATAACTTGTATGTTTGAATGAGTGGTTTTCAGGGGAATATTTTAAAACTCATATTTGTAGGATATATCTAAAAGGTTACATGAAGCAGATAAATCTTAGTGTTGAGATGAGATCCTTAGTGATGAGTCAAGGAAAGAAGAGAATTCCTTTTAGGAATCTAAATCTCACAGAGTATCAAGTATAGCATAAAAAGCTTGGGCCATATGGAATTTCTTCTTCTTCCTGTCTTTTGGCACTCCATCAACATTCCCCCATTAAAATCACTCTTTCAGGTAAAATATTTTCTTAAGAAGTCCCTTGTAAAACTAGAAATGTTAAACAGAGAACCTGATTCATCAGCATCCTCTGAAGATCAATATGGATTAGTCCATTTCTGAGTCCTATGAGGAAAAAAAAACTGAAGAAATGAGCCAAAGGACAAGTGACTATGTATGGATTTGGGGAAGGCCATGAAAGGTCTGGTGGAAAGATTTAACTGGGTGGAATGCTCTTTGGAGAATCCCTTCAAAGAATAACAATAATATGTACTTTGGATTGCCATCACAAAAGGCTTGGGAGCTTGGGGAGGTTTGTTTTTGTTTGTTTGTTTTTTTACCTTGTCATTATTTTTACCCATTGTAAGGGTGTTATAATTATTGCTTTGCTGATTCAAATTTAGGGTAGTCCTTCCCATCCCCTCGTGTAGAGGAGTAGAGGAAGAATGAAACAAGTATTCATCATGAAGATTTTGAGACGCTTTCAAATTTAAGGATTTTTTTTTTTTTCCTCATAGCCTACGCACGTCTGAGACCAGCTATCTGAATGAGGCTTTCTCCTTCTATTCTGCAATCAGACAGAGGTCATATTATTCTCAAGTCAATAAAGAGGACAGGTATGTACCTACTATGTTTTTAGAAAGGAGAGAAAACACTCAGAATTTTTAGTCTGTGTGGAAATTATGCAAAGAAGCACATATTTGTTTCTAACTTTTATTAATTTAAATGGCATTTACTGAGCACCTTACAATGTACTAGGTCTTCTTAAGCATACAGACGTATGTTACCTAAAAGCAATAAATGTTATAGATAGAAGAGATGTCACAGTACCTGGGGGAGTCAGAGCACAAAGGGGGGGTTGATCATTTCTTCTTGAGAGATGAGGGTTCCAGGAAGTTCCAGAGAAAAGAAACAATTCCCAAGTGAGGCTTAGGAATATACATTCAAAAGCCTGTTGACAGCTGTTGGTGGGACTAAAGAAAAGGCCCTAAAGCTGTTTACATTGTCTTGTATAAACTGGGTACCTTACTGTTGTGTAGCTCCACTGTAAGAAAAAGAATCACGTAGAATTCATTCTTTCCCAGTGGCAATCTATTGAGTGCTTATTATACATTTGGCAGTGTGGTGTAGATGCTTGGGTGGGAGAAGGAAAAAGAAAAGAAGGTGTACAGGTGTTCTCTTTGCCTTTCAGAGAACTTCTTATGGGAGTTACAGACGTATTTCGGGTACAGGCAGACTGATGTTATTAATTCCAGGTGAAGACGGAATTGCTGAAGAAATCAGGGTTCTGCTGGAGAATCTCTGTTACTAGTGTTTCAGGAACTGTTGGAAGAGAAAGCTCAGGCATAGAAGATCTGAATGTTCCCTCTACTGCCAGCAACAGAACTCACAGTTGTTATATAGTGAAAAGATTATATTCTCTTAGCAGTAGACAAGAACATAATTTTGACATACTTTTCTAGAGGACACTTTGTGGTTGGCTATCATAAGCTTTCTGGCTAAACAGCAACATTTTTTGGAAAGCCCCGCTCTTGTAAATCCCCTTCATTCCCTAGCAAATCTTGTTCAGGCTTGTCCAAAGGAGCTTGCCTGATATGAGCAAGGCCTGCAGATGCTGGATTCTCCACTCCCCCCGCCCCCCCAAAGTCAACGCCGTGCTTCATTCTTAGAAGTTCCATCAGTTACCTCTCCTTCAGATTTTCTTACAGTTTGCCTCACCTGTTCTCACTACAGATATATTTCCTCGGAACCCCCCACCCCCGTTTTTGTATTCATATTGTACAATTTGTGTGAATTCTTGGTGAGATAAATTTTATTTCTAAAAATATGCGAAAGGGCTATGTAATTAGTATCTTTTCAGTATGAAAATACATATAAGGAAAGAACCATTTTAAGCAATAATGAAACACCTTGTATAATTCACTCTTCTGCATGTTCTAATTTGGCTCAAAGGGAAATTGGCCTTGGGCCCTTTGGCTTAAAACCCAACAGTTTCCTTTATTAAAATCCTTTTCTATCCTAACAGCAAATACCCCATGTGAATGATTTTCCTGTGCTGCCTCCTAGAGCAAGGCAGATGAACAGAGGTAGGATTATTTGTAACCAGGATGACAAAATCTCTTGCTTCAGGCCACTAAATTAGAATGAAAGGACAATCCAGTGTGCAAAATCTTGACCTTGTTCCCTGTACCTTAGGAAGGATGGTTGTTGGTAGGATGTTTCTTAGTTCATATAGGGCAGGAAGACAGTCAAGGTAGCAATTGCTAACAGCTACAGAAATGAATAGCTGGTTTATCATAATGCCCTCTAGTTCCATCCATGTAGTTGCAAATGGCAAGATTTCATTCTTTTTGATGGCTGAGTATTATTCCATTGTATTAATAAAATAAGATGAAAACAGAGAGGGAGGCAAACAGTAAGAGACTCTTAACTCTAGGAAATAAACTGAGGGTTGCTGGAGGGGAGGTGGGTGGGGGGATGGGGTGATGGGCAGTAAGAAGGACACTTGATGTAAGGAGCACTGGGTGTTACATGCAAACTGATGAATCACTAAATTCTACCCCTGAAATTAATAATACAGTATATGTTAACTAAATTGAATTAAAATAAAATGAACAGCTGGTTGATTAAAACTAAGTAAGAGAGTATTATGCAATTTCACAGTTGCTTTAAAAGCAAAAATCTCTCCTCAAAGGGGCAAATTCTCCCTGCACTATCTCAGTACCTAAGGACTGTGTTAAAGCCAGAAGGAATGGTACATTCCAGCGATCACCAGAAGTGACACATATACAACTCTGAACATGTCTCATTCCATGGGCGCATCCTGTTTAGTAGGGGAGACATTACTGGAGCCACAAACCCTGCCTGTTGCAAACAGCTGAGGCCAAACCTGGTCAGAGTTAGATGTGGAGAGGATGAAGTTTCTGAGTACCCAGAGGTTGGGGCCACGTGGCAGTCAGCCACCTGGGAAAACAGTTTCTCCGGCAAATGTATAAAGTCAGTATCTTAGAAGTGGTGGGCCTGGCGGGCTGGACAAAGCTACAGTTCTGGAGTACCAGAAGAACTTAGTCAGGAGAATCATGATGTCAACCTTAGTGGTGACAGTATGGAAGTTTTTGATCATGGGAAACGTGAATCGAACCTTGAGGACCTTGGCATTTCCTAGTAGTGATATTTATAGGGAGGACTTGAAGTGGACCTTTCTAGTGTGGTTCATGGGATGATATTTTTCTTCTGCAGTTTGGTATAGTGTCAGACAGTGGGGCTGTGGGCTGTTGGGTTTTCAGGCCTGACTGGGGTAGTCTCTTGTGTGTACGAGTGGATAGTACTGCCTTATTTCTCTGCCCTTTGCTGCTAAAACTTTAACACAGTGATTTCCACTATAGAATGCATCCACCTACTTCTGTATGTTTATTTAATACAGGGATTGGCCTGGCTGTTTTTGAGCTGTCTGGTAGCTTAGGATCCTATTTATATTTTTAAAGTGTCATGAAAAAAGAAAAGATAGATACACTATAAGCACCATATGTGCTTACAAAGCTAAAACACTTACTTTCTGGCCATTTGCAAAAATTTGCTAATCCCTGGTTCAATACGTGTTTGTGGACTCTGTGTTACATAGTTGTATAATATGATACAGATTCACAGAACCTATTTTATTTTTATCAAAAAATTAAAGGAATTGTCATACTAACATTTCAACTATGAACTGACATCCTCCTCCTACAAATTTTCCTCCTGTTTTGAATTCCACTTCTGATAATGTGGCAGGCTAGATAATCAAAAATACTGTCTCCAAAATACCTAGAGATGCTCAATATAACGATCAACTGTCTTTTTAAGATTTTGTTTATTTGAGAGGGAGAGAGACAGAGATAGTGAGAGCATGAGCAGGGAGGAGAGGGAGAAGCAGGCTCCCCACTGAGCAGGGAGCCCAATGTGGGGCTTGATCCCAGGACCCTGGGATCATGACCTGAACTGAAAGCAGACGCTTAGCGACTGAGCCACCCAGGCGCCCCAACCGTCCTTTTAAATGGACAGTTTAGCTGTCAAGAAAGTAAGGGAGAAATCCTCAGGTCATTAACCGTGTGACCAGTGCTAGGACAACCTTGTAGGAGGGTGGTTCGTTTTGGTGATAGAAAAGAACTACTATGGATTTCTTCAGAAAGAGGAAAATTGGGGGCACCTGGGTGGCTCAGTCGTTAAGCGTCTGCCTTCGGCTCGGGTCATGATCCCAGGGTCCTGGGATCGAGCCCCGCATTGGGCTCCTCGCTCTGCGGGAGGCCTGCTTCTCCCTCTCCCACTCCCCCTGCCTGTGTTCCCTCTCTCTCTGTGTCTCTCTCTGTCAAATAAATAAATGAAATCTTTAAAAAAAAAAGAAAGAGGAAAATTGAAATTGAAAAGAAGGGGTTGATATACAAGGTATTGGTAAGAAAAAAGTTATCCCTTTGTTCCCTAAAAAGTCAAGGACTTCATAAGACAGTAATCATTGTAATAATGGCTAATTGAGGGTATCGAGATAAAATGGGGCCAAATTCTGGACAACAATAACGTGAAAGAAGAAAGTAAAGAATTAAACCATACCAATAACATCCATTTATTGTTCAGAAGAAGCTTGGAGTAAGTAAAGTTTGCTTATTAAAATATTAAGAAAAATATTTTTAAAGAACATAAAGAAAATGTACAATTTCAAAACAGGTAGAAGGGGAGGAAAGTAAAGAATAAAATTATGATGTATGATCTTTACAATAAAAGGTAGGAAAGGAATACACACTAAAATAAAGTATAATTAGCACAAAAAACTAAAGTAGAAATAAGTCCAAGTACATTGGTAATCATAGTAAGTGAAAGTGATCGAAACTTCCTAATAAAAGTTAGAGATTATCAGTATCCCTTTTAAAGGAAAATCCAATAATATAGTCTTTATAAAAGATCCTCCAAAGATATAAGGTACATAGAAAAAGATAAAATAGATATCAAGGGGGAAGAAATGCCACTATATTTAAGGCAGAGAGTATTATTAAGGATAGAGGTTTACTTCATAATGATACAAGAAAGAACTAAAAAAAAAAAAAAATAGAAAAATTCTAAACTTGTAGATCCCCAATAATGTAATATTATAATAAATCAAAAAGTGACATATTTTATGGGAGAAATTGATAAATGATCTAATGTGTACAAGAAGATTTTTAATATACCATATTTAATCATTTATATATCAAGAAGACCAAAAAATGAGATTTGAGTAAAATAATTAAAAACTTGTCCTAATGTGCTTAAGACTGCCTACAACAATAAGCGATGCACATAATTTTCAAGCTTAAATGAAACTTGTGTGAAATTGATTTATACCTGACACCAAACAGGTTTCAGTTATTCTCAAGTGTAGGATGTCTAGCCGTGGTGCAGTGCCATTAAAAATTAAGAATGACAACATAGTTTTCTTACGTTCTTCCTGTATTTTCCTGCCTGTTGTCTTCTACTCTTTATCGTCTTACCTTAAACATCACTCTCACTAGGAAGCCTTCTCTGTGGGCTCAAAGAACATCCCTTAGTTCTCCTGTTCTTATACTTACTCCACTGTGTTTTAAGTGTTTATCTGTCTTCGCTACATTTTAGTTAGTTTCCTGTCAGTGAGATCTGTGAAGAAGGGGCTGTGACTATAGTTGTTTGTTTTAATCATTCTTCTCGCACTTAGCAGGGTGCCTGATACAGCTAAGTTCTCAATGGGTATTTGTTCAATGAATGAATATATGAATTAACATGAAGAATCTGTAAGAAATGTGCTTAAATGTGACTACAGGTCATATGCAGAAATACTTGTAACTGTGCAAAATAGGATCTAAAAGAGTTTAAAAGCTGCCAGAGAGTTGGAAAAATCAAAGAGCATGTTTTCTTTTTTTAGTCTAATGAGTAACTTCCTATTTATCTGCCGTAGACCTGAGTTGGTCGTTAAGAAGCTACGATACTATGCAAGATTTATTGTAGTTTGTCTTCTGCTCAACAAAATGGATGTTGTGAAGGATTTGGTGAAGGTAAGTGTGCTTTTAAAATTATTAAAATCCGGAGCGCCTGGGTGGCTCAGTTGTTAAGCATCTGCCTTTGGCTCAGGTCATGATCCCGGGGTCCTGGGATCGAGCCCTATGTCAGGCTTCCTGCTCCACGGGAGGCCTGCTTCTCCCTCTCCCACTCCCCCTGCTTGTGTTCCCTCTCTCGCTGTGTCTCTCTCTGTCAAATAAAGTCTTTAAAAAATTAAATTTAATTTAAAAAGTAAAATTATTAAAATCCTGGCCCATAATTGTGTATGGATAATTTTGTTTTTCAAAAATAGATTCAGGATAAAAATAATTTTAATATATGTAAATCATTATAGCATTCAAAGTATAGTAACTTTATAGTATATTCAAAGTATAGTAACTTTGGACAAGGGTAATGCTAAAAGGATTTTCCTGCTCTCTCCATATTTCAGATATACACTAGCCAGAGACAATTCTCTTAATTCCTTGCTTTTGTCCCTTAAGCATGTTTTACATTTCACCACCCATGAGTGGATGGTTGGGAAATGCAAACCAAAGTTAAAATATTTGGTTTAAGAGAAAATAATTGAAAGGTTAGGTCAAGAATAAGCATGTAATGTTTTACAAAGGTATTGTGAATGGGTTTTGGTCTTTCCATCCATTTACTGTGTCTGCTTCACTGTCCTTCATTAGCTTCAGTAGTTAGGAGTTAGCCGCACTCAGGATTCACTCAATATCTGTAGTTATTGCATACCCCATTCTGGTTGCACTCTGTAGTCAGTCAGTTGTTTCAGTGGCCTGCTTCCTAATTTTTGATACTCAAGGAGAACATGCTAGTTTTTTGTGGGTTTTGTGTATGTGGGTTTTTTTTTTTTTAGATTTATTTATGTATTTGTTTGAGAGAGAGAGAGTGCAGGCAGGGGAAGGGGCAGAGGCAGAGGGAGAAACAGACTCCCTGCTCCCAGAACCGGAAGGTTATGACCTGAGCCGAAGGCAGATGCTTAACCAGCTGAGCCACCCAGGCGCCCCAGAACATGCTAGTTTTGACAAGTCCTCCTCTGTCTTCTTCCATCTCTAGTTACTAATAAGACTCTTCCCAAAACACACTATGATATAAATCCAAAGAAAATCATCTAGACAGTCTTCAGTTTTTTATAAGTGTTAAAAATTTGGGGTTTTACCTTTAAGAGTCTTCTATTAATAAATTAAGTGCTGATGCAGCGTTGATTAGATATGAGTGACTCTGGATCTCTATGAAGATCTTATTGGTGTGGGGTGCCTGGGTGGCTCAGTCATTGGGCGTCTGCCTTCGGCTCGCGTCATGGTCCCGGGGTCCTGGGATCGGGCCCCGCGTTGGGCTCCCTGCTCGGCGGGAGGCCTGCTTCTCCCTCTCCCACTTCCCCTGCTTGTGTTCCCTCTCTCGCTGTCTCTCTCTGTCAAATAAATAAAATCTTAAAAAAAAAAAAAAACAACCCAAATTTAGGGGCGCCTGGGTGGCTCAGTCGTTGGGCGTCTGCCTTCGGCTCAGGTCATGATCCCAGGGTCCTGGGATCGAGCCCCACGTCGGGCTCCCGGCTCAGCGGGGAGCCTGCTTCTCCTTCTCCCACTCCCCCTGCTTGTGTTCCCTCTCTCACTGTTTCTCTGTCAAATAAATAAAATAAAAATCTAAAAAAAAAAAAAGATCTTATTGGTGTGTATTATTCTGGAGTCTTATTTTAAAGCAAAATAAAGTAGTTTTCTTCTTTGTTTTTGGCTATAATTGGGACTGTATATTGATGATAAGCTTCTTAAGTATACCAGTTTCTGTCAAGAATGTGGTACACTATAGCAATCTATTTTTATGTGTTTTTTTCCCATAATCATTTTTCTTTGTGATATTTTAAAATTAGGAGTTGTCAGATGAAATTGAAGATTATACTCACCGCTTTAATACAGAAGATCAAGTGGAATGGAACCTGGTGCTTCAAGAAGTAGCAGCTTTCGTTGAGGTCAGCTTCGGACGAGAGAGATTGTCGTAATTAGGGGAAAGTAAATGCATGTGTGGTAAACATTTTTATCGTGTGTATATGTCAAGAAGTGGGAATAATTTATGACATTGACATTTTGTCTTGGCCATCGACTACTGACTGCTTTTTTCTCCAGGCGGACCCCGTGATGGTACTGAATGATGATAATACCATTGTTATCACATCTAATCGCCTTGCTGAGACAGGAGCCCCATTGCTGGAACAGGGCATGATTGTGGGGCAGTTGTCTCTGGCTGACGCACTCATTATTGGTAATTGTAATAACCAGGTAAAGAATTGTGAAGGAATTATACTTAAAGTGCACTTTGAAAAATAATTCTTTTTTTTTTTTTTAAGATTTTATTTATTTATTTGAGAGAGAGAGAATGAGAGACAGAGAGCATGAGAGGGAGGAGGGTCAGAGGGAGAAGCAGACGCCCCGCCGAGCAGGGAGCCCGATGCGGGACTCGATCCAGGGACTCCAGGATCGTGACCTGAGCCGAAGGCAGTCGCTTAACCGACTGAGCCACCCAGGCGCCCTGAAAAATAATTCTTTATTATTATTTTGGAATTACAGATTATTACACAATGACTATTTCCTCGTAAATATCCTAAATCCATTTGTGAGGAAACGGTTAATTCAATTATACCATGTCCATATGGTCTGTTTTACAGACATTTACAGGTATAAAAAGAATTTTTAATCGCAGAGGAAGATATACTCATGATATGGTAAGTGAAAATAAACTTGGTTTAGAGCTATATAAACTGAATTATTTCATATATGTTAAAATGTCTGTATACATATATGTACAGGGAAAAAGACTAAGAATAAATTTACCAATATCATGAAAGGTTTATCTCTGGGTAGCAGGCTGATAGGTGATTTCTTTTCTTCTTCTTTTTTAAAGCTTTAATTTATTTAAATTTTTTAAAAGATTTATTTATTTATTTTGAGAGAGTATGTGTGAGCAAGCAGGAAGAGGGGAAGAGGAGAGAGAGAATCTCCAGGAGACTCCCCACTGAGTGCAGAGCCCCACACAGGGCTCGATCCCACAACCCCGAAATCACAACCCAAGCTGAAACCAAGAGTCGGACGTTTAACCAACTGAGCCTCCTAGGCACCCCTATTTTCTTCTTTATAACTTTCTAAGTCCGTATATTACTTATACAGTTAGGCAAAAAGGGAGGAAGAATTATTTTTAAGTATATTTATCACAGCAAATATCAAATATTTTTTGTGACAGAATAATTCCATGATAAGGATTTAACGTACCAGAAATGTAAATTTACTGGAAATTATGGGATATCAGAAAAGTGTCCAGGGAATACATTTTTCTATATGCATTATTTACACAAGTTTTAATTTTGGATCCTTCCCTCACACCTTTTATTTTTGTTATTGTTAACTTTTTCTAGTACTTCTCCAATTTGGGCTTTTAAAGCTATTAATTTGCAGATTTAATTAAAAACTTGTTTGCTTATGGGCAGAAGACCTTAACAGACATGTCTCCAAGGGAGACATCCAGATGGCCAACAGACACATGAAAAGATGTTCAACATCACTCATCATCAGGGAAATGTACATCAAAACCAAAATGAGATATCCTTTCACATCAGTCAGAATGGCTAAAATCAAAAACACAAGAAACAACAAGTATTGGCAAGGATGTAGAGAAAAAGGAACCCTCTTGCACTGTTGGTGGGAATGCAAACTGGTGCAGCCCCTATGGTAAATAGTGTGGAGGTTCCTCAAAAAGTTAAAAGTATAGAACTACCCTATGATCTAGTAATTGTGCTACTGGATATTTACCTCAAAAATACAAAAATGTGTATTCAAAGGGATACATGCACCCCTGTGTTTATTGTAGCATCATTTCTAGCCAAACTGTGGAAGCAGCCCAAGTGTGCATTGATAGATGAATGGATAAAGAAGAGGGTCTGAGTGTGTGTGTGTCTGTACAATGGAATATTGTTCAGCCATAAAAAGGAATGAAATCTTGCCATTTGCAACAACATGGACAGAGCTAGAGAGTATAATGCTAAGCGAAGTAGGTCAGAGAAGGGATAAATACCATATGATTTCACTTATATGTAGAATTTAAGAAACAAAGCCAATGAGCACAGGGTAAAAAGAGAGAAAGAGAGAAACCAAAAAAACAGACTGAACTGTAGAGAACAAACTGATGGTTACCAGAGGAGAGATGGGTGGGAGGATGGGTGAAATAGGTGATAGGGATTAAAGAGTACACTTACCATGATTTAACAAAAAAATTTTTTTACATAACACATTGCCTCCCTGAAGTTCTAAAGAAGTATTAATTCAAAACGGAAAAGGATGCAGTCTTAAACATCGAATTAGAGCCAAAATGTACTTAAGAGGTTATGAAATATGGGCCATAGACAGGGCACCTGGGTGGCTCAGTCGTTAAGCATCTGCCTTCAGCTCAGGTCATGACCCCAGGGTCCTGGGATCGAGCCCCGCATCGAGCTCCCTGCTCTGTGGGGAGTCTGCTTCTCCCTCTCCCACTCCCCCTGCTTGTGTTCCCTCTCTCGCTGTCTCTGTCAAATAAATAAATAAAATCTTAAAAAAAAAAAGAAAGAAATATGGGCCATAGCCATATTCTAGCAGCCTGTTTTGCCAAAAGTTAGCATGTTTTGAAGGACCTAATATAGGTCTTTTTGTTTGTTTGTTTGTTTATTTATTTATTTTTGACAGAGGGACAGAGAGAGTGTACAAGCAGTGGGAGAGGCAGAGGGAGAGGGAGAAGCAGACTCCCTGCTCAGCAGGGAGCCCGACACGGGGCTCGATCCCAGGATCCTGGGATCATGACCCGAGCCGAAGGCAGATGCTTAACCGTCTGAGCCACACAGGCACCCAGGTCTTTTTGTTTAGATGACTACTTTATGATTTTGGAAATACCTGAGGAAGTTGATGGGTTGACAAATATAAATAGATGGAGAGATACAGGATAATGCAAATATAGAAAGTGTTAATGGTACAAGATCTAGATGATGAGCATTGGGTATTACTGTACAGTTCTTTTAATTTTCTGTCTTTGGAAATGTTCTACAATAAAACACTGGGGAGTAAAATTACCCAGTGTCATTAAGTACACACGAATGTCAGGGGTAATATTATGGTCAGAGACTTCTTGGTCTGGGTACTGCATTAATCGTCAGGTTTGTTTTCCTTGCAGGTTAAGTTTAGTGAACTAACTGTGGACATGTTCCGAATGTTACAAGCCCTGGAAAGGGAGCCAATGAATTTAGCTTCCCAGATGAATAAACCTGGAATGCAGGTGATCTTCTCTCTACATTTGCAATTTTAGTAACACTGTTGCTGCCTCTGGTCCTCATGGAATGCTGTTATTCAACAAATGCCATGCATGTGAATGAGGAATTCTCTTGATGAGACAGACACAGGAGAGATAAGCACAGTAATAGTAACACAGAGTAAAAAAAGCTATTTGATGAAGAGGATTGTAAAAATAGTCATTGATAATTCATCTGTCACATACAGCGTGTGTGTGTCTTGTTTTCTATGTATAAATACAGGAATCAGCTGATAAACCTACCAGACGAGAAAACCCCCACAAGTATCTGCTGTACAAACCAACCTTCAGTCAACTATACACATTCTTAGCAGCATCTTTTAAGGTATATATGATCCAGTACTTTTTGCTATATGAGGAAAATGTGCCCTAAAGAGAATCTGAGAGTCACTCTTTGACTGTTTGAGTCAAGAATTTAGATAAAATATGAAACTGAAACCTGCACTCAGAATATCTGATCACAGCTATTTTGGAATGGAAATTGCTTATGATGTTATGACGGTTCCTTACCATTAATTAACGAGAATATTGATGAATCATCATTCTTCTCTCTCCAGGTTTTTATGATAAACTACATTAGGCATAACGTTGCACAAGCATGTTGTATGTTCAGGCAGCTCTGGGAAGCACTGTGGTCGTCTGAAAGAACTATGAGAAGTAGGGAATTCCTCCCAACGTTTATGTAGAGAAAGCCACGGGCAGGAGTTTGTCTTTTAGACTTATAGTCAGAATCCTTACTTCTCCGTTTCAAGGTTTGCAGAGAACATTCTCTAAATGAGGTTTTTGAAGAAGAGAATGAATTCAAAACTTTGGGCAATAGTAATAGATTATAGATTCATAATGACCCTTTGTTGTGTAAACAGTTAAGAGTTGGAATCTGCAAGAGTGATTGATCTCTTAAAGAAGATGGAAATACGTTGAATTAGGTTCTTGTTGTCCCCTCAACTTGAAAATGTCAGGAACATTAAATAAAACTGTTTGTTGCTTTGTATATGTGATTTTCTTTAATTTCAGGAGCTGCCTGCCAATAGTGTGCTTCTGATTTACCTGTCAGCCACTGGCGTTTTCCCCACAGGTCGTTCTGATAGTGAAGGTACAATAAAGGAATGCTCCCTGTCGTGAGCAGGGCTTGAATTCTCTTTATTTTCTACAAGACGATGGCCCGTAGCCCACAGACCATCCCAAGGTTTCCAGAGAGGCTTCCAAATTTGACCCTGGTCTCTTTGTTGAACTGGCAATCTTGTAGGATACCCCAGTCTATTTTATTTGTTGAAATATACTTTGAAATCCACAAATCATCAGCAAATTCGTATACTAAATGCATGCCTCACTATCAAGTTTGCCAAGGGCACATATATATTTAAATATATATGGAATAACCAAGCCTAATGTTCTACTTCACATCATTGAGTTTTTCTGGGCCTTTAGGGCAAAGGGGGATCTGGTCAGTGGCTTCATTGTGGCTGAAAGTCTTTGTAGAAATTAGTGCACTTTTGTAACTGTGAAAGTTCAAGTCCTTGTCATGATGTTGTTTTCTGTCCTTTTGGTTTTTATGGATTCAACCTGAAGAATATTGGGATGCTATTTCAGAATCAAAATTAAAACTATCCAGAATATATGAGTCCAGAATATATGAAATTGATCAGAATAGATGAGTAACTTGGATGTAAATTAGGCAATTAAGTCTTTGGACAAAAAAATTTTTTTTCTTAACATCCTTAACATTTCCTCTTCATCTGTTTGTTGAAATTTGCATTCCTTTATACAGTGCATGTCCCTGCCATCTTCCTTGCATGACGTATAGGTCCTCTTAAAGTGTTAAAATGAAAACAAAACAAAATAAATCTCAGTCTTTTCAATGCAGTGATTCTTAAGGAATAAAATGTAACAATGTTAAAAGTGGCACAATCATAAACTGCTTTAAATTTTTTTGTAATGAAGTTAGTAATTTTATTTATAAATAATTATTTCCATGTTTTGTAACATGTACTGTTGAATCTGGGTCCCTGTTTAACATACTGATCTCTTACTTTACTTTTTCAAAGTACAGTAGGTACTAACTAAATGGCCCTCTGGGAGGGCGCCTGGGTGGCTCAGTTGGTTAAGCGACTGCCTTCAGCTCAGGTCATGATCCTGGAGTCCCGGGGGATCGAGTCCCGCATCGGGCTACCTGCTCAGCAGGGAGTCTGCTTCTCCCTCTCCCGCTCCCCCCTCTAGTGCTCTCTCTCTCTCAAATAAATAAATAAATAAACAAAACAGAAAAATAAATAAATAAATGGCCCTCTGGGAGAGATGATTCTTAACATCCCACAGCTGCAGTTCCATTTTTTTTTTTTTTTAAGATTTTATTCGGGTGCCTGGGTGGCTCAGTCATTAAGCGTCTGCCTTAGGCTCAGGTCATGATCCCAGGGTCCTGGGATCGAGCTCCGCGTCAGTCTCCCTGCTCAGCAGGAGGCCTGCTTCTCCCTCTCCCTCTGCCCCTGCTTGTGTTCCCTCTCTCGCTCTCTCTCTGTCAAATAAATAAATAAAATCTTTAAAAAAAAAAAAAAGATTTTATTCATTTGTCAGAGACAGAGAGAGAGCACAAGCAGGGGGAACGGCAGGCAGAGGGAGAAGCAGGCTCCCTGCTGAGCAAGGAGCCCAACGTGGGACTCGATCCCAGGACCCCGGGATCATGACCTGAGCCGAAGGCAGACACTTAACCAACCGAGCCACACAGGCGTCCCTGCGGTTCCATTTAGATAAGAATTCAACTAACCAATGTAACCAGTAGGAACAAATAACTTCAAAACCAGAACTCTAGTGGCTGACATAATAGTGCCACTAACAGATTTTTTTTCACACACTGAAATTTGGCATTTCTTTTCTTAAAAATGAAGTTTTTGCCAATGAGAATTTTCAAGTCCCATTCAAAATTTTCCCTAAATTTTATAATTAGTGGCTCACTTAAAATTATATTTAAGAAATTATTAGGACTTCATTCTGCAACTTTCTTACTTAGATAATTTGGTTGACTGTTAGATACAATTTTGCTTGAAACGTAAAGACCATTTTGAACATCCCAGATCTTCATCCCTTTTACTACCCAGAAAAATGGGGTGCAGTAGATTCTTGTTTTGTTTCTCATTATATTCTGTTTGAAGAACTGATGAATAATTAAATGATTTTTTTAAATGTTGAAAACAGGCAACATGCTGAAATCATTTAAATACTGCATTAAACTAGAATGTTAAATTTTAAAACAGTTAAAATGTTTTGTAATTATCTTCCATTTGTATCAATGAGAGATTCATACGAGACCTTTGTGTTTGAGGGTCAGAGCAATGTTATTCTCCAACTGAAGTCTAGGATTCTTCCCTTTGTTTTTATAGGTCCTTATGATTTTGGAGGGGTACTTACTAATAGTAACCGGGATATTATAAATGGAGATGCCATCCACAAACGAAATCAGTCCCACAAGGAAATGCACTGGTATGTATTCTGGTGTCTCTCCCTATTATAAAAATTATAGTTCTGTCTTAGAAAATACTAAGTGAAATGGGGAGTTTTTTCTAGTACTGGAAATATTCCCTCAGACTACTATTAATAACACTTTTTTGGATTCCAGCAATATTTCAGGTTCTGACTGTCCTAGGAAATTAGAATTTTTGGCTGACATTTGTTTTTAAAATTTCATTGAGTATTATATGTCAAGCCCTATTCAATCATTGGGGATTTGTCAGGAGCAGAATTACATTCAAGTTGGAGGAGACTGTACATGCATACGTAAATAGTATGTCTGGATATGAAAGATGTTAATATCAATACAAGCTTTTTTTTTTTAATTTGAGAGAGAGAGAGAGAACACGAGCGGGGGAGGGGCAAAGGGAGAGGGAGAAGCAGACTCCCGGCTGAGCAGAGAGCCCAACGTGGGTCTCGATCCCAGGACCCTGGGATCATGACCTGAGCTGAAGGCAGATGCTTAAACCGACTGAGCCACCCAGGCACCCCCAATATGAGCTTTTTAATATAAGGTTCTTTTGGTTTGATATAAATGGTATAAATGAACTTAGTTGTATGATTTCAAGTAAATTTCATCCATGAAAGTTTGCTCTTTTTCTAAATACAACACATTCACTGCTTGGGCCATTATTGGCTCTAGAATCTCTCTAGCTGAGAGAGAGTCATCTGGTTATAAAGGAGACTGGACTTGTCTGAAACTGCATTTCTAATAGCACATTACAGAAAAATGTTAACTGTTCATATTAAAGAATGAAGAAAGAGGGCAGAGAGGGAGATGTTTCAAATTATGTGTATAATACCAAACAGTACTCCAGGTCATACGTTGGTGCTGTCATTGATCTTGGTTGTAAATGATTTATATTTGGAAAACTTCTATTTGAAACATATTGAGGTTTGATGATGTTGCTCATTGACACATCATTTTATATATATTTACATTTATGTTAATATTTTTATACATACATTGTCCAGTAAACCATGGGAAAGAGAGGATGAACACCAAAATTGTGACCTTGTTAAGCAGTGGTTCTCAAATGTGTGTTACTAGACTTCTGACTTTGGGGACAGTGGGTCTTTGCGGGCCAGTGAATCTATATGTTAACAAGCACACCAGCTGATCCTGATGCAAATGTACAGAGGAAGCGTAATGAATGGTAAAAGGGAACCCCTACTTAGTATCTGCGATATTAAGTTGTAGCTTGACATATTAAAAATCTTTAAAATAGATAAAGATCTTATTTTTTTTTAAAGATTTTATTTATTTATTTGACAGAGAGTGGGAGAGGGAGAAGCAGGCTTCCCGCGGAGCAGGGAGCCGGATATGGGACTCCATCCCAGGACCCTGGGATCATGACGTGAGCCGAAGGCAGATGCTTAACGACTGAGCCACTCAGGCGCCCCTAGATAAAGATTTTTTTTTTTTTAAGATTTTATTTATTTGACAGAGAGAGACACAACAAGAGAGGGAACACAAGCAGGGGGAGTGGGAGAGGGAGAAGCAGGCTTCCCGCTAAGCAGGCAGCCCAATGCGAGACTCGATCCCAGGACCCTGGGATCATGACCTGAGCCGAAGGCAGACGCTTAACGACTAGCCACCCAGGCGCCCCCCTAGATAAAGATTTTAAAAGACGCACTGCAGTACAAATCTGGGTTATCACATCACATTTTCAGAACATTTTCTTAGAAGGAGCTTTTAGATCCTAAACAAGCACCTACATGCTGACTTGGGAGGTTTTCCTATTGTATGTTTAGTCCATCTTTAAATCTGTAGGCTTCTCTTCAGCTTGAATATTCCTGAATAATAATTCTCTCTGAATATTTTTCCAGCTAAAACTGCTAATTTGTCTATCCCAGTCAATATAGACATGGTTTGTCTTTTGCCAAATTAATCTTTGTTTTTTTGCTCAGTGCTATGATGAAAAGGAGATGTGAGTAGACCAAATTGAGGAGTCAGATTTCTGAGACTTGGCCTATACAGTTGCACAGTTAATCATCGTTACTGTTGTTGTTTCCCTAGCCTTCATCCAGGAGACCTCTACCCTTTCACGAGGAAGCCCCTGTTTATTATTGTGGATTCATCCAACAGTGTCGCATACAAGGTGAGTTCTACGAGCGCCATTGTGCATGTTAGACATGTCACCACCCCGAGGTAAGCAGGCTTAACACCAGCCTTTTTATTTTGCTTTATTTTAAAAAATTTTACACAGTTTGTATTTAGTGTTTCTTTTCTTTTGAGGTTGTGCATGCTAGTCAGGATCTGGTGCTATGAATAGAGGCCAGAAGAAAACGCATGAATGGACACTCAGTGGAAAATAATAAATTCTCCTGCAGGAAAAAAATTCAAGATTTCCAAGATCTCTGGTGGGAGGTTTATTTTTGTTATATAACCCAGAATAACTTTCTTTTATAGAGGTAGGAGTATATGGGCAAATTTTATTTTCTAGTTTTCAACCTTTTTCCCTTTTACACACCAAGCTGCTGGAGTTTAAATGGGATTTCTATCCCATTTTACACAGTTACAGTCTGAATATCAACATAAATGGTTTTAGATGCACTTAATTTTTTTTTTAATTTGTGACAGTAAGTAAAAAAAGATGGCCCTGAATGCTGAAATAAGTCACAGGGATTTAAAGTGAAAAGCCTTTGTTTTATATTTTGCTACTGAAGCAATGGTTTTCAATGACTATGTAAAAACCGCCCGTAGTGAAACACTTTAAAGATGGATATTAGAATTCAAACCACAGTAATTTATGGGAAAATGAAAACAATCTTTGTATGAGGTTTGGAATATTTCATTAGTTGACAGTATGTTCAAAAATATGCTAGGAACACAGATCTGCCAATTAAAACTATTTCTGTTGTGGGTGTTCATATAATTAGATGGAGAAGTAAATATTAGTAGATTTATTTCAGGAGAACAACGGAAATAAATGTCTACTAGCCAAGATAGGACCCCAAGCGTATGTTTTCCATCTATTTTTTATGTTTAGTTTCACTTTTTAGAGTTAGTGTCTGAATTTCAAGAGCACCCAACCCACTCTAAATTTTTCAGCGTATAACCTGCTACCCATTTTGTCAAGTTTGACATCACAGCTTTTGATTTTTAGGAAAATTCGCTGTATACTTTTGTAAATCATGTGTGTGTTGTTGCTTTTAATCTTTTTGAGGGGGTGGGAAGCTACTGAAGGAAGGAAAAGCTTTATTGGCTAACTTATTTAAACCTATAAAACCAGAAGAGTCCAGGCATTTTGTGTCTTCACAGAATCCAAAAGCAGCATTCCTGTGTCTTTGTCAATGAAAAGGAATCATTTGCTTCAGCTTAATGATGTGACAGAATATGTTGATGTACCAGGTCAAGTGTATTACTGGATATAATCTAGCATGTGTTTAGAGTATTTTAGCAGTCTATTAATTTCTCTCAATTTGATTGGATAATATTTGATACCATCTTTTGTAGTCTCAAGAATATCATTCATTGTACATCCCTGCTATTTCCAAAGTGCTGTTTGGATAGAGAATGAGTTGAATGCTGATTTTTAAAAACACCATTGTACATATTTGGAAGTGTATTTACCTAAAAACATATCATGATTTAATTCAAAATTTCAATATTCTGACACCCAGGATAACAGTGCACTAGTAGAAAGGTTCATTTGTTTGCTTTTGTTGGCATATGCAGTATCACTCCTTTCAAAAATTAAATTGTCCAGAACATACTTATCTTCATATTCACCAGGCAAATCAGAGCACGGCACAGACAAATTTGGTCTTTTTAAAAATTAGTACTATTCAGTACCTCTAAATCAAGGATGCAGTTCTCCGTGTTAACACATGAAGGTGTCTAATATTTACTTTTCCCCACAAAGCATGTGTGAAAAGTCTTAAATTACCATTTTGCACATTTCTAATGAGAAAGAACTCTGTGACTGATGTATTATTTCTTGAGTACCGACTTTGCTGTATATGTTCCTGAACATGTTTGCTAATGTTTCTTCATATAAGTACCAACATTTCATGTATATTTCTTCATTTAAATATTACTTTTTTATTTTTATGAGAGTAACTCATGCATATAGTTTAAAGCTGTAGTTCTCAACTCTTTCTGTGTATCAGAAACATTTGAGTCCTTCTTAAAACCATCTATCCTTGGGCCCCAACTCCTATGATTCTGCATCGCTTGATCTGGGGTGGGTGTTGGGTGTCATTGCAATTCCAGTGTGTGTCAGGGTGGGGACCCCTCAGTCAGCGAGTTCCCACACGTGTTACCAAAAATGGCAGTTCCTGTTCTCCTGCCCTGCCCCCATTCGCCTTCTCCCAGAGGCCACCAGTTACATCTTTTGTAGCTGATTATTTGGGCGTTTAGCCATCATTTGTCTAAATAACATGCTCATGTTGATATTTCTTGATTCTTCAGTTTTAGGCATTATGTCATACTATCCCAATCTGGAAGAGAAATTCAGCTCTTTCCTCTTCCTATCCCCAGCTCACAGTTATACTTTTTACCTTGACTTCCATCATAATTTTGATTCACTGAATATTTAGTGCTTATATTATGATGACTAGAAAACGTGTTTAACATCTAAGCCGTATAGTAAACTTTTTCTTTCCTGTGCAACTTCCTGCTTTTCCTGGAGCAAACAATTATGTAACGTTGTTCCTTGTTTTTGTCTGAATGTCACATTGATTCAGCCCCAATCTGCTCACCAGTCGCCTGCATCTTCTTTTAGGTTGTTCAGATGTGTCTGTCTCTTAATTTTCTCTTGGCGCCAAATTACCCCCCTCCCCCAGAGCCTCTGAAGGTGCCCTCTACAGAGCCCTCATCCCAGAATCTCATTTCATTATTATCCTGGGATGTCTTCATCTCTTCTCTGTTTCCCAAATCCCATGTCTTCCTCTTGGACTCTCATTTCATTTGCCCTCATTTTGGTGCAGCATCTCCACGAGCAACTTCCTAAGAATGGTGAACAGGAGGTAAAATACTTGAGGTCTTAAACTTCTTCAGTTGTTCTTTAATTTACTCTCATGCTTGAATGATGGTTTTGGTAGAGATTAGAAATGATCTCCCTTCAGAATTTGAAAGGGTTTGTTGTATTGCTTTCCAGCTTCCAGTATTTCCTAAGAAGTAAAAAAGCATTCTCATTTTTGATTCTTTTATGTGAACTGTTTTCAGTCTCTGGAAACTCTGGAAACATATAGGATCGTCACTTTGAGCCCTATTGTATTTCAACTTCTTAAACAGGGTGCCCTGGTCTGGGTTTGCTTTTTCATGCTGCTTGGCATGTACTTCATGGGTCCTTTCAACATGGAAACTCCATCCAATTTTTTGACTTTCCTCATTTTCTCTGTTCTGTCTTTTGGGACCTTGGGACCTTCTGTCATTTCTATATTGGACCTTCTAGTCTAGTCCTCTGATTTTCTTGCCCTTTATTTTCCATCTCCTGCTCCTTTTGCTCTTTAGAAAATTCCATTGTCTTTGTCTTCTAACCTGTGAGATTTCTCATTTGTTTTCTGGATGTTTCTTTCATAAAGATGTAGATGTATGTGTATGTGTATAAGACATATGTGCAGGGGTGCCTGAGTGGCTCATTCGTTAAGTGCCTGCCTTCGGCTCAGGTCATGATTCCAGGGTCCTGGGATCGAGCCCCGCATCGGGCTCCCTGCTCAGCAGGAAGCCTGCTTCTCCCTCTCCCACTCCCCCTGCTTGTGTTCCCTCTAGCTGTCTCTCTCTCTGTCAAATAAATAAATAAAATCTTAAAAAAAAAAAAAAAGATATGTGCAAACACCTATATGTCTTGTTTTTTTTTTATCTTGGCTGAAGCATCTTCTCTTACCTTTGAAAATACCACTGATCATTTAAAAATTCTCCCTGCATGGTATCTTTTTCCTCTATGTTGATTTGTTTCTCTTTGGTTTTGTCTATATATTTCATGTTAGGGACTTTGCTCAGGGTATTGTAATGTTTGCTCAGATTTAAGAGTGGAAGCTAGCACAATGATCGGAATGTTTGAGGTTGTGGATAGGGCTTGTCACTCTGAGACGCTCAGTGTGACGATCTAGCTGGACCACTTAGCTGGGTAATCTCTGATGTCAGTATCTTCAGGTCTTTCTTCATGGTCTGGTCATATTCACCAGAGCAGACTCAACTCTTCTGCCTGGAATGTAAGGATCTGAGTATCAACACTATGCTTTGTTTTTCCTAAAGTCTGTATGTGTGTTTGTGTTTGTATATTCATGTATCTTTATGTCTCCATTGCTTTACACTTAAAATATTCTTAGTAATATGTGTTGAATGCTGAAATGAAGGTACACACTATTATTTTGTAGATTAGGAAATTTTGCCTATGGAGGTTAAGTATTTTGCCTAATTGATTCCAGCAGCCTTTCTCACTCCAAAGCCTAACCTCTCTCCACACTTAGCAAAAAAGGAGTTTTGCATGTTAGTCCGAGCCTCATTTCCATGGGGGGGGATTGAAATGCCAAGATCTGTGTAACAAGTATGGCCCACTCTTTGGCTCTCAAATTGTCATTAGGGAACGGGCAAGTTGAAGTGGCCTGATCTGTAGTAATACAGTACTAGTGGGAGTAAAACAAACCCCTCAGTCATTCTGGGCAACACGTCTTTTAGTTCTGCTTTCTTCTCTTTGGAAGAGATCTCTGGATCTCTGCCAGTGAACATGACTTATGCATTTGTCAAAACAGTGATATTTATATAAACAGCCCCATCCTAAGGTATTTGACTGATGGCTGCAGATTGCTGCAGTCTATTAAGGCATTCACCCTCCTAACCAGAGTGTGTTAAAAGCTCTTCTGCCAGTCAGCCATATTCATTCCATTTCTTCTTTGCTACTTTGAAAGACATTCTCTCTCTCTCTCTCTTTTTTTTTTTTTTTTGGTGTTCTACAATTATACTGTGATATGTCTACATTTTGTTTCTTTATATAACCTGTTGGGATTTGTTGGATGTCTTGAATTGAAATGTTGGAGTTTTTCATTATTGCTGGAAAATTCTCTGCCATTATCTCTTCAAATATTGGCGGTACCCTGGCTTCTCTTTCATCCCCTTCTGGAACTCATCATACATGTATATTATTAGCACAGCATTCTCCCTGTGTCTTCCACATCTCTTGACTTCTCTTCTACATTTTCTATCTTTTTTTTTTTTTTAAGATTTTATTTATTTATTTGACAGAGAGAGACACAGCAAGAGAGGGAATACAAGCAGGGGGAATGGGAGAGGGAGAAGCAGGCTTCCCGTGGAGCAGGGAGCCTGATGTGGGGCTCGATCCCAGGACCCTGGGATCATGACCTGAGCCAAAGGCAGATGCTTAACAACTGAGCCACCCAGGCGCCCCATTTTCTATCTTTTTGTGTATCTGGTTGAGATTTGGATAATTTCTTCTGATCTGTCTTTCAGTTCACACATTCTTTCTTTAGCTGCAATTAACTTGCTTTTAAACCCATTTGTTGGGGCGCCTGGGTGGCTCAGTTGATTAAGCACTGCTTTTGGCTCAGGTCATGATCCTGGAGTCTCAGGATCAAGTCCCGCATCGGGCTCCCTGCTCAGCAGGGAGTCTGCTTCTCCCTCTGACCCTCCCACCTCTCATGTGCTTTCTCTCTCTCTCTCTCATTCTCTCTCTCAAATAAATAAATGAAATAAATTTAAAAAATAAATAAATAAACCCATTTGTTGAGTTTTATATTGGTTGTGTTTTATTTCTAGAAGTTCTGTTTGGTTCCTTTTAAAAATAACTCATTGCCTTTTTTATAGTTTCCTCTTTTCTGTTTTCAAGTTTGTTCTTTATTTCTTTACACTTAATGAGCATACTCATTTTATTGTTTATTATCTATCTGATAATTCTTATACCTGAAATCTGCTTTTGCTGCTGAAAGACACCCTTTGGTATTTTTGTATTCTTGAATGCTTGATGACCTTTGACCAGTTTCTTCTCATTATCCTTAAAACTGTTTGTGGGAAATTCACTGAGCCCTAGAATGAAGATACTTTCATCCAGGGATGGTGTGTATCTGCTTTGGCTAGACATCTGGAGACATTACCATGTTGGGACCATGTTTTTATTTTTATTTTATTTATTTATTTTTTTTAAAGATTTTATTTCTTTATTTGACACACAGAGAGAAAGCACAAGTAGGCAGAGAGGCAGGCAGAGAGAGAGAGGCAGAAGCAGGCTCTCCAATGAGCAGGGAGCCCGATGCGGGACTCGATCCCGGGACTCCAGGATCATGACCTGAGCCGAAGGCAGTCGCTTAACCAACTGAGCCACCCAGGCGCCCGGGACCATGTTTTTAGATTACCTTCATGGTATGAATTTGGGCTGCAAACATGTGAGAGGGGGAGCTTATAATTACAACCCTCGGGCACTCTTGTTTTTTTGTTTGTCTCTGCTCTGTTCAGTACTGAGAAAATTTTCCTTGCAGGCCCCTTGAGGAGTGGTCATGGGGAAGGAAGGTGAAAAGTTTGGTTTTGGTTCATCCTTACATGAAAGGTATAGCCCTTTAGGATTCCAATTTAACAGGGCTGGGTTCCTATCAGACTCCCATCTTAGGCAGACCCTGCTCTCAGGGGTCCCCTTCTCTGGATTAGATCTTTAAAACCTAAAGTCAAGTTGTTCGATTGCCTCAGGGCAAAAGAGATCTGGAGATAGCTTATTTTCTGTTTCTTCTACTAGTTTTTCCACATCTCTGTGAGCTCCTATCATTGGAGTGGCCCTGGGCCTCTGTCATTGTTCCTCTTTTTTCCAGCTACAACTCACTCCCTTGATGCCCTTATTTAGTTTCATGACTTTAATTACGATCTCTGTGCTGACCGTTTCCAAACCTGTCTCCAGCCCAGACCTCTCTCTGTTACTGCAGACTCAAATATAATCTACCTGCTCCAGATCTCTGATTGGTAATTCTAATCGAGATCGCAAATTTCCCATGCCCAAGACAGAATCCCTGGACCTCTTCCACCTCCAGCTTTCCCCAGAGCACCTTTATGGTTGCCCCAGCCCAAATCCTTGGTTTCATACTTGCCTCCTCTTTCCCTCACACCCCACATCCATTTATATCCAGAATCTTACCACCTCCACTGCCCTCACCTGGCCGATGCTGCCAGTGTCTCTCCCCTGAACTACTGAAGCAGCTCCCTACCTCCTGCCCTTGCTCCCCTACAGAGTGTGCCTGTATGTCAGATCATGTCCCTAGGCTCCTCATCTCACCCAGAGTGAAGGCTTCATGTTATCTGCCCTCACACACCTCCTCCCTTCAGAGGCGTCTCTGAGCCTTTGTCTTGCCAGTCTCCCTATCAGTTCTCTTCAAGCACATTGACTTTGCTATGCCTCTAACATACATGGCAGTCAGCTGCTTAGGATCTTTGTGTCTCTTCCCTCTGCCCCGAATCCTCTTCCAAAGACACCCACTTTGTTGTTATTCAGGTGTCTGATAGGTTGAAGCTTCTCAATAGGGTCTTCCCTGATTGCCCTATTTAAAATCATGTGCCTCCTCTGCATTCTTTATCCACCTCTATTTTTTTTAATGATCTATGTAGTATCATACACTATTCTAGGCACTTTACAAATATTAACACGTTTAATCCTTAGAAACCCAATGTGTTACTTTTCTTATTCCCATTTTACTGATAAGAAAATCAAGGCAGGGGCACTGAGTGACTCAGTCACTTAAGCGTCTACCTTCGGCTCAGGTCTTGATCCCAGGGTCCTAGGATCGAGCCCCGCATTGGGCTACCTGCTCAGTGGGGAGCCTGCTTCTCGCTCTCTCTTTCTCTCTCTGCCCTCTGCCCCTCGTGTTCTCTCTCACTCGCTCTGCTCTCTCTCAAATAAATAAATTAAAAATCTTAAAAAAAAGAAAAAGGGAAGAAGAAGAAAAGAAAAGAAAATCAAGCCACAGAAAGGTTAAGTAATTTGCCCAAGGTCACACATACAGCTAGTAGGTGGCTGAGTTGGGATTTAAACAATCTTATTGTAAAGTCTGTGCTGCTAAGCATATTCTGCTGTCTTTTTCCATGTGTAGCACTAGTCACCTTCTGTATTACATAACTGCTTTGTTTACTGTGGGTCTCTACCTGTCACCTCCACACCCAACTCCAGGAAAACAAGTTTTTTTCTTTTTTAAATCTGTTTTGTTTACTGCTGTATTCCTACCACCTAGAACAGTCTCTAGTCAGTAGGTTCAAGGAGTATTTGTTGAAGAAAAGAGAGCTTTAAAAATGATACTATGTACTGTTTTAAAGTTGTAAAGGTGTTTTAAAGTATCTGTTAAATAGATAATGGCTATAAGAAGGAAATCAGAAAAACCCAATCAGGGTATGAAATAGAGGGAAATGATTGAAGTTATCTCTTTTTCCCCCACAAGAAAGGCTAGCCCTTTGGAGTTCACCAGTAAATACTTCTAAACTTTTAGAATCAAATATACAATTCCAGAGCAGTGAAGATCAGAACTATCCATTCAATAGAAATTAGGTCACAAGACACTTGTATGACCTTGAGCATGTCCTTGGTCTTTTCTGTGCCTTTTTTTCTTTCTCTGTAAAATAGGTTGGCAATACTGATCTTACAGTATTGTTAAGATTACAAGTTATGATCTATGAAGCCTAGGATAATCCCTGAAAAGTAGTATTAGCGCTCAGTAAATGATAGAAATTATTATGATATTGACTATTTCAAGACACAAATAACACACACAAAAGAAAACCCTACCCCAGATTAGTTTATCATTATAGATTAGAAAAAGATAAAATACTAGTAAATAGACTAGTAAATGGATTAAGAGAATAATCTAACAAAAGAGTTTGAATTGTACATGAATTTTTTGAAAATCAATCAATATTATATACTATGCCAATAGGATAAATAAGAAAAATCACATGCTTAACTTAGGGGTCATTTTGTACCCATTCTTTTAAAATAATAATTTATTTTATAAATAAATTTAGTGCGCTTTTTTTTTTTTTTAAGATTTATTCATTTGAGAGAGAGCACGCAAGTGGGGGAAGGGGCATTAGGAGAGAATCCTCAAGCAGACTTCCCAATGGTTGTGGAGCCCTACTCGGGGCTCAATCCCAAGATCCTGAGATCATGACCTGAGCCAAAATCAAGAGTTGGACACTTAATCAACTAAGCCACACAGGCACCCTGCACCCTGAGTACACATTCTTTTTTTTTTTAAGATTTATTTATTTTAGAGAGAGAGTGTGGTGGGGGGAGAGGTAGAGGGAGAAGAAGAGAGAAACCCAAGCAGACTCCATGCTGAGCATGGAGCCCCACTTGGGGCTCACTCCCATGACCCTGAGATAGCAACCTGCGCCAAAATCGGACACAACCGACTGCACCACCCAGGCATCCCTCCAGTACTCATTCTTATTTAAAAAAAACAAAATAAAACAAAACTCAGCTTATGATGAAAAGCTACTATATTAAGTAGCCAATTTGGGACTTCAAGTGAGAAACATTAAAAGTATTCTTAGTTAAAATAAGCAAGAAAAAGAGAGTGCCTGCTATCATCCTTGTGATTGATCTTGTTTTAGTCCTGACCAGAATTGTTTAACATTCCCAAAATAAAACAATGAAAAAGTTTGTCCAGACTAATAAGACGTGTAAATATTGAAAAGAAAGAGGGACGGCTGGGTGGTTCAGTCAGTTAAGTGTCTGCGTTTGTCTCGGGTCATGATCCCGAGGTCCTGGGATGGAGCCCCACATCGGGCTCCTTGCTCAGCGGGGAGCCTGCTTCTCCTCTGCCTGCTGCTCCCCCTGCTCTCTCACTCGCTCTCTGTCAAATAAATAAATAAAATCTTTAAAAAAAATACTGAGGGATGGCTGGGTGGCTCATCCATTAAGCACCTGCCTTCAGCTCAGGTCCTGGTCCTGGGGTCCTGGGATCAAGTCCCACATCAGGCTCCTTGCTCAGCAGGGAGCCTGCTTCTCCCTCTCCCTCTGCCTGCCACTCCCCCTCCTTGTGCTCTCTCCCTCTGTCAAATAAATAAATAAAATCTTTTTTAAAAAATTAAAAATATTGAAAAGAAATAGAAATTCTTAATTATAAATGATATAATTTTATATTTAGAAAATCCTAAGGAATCACAGAAAAAATATGCATACAAATTCAGCAAAGTAGTTAGACATGGGATGAATATATAAAAATGAATAGCAGTGTTTATATGAGCTATAGCAAGTTAAAATTTCTGTATTGGGGCACCTGGGTGGCTCATTTGGTTAAGTGGCCAACTCTTGGTTTCAGCTCTGGTCATGATCTCAGGGTCGTGGAATCGAGCCCCGTGTCAGGCTCCTTGCTCAGTGGGGAGTCTGCTTGAGGATTCTCTCTCTTTCCCTCTCCTTCTGCCCCTCTGCCCACTCAACATGCTCTCTCTCTCTAAAATAAATAAATAAAATCTTTAAAAATTTTTCTTCAGTGTGTATTCCATTTACATACATTAGCCATAATTTTTTTAAACATAATAGCATTAAATCATATAAAACAATAAAGAAATAAGATAATCCTATGGGAATTAAACTATAAAATTAATTACTGAATGGGTTAGAACAGAGACATGCAAGGTATCCTTAAAGAAACTGTTTCCCAGGCCTAATATTTAAATATAATCTGATAGGAGGAAATCAGAGGTCCCCAAGGTCACCCCCAGGCTCAGCGATTCATGAGGAGTGATAATTCTCAGCATATAATCACACTCACTACTAAGATTTATCACAGTAAAAGGATACAGTGCAAGATCTCAAAGGAAAAAGGCACATGCTATCAAGTCCAGAGAAAAGCAGGCACAAACTTCCAAGAGGCCAGTGATGTCACACAGGATGCACTCAGTTCTTCTTACAAGTGAGACTAGACAACATGGGTGAAATGTCTACCAGCGAGGCTCACTAGGGACTCAGTGCCCACGGTTTTCATTGGGGACTCATTGTGTAGGCAGCCTCTGCCTGGCACATACTAACATGCCATTGTCCCAGAAGAAAAGCAGGTGCTCAGCATAAACCATCTTGTTTATACAGTCCAGGTAAAGTGAATTGCTCTTACCAGTTCTGCTAATGGTGGGAACCCTCCCCAAAATCTAAGTCCCCAGAAGCCAACCTATGACCAGCCTTGTAAGCAGGCAGTCAGGCTTGCAGTCAGGCTTGTTAGGCAACTCTCTCCACACAGTATGGTGGGGAGAAAAAAAGAAGAAGAAGAGAAAGGTTGGTCAACAAGGGAAGCAAAGAAAAAGGAGACCTTGGGACATAAATAATAGCCATCTGCATTTTAACACTATCCAAGAACAAGATCATTATGGCCAAAGATCCAGAAGGCCATCTCTGCAGTGTAGATAAATGGCTCAAGCTGCCTTATCCGAAGAGTGCTCCTTGATATCATTCAACTTACTCCCTTTGTTTTGATTGCAAGAAATTGCTAATTTACTTGTTTAATTTTTTATATTGATATTATATTCACAAATTCACAAAATCAAAAATTTTAAAAGCCTTATTATATCTCTTTATACCTCCCAGTCTCGATTCACTCAGTTACTCTCTTTCTCTCTATGAGTAATCACTGTTGTCTGTTTCTTGTTTATCCTTTTAGAATTTTTTTAACATATATATAAGCCAAAACAAATACATAGTCTTAGCTATATAAATGGCAGTTAACATGCTATATACAACTCACTTAATGAGAAATGTTGGAGGGGCGCCTGGGTGGCTCAGTCAGTTAAGCGTCCCAACTCTTGATTTTGCCTCAGGTAATGATCTTAGGGTCATGAAATTGAGCCCTGTGTCGGGCTCCATGCTCGGCGTGGAGCCTGCTTAAGATTCTCTCCTTCTCCCTTTCTCCTCTGTGCCCCCCTCCCACCCTGCTCTCTCTCTCTTTCTCTCTCAAAAAAAAAAAAAAAAATGTTGGAGATCTTTCCATATCCCTTCATAAAGAACTTCTTTGTTCTTTTTTTTTTTTTTTTAATAACTGCATAGTATTCCATTGTATGGTTGTGCCAGAATGTATTTTACCATTTTACTAATCAATCCCTTGTTGCTGGTCATTTGGTTGTTTCTAGTCTTTACTATTACTACCAGTGCTGCAAGGAGTAACTTAGGGCTTAATGTTATTCACAGGTTTGAGAATATATTGTTAGTATAAATTTTTAGTTGTAGAATTCCTGTGTTAATGGAATATAGATGCTGCCAAATTGTCTTCTAAAGAATTTGTTCCAATTTATACTCCTATCATCTACATATGAGTATTTGTTTCCCCATATTCTTGCCAACAGTGTATATTCTCAAACTTTTGGAAATTTTGTTAAACTGGTAGGTTAAAAAATGATATTGTAGCGTAGCTTTGATTTTATTTCTCTTATCAGTAATGTTAAGCATCTTTTTCATGTATTTGAGTTAGTTATATTCCCTTTTCTGTGAATTCCCTGTTGTCTTCCACTCATTCTTCTATTGGATCAGTGGTCTTTTTCTTATGGATTTGGAGAAGCTCTTTCTATATTAAGGAGATTAATCTTTGTAATGTGCCTTGCAGATATTTTCCCCAATTCATCATTTCACTTTTGATTTAGCTTATGCTGTATTTTACTATGCACAAGCCTTTGATTTTGTAACTGGGTTTATTAATCTTTTTTTTTAAGTTTCTTTATTTTTTAGGTAATCTCTACACCCAACATTGGGCTTGAACTTATGACCCAAGATCAAGTGTTGCTTGCTCTTCCAACTGAGCCAGCCAGCACCCCAGGGTTTATTAATCTTAATCGTAATAGTTAGAAAGATCTCGGTTATAAAATAATAACACTTATTTTCTTATATTTTCTTTCAGCACTTTTATTGCTTTTTTTTTTTACATTTAAATCTTTGATATATTTGGAATTATCCAAGTGTGTGGTGCAAAGTATAGAGCCAACTTTTTTCTATGATGGCTATCCAGTTTTTTCCCTACTGGATAGCCATCTAGCCATCAAATTTTCCTACTTTCTTAAAAATTTTATTTTATTAATTTATTTTAAGTAATCTCCATACCCAATGTGTGACTTGAACTCACGACTCTGGGATCAAGAGTCACATGCTCTTCCAACCAAGCCAGCCAGGCACTCCAAATTTTCCTACTTCCTAATTTGAACTATCATCTTTATCATATATACTGAAGTCCTGTCTGTTTGGGGGTCTAATTTTGGATTCTTTGTTCTCTTCCATTGGTCTTCTGCCTACTCTTATGCCAGTGCCACATATTTTTAGTTACTGAGGCTTTAAAGTATGTTTCAATATCTCATGAATCTAGTTCCCTCTCTTTGTTCTTCTTTTTCAGAGTTTTCCTGGCTAATCTACTTTTTCCATATGAACTTTAGAATTATTTTTTTCAGTTGCAGGAAAAAATATCTGTGGCCATTTTTATTGAGGTTGGTTCAAATTTTAATAAATTAGTGTAATGATATCTTCAGAATGGGTTTCTCTCTAAGAACATATTGTGTCTTTCCATCCTTTAGAGAATGGATATCCTTAATCAGGCAAAGAGTGTTCTAGTTTGAGTATCAGCTTTAATTCTCACTGTAAATTAACATATTGACATTCTGGTTTTATACATCATTCTGTATAAGCAGTTAATTTGATTCACAATGAGAAATGGTTGCAGTCTTCTCTGATTACTCCCCAGTAAGTCAGGTTTTAGAGCCTGTAAGACAGAGAGCCAGATTCTAGAGCTTGGAAAATCCACCCTTGTAAATAATTGGCGTACATTGCCCATTGGGGTGGCCTTTTGGCAGATAGCCAGACGATCTTTCCCTATAACACTGCAACTATGTATATGCCTTTATTTTAAAAATAAATAGTTTACTTTTAGTAAACTTCACTATTATAAGGAAGTCTATTATCCTTAGTAGTTATACATGGATGGCAGTCTGTTCAGCTGTTATTGATGTTTCTGCATCTGCTTATGAGTAAAAGGGCCCTATATACACTGATGACGTGCTTTGGAAAATTACTGAGTAACTATCTTTGGTCAAATTTTTAATGGAAGTTTTAAATTCTTATATGTTACAGAATTTCACAAACTTATTTGGACAGCCACTAGTCTGCTTGCTTTCTCCTACAGCATATCCAAAAGCTTTACAAGGTATGTTGTCATTACCTGTTATAAACACTGTCTGCATTTTGAATAATACTAATCTTTGTCTCCCCACCTATAATGATCACATGTTGATTTATAGTGCTTAACGTGGCAGGTGTCAGTCTGAAATAAACCCAAAAGTCTTGCCAACAACTAGACTTCTTTAATGCGCTGCCATTAGGTCTTGAGATAATTCTAAAAGAAATGAGGTGTTTTTGGGTGTTTTTGGTCCCTTACTGTTGGGGAACTCATGATTTGTGAATTTTAAAATTTGTTTTGCAGGTGTTTTTTGTTTTGTTTTGTTTTTGTTTTTGTTTTGGTGTGCGTGTCGCCCTTCATACAACATGATTTCCTGTATCTCTGGCTACATGTTTTAGGCATCTTTTTTTTTTTTTTTAATATTTTATTTATTTATTTGACAGAGAGAGAGAGAGCACAAGCAGGGGAAGTGGCAGGCGGAGGGAGAAGCAGGCTTCCCACCAAGCAGGGAGCCCTATGCGGTGCTTGATCCCAGGACCCTGGGATCATGACCTGAGCTGAAGGCAGCCACTTAACTGACTGAGCCACCCAGGCACCCCTATTTTAGGCTTCTTTTAAAACTATATGATTTCTGGTCTAGAAAAACTTCTCAGCCTATGCCTGAGAGTTAGGATAACCTTACTGGCACAACTTAAAGGGTTTCTTTTATTCACATTTTTACCTTGTTGTATTTTTAAAATAAAAGCACCTATTTTCAGTGTGCTAGGGAGACAGTGTGTCCGGGTTATGGCTGTTTCTCAGATGGCTGAGAAATGAAAGACTGTCTTTAATAATTTGTCCTTGATAAGCAGCACGTAAAATAAAATCTAATTCCAACTCCCAGTTATTAAGCTAGGTAAAAACTAAACAAACCTTAACCGTGTTTTAGCAGTCCTTGTCACTGTTTCACCATCTCCCTGACTGAATAGTGCTGATGTCTCTCTGTGGGAGATAGCATTTTACTGCTACTTCCCAGCCAGAAGCCCTGTCTACTGACATAGTTTGACACAGGAAGTGATGGTCAGCATTTGAAAGCCTGAGAGAAGCTGGAGACTTTTCACTGTTGTTTTAAGGTAAGTTTTGCTATTTAACAGGGAAAAAAACCATGTAGAAATATTACGTTCTTGTATCCAAAAGCCGAATTACTAAGGGATAGAACTTACCTTCAAACAACGGTAAAATTCTCCTGCTTTGAGGACTTTGTTAACCTGTTTCCTGTCATTTCTGGAGAAATGTAACCCCTTCCAATTACTTAGTGCTTTCTGCTGTCAATTTGTCCTATTAAGATGCAGCTTTATTTAAAATTGCATGAGCTAATGGGTTAATACCAAGATTATTTGTTCCGAAAGGCTTTATTGCATAGAGGGTAAAAACAGAGACTCTGGAGGTAAGCTGATTGAATTTGAATTCCGACTCAGCCACTGCCTAGCTATGTGACCTTGGGAAGTTACATAGCCATTCTGTGCCTGTTTCTTTCCTATCAAATGGAGATAGTAATAGTACTTCCTCGTTAAATATTTTTGGGTATGTAGTAAGTATTCAATATGTGCTAACTCATTCTTTAATGGTCATTATTATTAATGCTTATTATCACACTTATTTGTTGTATACACCCTTAACACTTTTTAGTCCAGTATCATATCTTTGTGCTAGAAAGCTTAGACGTCTAATCCCTTAAATATGGCCCATCTGAGCACAAAGCTAGCAGATACCTAAATTTTGGGATGTCTAATTAGGTTCCTGCACCTCTAGTAACTAAAGTCTCCAGTTCTCCCTTGAACCACGAGTTACATCATCTGTACAACAAACATTTATTCAGCATTTATTTATCAGGTTCTGTGCTGGGCGCTGGAGTTAACACTCTGACCAGACAAACACAATATGTTCCTCAGAGAGCCAAATGTCTAGCCAAAGATACAGACAACCTAAGAGGCATTTCTTATAGGTGCTATTAGTGGTTCATAGAAGGAAGCATATGGAACACGTAAGAGGAACTCCTGAGCAGCCCTTGCCGGTGAAGAAAATGGATAAAAAGATGTCAGAGTGGAGTTGAAGGTTATATAGAATTATTTGGAGCTGGGACATGGTTAACAAGAGTGTTCTAGCAGAGCAATAGCATGTGAGCCCAGACATAAGAGCTCTGTGATGAGAGAGTTTATGGAACTTTTTTTTTAAGATTTTATTTTTAAGTAATTGTTACACCCAATGTGGGGCTTGAACTCACAACCCCAAGATCAAGAGTCGTGTGCTCTACCCACTGAGCCAGCCGGGTGCCCCAGTTTATGGAACATTTAGAGAAATTAAAGTACTTCCTGCTAGTGGAAGGACAGGGTGTGGGATTGTGTGACTGAATCATGAAAAACCTTTTAGGATTTGTGAAGAGATTAAAATGGAGGACAGTGGGGTGCCATCAAAAGATTGTGAACAGAAGAGTAGCATGGAAGAGCATTCATTAGCCTTGTGGAGAATGGGTTGGAGAGGAGCACTGATGGAAATAGGGAGATGGTGGTGGCTTCAGAAGATACTAAGCCCAAAGAGCCAACAGGATTTGGTGATGGATTGGATATGAGGGAACAAGGGAGAGGAAGGAGGCAGAAGCGAACTTCCAGGTTTCTGGCTAAGATGCTGGTAGAAATGATGGTACCGCATAAGAAGCAGATTTGTAGAGAACAAAAGGGAAGAATTTGCTTTCAATTTCTGACAAGTTGGGTTTGAGGTTACCTTTGAAACTTAGGTTGAATATTGTAGTCTAGAGCAGCTCTGTTCAACAGAAAGATAATGTAAGTCATGTGTAATTTTGAATTTTCTAGTAGCCACATGAAAAAAAGTTTAACAGGTGAAATTAATATATCTTTTTGTAGAGAGGCTCTGAAATCCTACATATATTTTACCTTTCACAGTGCACCTCACTTTGGACCAGTCACATTTGAAGTATCCAGTAGCTACATTAGGACAGTGCAGTTCTAGACCGGGTGAGCTTGATCTAGACTGCAGATAAGAGAACTGGGAATCAGTAGGCATGTAAGTGATAACTGAAATTGTGGGAGTAGGTGAGATCAGCCATGTGTAGGGTCAAAGGGAGAAAATAGTGATATTTAAGGGATAGGTGAGAAAGAGCAACTAACAAAAGGGAATGAAAAAGATGGCCAATTCTAGTACTCATCAGAGAATTCTGTCATGAACCACCCATGTACTTGCCATATTTGGATAAAATTTGTTAGTTGGAGTGAAAAAGACAAAGGACTATGTTCCTTTTCCATTTCTCTTAAGTTTCCTATGCTCTCTCTTAAGTTTGTTCAGCAGAAAGCAGCGTACCTGGGATGTTTTTGTAGTTCCATGCAGAATCTACTTTATTGAATTATGTTTTAATGATACAGCTTTAATTTTGTGTAATATCATTATATTAAAATATTCCTCAAATAGATCTCTTATCTTTTGCAAAACTGTTGTCTATATATATATAACATGTTTGTTATTACAGATCAATCTCAACGAGGTAGCCTCTTCACTCTCTTTTTGAACAATCCTCTAATGGCCTTCCTATTTGTCTCTGGATTGTCAAGCATGCGCAGAGGCCTATGGGAAAAATGTCAAGAATATCTTCGAAAAATCAACCGTGATATTGCCCAGCTACTGACCCATTCACGTTCAATAGGTACCCTACTAATCTAACTGAACACTTAGCATACTATAATGGTTTTATATTGTTGAAATTGTTTGAATTTTTAAAGGTATTTATTGAAGGCAGGAAAGTTGAGAAGGTTTTCGAACTTTCTTCCCCTTTGAAATGAGTTTTTCTTTTAAGCATCTTTTTACTGTCATCTTTCTCCTCTTTGCAGATCAAGCATTTCTCCAGTTTTTTGGAGATGAATTTCTTCGCTTGCTTCTCACAAGATTTATCTTTTGTTCAGCCACCATGAGGATGCACAAGATTTTTCGGGTAGGCAAAGAATATTATTATAGACCAATTTTACCATTTTAGGTATTTAGGAATCATATATTTTATTAAATATACTGTATTAAATAAAATTTTAATAGATTCAAAATAATATTTACAAATTATTATGACATATAAAAATGACCCATATAAGGCACATCTGAATGCCAGTTAAAGAAGTAGAACATTTTCATTACCTTTTAGGCCCTTCCCGGATCCTATCTCTCTCTCTCAAATGAAATTAAAATCCTGAATTTTATAATTATCATTCATTTTTCTTTATAGCTTTGCCATATGTATTATTTATATTCCTACACAACATGTTGATGGATCCAAATTGTATGTATTCTTCTACAGCTTGCTTTTTTTTCACCTACTATTATAGTCCTGAGATTGAGCCAAGTTGATGACAACTGTAACTTTCATCCATTTGTTTTCAGTGTGCTATAGGATTCGATTGTTTGACTGTATATCAAAAATTTCTTGTCCATTCTACTGATAATGGATATTTAGGTTGTTTCCATTTTTTTATTATTATAAACAATGCCACTGTGAAATCTTCTATCAGTTACCTGGTACACATGTATAAGATTTTCTATACTGGGATGTGAGGTCAGATTATATAAGCATCTTCCAACTTTACTAGGTAATGCCAAATGTTTTGCAAAGTGGTTGTATCAATCTACACTCACTAGCAGTGTGTAAGAGTTACTTTTGCTCTAATCCTCACCACTTGTTGCAGTCTTACTTTATATCATGTGACTCTAATGGGTATAAATTAGTAGTTCAGGTGGCGCCTGGGTGGCTCAGTCGTTAAGCGTCTGCCCTCGGCTCAGGTCATGATCCCAGAGTCCTGGGATCGAGCCCCACATCGGACTCCCTGCTCTGCGGGAAGCCTGCTTCACCCTCTCCCACTCCCCCTGCTTGTGTTCTCTCTCTCGCTGTGTATCTCTCTCTGTCAAATAATAAAAAAAAAAAATTAGTAGTTCATTGTGGTTTTAATTTTTATTTCTGAAATTGCTTTTAGGTTGAGTAACTTTTCATGTTTTATTCTTTGTTCCTTTTTGTGAAGAGTGTGTTCAAATCTTTTGTCCATTTTGCTCTTAAGTGATTTGGTTTTTTCTGTGAATTCATATAACTACGTAACACTGTTTATTGAGGTTTTAAAAATTTTAGCCTTTACATTTTTCATTTCTATAAGTAACATTTGGTTCTTTTTCAAATATGCCTGAACATTTTTTAAAGGATTCATTTATTTACTTGGGGCGGGGGGGAAGAGCAGAGAGAAACCAGAAAGAGAGAGAATCTCCAGCAGACTCTGCATTGAATGTGGAGCCTGATGCAGGGCTCAGTCTCATGACCCTGAGATCCTGACCTGAGCTGAAACCAAGAGTTGGATACTTAACCAACTGAGCCACCCAGGCACCCCTATGCCTAAACATTTTTAAGTCTCTTGTAACTTTTAGTTTAAAAATAGGATGTTTTTTTTCCATTTTATTATGGTAATTTTAAATATGAAAGAATTGTACAATGAATATCCATATATACACTAGCTAGATTCTGCAGCTAACATTTTGATATATTTGTTTTGGTACATTTATCCATTCCTCTTTTCATTCATCAGTTTATCTCATTTTGTGATGCATTTTGAAATAAATGGTGGACATCAATAGATTTTACCCCTCAACACTTCATCATACATATAAATAACTATACACACACACACACTTTTTTAAAGTTTTATTTTATTATGTTATGTTAATTACCATACATTACATCATTAGTTTTTGATGTAGTGTTCCATGATTCATTGTTTGCATATAACACCCAGTGCTCCATTCAATACGTGCCCTCTTTAATACCCATCACCAGGCTAACCCATCCCCTGACCCTCCTCCCCTCTAGAACCCTGAGTTTGTTTCTCAGAGTCCATAGTCTCTCATGGTTCATCTCCCCACTTCTTTTTTTTTAATGTGAAGTTCGTATACAGTGAAGTGCACAAAACTAACATGTGCCATTAGGTGAGTTTTGACAAATACATACACCCGTGTATCAAGTTATACAACATAGCATCATTCCAGAAAATTCTCTCTAAACCCTTTTCCAGTCAGTCCAGTACCCATTACCCCAGAGGCAATGCTATTTTTTATTATTTTCACTATAGCTTAGTTTCACCTATTCATGAACTTGAATTATACAGTGTGTACGTCTTTGTGTAAACCTTCTTTGACCAAGCATGTTGTTCTTTTTTTTTTTTTTTTTAAGATTTTATTTGTTTGACAGAGAGAGACACAGCGAGAGAGGGAACACAAGCAGGGGGAGTGGGAAAGGGAGAAGCAGGCTTCCCGCGGAGCAGGGAGCCCGATGTGGGGCTCAATTCCAGGACCCTGGGATCATGACCTGAGCCGAAGGCAGATGCTTAACGACTGAGCCACCCGGGTGCCCCCAAGCATGTTGTTCTTGAGATTCATCCATGTTTCATATAAAAGGAGCTCATTCCTCTTTATTACTGAGTAGTAGTAGTCCATTGTCTGAATATACCACAGTTTATTTGCCTTCTCCTTTTGATGAACACCTGGGCAGTTTTAAATTTTTGACTACTGTAAATAAACTGGCTGTGAACATTCTTGTACAAGTCTGCTCAGACATATATTTTGAATTTTTTTGGTCATAGGGTAGGTATGTGTTTAGTTTTATCATAAACTGCCATTTCTCAGAGTATTTGTACCATTTTATGTTTCTAGCAACAGTGTATGAAAGTTTCTCTATATATATCCTTGCCAACATTTGGTGTTGTCAGTCTTTTAAATTTCAACCATTTTTGTGAATATTTTTTTAAAGATTTTTATTTATTTAAGAGAGAATGAGCATGAGTGGGGGAGGGGCAGAGGGAGAACCAGACTCCCTGCTGAGTAGGGAACCCAATGTGGGGCTTAATTCCAGGACCCCAGGATCACGACCCGAGCCGAAGGCAGATGCCCAACTGACTGAGCCACCAGGCGCCCCCATTTTTGTGAATTTATAGTGTTATCTCATTGTAGTTTCAATTTGCATTTCACTGAATAATGTGATGTTAGACATCTTTTCATGTGCTTCTCAACTATATTTTATTGCATTCTGTGGCTTACCTTTTTCTTTTCTTGAACAGTGGCTTTTCTTAACAGTTGCTTTTAAATTCTTGATGAAGTTTCAACTAACCAATTTTTTTCTTTTGTGGTTTGTGTTTTATCCAAGAAATTTTCACCTATTCCAAAGTTACAAAGATTTTTTCCAAGTTTTCTTCTAGAAGTGTTATAGCTTTAGCTTTTTTACACTTAGGTCTGTGATGTATCTTGAGTTATTTTTGTTTACAGTGTAAGGTAAGGGTTAATGGTTTTTTCTTTCATATGGATATGAAATTATTTTAGTATCATTGAAATGGTTATCCTTTTCTCTTTGAATTACTTTTGTAACGTTTTTGAAACTGTCAACCATATATGTATAGAGATATTTCTAGACTCTAAATTCTGTTTCATTGACCAATGGCATTTTTCTCCAATACACTGCTACCTTAATTATTCCAGTTTTTTTTTTTGATTGATTATTCCAGTTTTATATTAAGTCTTAAAATCCTGTAGTGTGAGTTCCCCTAAAATTTAAGTGTTTTGGTTATTCTGGGTCCTTTCTATGTGAAATTTAGCAGCAACTTCACATTTTGATTGGGATTGCACTTAATCTATGTAACCAATCTATGGAGAATTGTATTTTAATAATATTGAGTCAATCAATGACTATGGTGTATTTCCCCATTTATTTAGGTCTTCAGTTTCTCTCAGCAGTGTTTTGTGATTCTCATCTTATAGGTGTTATATGTATCTTAATAAATTTATTCCTGAGTATTTCAATTTTAGAGAGGCATTATAAATAGAATTATATTTTTATTTCATATTCTAATTATTAGTTGCTAATACACAGAAATACTGCTGTTTTTAAAATTGACCTTGTTTCCTTGCAGTCTTCCTAAATTGAAATGTTAGTTCTGCTAGCTTTTTTTATACATTCCTTAAGATTTTGTATGTACATAATCATGTCATTTTCAAACAAAATAGTTTTTACTTCATCCTTTCCAATCTCTATGTCTTTTATTATGGTGGGGATTTGTTTGTTTTGTTTTTGCTTTTGTACTTTATTTCAAGGTTAGGTCTTCTGGTAAAATGTTGAATAGAACTAGTGAGAATGGACATCCTTGCCTTGTTCCTGGGTTTTGGGGAAAAATATTTAATCTTTTACCATAAATTAGGTGTTGACTGTTGGTTTTTCATAGATGTCCTGTTTCAGGTTGACTGAGCTCCCTTCTGTTCCTAATCTGTTGAGATTTTTTTTTATCAGTAATAGGTATGGAAGATTGTCAAATACTTTTTTTTCTTCATTAAATGATCTAATAAATATTAATTCTATTAACACGGTGAATAGCATTGGTTGATTTTTCTAACAGTAAGTTCAGCCTTGTATATCTGGGTTAATTGTATTTTGTGGTCATGTATTATCCTTTTGCATTGCTGGATTCAATTTGCTAGTATTTCCTTATGGATCTTTACATCTTTTGTTATGAGTGAGTATGGGACTTAATTTTCTATTCTTATAATGTCTTCGTCTGGTTTTGTTATCAGGGTA
Organism: Mirounga angustirostris; assembly: GCF_029215605.1. Taxonomy (NCBI): domain Eukaryota; kingdom Metazoa; phylum Chordata; class Mammalia; order Carnivora; family Phocidae; genus Mirounga; species Mirounga angustirostris. The sequence continues at coordinate 83,842,032 of NW_026991723.1, read as the reverse complement.
TTGCTGACTTCGTAAATTGAGTTGGGATGTGTTTCATTCTCTTCTACTTCTTATAGTTTCTTTAGGGTTGGTATTATTTCTTCCTTGAAAGGTTGATAGCATTCACTAGTAAAGCATCTAGACATGGAGTTTTCCTTTTTGGAAGTTTTTAAATTTTGAGTTCAATTTCAAAGGCTTTTCATGTTTTCTGTTTTTCTTAGTCAATTTTGATCATTTGTGTCTTACAAGTTCATTTGTCTAATTTATTGCAAAACATTGTCCATAATATTCCATTATCCTTTTAATCCATATAGGCTCTCCAGTGATCTTTTATTTTATTTATTTTATTTTTTTTTTTTTAATTTTTATTTATTTGAGACAGAGAGAATGAGAGAGAGAGAGCACATGAGAGGGGGGAGGGTCAGAGGGAGAAGCAGACTCCCTGCCGAGCAGGGAGCCTGATGCGGGACTCGATCCCGGGACTCCAGGATCATGACCTGAGCCGAAGGCAGTCGCTTAACCAACTGAGCCACCCAGGCACCCCTCCAGTGATCTTTTATCCTCATATTGGTAATATTTCCTGTCTTGTTTTTTCTTTCTCAGTCTAGCTAAAAGTCTGTTAATCTTAGTGATCTTTCCAAATAAACAACTTTTGCTTTCATTGACTTTTTTTACTGTTGTTCATCTTTTATAATCTATTTCCATATATACTTTATTGTTTCTCTTCTTTTTAATTACAGTTGACTTTTAAACAACACAGGTTTGAACACTCAGGTCCACTTATCTTTGAATTTTTTTGTATAGTACAGTACTGTAAATGTATTTTCTCTTCCTAATGATTTTCTTAATAACATTTGCTTTTCTCTAATTTACTTTATTGTAAGAATATAGTACATAATACATATACATATAAAATATGTGTTAATTGGCTCTTTCTGTTATCAGTAACGCTTCCCAGTCAACAGTAGGCTCTTGGTTAATTTTGGGGAGTCTAAAGTTATATATGGATTTTTTTTTAAGATTTTATTTTTAAGTAATCTCTACATTCAAGATCAAGAGTCGCATGCTCCACCGACTGAGCCAGCCCAGTGCCCCATAAAGTTACATGTGGATTTTCACCGGTGCTGGGGCTGGCACTCCAAACCCCCATCCCCGTATTGTTCAAGGGTCAGCTGTACTTTGATTTTAATTTTCTCTTTTAATTCCTATATTTTTAAGCTTAGACCTAACAACTTTTTTCTCTTCTAATATAAGCACTTTCAATTAAGCACTGCCTTAATATGATTTAAATAATTGAAATTTATTTAAGATTCTCTCTCTGCCCCTTCCCGACCTCATGCTTTCTCCCATTCTCTCTCTCTGTTAAAAAAAAAAAAAAAAGGGGGAGAGGTGCCTGGCTGGCTCAGTCCTTAAGCGCCTGCCTTTGGCTTGGGTCATGATCCCCAGGCTCCGCGGGGGGCCTGCTTCTCCCTCTCCCACTCCCCCTGCTTGTGTTCCCTCTCTCGCTGTGTGTCTCTCTGTCAAATAAATAAATAAAATCTTTAAAAAAAAAAAGGAGTTATGTATAAATGTCAGTTTGTTCAATTTGCTACTGAACTATTTTAAACAGTGTTCTGTATTCTTACTGATTTTTTGGTCTGCTTGTTCCATCCCTGACAGAGGAGTATCTAAACCTATAATTATAATTATGAATTGGTTAATTTCTCATTTCAGTTCTCATTTTTCTTTGTGCATTTTGAAGCTGTTATTGAGTTCACACATACTTAGGGTTGTTCTGTCTTCTTGTTGAAATTACCCATTCATTTATGAAATACCTATTACATGTGGCAATATTCCTGGATCTGCAATCTATTTGATTGATATTAATATAACCATACCTGTTTTCTTCTGGTTTGTGTTTGCACAGCAAATCTTTTTTCACCCTTTCACTTTTAACCTATGGTTCTCCTTATACTTAAAATGGATTTCTTTTCTTTTCTTCTTTTTTTTTTTTTTTTTTAAGATTTTATATATTTATTTGAAAGAGAGCATGGGGCGGGGGGCAGAGAGGCAGAGGGAGAAGCAGACTCCCCGCTGAGCAGAGAACCAGATGCTGATGCCGCCCTCAACCCCAGGACCCTGGGATCATGACCTGAGCTGAAGGCAGATGCTTAACCAGCTGAACCACCCAGGTGCCCCTAAAGTGGATTTCTTTTCAATAGCATTAGTTAGGTCCTGCTTTTTTCTTCTATTTAGTTTGCCAGTCTCTACTTTCATTTGATATTTTTAGTTTTGAATTATGTTAATATGAAATGTAATTTTGTAACATAGTTTGATTTAAGGGGCGCCTGGGTGGCTCAGTCGGTTAGGCGGCTGCCTTCGGCTCAGGTCATGATCCCAGAGTCCTGGGATCGAGCCCTTCATCGGGTTCCCTGCTGAGCAGAGAGCCTGCTTCTCCCTTTCCCTCTGCCTGACGCTCTGCCTACTTGTGCTCTCTATCTGTCTGTCAAATAAATAAATAAAAAATCTTTAAAAAAAAAAACTCAGTTTGATTTAAATATACTATTGTTATCTATTTGTCCTGGCTGTGGTTTGTACCTTTTTTCTTTCTTTGCTTTCATCTTTATTTGAATTAATGGAGGTTTTGTTTTGTTTTGGTTTAGAATTTTATTTTAACAATAGTATTGATTTACCTCTATATGTTGTTTTACTTATTAATATGACTTCACATTTAATATAATTGTCTTATAACAGTATACCTTTATATTCTCCCTCCCAACTCTGTACATTTGACTTTTATGAATCGGTATATACTAAATGATACTTTGTGGTTAGCATAGCATTAAACAGTCAATGAATGATCTTTTTAAAAACTTTTTAAATGATGGGGCACCTGGGTGGCTCATTTGGTTAAGTGTCTGCCTTCGGCTCAGGTCATGATCTCAGGGTCCTGGGATTGAGCCCTGTATTGGGCTCCCTGCTCCGCAGGAAGCCTGCTTCTCCCTCTCCCTCTCCCTCTGTGCCTCGCCCCACTCGTACTCTCTCGCTCTCTATCTCAAATAAATAAAATCTTTTTAAAATTTTCCGCTCTTTATTTCTTCCTGTGTTTAATTTTCCGTCTGCTATCATTTTTCTTACTATAGAATCTTTTATCATTTCTTAGAGTGCAAATCTGATGGTAATTCTTTCATTATTTATTTCTCTGAAACAGTCTTTATTTCACTCTGATTTTTTTTTTTTGAACCATAGGTTATTTAAGAATATGTTGTTTTGTAGCTAAATATATAAGTTAAGTTATTGGGGCACCTGGGAGGCTCAGTCTGTTGAGTGTCTGACTCTTGATTTCAGCTCAGGTCATAATCTCAGGGTTGTGAGATCGAGCCCCCATTGGGCTCCATGCTCAAGGCAGAGTCTGCTTGAGAGGCTCTTCTCCCTCTCCATCTGCCCCTCCCCCTGCTCGTTCGCTCTCTCTCTCACATAATAAATATTTTTTTAAAAAATAATAAATAAATATTTGAGTTATCTTTATCTTACTGACTTCTAAGCTAATTCCTTTGTGGTCAGATAATATACCTTGTATGGCTTAAATCCTTTTAACTTATTGAAACTTGTTTTATCATCCAGATGTCATCTATCATGGTAAATGTTCCACAGATACTTTCAATAAACATACATGCTAGTAATGTCATAACATCAGGTAAAGAGTTTTATAAATGTCTTTTAGATAACCTTGACTTATAATGTTATTCATCATGGTTTTTATATCTTTACTGATTTTCTGAATACTTGTTCTATCAATTATCGTGATGTGTAATGTGTCTTTTCATTTTTCTCTGGGTATTTTTAAGATTTTTTCTTCATATTATTTCCTATAATTTGGTTATGATATACCTTGATAGGGTTTTCTTTTTTTTTTTTTTTTAATTAGAGTTCATTGATCATCTTGGATCTATGGAATATTTTTGGAATACTTCTGGTCATTTTTGTTCAGATATTTTTCTTCCTCCATTCTCTCTGGGACATAGTTACATATATATTAGACAACCTGTTGTTAACCTCCACATCACTTCATGTGCCCTTCATTTTTCCAAAAAAGTCTTTTTCTTTCTTTCTTTCTGTTTCAGTTTCTATTGCAGTGTCTTCAAGTTCACTGATGTTTTCTTCCTTAGTGTCTAAAATGCTGTTAATCCTATCCAGTTAGTTTTTCATTTCAGGAATTACATTTTTCTCATCTCTAGTTCTGTTTGGTTCTTTTAATATTTTCCATTTCCCTCATTATGTTTTCCTTTGTGCTCTTGAATGTATGTGTAAGAGCTAAAGTCCTTATCTGCTAATACTATATTCTCTATTATTTATAAGTTTGTGTTTATGATTTTTCCTACTGGTTAGGGCTCTCATATTCCTGATTTTTTATATGTCTAGTAATTTTCTCGTAGAGTATGTACATTGTGAATTTCATGATGTTGAATTCTGGACTTTGTTGTCTTTCTTTGAATAATATTGGACTTTATTGTAGCAGGGGTTTAATCAACTTGCAAATTCCTTTGACCTTCCTATGGCTTGTTTTTAAGCATTTTAGGGATAGATTTAGAGTAGTGTTAGCATAAAATGTAGGTTTATTTTGGCCCAATACTAAGAGGCATAATTTTTCTGGGGTCTCTTTCATATGTCCCCTGTTTCAACAGATTTTCTCCACTCTAGGAAGTGTTTGGTCAGAACTCAAACATCTCTCAGCCCTGTGTGAGCTGAGAGAATTATTCACCATATAATAGTCCCCCATTAGATCTTGTTTTTTGGTTTTTTCTTTTTTAGGGTTGTTGAACAGTTCTTTTTTTGTCTCTATGAGGACTATTTAGTATTTAGTGTGGTAAAACAAAATTTTGGTCTTTATAATTGTAATGAGTAATGCCTAAGGGCTGAAGAATGGTAGGAGTGATTTTTGAATATATGAACTATCATGTGAGATGCATAGAAAAGCAGTAACTTATTTCTCCAGGAAATTTTAAATGAGTGACAGAATTATAGTCTATAAAAATTACCAAGGGGTACCTGGGTGGCTCAGTCGGTTAAGCGGTTGCCTTTGGCTCCGTTCATGATCCTGGGATTCTGGAATTGAGCCCTGCATCAGACTCCCTGCTTCTCTCTCTTTCCCTGTCCCTCCCCCGTCACTCGTCCCTGCTCATGCTTTCTCTCTCTCTCTTTCTCAAATAAATAAAATCTTCATTATTTTTTTAAAGAGAGAGAGAGAGAGCACAAGCAGGGGAAGCGGCAGGGAGAGGGAGAAGCAGGCTCTCCATGAGTAGGGAGTCGGATGCAGGACTCAATCCCAGGACCCTGGCATCATGACCTGAGCTGAAGGTAGAGGCTTAACCATCTGAGCCACCCAGGCACCCCTAAATAAAATCTTAAAAAAAAAAAAAAAAAGAAATTACCAAATAAAGAAGAATTTCCAAGTGAGAATACCTCATTTTTGAAACGGTCTCTTTCTTTTGCTTCTATGCAATTACAATTTTTTTTCTTTTTCCTTTACTGTTCCTTTTCTGTTTTTTGTTTTTTTTTTCCCCTTTCTTTCTGGTATTTCCCTTTTTAGGGACTCTTTTTCTTTTTTTCACACTGTGTGCTAATATTCTTAGAAATCTTAGCCATTTTCATGACTTTAATATTTATCTCCATGCATATTATATCCGTCTTTACATATACTGCTCAAACCCGTCTTCTGAGATCAATCTGAATTTTCAAATTCCTTTTGAGGGGCAGTTCTGTTTGTATTACCCTATTACTTCAAATAAAATATACCTAAAACCTGAAGCTTTTATTACTCTCTCCAAATCATTTCCTCTTGTACTTCTCTTTTTCTCTCAAATGGCTCCCAGCTCTTCTCTTATGTCATTTCTTCCTAAAATCTCACAGTCATCTTTGACACCTCCCTGTCCTATAATTAATTGCCAAGGCTCATTAATTTTTTTTAAAGATTTATTTATTTGAGAGCAAAAGAGAAAGAGAATGAGCAGTGGAGAGGGGTAGAGGGAGAGAGATAGAGAGGAAGAAGCAGACTCCCCACTGAGCAGGAAGCCTGATGTGGGGCTCAGTCCCAGGACCCGGAGATCATGACCTGAGCCAAAGGCAGGTGCTTAACTGACTAAGCCACCCAGGTGCCCCAGCCAAGCTCATTAATTTGACTTTTTCAGTGCTTCTCATGTCTTTCCTCTCATTTTAATTTCTGCTGCAATTCATTCATTTAGCCAAATACTTGTTGAAATCCTACATATGCTAGGACTTTCCCCTAAGTAGTTGGCATTATATGATTTCTACAATATAGCAGAGTACTCAAAAGTGGCAAGACCCAATAAATACTTGTAAAATAACTCACTGAATGAATATATTAGGTTGAACCGTATGAAACTGTAATTTTTGAAGGTCACAGTAGTCAAATATCAGCAATTTCCTGTGTTCAACAAGTACACTGCTATTAAGAATCATACTACTAGGGGCGCCTGCGTTGCTCAGTCGGTTAAGCGTCTGCCTTCGGCTCAGGTCATGATCCCAGAGTTCTGGGATCGAGTCCCATGTCGGGCTCCCTGCTCAGCGGGGAGTCTGCTTCTCCCTCTCCTGCTCCCCCTGCTTGTGCTCTCTCTCTCTCTATCTCTCTCTTTCTGACAAATAAATAAATAAAATCTTAAAAAAAAAAAAACCTAAAAAAAAAATCATACTACTATGCAGAGAACTACATATTAAGTTATTCCTAATATTGTAATGTTAACAGTAATATTATTAATGTTGTATATAATTTCCTTCATTAAACTCTAAAACTTGACTTTTCTCTCCTTTGCCTACCAGGAAACACGAAACTATCCAGAATCATATCCCCAACTGCCAAGGGATGAAACAGTGGAGAACCCTCACCTCCAGAAGCACATTCTGGAATTAGCGTCCATTCTGGATGTTCGAAATGTGTTCCTCGAGAGTACCATAGATGACTATTAAAACAAAAATCCTCTTGTTGAAACAATTTTTCATTTGCCACAGATTTTACATGGTGCCGTTTTTTAATGTGATGACAGACACGTAGTGGTGTTACTTAGTTTTAATTTTTTAATTTAAGGCCACCATTTTAAAAACAAACTGAAAAAATTGTTCAGACTTTTAGGGTAACTGTTTTAAAATACAGTCTTTCAAGTCTTTTAAAAAACTCAATTAATCTTGGAATTTTTACTTTTCGGTTTTGAAGTATGGCTACTTACCTCCAACATCTATCCCTACACACATATAGTCAATGTTCTCACCCTCAGAAGAGTAAATCATTTATTTTTATATAATGAAGAAAATCCAACTCTTATACTTGGACCTTAAATGTGTGGATTTAGAAAATATATCATTGTTCACAAAGATGAAACTAGCCAGCATGGACTATTAAAAATCAAGAACAGTCTTTCCATAATATTTCTTTTCATTCCAACTTAGTAGGTAGACAAATGTGTGATTCTTTGAAGCATTATCAAGACCATTTTTGAAATCATTTAATTCATTAAATCCTGTCATAATTTCAGAAACTGTATAGGATTGATTTGCATCTAAAAGTTAAATCTTTAATTGGAGTCTTAAGATGATAAATATCACTTGGAATGTGTGAGCCCTGTGTTATCATGATATATGCTGGCATATTTTGCTTTCTTTGTAATCTGAATGCTAGAAATGAAAAAAAAAAAGACTTTTAAGTATTTCAGTCAAAAAATCAGATTGTTGGTTTCATAATACAATGTTTCCACAGGAATTCTATTTAATCTTAATTCATGATATCAAGTTTAAAGACTATCCAGATTGAGGGCTGTGGCATAGAGTACAGAGATTATATAATCTTTTTGCCTAGTTCACGTTTATGAGATGTCAAAGTCAGAGATGTTATTAATTTTAGTTGGGGATAACTGAATTATTACTTAACCTAAAATGGAAGTAACTTTTGCATTGACAATTTGGAAATAAGATTTTTTTAAACTCCTGATATTTAATATTTCATATTCATGCACAAGTTTTTTTTTATTATTTTAAATAGGATTCCATATATAATATAAAGTTTTTTGTGTTTTTCTTCTCTGTCATCCCCTTCATAATTTCATAAGCATTGTGACGATGCTTTGGGTTTTTTTACCCCCCTTCTTTTGACTCCACAGCATTCAAGTTCAGAAATCTATGAACCAAAAGCCCGTCTACCTAACTGTAGATTTTGTACAGGCTCACATTCTACCTCTGGCAGTCCCAGGGGAAATAAGGTGATAGCTTTTGGTGCCTCTTTCCTGTGTCCTTAGGGAAATTTTACTGTAATATTTTTAACTTGGTTTTCATTTCAGGCATAGGGAATTATTTGGGACTAAGTTATTCATATACCTGTCCCAATTTGCTGATTTTTCATCTGAAGTCTTGAAATTATTGTTCTTGGGTTTAGGGGACTTCGTGGTATTTCATTCTTTTTTTTTTTTTTTTTCATTATTTTGTTTGTTCTTTTAAACCTTGTTTCAGAAGCTTTGAAAACTTATCCTGGAGGATAAGTTTTCCTTTGCCTAGTGGGTTGTTTTTCTTTATCAGATAAAGACTGCTTTTCTTTTCTTCAGTACCTTTATAAACTTTGTGGCTTTCCTTTCATAACGGTGTTCACCTGGATTATAGCAATAGGCTGACCTCTTGTTTCAGTCCCCCTGAATTTCTGTGCCAGTAATGTACCTGACCTCACGTATTTTCCTCTCCTCTGATGCTTAAAATAGTATTTATTCTCCTGAGCTTTATTCTCACCTGTTTAGCATAAAGAACCCTGGTCTGAGAACTAGGGAGACCTGAGTTCTAATCCTGGCTTCCCTGGTAGCTAGCTTTATGCCCTTTGACAAGTATCTTCTTGTTTCTGTTTTATAGTATTCTCATCTGTAAAATGAAGGCATTAGGCCAAGGTCCTGTCCAGTTTTATGGTTCTATAATTGCAATCTTGATTTCCCTCCCCGTGCCACCTGGAAAACTAGTTTTTCTGAGTTTACCATAGACATTTTCTTTTCTAAGTCATATTTAACTTGTTTTTGTTCACGAGAATATCTGAGTCTCGGTTACTGTAGAAGCTAATCTGGTGAAGAAATTAGAGCTTTTGTGATTAGAAACATGTTTGTCCAAGAGCAAGGGGTCTTAGAAATCACGACGAGGGTTTAGATGATGACATTGTTACTTAAACTGATAGTAGTGTAATTTCTTATTGGTGGTTAAAAATCTAAAGTGAGCCGAAGCGATCTTGAATCTTTAAGAAAGGAAAACTGTGCTAGAAAATTCTGTACCATTGTTTCATTCATGCCTTCAAGAAGACGTGGACTGAACAAACTATACTCCAGATTTTGTTCTAGGCATTGGGAAAGCAAATGAATGAGACTTTAAAATCCTTGTCTTCATGAAGCTTATATTTTAGTAGGAGTCAGGCAATGAACATAATAAAATTTATGTTAGAGAGTTGTAAGTTGTATGAAGAAAATTTAGAACATGGTAAGGGAAATGGTTTGATTGTTTTGGGGTGAAGAACAGTGTCTAAGTGAGTGATCAGGGTAAGCCTTAGTGAGAAGATTATATTTGTGCAAACAATTCATGTTTCTTTCTTTTTTTTTTTTACTTTTATTATGAAAATTTTAAGCATATGTAGCATTTAATGAACCATCCTGTACCCATCACCAAGCTTCTACATTTTAAGACATTACTTTAAGCAAGGCATAAGAAGTGTAAAAGGACAATCACCCATGGGTATAGGCAAAGAATCTCTTTTTTCAGTGCATACCACTCCCCTTTATAAATATATAAATATTAAGCCCTTTATTTATTTAATTTTAGAATTCATAGAAATTTAAACATTGGAACTAAGAACAAAGCAAAGCCAAGGGAAAAAAGCACTTCTTTGTTTTCAAATTGTACAAGCTCCCCCTGGAGATTCTGATACAGTCTCTCACCTCCCTTAAGAATCACTACAAAAAAAAACAAGGTATAGGATTGCAAGAAGTCCCTTACACAGAGAACAGTGTTAATAAGCACAATGGAATTATTTTCTCTTTCTTTATCCGTATATTTCTGAAGGTGGTAAAGCAGCTATTTCCCCTACTTCTCAGAAGAGAAAGCTGAGACCCTAAAACACTGTAGGTTTATTCATAGTGGCAGAGCTAGAACTAAAACTCAAATCTCCTAACCTCAGCCCAGTCTTTCTGGTAGCTCAGGTTGCTTTCTGTAATGAACAAGAAAGGAATAATTAGAGATTTCCATTTTGGCACAAAAGGTTAAGGTATTTTTAAAATGTATCAAATATTGAAACCAGGAAATCCGTCAGCCCTGCAAATTTTTATTTATTAATTATAAGAAATCCCCAAGTCAGACAATTTAGCCTTGATTCCAGCCAGGATATATTTTTTTGTATATGTGTGTGTGTTTTCCTCCTAGGAAATGGTGCTCTCAAAACCTCTCAAAGCACAGAGAATTTATTATACCCTTTATATTTTTACCAAGTTGAAATGTTTTGAAATTATAAAAGCAAAGTGCAATCTAGTCATGACTGAAATTTTCCTGATACAGGATCTGGGGTTTATTTTTTCCTTACTTGTGGCTACTGCCCTTTATTTTCTTCTTGTAATAGAATTCCCTGAAACAGATTAGTTGGTAAGTGTACTGAATTTCATCGAGGAAAATGGAAAAGCATCCAATCTGATTTATATATCAATCTGTGGAGCTTTCTTTAGCATTCTTCTCCAAGTTTAATCTCTGACTTGTGTGACTTCATAACTTTCTGTCTCTTAAAAGGGTTTTGGACTCAGTTGGAAAATCTTGTACTTAGTTATCCATGAAGACTTGTAATCAGCCTGATATATAGAGAACATTCTGGACTGGAAATAGAGTAAGGTGCCAAGGGTTAGCCAACTTGGCTACTGCCAGTGATTCAGAACCACCTCCCTACCCTAAGTGAGTAAAAAGATTTGATACGAATATGAATGGTATGAATCTCCTGGTGATATTTTGGATGTGTATGTTCCTGTGTGTGTTTGGAGAGTACAAAGGGTATTTACACGGGGGGCTCTTTTGTTGACCTTATTTATTTAAAAATCTTATTTTATTTGTAATCGCATGTGTATATTTTTGTGATGCTAAATGCAATCTCTGTATACTTTTTTGTATATATGTACATATTTGTAAATATATTGGTATGCAATGATGCAGTATGTGTATATTATATACCCATACCCACTGTGGGCTGAATTTATTTAAGTTCTATGAGGACATCATAGTGGCATCGTTCATGCTGCTGTAATTAGGTTGTGGCTGTATCTCATTCATGAGCCTCTATTTTGAGGGGCTTGTGTTTGGGTAAAATTGGCTAATTTGGAGTTGGAATTAGGATATGAAGATATTAACAGAAAGCAGGATATTCTTAGCTTTAAAATCATCTGTCAATTTCCATTTAAATGGATGATAAATTAGTGATATAAACCTGAAAAACCTTAGTGTGTGAAACTGAGACACCAGCAGGTTCTTAAGCCATTTCAGTCCTTTATTTTTCTTGACCCATAATTGAGTATTATTATTGAGTAGTATTTATATTGGGAATTAAGGGGCTGTGGAAAAAATTACTTTGATCACATTTCAAAATAGATAGGAAAATGTCCTTTAAATAGAGAAATTCTGTTTGTAGTTGCCATGTCAATACCTGATACTAAATTTTAATTTTGGAACAGTGTTTTCACCGATGTGTCCCATTTTATATCTGTCTCTGTGAGGCAGAAAAAGGGGCATTAGGTAGGGGAAGGCTGTACCTAGGTGGGGGTGGGATTTAATAAGGAACAAGAGATTATTAATCTGTATATTTGCAGCAGCTGTGATTAATTTAGTCCTGTCTTGGCATTTCAGACTATAGATTTTTCTTATTGGAGTTGCATATCAAAGATGAGTAGGCTCATCTGAGAAAATGCTTCTAGTGAATAAAATGCCTCCAGTTGTATTTCTTTGTCTCTATGAGACCACTTGTGTTCTGCAAATTGATGATATATTCACACATGAAATAGAATTCTTAATATTAGGTGCATGGCATGCTGTCAGATCTGGGCCTCCAAACCTCTACCAAGGATGATGGGTGGGGGAGGATATCCTCTTAGAGGATAGTGAATATGTGCAGTGCCAATGTGTGAACATGGAATATCACAGAGTATCAGTGTTTGTTACTCCTGTTTTCACCTGGCCTGTGTATTTGCACGGAAGAGTGTAGGAGAGGTTTAGTATACCCTTGAACACATTCACCACAAAAATTAAGTAGAGGTTATTTTTGCATGATAAAATATAACTGCAAAACAACTGTTTACCCCATTATTTTTCAAACGATCACATCTGTGTAATACAATATTAAATTATCTTAAAAAGAGGAGTTAGAGTCAGAAGTCGGTTTTACCACCCAACAAATGTTACATTTGCCTCTTCATTGTATTTTTAATAGGAAGCCAACTATTCACAACACCTCTCAGTTACAGTATTAAATTTAAAATAAAGTTGTAATCGCCTTTTTCATAAATAAATATTAAAATTTGGTAATGTATTATTTCTGGAAAATCAGTGAAAATGTCCATCATGTCTGACGTTCTACTGTTCTAGTCACCAAATCATTCGTTGCAATTGGAGAGTAGCAGAGTAGATGTTATGCTATTTAAAATTCATAGAACTGGGCGCCTGGGTGGGTCAGTCGTTGAGCGTCTGCCTTCGGCTCAGGTCATGATCCCAGGGTCCTGGGATCAAGTCCCACATCGGGCTACCTCCTCCGGGGGAAGCCTGCTTCTCCCTCTCCCACTCCCGCTGCTTGTGTTCCTGCTCTCACTATCTCTGTCTCTGTCAAATAAATAAATAAAATCTTTAAAAAAATAAAATAAATAAATAAAATAAAATTCATAGAACTGACTCAGGCTCAGTATGGACATTAATTTGAGGAAAGGAGCAGCAGTAAGAAGTGCAGTAGATGAGACTGACATTGTGAATATGACCTCTGTTTCTAACAGTTGTAAAGCCAGTTACTTTGCAGTTAAATAAGGTAAGAATTGCTTAGAAAACCAAACTTTTCCCCCATTCTGTACTCTTAAGACTTTGATACTTTATTTCTATTCATGCTGCACTTCCCAGTCTCTCCTGGATACTGTGACCACTTTACCTTAAAAAAAAAAAAAAGGGCAATTCATCTTCCTCAAGCTAAAATTTCAGAATATGGTATAATCTGTGTTCCAGCTTAACTGAGTTTTTGAACAGACTTATTAAGCATGCCTTGTGTTTAAGGAAAAATAATTGATGTGTGAATGGAATCAATCACCTATTGAAAGGAAAGGTGTCAGGATAATGTAGGGAGACATACCCTTAAATTGGGTAGAGATAAATGTATTGAATTAAGTGTAACTGACTTGTTGGTGCCATAGAAATATTTCCTTTGGAAGTCTGTAAATATGATATGTTTTCTTAAAGTAAATTTGGTATTTTTCACTTACTAGTTTGGTGTAACTTTTGAGAATTCCATTTCTGTATAATACTGTTAATCACTGAAGCACCATTTCTTAATTTTAAAATATTTTTGTTAATTTCTTTTGTGTTTTCTTTAAAAGTTATTACTTATCAGACTACTCTAAGTGTGATTTCTTTTAAGCAGTGCGATTTTTTAAAAACATTATTTGAACAGTAGATTCAGTTTTTTAATAGTTAGAAGTACATTTTGTTAATTCTGCACTCCAGATTCACTTAAGCCTGAATTTGGTCATAAAACATACTACTTATTAGGAATATTTCCCTATTTTGGTGAACATTTCCAGTCTATATCCTAAGACAATCATCTTTTTAGGTATAGTATTGTTTATTGAAACATTGGTAATTTCAGGGTTCAGAGTTTTACTCTTCTGCTAGGCTTATGGGATGAAATAGAGTGAGTGATTCTATCATGTTCAGAATGAGATAGGGAATTATAGCTAGCTTTCCTATAGGTCTGCAGTAAACAGTATTTAAATTTTTATATCACTAGTATTATTTTCCCTTTTGAAGCTATTGTGAATATCCACTTGTCTGTGATGAAAATTAAGATTTGTGAACATTAAAATTTGACGCATAAGTTTTATCAAACATCAAATCAGTATGACCAACCATTATAAATTGTGAAATGATAATATATGATAATCCCAAAGTAAATACTTCCAAACCATAGAAAAATAACCACTGCATTTTAAAAAATTTTATTCTTACCCTCCTCTGCATATTACGATTTTTTCCTAAATTGTATGTTGTGATGTATTAAAAATCTACAGGAAAAAAATTGCTTAGTATGTTGTAGGGCAATAAGAATTTTTATTATTTCCTGAAGAATGAGGTTGTGTTTGTTTTTTGGGGTTTTTTTTAGCTCTTGGTTATCTTATTAAAAATAACTTTTAATGGTTCGATAAAATATTTTAGGACATGTTTGTAGCTTTTTATAATTATCTGGATACATTGCTTTTGCCACGTAGACCATATGGCTAGTTCTCCAATGATTTTTTGTTTGTTTTTAATAAACCTTGCTGTTCAGCAATCAAGGAGTCTTGTATTTTAGAAACTTCTTCCAGTTGAGGTAGACAGGACTTAGATAATAGGAAAAGCAGATACAATGTCCTAACATTTTCACAGTAGAGCTTACAAGTGAAGGAAAGTATCCAAGTAGGTTATCTTCATTGTGTAGTACCAGTACAAATAGTGGTTTCATTATCATTGAGTCAGATGAAGCAGTTATAAATCATTTCTTACTTTGCTCTAAAGATTATTGTCATTTCAGGCCACATTATTATATTCTCTGGGCAGTTTCCATTGTAAGGTTAAATATCCTTTTTCTTTATTCAAATCCTCACTAAAGGTTAAGCTAATCACATAGGAGTTAAAAATAAGTTATGTTTGATCTTTTTCCCTGAAAATAATGGTGAACCTATTGTCTATATTATGGATATTAGGCATAAATGCACTTGTTTCAATCATAGCAGAAATTACATTTGGAGAATACAATTACTTGATTTTGTAGTGGTGTGAAATACTTTTAAAAAATTGTGCTCGTCTGTAACTGAATGTTATAGAATTGTAACACTATAGGGATTATAGAGTTATATTTATTAGCTCTCCTCAAGTGATTGAAGCACAATAATTTTCATGTAACAGTTCTTATCCAAGTGCTGCTAATCTATTTGCAAATAATGAAGCTATTTGGTTGCCTATCTAGCTATTCACAAATCACTGTAATCCTTGAGACTTTGTCTTGTTGCTCATTTGTACTAAATTTTGGGTATTGTGTGTTAATATTTTAGATCAAAATCTGTCAACTCAGCTCTGTGAGACAGCAAACCATTTAGATTCACTAGTTTTATATGTGTTATCAGTAGAATAAATTTTGAAGGGGCTATTTACTACCAATGACTAGGGGAAAATTATATTGTCAATATCATTTGACTTGAACATTTGTGGTATTGTGAAAGTCTTATTTGTTGTGTTTATGAATTGCTTAAGCCATACATACTCTTAAGGATGTTTTCCTGCTGTGTTCCTTTTCAGTAGCCTTTTTCTGCTTTGTCTGTTACAGTTAATACTTCATAGATGTTAGAAACTGAGAAGTTATTGAAACATTTTATTTTCTTGAGTTCATCACTTTTGACTCTTGTATGGTATGTGATTTGTTATAAAGGATAGCAAACCTTTCACTAACTACTTCACTAAATGAATTTCAGAGTAAACACTGTGATTCCACAGAGTGGATTCAGTAGGCCCTTCTTTCCAATGTTTTCTTCTGTTATGGTGCCTACCACCTTAAGGGCACTTAAATGGTAGAGGATGGAAAGTTAAACATTGTTGTTTTGATGTTTTTTTAATAACAAGGATTACAGAAAATTTGATTTTTGTTGTCAGTGTATTGAAAACATTTTTGCATTGATAAATGTTCTCTAGGAATGTGACTACATTCATCAGGTGTGAACTCTTGGAAAATGAATTTTGTATCTTGAATCCACGTGTATATTAAGTGTATCATCAATATAAAAATAAACATTATTTGCTTAAAGTTTTTGGTACTTCTTCAGAATTGTTGACAACGTAAGTGCTAAACTGTTAGGGTTTGCTTCTTTCAGATAATATCTCAGACACTTCGGATTGTCTTGGGGTCGTAGCTTCGATGCTTATTCTTCTAGTTGGTAAATTTCTTCTGAGTCCTAGTATTGGTTTTTTCCCGGCCCTGCTCGAAGTGGTCAAAACTGTCACACGCGGAGGGAGGACTGTTTGGCGGGGGGGTGGAAGTTGCTGACCCTCGGGCTGTTTTGGGGTCCTGGGCAAGAACAAGAGCGACTTCAATGTTGAATGTCTGACTTGGTTGTCATTGAGGAGTCCAGAGACCCGACGCAGGCTAATTTGCAGTGTAACTTTGAACGAGGAAGTTTTACCTCTCTCGAGTTTGTTCAACTGTCAAAAGTTGGAGGACCATTAGTAGATAATGAAATGAATGTAGTGGGCTGCCATCAGCTTGTTTATTAATGAAATGCAGTATATCGGAGTGCATTATATAAGGGTATGATTCTGGAAACTTTTCTCTCAATGGTACATTAAGTGTGTCCTGGGTTGCGATATAAAACGTGTAACCTCCAGTAGGTCATAGGCACCAAAGTTAAAAACTAGTCACAAAGCGCGAAGACCTAGTTCCAGTTTCCGAAGCCACAGGCTTCTGTGTGAGGAGGGAGGCACGGACTCGCAGTGATGACCTACTACACGGTGGCAAGGCTGCTGTGCAGGGCGCAGTGGGACTGGGATGCGGGGAGCGGAATGGAAACTCCCTCTCAGTTCCGCGCAGCAGCGGCCTTAGGATTCAAAACCGCACAGCTCACGCTGGCCCCACGGCACCAAGGAGGTGCTTTTCTCTTCTGCCACAAGGCTCCTCCCACTCCCCCGCTCCGCACCGCCCCCTTTAAGAAAAAAAAAAGAACAACAATAAAGGTTTGGCCACCCAGTCATCATCCACGGGTCGGGCCGCTGGGTGACGTGGCGGGCCGGCCTTAGGGAGCGCCCAGCCTCGTGCCCGCGCCCTCCACCGGCCCCAGCCCAACCGCAGCCGCGAAGAGCTCACCGTCGACCGCGGAGACCGCGCGCGGGCGCATGCGCGTGGCAGGCCCGCCCCGCGCTCAGCCACTTCCGGCGCGCTAGTGGAGGTGCGGTTCCGGGTCGCTGCTCCGCTCGCCGGCCGGCCGTGGGGGCTGGTGACGCGGGCCGGCGCTCACGAGAGGTCCCGGAGGCGGGGCTCTGCCCGCTGCCCAGAGAGCGGCAGGTGCGCGGGCGGGGGCCGGAGATGCCAGGAGGCCCCTCTTTCTCCCGGTGGCCTCGTTCTGCCCCAGACCCAAGGCGGGGGGCGGTACCGGGGTGCTGAAAGGGCGGGGGTGGGGGCAGAGGAGCTGCCCGGCCGGGGAGTCTGGAGCCTAGGGTTTCAGGATTTTTTCCCCCCCGAGCGACCCTGGACAAGTCACTACACCTCTCTGGGTCTCAGTTTCCTTGCTGTCAGGTGGGAGAGACTCGGAGTCGTTCCCTTCTTTGACAGTCCAAACGCGGGCGGTTCTAGGAGCCTGAGTGAGTGGGGTCCAGACTGCCGTGGCAGGTACCTGCCTATCCCTGGGCGTAAGGCAGTTGGTTTTTTTACCCAATTTAGCCATTCTTTTTCTCAGCGACGTACTTAGTGCGAGTCAAGGTTCTGTGACTAGACAGCCCGGGTCTGGCCAGGTAAACAAACAACGTGTGACTGTCAGAATCAACTGAGAAATAAATACTGGCCCTGGGAAACCGTAATCTCATTCAGGTTGTTTTTGCTGGGGCCTCCCAAGGTGAAGTAAGTTTAGGCTGCAATGAGAGATTTTGTTCTTTGTGCCTGTTAGTGAAGCTCTTGGGCAGATCACAAATGCAAAGGAGAAGGTAACCCCTGAGGATTGTGGCAGTGATAGATTCTCCCCTCTGTCTTCTGGTTAATCCTCCCTCTCTCCTCTTCCATTTCCCCCCAATATTTTGGCCTTACACTTGAAAGGAAATACCCAATGCATTTTATCTTTGTTTCCATGCAGGACAGAATGCTTTGACCTCCAGGCTGTTTTAAATCTGGTAGATAAGCCAGGTGAGTAGGTGGTTTACAGACATTGAAGAACTGTACAAATTTAAATGGATAATCTGAAGTGGTAAGAAGTCATTTGTAGATCTTAGAGCAGAACTTAGGTGTCCTCCACAGAACATGGAAAGTTAAGGTTGGATCCAGAATATTGGTGTTTCATATAACACTGGGAGGAAAAGACGTTTGAATCTCATGTTGAATATCATGTAAAGCATTCTGAAGACAAAACTAAGTTCAGGTCATTTTAATCACCCTTAAAGAGAACCATGCAGTATTTCTAAGAAATGTTTAAGGGTATCTGATGCTTATATAGGATAGTTGTCTGGCTTGCCTGTTTTTTCTAGGTTGTCAGCTTTTTCTAGTCAACAGCTGTTGGCAAACCATCCTAGAACATTAGAAGGTTATACCTTTATCCCCATATTGAGTTACATATTTTTGTCTTCATCTTAAAAAAAAAGTAAACTGTAGTTAATGTTGGAGGAAGGATTCCAAGCCATTATGTGATGTTAATGTGTACCCTGGGAAATTTTACTATATGTGTTATATGCCATAGCCAAAGTGGCGTAATAAAGAAAGAGTAAGGACTTGTGAGTCAGAGTTCTGGGTTCAAAAAGCAGCCCTGCCACTTAAGCACACACTCTTTGGCAGATTACCTCATCTCGAGACTGGATTTCCTTATCTGTTTATGCGTGTGAAGCACCTGAGTGCTTTTTAAATGTTTGGCAATTGTGTTCTATTAAATGTACATGTAAAATTATGAAACTTAATTTTGAAACCTGAAGCTTAACAAAGCAACTCAGTGGCGAAATCTCTCCTGTGTTTAACTTAGCTCTCTTTTGTCTGATTTATAGATACTGTCCCATAAGCCCTTGGCCCACATCTAAGTGGGAATGCAGCTATCTTGGATGTCTGGAACTTTTTAGGCGCCAGTCTCTGAAGTCCTGGTTGCTGGCCTAAGGACTAGACTACTGGGGTGGTTCACGAGCTGGTCATCTGTGCAGGATAGCCACACAGCAAAAATGTTTGCAAAACTAAAGAAGAAAATTGCAGAAGAGACTGCTGTGGCCCAGAGGCCAGGAGGTGCTACTAGGATCCCACGGTCGGTGAGCAAGGAATCGGTTGCCTCTATGGGAGCTGACTCAGGAGATGACTTTGTAAGTATCTTCTGTAGTTTTTAATATTTGGTACAGTCTTGATCTATTTTTAAAATAGTATTTCAGGGGCGCCTGGGTGGCTCAGTCGTTAAGCGTCTGCCTTCGGCTCAGGTCATGATCCCAGGGTCCTGGGATCGAGCCCCACATCGGGCTCCCTGCTCCCGCGGGAAGCCTGCTTCTCCCTCTCCCACTCCTGCTGCTTGTGTTCCCTCTCTTGCTGTGTCTCTCTCTGTCAAATAAATAAAATCTTTAAAAAATAAAAATAAAAAAAATAAAATAGTATTTCAGAAAGTCTTTTCCATAAATATTTTCTTTTAAAATTGAAAGATTATATGGAGTTCATATCTGATTCTTCCTACTCTGAGGTGCTTTTCTGTTTGTTTGTTTCTTTCCTATTTTTTCGGAGTCCCTTTTCATATTCTCTACATTGTCCTCTTGTACTCTTTTTATACCTTATGCATCTTCTTTTATATTTCATTTCTCAAAAAGCCTTGGCCTATTCTGCAGACAAATATACTTTAAGTCATTGTTGCCTAACATGGTCTGTGAGTTACGGTGTGGAGTTAGAGTACACTATTTTACTGGGAAGTTGATGAAAAGATGACACCCCTGACTGCAGTATGTCCCTTATTTGTAAAGGACCTTTGTGTTTGGAAAGATTTCAGAAAAATGAAGATGCTGTTGTGTTAGGTAGATGTCACGCCTTAGGATTAAAAGTATGTCTCTGACATATGACAGGATCCTCTCAAAGTCAGATTTTTTTTTTTAATAATTTATAATGCTTGATATATGTAAAAGAATGTATATAAGTGTAAGGTATAAAGCATAAAAATAAAATGAATGCTTGTTAACGTGTCACCCATCTAAAGAACTAGAACATTATGGATACTCTTGAAGGCACTTGTATGCTCCTGCCCAGTTCACTTTCGTCCTCCCTGCCCTCCAGATAACCCCATCCTAAATTTTATATTTATCATTCTCTTGATTTTTAAAATACCCTCCCAGATATGTATATATTTATAAATAATTTGTTGTGTAGTGTTGCTTATTTGTGAACTTTATAAAAATGGTATTCCATAGTTTTTTGGTTTTTTTTTTTTTTATTTGTCAGAAAGATTGAGAGAGAGAGAGGGCGTGCTCTCAGAAGGCGCAAGGAGAAGCAGGCTCCCCGCCGAGCAGGGAGCCCGATGTGGGACTCGATTCCAGGACCCTGGGATCACGGCCCGAGCTGAAGGCAGATGCTTAACCAACTGAGCCACCCAGGCGTCCCTCCATAGTTTTCTTGAACTTAACTTTTTTTTTTTTTAACTCGCCATGTTTCCAGAATGCATCTGTCTTCCATGAAGCTGTGATTCATTTGTTTTTACTGCTGTATAAGATTCCAGCATTTGACAAGGCCACAATTTATCTCTGCCTTTTCCTCATGATAGACAGTTGAGTTGTTTCCAGGGTCAGATGAGTCGTCTTCCTCCTTTCTTATACTACCTGTCCTGGGTCAGATTACATGGCAGAAGCTATTAGGTTATTGGGATGGAACAATAAGATTACCTGATCTAAATCCTTGGCTGCTGTATTTAACAGGAAATGTAGTGCACATTTGATCCCCAGGCTGAAGGATATAGTTTCAGTGCTGAGTTCTGTGGCAGAAGTACCTGCTTTGCCTTCATGATGACATGCTAAATGAAGTCTCTCATCTTGAAGGTATTCCAGGTAGAGATACTGGCCTGAATTCAGGAAGTATTTTCCTTTGAGACTTCTAAAGTAATCTACTTGAACTTACTGTCTATACGTTCTAATCGTCACTCCCTGTCTCCACCCCGCTGCATATATTTCTCCAACCAGATGCTTTTCCTCTAGTGTCTCAAATTCTAAAATGAGCACAACTGAATGCATTAACTCCATCTCCAAATGTGTACCTCCATCCCCCAAGTCACCAGCAAGAAATTTTTGAAGCATTTTAGACTCTTCCCTCCATTTCTTGGTGTCCAGTCAACAAGTACTTTGGTT